>NC_088202.1:94965728-96165728 GCF_037126465.1 Ornithodoros turicata | reverse complement strand
CGATGGACGTAATGGCACGATGGACGTAACAGCTCGTTGGATGTAATAGCACGGTATGGATGTAACGACGCGTTGGACGTAACAGCATGATGGATGTAATGACACGATGGATGTAACAACACGATGGACGTAACGGCCAAAAAATCTGAGTCGCCATGGGGGCGATGGGAGGTAAGAAGGTCGACGGGAGGAGAAACCCGGATTAGGAATGACAGGAGTGAACAGGTAACCTGCCTGTGTTCAAGACGACTACAACCCGCAGGCGGTTGCTGTGTGTGTGTTTCCTTTCTTTCTTTTCTTTTCGTTTTCTTTTTATGGAAGGAATAGCAAGTCGGCCTATGACTGACTAACCTTTTCCCGCTTTTTTTTTCAATAAACATACGCTGGCATGGGACGCGCGGACGTCTGCATCCAAATTCGATGCGAAAACTTTATCAAATTGTGGCTTTCATTTTCACCTCATTCTTTCCCGGACGATCTTGAAACGTGTACCAGTACATACTAACCGCAGACAGTCTCAAAAAAAAAAGAAAGAAAAGAAACACGCACACACAATAAAGCTTTTACAAGCATAAGATGGCCCGTCACGACGGGAAGCTGCTCAAGCGCTAACTTGACCTGCCAGCCTCACGTCCACAACGTGTGGCAGACATTGAAAATAAAATACATCAAATGAATTAAGCATGAACGTGTCTTTAATGATCTTATCTGTGTGCTGCTCTCGCTATATAGTTGCGCAACGCTACCATTACCAAAGGTATAGCAGTGACTTAACAGCAAAAGATCACAGTTTCTTGAGCAGCGCGGCCATAATTGATAATAGCAAAGTGCATATTATATTTTAGTAGGTACATCAGGTACAAACAGCGCTTCATTCACGGACTGTAACATTATGTACATGACAAAACCCCAACATCTATCACGCGTTTCAGATACGTTGCGACGTCTTTATATTGAACGGGGGCACACAAAAAATAGTGGCGAAATAGTTCCATCTCTTCGGCATGCCGGGCGTTCCTCTCTCGGATTCGTGACGTTTGTGGCTTGGGCAGCGCTGCAGGGTCGCACAGCAGAAGCCACAGCTGGTACTTTGCGGCGTGCTGCACCTTCTGGAAAAATACAAAAAGTTCAGCGAGACTCGGGTGCTGGTTCGGGAGTTGGTCATGGAGTCCATTGTGCCATCCCTCAACCACATTCGCGGTGCGTGCTCCGGGGTTGCCAAAGTGGTCCTATACGTCACGGACGGGAACGTATGTCTGCCATAATTGTGGAAGTAGGATATGAAGTGCCGCAGCAGAGCGCTCAGAAGAGGTGATACTTGCTGAGGTGGATTGGAAATAAAATCGTCGCTGAACGGGAGACGGAAATGTTCGGGGAGGAAGGGCAGGTGCCTTACCGTCCTGAACCACTCTCGTACTTCTTCATTGTCCTGCAGACGGTTCTCAAGCAAAGGTAGTCCCGCTTTTCATTTATCGCCGTCGCATAATGAAAGGCGCAGGCACTTATTTTTATCGGCTGATTCACATGTACAGCGCTGAACACTATCACTGCTGCATTCATAGCTGCAACTTCGAAGTGAAACATCCAGTAACCTGAGCTCTGTAGTGTTCCCAAGTGGCTGAAACGGTGTAGGAGTGTGTCACGAATTGCACCATGGGTTTATTCATGGGCGGCTGTGTCACGTCGTCTGGTGAGAGCAAACACCACAGGGTGACACTCTCCTCGTATCGATACATGGAGGGTGTACAACGGGATTCATGAATTCTGGTGAGTTATGCTTAAAGTTTCCGTCCCAAAACACTTACTCGGCCGACAAAAGCGCTTCCAAGTCGCTATCTCCGCACCAGACGATCATTTCGCTGTCCGGTGTGGAGTCTCTGTGTCAGGGGAATTCTCCGTGGAATCGTCCAGGCAGCAACAATAACCCGTTTCTGGGTCAACCCGTGTTTTTTCCCGGATTCAGGTGACCAGGTGTGTGCACCTTCCCAACCCTATCTGGTATTCACACCACGTGATTCACACCCAGGACGCTATCTCATAGGTGAAGGAGATCATTGGCAATAAAGCGCTGAACCGCGACATTCGCACGGGGAGCACTCAGTTTCAAAGCAACTAAGTTTCCTAAGTTTCAAAAACAACTAAGGAATTAACGACCTCAAGACTTCCTGGCCACTGACGTAGGTGCGACAAAAAAGTACAGAACAGCGATGTTGGAATGAACCGCATTTGAGATGGTCGATGGAAGGCGCTGCGTAACAAGCACAGAACAGCGACGAAAACATTGACCGAGTATCCTGTGTCCGTGGATGTAATGGCTCGTTGGACGTACTGGCCCGATGGACGTGATGACTCGTTGGATGTACTGGATCGTTGGATGTAATGACCCGTGGATGTAGTGGCCAAAAATGGATGTAACGTCTCGTTGGATGTAACGGCACAATGGATGTAACAGCATGTTGGACGTAACGGCTCGTTTTTGGATGTGCCGGCGCGTTGGATGTAATGGCACGTTGGATGTAGTGGCACGGAATCGTCTCAATGCTATGCTACATGACATGAGTTACAACTGGACTGATCAGGAAGATTTACCAGCAGCTTGTTAGTTTACAACACGGGATTGCTGTGGAGCAAAAGGATGCAAAGAGCAGAAATTTATATGAAAGAAACCAGCATAAAATGGAATAAGTGTGCGAACACATGTACGCTCACATAATTTCCATGTCCTACGAATACAGGCAATCATCTTCAAGCAGCAAGAGACAGGGACACAAACATGCACAACAACACTATTTACTGGCTAGGCTACTCGCCCTTGATACAATAACCCATCCCACAAGCAAATGGGAACACAGGGCCCAGCACATGAATGCATCACTGTGAAGTTGAACATGATGGAGACTATAGCAACTGCGTGACAGAATACAACAAAGGCATTTCGTTTATTTGAAGAACAATTTAAGAACACATGCACGAGACCTGCACACTCTTCTGGAAAAACTGTGAGCAACTTCTTCTAGTAATGTTTTACTTAGTTGCTAGTAAAGCAGATTGTCTTGTTGAGCGTGTTCATGTCTCTGTCTCTTCCTGTTGGAGGGTGCTGGCTCAGTACAAACTACCCCACTTCGGAAGTTTGCTCCGAATACAGGCAAGTAGTAAAACTCATAGTGTTAACAATATACTGCACCAATATACCAATATGCAGTATATACCAATATACTGCATTGTAAAAATTGGTATAACCATAGTAAGGTAAGTTATCACATGTAAATGGAATATGTTATCCTTCTGAATATGTTAGTACCCTCATATGGGGATGGGACAAGCAACAGCACATCCAGGTAGCCCCAGATCCAGCTAGTGAACCTTATAGACACCTGTGAGAAAAAACAATCCTTAAATCTGCTGTGTCAACTAAAAAGGGTAAAAGCACAAAAATATACCTTGTGTTATGAAAAACAACCAAGCTAAACTATACACAGGAAATAAGCATGAAGCAACATATATACACAGTATGCCACCAAAGTGTGTTTGGTATGTGTGTGCGTGTGTCAGTGATGGGCAGAATTTAAATACAATGTAATTAAAATACAATTTAAAATATAAATACATGTATTTATATTTCGTATTTAAATACAGACTTGAAAAATGTATTTATAATTATATTTAAATACCAATTTTCAGGTATTTATTGTTGTAAATACTTTATAAATACTCTTAAATACAGAATATACTGACTCATATCTTAAAGTTGCCCTGCATTTGACCTTTCGGGAAGAAGCGCGAGTTTGGGGCGCAATTATGCCGGGTTTGCGCTAGCATGCGCATGCGACAAACCATTTCAGATGGCGAGTTTTTCACTGTTGTTGCGGACAACTGTCGTGACTACCCGATGACATTGTTCTACGAAGCATCTTCGTCAAATTTAATACAAGCATTTGTTCATCGGCATCTGTGGAGATGCTGTTCTCCTTTGAGAATCTGATTGTACGTCTGAACGGAAGATGCCTAAAAGAAGCAGTCTTCGAGAAATTTCTAATATTAAAATCGCCATGATAATCTAACAAATAAATGCTATTCTTTCTTGCTGATTTGTCCTTATGATCGTAATTATTTCTGTAATTCCAGATGACATCTTCCTCACAGTATTTATGGTAGTAGTTACGGTATTTAAATACCGTATTTATATTTTGTATTTAAATAGTCATGTCGAAAACTATTTATGAAGAGTATTGAAATACCCCTGTCAACAAACTATTTTGTATTTATATTTAAATACTCAAAAAATGTATTTGTGGCGTGTGTGTGTGTGTGTTCTGTTAGCACTCTTACCCGTTTTAATATCGTAGTCCTACATGCCCAACATCATGTTTCACGTAATATAATAAGCAGGGTGGGACTTGTTCAGATGAGATGCTATTCGGAATTCAGGCGATAAAAGGTGGGGTGCTAGTTCTGCAGAAACATATGCATTTCATGTGAAATACAGCGCAAAAGGAAGAGACAGACGCAATATTTGGTACGGAATTTCTAGTTTCCTTAACTTTTCGACGCCACTTTAACGCGGTATACTGGTATAACTGTACGATTACATCAGCGATGGCTGCGTGATTTCTAGCTATCTAGCATCGTTTGATAGTGATAACTAGTGCATGACCTACTACTATACTAGAGACCTGGACATCCGCAATGCTCCCAGCACCGGGGTAGTAGTTCTGGCAATCGCCGCTTGGCTATGGGATTTGGCGCTAGCTCGCACTATTCGTTACCACGTGACTTGTCGAAACCGCGGCGATGTATGGTAGGCTGTGTTGACAACGACGAAGCAGTACAAGAGAGATAATAGCGCGTGCTTAGCAACAGCCTGTGTATCCCTGCGTAGCAGACTAAAGGCGGTGGCAAGGGTGATTCCCTCTCCCCAATAATGCTATGTGGCGCTTGCAACGGTCACTAACGTAACTAACCCGTGACCCATCTCTCCCATAGGGGATCGCCAGCTGTCCAGGTCTCTAGTATAGAGTAGGTCGTGAACTAGTGCTCCTCAAAGAAATTGAAAAAAACACTTTACTGTACCTGTTGTCTGTTGGAGCAGGAAGTTGCAGCCGGTAGCATAGGTCGGGGGAAAAAGAGGATGCTCCGTAATGCACTAGAACAATGTGCTAGTGCAGAGCGTCGCTACCGGGCCCACTGCATGGCAACACAATACACCGTCCGGGTACTCTTGACTGCAAAACCCGCAGAGGCAGCTGTTGGGCTGTTGTTTTTGAAGTGGGCGTCTGTCGAGAAGCTGCTGGTAACTGACGAACGGCGTGATCGTCGCGACCAGTTTCGTCGCCGTATCTCTAGCATGCAGTGTCGTTGCAACGGATCCGTTGAATAAGGATCATTGTCCTTTAATGCTGCATCACTGCTGTCCTCGGGGAAATCTCTGGTCGACGACAGGTAACATTCGCTGGCGTCGGACAATTTGACATCCAAATGCCTTGCAGAGCTTGCAGATGACGGCGGATCAAAAGCTTCCCGGTCCAGATTCTGGAGGCCGCGCCCTGATTGGATTTTAGATAAATACATTCCCACGCTTTTTGAGAGACGGATTAGGGGAATACACACAACATCCGGAGTCTGCTCTTGTCATGTATTCCATCGAATAACAGCCGAACAACGCCACTACTTGATGTGGGGTTTTCGATGGCGTGTTCAGCAGTCCACAAGGAATAAAATGACACTAAAGTTTCAAAATCCCTCGAAACGGATGCGACTGTCACTTTAAGCGCATATGATCTAACGACAACGATTTTCTTGAACGCGCTAGGGAGACAACAACAAAAGGTTGAACGACACCAGATCCATTTTTGAACGTCATCTGAACATACTGCAAAGCGATGAAAGATATTTTCCCAACTGCTCCAGTTGTAACTTTTTGCACGTCTCGCAGTATTCGTAACATCCTCACCTCCTCGCGGTTAATGCGGTGTTAATAAAACACGCTGTCAAACATGTCAACCCGTGCACATCTATCTCTAGTAACGCTATTTCCTTTACATTCAAGATCCGACACTCTTTACAGTGCAATTCATTTAGTTTATTCTCTTTGATTATGTGCAAAAAATGCAACATCCAATATATTGGTGAAACATCAAATTCCATGCGAAAAAGATTTTATCGCCACAAATCCGGCATAGTCAATAATGCACCCCCCCCCCCCCGTCTGTATACATCTTAATGCATCGGGGCAAGATTTTCATAGTCATCTATCAATTGCACTGCTTGAATCCGGATATACAAATGACATAAAACGAAAAAATCTCGAAGCCTACCTGATCTGTAAGTTTTGCTCCCTTCAGCCACATGGGTTAAATATATATACTCTGTCTGCCCCATTACAGTTGTTCAACTTTTAATTATGTTGGCTTCTAGTGGGTCGTCCTGGGTTATCCAGTATGGACGTTGGGGGTAAATGGGCTTGGAGGCCGGGCCGGGCTTGGGTGGGGGGCGTCATGCAACGCTGCCAGCTAGGGACCGCCGAGCGACCTTGAGCCTTCCCCGAAACTCCCGACTAGAGGGAGCATCGGAAGGGTCACCTTGCGTTTTTCGGCTGTCCGCGCTGTGCACTTTCCCCTATTATGTGTCTGTGACACATGGCCCTTGGTTGTAGTTTTTGGTCTTGTCCGGTCTGCTTCGTTTTTTACTCGTTTTACTTATTGTCTTTTCAACTTCCTAGATAAGTCACTAGTCGCCTTTCACTAGATAAGTGTCTCGCAAAGTCGTACGATATGTTAACCCGTACGTTTCTATGCCGTGTGTAATGTGAAAAGTAGCTAGTGCATGATACACCATTATCAACGTCTGAACAGGAAAAAGTGTCCTAGTTGGACTAGAGCATATTCCAGAGCATATTTTTCTCCTCACATGGGCGATTTGACTATGCCAATATAAGTGTTCTAAAATGACGTAAAGAAACTTCGAAGAAAAAGATGTTCTGCAGATAATAGTAATATGAAGTAGCTTGCGTCTACCCGTTTTTGATGTGGGTGAAATATGACAAAAAATTGATTTTGAAGTATTTGGAACAAGGCGGTTAAAAGACAACCGGACGAAAATTTCAGCAGTGCGGCACTCATTTAATGAAACATATCGACAAGGAAACAAGAGAACAGGAAAAGAACAAGGAAAAAAACCTCTGTGGCACAAAGATGTTCGTGTCATCTGCATATAATACTGACCTGACTCTAGAACTATAGTGTGTCTTATGTGTACTTATAGTGTATTTATATGAAAAATAAGAATGACCTTAAAAAGGATCCGTGGGGTATACCAAAACTTGTTGAAAAATAAGTAGAGCTCGCTTACCTATGGCTACGTATTGTGCTCTACCACTTAAATAGCTTGGAAACCAATGGTGTACCATCGTACATTTCTAACGTCATGAGCAGCATATTGTACCGTCTAAAAGAGTTCCCATGGTTACTTAAAGGAGCATGGAAATCATTTGGAACATATAGTTTTTCACCGCTTGATATGAACATACTACCTTCATAAACTGTTACGGAAAATATTTCCTTCGAAAAGCGCGAATTTCCTGAGAAAATTAGTTTGGAAGAATGCGCTCCGCGGCGACAGTCTCCCCCAAGCCGAGTCTGGCGTGTGGTGACATCAGGCGTCCGAGCACTTCATTGGCTGCCGGAAGCGTCCGCTCCCCGCCAGAATCGTCTGCTAGCTCAGGCAAGGGGATGAAACTCGCGAGTTCCTTTGCGGACTAAAGTGAGGCGCTGCGAGCCTTTCGCGTCATCAAACGTCATGAAACGTCAAAATTTTTACGTCGAAGCACGAGTTCTCTACCGAGAGCATCCCATTGGCTCCTGCGGCCGCTCCTCTGGTATGCGAGCGCTCATTGGTCGGTTTGAAATTGTAACCTCTTCGTGGCGCGGGAAAGCCTGCACCGCCGTGTCTGGGGTGCCGGAGCAGGTCGCCGTAAAGTTTCGAAATATATGGTGCAGCAGGGACGCACGCAAAGCATCTTTGCCGGTGCCGCTTTAGATGGTTTTTAGTGCCCGTCGATACCGACTCTGCAAAAGTCGAATCCTCTTGGATACTTCTACAAGTAAATTCAGTGATAGATAAGTGGAAGGCAGGACTGCTTCGCTTGCTTGGCGCGACAACGATTCAAGAAGCATCTGTGCTTTTCCTCTCGATGGCAGGTAAGTCAGTTCCTATTCCATTCTGCCGCTTAGAGTAACATAGCATAGCACCGCACCTGTGGCATATACGCAACATTTCGGCCGGTAGAATTTTTAGTTTTCACGTTTTCTGATCCCTGTTCTGGCCTTTCTTGCTCAGGTGTATCAACTAGGTACTGCTCAACTCATATCTGCTTCAGAAAAGCATCTGCATGGATGCAATAGAATGGATATGCCACTCTGAGTGGTTGGAACATCATCTTTTGGTTTAGCAGCAGCACAGGTTCCTTTGTGACGGGTCAGCCTTGACATGTGCCACTACACAAGCAGCAAAGGAATATGGACATGTTTTCTGTCATGCTGGATTTGTGAATGTGTGTGCCTGTGCAGTGAATTTACTGATCTACTGTGAAATCTTCCACGTGAGACATATCAGCTAACAGTGAAGGCGAAGTTGCTTCGGCATATATTACTCGAACTTCAGAAACAATGTTCATGTGAAGTTTGTGTTTCGCGCAGATACAGAAGACTGCATATGTATGATTTGGAAATACCAATCCCGAAAAATAAAGCACCTTGTGCAACAGAAAGAGCCAACGCTTCCGCGTTTTATTTATTTCACTGGATGCGAACGAAAATGCAGAACCGCCACAGCGGGGAGAGAACAGAGGGGAAAGGGAAAAAGAACGCCTCGGTAGCGTCGCTTTACGTCACCCGTCACCCAGGGAGACAAAATAAAAGAAAGCAAAAAACTTCTCTACCGAGGCCCAACGATTGGCCCGACGTCAGAGGTCACGTGAGGTTTTCCCGACAATAGAAATATACTACACGTTCATTCCCCTGGCTCAGGGATCGTGGCAACTTACCGACTGAGACGCTGTTGCTATTTATTTGCGTTTGACATTCACTTGCGTTCTTACATGATTTGCCTCGTAAGTTTTGCATAAAACAAGACTGCGGGCAGTGTAAAAGGTGTAGCCAGGCCTCTGTGTTGCAGTGACGGCCCGGGTTGAGGTGGATCGTACGCGGTTGTGATTTCTGTTCCGATTGTGCTGAGGTGTCGTTCATTAGTGAACAGTATTGTGCCTGTGTGTGCAGCATATATATATGTGATACGACTAAATACGTTCCTGTCAGTTGGAGATTTATTTCATGTGCCAGTGTTGTATTCTGCGTATGGCCATTCAAAAAAGAAAATGGTTATTTGACCATGTATTTTGGGGTTTCCCACAGACCGCTAGCAGATGAACTTTACTAACTTTATTTTGGTATTCAAGTTGTAGTGTTTGTGGAGACGTTACGCTCCTGGTATCACTAACATATGGTAAGCGCAATGTTACACAGCTATGCGTTCATCGGTCCGCTCTTTCGCCTCAGAGATGCCAGTGTCCATGCGGTTCAGAGCCCATAGTGTTGACCACAACACGGAGAAGTCATGATGGTCGGCAACATCTTCAAGTGAAAACACTGGTCACTGCGCCGCGTCTTCCATGACTATGCATTTGTAAACAAGAAGAAGCACTATATTTCAATCCGAATGTTCGTTCACACTTAGCAGCATCACTTACCAGCCTCCGGTACATTCGTGTGGCGAAATCGAAGCTCGAGGAACTTAGCCTCCAACTCCACAAAACGTTTCGTCGAGAAGAGCAGACGTGTCGCCTAAAGAGTGTTCAATTCATCACCTGTCCTTCGCACGGCGTCCGATGAGCAACAACGCTTCCTTCCCGGTCGGCTTGCCAGCGCGCGCCGGAGAAATCGCAAAAAATAAAGAAAAAGACGGCGCGGTCACATGACGTCAGCGGCTGACAGCCGAGTGAGGGGGCATTTCTGCCGCGAGATTCAAAGCTCCCTCGCGCTCCAGGATTGCGCGCTACGCTCAAACTTTTTGTGCGAATATGTATCACAGGGCTCAGAATCATAATTTCTACTTCTCCCGTCATATTTTATTCCGATCATTTCCATGCTCCTTTAAAAGCTTAAAATCGACGATATGTTTGATTTCCTCTGCTATTGTAATCACGGTCATTGTAGTTGATTTTCGCTTCTGAAAACCGAATTGGGAATCAGTCAGTAACTGGTGTTGTATAAAAAATTTCTCGAGGCGGACAAAGATAACTTCAAAAAACCATTCGTTGTCGTCTTCGCATGACTTATTTCAACAAATAACCGGCGAAACAGCTGACGGCATGACCTCATCTCCGTGTCCTGAGCCGTCGACGAGGACTGTTCCGCTGAGTGGATGTTGGACACGAGTCTGAGGGCGGCGCTAGTGTTGAGCGCGTTTGGTCTAACGCTCGGGAACCGGAACCGAGCTCTACTAGCTCCGCGAACTCGGTTCTGCGTTGAGCGTCGTTGGTGCAACCGTAGGTCAGGTATTTCCTTTGTGAAACAGCCATTTCTGCTCGTCTTGCACTACGGTGCCGAATGGAGGTGAGAATGCGGTCTCGATTTGCCATCGGAGCATACCCAAAAGGAAAAAAAGAAAGAGAGAGAGAGAGAGGCGTAGGCCGTAGGCATTCATAGAAATTCATGGGAACTAGCATGCCTTTCGTGAATCGAAACGCTCTCATTCGTTCGAGCGCGTCGCTGGCACATTTTTATCTTTCCGAACAAGGAGAAGACTCTGCTCTATCACTCTGCGATAGATTAACAGACTATGATAAGCGCGGACGCGCGACCAAAAGCGGGCCGAGACAGCGCGCTCATTTCCTTGTTATTTTGGTTTCGTCAGTGATCATCCTCTCCCATTTCGGAGCCAATCAAGTCTTCCTTATATCCTGAAGAGAAAAATCGGACCTGAGGATTTAACGAACGCTTCTCTATTTTACCGCTTCGTCCCTAACAAATGCTTAAATTTTGTTAATGTGCACATTAACAAAATTTAAGCATGCATTCGGCGCATTGCTTTCATAGTATAAGGCCATGGAAAACATTGCATGTAATGAGATTTTTACTGCATATTTCGAAGAGTTTTAGTACACGCTTGCATGCACATTTCGAGGTGTTTAGCGTATATTTATCCGCTCTCTATATCCATCCCTATCTATAGGAGTAAAGAAAAACGAGACATGGTGAAACGAAGGCAAAGAAGGCACTTCACTACCAGGAGGTAAGCACGAAATATAATCAGTTACTTTCGCAAAATAGATTTCTCAATGCATTCTGGACTGGTCCTGGTAACACGTTACAGCAAATATATGACACATGACCTCAAACACGACCGCGCCCGTAATCGGCGCCCAAACCGTTTCAACGCGTTTGCAGTTTGTGAGCGCCTTTTTGGACGCCCCTCAAATCCGGTAATTATTAATGCGTTAGCATTACGAGCGTCAAATGGAAAAAGCTGTTTGTATGTGTGCGAGACGGTGAAGCTTCACCGAGGCAGAGGTGTAAGTGGAGATGCAAAGGGTATATTAGAGGGTAAATGTAGATGAAGATAAATGACATGAAATTGAAGTGGTTGAAGGTAATTTAGAGTAAGAGGTTAGAGTAATTAAAGGTAATGGATGTAAGATACATGAAATTAAGATAAATATTAAAATAAATTAAAGATTGCCCAAGGTAACCTCAGGTTACCGTAGTTAATTAAAGTAATCGAAGGCAAGTTGAGAGTAACTGAAGCGAATACACGTAACTAAAGGGAATTAAATGAAAATAAAGATTAAAGGGTAATTGACAGTAGTCGAGGCTAGTTAAAGGATTAATGGTTAATTAAATTGACTTACATACCGTAATGGACTTACAGCAGTAATTGAAAGTTGTCGAACCGGAAGTCAAGTATGCACCGGAAGTGGACCACCGGAAGTCAGGTTAGACCAGGTTAGACTCGAGTTGGACCGGAAGTGGGTACCGGGAGTCAAGTATAGACTGGGAGTGAAGTCCACTATAGACCGGAAAAGGCGCTAAATGCTAACTCATTTCTCTCGTATTTACCGCTAAATTGCCACCGACTTTTCTTTTTTTCATCCTATAATCTCGCAGTACAACGCGCAGTTTAGTACATAAGGTCTCCTACTGTTGACCACTTCCCAATATTTATTTATTTATTGGTATTTTTATGGTGCCCATGAACAGCAGTTGTCTAGGTGATGGTGCACCCCAAATTCAAACATAAACAACGACATAATAGAAACTAGTAAAGGTAATAGTGGCACATCTACAACATGGGAGATACTCAAGTGCAGAAATACAGAGTCTGAAACAGTGGTAAGTTAGCAGTCACAACACATTAAAGTCAAGAGAAAATCACACTAGAGTTGCAATTGTAGGGATAAAAGATTTAAAGTTCGCAAAAATGTCCAAATCGCACACACGAGAGATATTATTAAAATTAGCCATGACACGTGATAAAGGACAGCTACCACAATGCCTATTGACATGAAATCCGTGTGAAAATCTAAGCATCTTAGCTGGGGCGTTAAAAGGGACGAGGTAAATATGTGATGACCGCCTCGAGTCCAGACGGACTGAGCCGATGCAATGGACTTCAACTGAGGAGACATGGACTACCATGTTGCCGAAGAAGCACCGTATAGTTAACGCTGGCAAACTACGTTCATCTCTGTATCGGAGTGTTGGCGTGAGACTAAAAACGAAGTTTCTGTCTTGCTCGTGACCCTACAGACATGTTCCTGCTGAGCTCTGACGGTTAGGGTTAGCCTTGGAACACTCTAAGGATACATGGTGTCAGGAGTCATGAACGACGACCCCTAGCCTACCATCACTGAGCTTCCGCCGCCAGAAGATCTTAGCCTGTGAACAGAGTACGCCTAAAACTGGAAGCGCTTCAGACAACGCACTGAGCTGTATTTCACAGCGATTGAGACTAAGCCTGGGAGGTCCAAAGAACAGAAGGCAACGGTATTCCTTCATGTAGCGGATCAAATAGAGATACATATCTTCAACATGTTCAGACTCATAGATGAGGAGAAAAAGATTATGACACAATAATCTCGAAGTTCAAACATTACTGTTTGTCGAAGTGCAACGAGACTTATGGAAGATACGTATTTCGTACGTATCAACACTTAGAACGAGAGAACTTCGACCACTTCTTCAGAGACCAACAGTTAAAGTCAAGGACATGCAACTTCGGAGAATTGAATAGTTCCCTCCTGAGAGATCAGATTGTCTGTGGGACGAGAAATCGTAAATTAGGAGAAGCGCTCCTTTGGGAAAACGATTTGACACTTTGACATCTGAGCTAGCGGAACAGCATAGCAAAGTGTGGAACCGGCAATGAGGAGATGCAGTAAGCCCCAACCACAGAAGACAGCTTGTCGCTATCGTGCAAGGATGCATGAGCCGCAAAGGTGTCCTGCTTATGGGAAAGTTTGCAGCAACTGTGGCCGCAAAAATCATTTGGCTGTGGTCTGTAAAGCACAGAAGAAGAATGTGCAACAAGTTGACGAGCAGAGTGCGCCTTGAGACGACGATGGCGTTGATTTTAGTATTCTACAAGTACAAGGGTACAATATACAAACTCAGTGATAATCAATGAGTTGTAACCGCCCACACTGATGGCCGACAGCTTCAACTAAGAGTTGATACACGTTCTCAAGCTAATCTGATGCCCCTAGCCATGTACAAAAATATCCGTTTAAGTAGAAGGTTCTGATATTCTGCAGGTTAAGAAGACGACGTACCTGATTCTTCAACGCTGTACATCTACAGTGGAGACGTCGTACTGCATGTTGGAAAGGTGCGCATACCGCTAACTATGAGGGACCAAACGGAGAATGTTGACTTTTTCGTGATGAAAAAGTCCTGACTTCCTTACGGACCGAACTGTCGCTGTCCGTACGTCCCAAGGCCAACGCCCTCAGCATCCTGTTCACCAAGGAGTCCCCCAAGGAAGTATTCTCAGTCCGACACTCTTTAATGTGGTGATGGCGGGCCAACAATCAGTAATTCCTCGCAAAGTGTCGTTTTCCGTGTATGCAGACGACGTCGCCCTTTGGACAGTAGGAAAATCACGCCCAGCCATACAGCACCGCCTGCAGCTCGCTTTAAATAATGTACATACGTACCTCACGCACCTTGGGATGGACCTTTCACCCGAAGAGTGCGTCGAGCTCCCTTTCACGCGCAAAGCTATGACCAACTTCCCTCTTTGGGTTGGTGCCAAGAAGCTTGAGCCGGTACGCTTCCACCGCTTCCTTGGCGTGGTAATCGACTCGGACTTGCGCTGGGCTCGCCACATTAAACACCTGGAAACTAAAGTGCAGCAACATCTTTCTGGCTCACGATGGGGCTGTGATCAGCGCTCCCTGCTCTCAGAGTTCACGCGGCGTTGGTGAGGGCGACTGTGCTTTACAGCCTTCCTATTCTGCACAGGATATCAACAACATCATTAAATACCCTGTGGTCCCTGTTTGCTCGAAGCCTTCGTCGCTGCCTCGGAGTTCCAAGAATGGCTGAAACACGGCAAGTACTGGCTGAAGCTGGTGAACTCCCGGTTGAGGTTCTACGTAAACGTGAAACGATTCGGCACTTCCTACGTTTGCGTGCTCACATTCCCCGTCACCCGCTCCTCAGGAAAATTCGATACCGCCCTGAAAGCGACTTCTATCGAGTAGCGCAGAGGACACGCCCGACTCTCACTGGCTTCATAGCTAAGGACATCATACCTCCTGAAGCCCCCTGGTCTCTGCCGGTACCGCTGACTTTCGTAAGCCTTCCGAACCTTCTGGAAAGAAGAGATCAGGTCCCCCCTCAAGTCCTCCGAGCCCATTTTCATGCTCAGGTAGACGAGAAGTTTCCTACGTTTACGGCAGCATATGCAGATGCCGCATCCCGCAACAACAAGTCCGCCTCCGCCTTCGTCATACCATCCGAAGGCGTAGTGCAAGGACGACGCCTTTCACATCCAACCTCCTCGACAGCTTCGGAACTCTATGCCACCCTTTTATTTCTACAACACATCGCTCATTTTACCCCGCGGGAATGGGCAGTCTTCACAGACTCCAAATCTGCACTTCAAGCTATTGAAAATTCCGCCATACGAGGCCCATCCGCACCCCTAGTCACAGATGTGTTAATGGCTTACCACACTGTCTACGCAGCAGACCACTGGCTAGTTCTCCAGTGGGTTCCAGCTCATTGAGGTGTCGTGTGGAACGAGCAGGCCGACAGCGCCGAAGAAGCAGCACTCTCGTATCGGACACGGACCAGTATTGCTCTGCTGAGACGAGACCGCTGTTCCATTTTGCGACGCCTCGTAACATCCCTGGCTTCCCGCCAATGGACAACCGACATTCTCCCCCCATCTATGTTGAGCAGAGTTGATCCAACGCTCGCTTTCCGCATGCCACGAAACACCTCTCGTCAAGATGCTGCATTAATCCACCGAATGCGTCTCGACGTGGCCTTTACAGCTCAGTGGCGTTACCGCTTCAGACAAGTTGACTCTCCCACCTTCTGCCACTGTGGTGCTCTTGCGGTTCAGGAGCACATTCTTCTTCATTGCCCCCACTAACAACCTTCCCGAACCCCACTCTCCGAGTCTCTTAGTCAGCTGGACTGTCGCACTTTCTCCCTATCGAAATTGCTTGGTTCCTGGCCCAATCCAGCCCAGCAACGATCTGCGCTCAAAGCTCTTTTGACATTTCTGGACACCATCGGACTTCGATCGTTATTGTGAAGAGGCTCATTATTTTATTCCCAACATCACCACCAGCAATGGGGTAGAGTATCGCCTCTGGCGATGAACCTCCCCACTCTTCATCTCAAAATAAGGTTGTTGTTGTTGTTTCGTGATGAAGAGAGGAAGGACAATGCACGCACTCTTGAGAATGCAAGCAAGCGAACTGTTTGGCCTGGTGAAGCGAGTAGCCCAGGTTACGTAAATGGGTGGCTTACGAAAAGAGATTCTGTCTGAATGGCAGAACGTTTTTAAAGGACTGGGAGCGACGCAGAGGCGTTATCACATGGTGCTTAAGGAAGAATCCGAGCCTGTCGTCACTTTAGTGACACCTGAAGGACGGGCTACAGCGAATGGCAGAAAGTGGCATAATTCCCCCAGTGACAGAGCCGATAGATTAGGTGAGTCCTTTGATGATCTTCATCAAGTAGAATGGGAGCCTTCGTACTTGGATGAATCCAAAGTTGATCAACAAGCGCATCAAGCGTGAACATCTTCAGCTTCTATGGAGGGAAGAGCAGGCTTGTGCAGGCTTGGCAGGCAGGTTCTTCAGCAGGCTTGACGCCAACAGTGGATTTCATCAGATTGCTCTTGACGAGAAGACATCGAGGATCTGTATCTTTGCTATACCAAATGGACGGTACCGTTACCTCACACTGCCTTTCGGGCACAGTTCAGCTCCCGAAGTTTTTCAGCAGCAAACGTCTCACATCTTTGATGGATGCTCATTTGGGGATCTAGTCGTGCAGAACACGATAAGGAACTCAAAAACACATCGGAAGCAGCTGTGAGAGCCGGAATCACCCTCAACGCCGAGAAGTGCAAGTTCGGGCTCAAGAAGATAAGATTTTGGGTGATAAGATGAGCAGCAAAGGAATTGAACAAGATTGAACGAGATTAATGTTGATATCAACGTGATACTGACGATATCATCATGCAATTACGTAGTCTGTATATCGACCCCGGACGGCGCAGCTGTTTCCCTGGCTGCACCCTTAGAACTCCCATTTGGTCAGTTTGTCGTCCACAAGGCAATCACAGGCGCTAAGCTGTCAATTTCATCGGCAATATGGGGATATCTGGAAGTCTCATGTTCGTTCCCACTGTTATAAACCACGTGTTATAGCGAATTCAGCTGCTCGTGTCCGTGACACGTAGTGTAGTGTACCAGTCTGGGTTCAGCCCAGAAACGAACGAAGAACGAATCGAAGGACTAATGAAATTCGGCGCACGTTGGATTGAAGCGGCCGTGTGACGTGTACATACAAGCCAGTGCAACTGATTCTGCACGAAAACGACCAGCTAAATTCGCTATAGTCCTTCACCTCGGCGAAAGCCCGCGGCAGTGTTATCCGTGTTGTTCTCAGGTCGCGCCATGAGAAGGGAATTGTTCAACTCAGATATGTCCTCCTCTCCATGCCCAAATCTTTCCTCCTCACGTGATTCAACCACCACCCTTTAAACTTAGCTTCCTTCCGTAGTCCTCTGCTATCAGGCCAAGCCAGGTTTCAGCGGAGGTATTCCGGAATGCTGCTCACTGGATGGAAATGTTGAAACGTGTGCACAGCGCTCATTTAGGATTCAATTAATCGACAAATCGTCAAGAATATATATTACTCAGACCAAGGAAGTAACTGGAAGGTCCAGAACACGCTGAATTTATTTGTCCCTTCCAGCTTGTGCGAAAAGTGCCCTGCTTCGCTGGCCGAAAATGAAACACGAGGGAAGACATTGATATTGGCAGAATGTTAAGGTCACGCTCTTTCATTGTGTGTCACTAAAGTCCACCTAGACGCAAAATCCTCTCAGTAGGCAACTTTTTCGTAGCATGGTTTTCGCGATTCTGACGAACTTTGACCCCGCTTAAATCGACAACGGTTCAACATTGTCCAGTAAAACTCGGGAAAATATCTTTATTTGCAATAAGGAGTCCATGATAATTTTTGAAAGCAAAACTGAAGGGGGTCGAGCACGACCTTTGGGTGATTTGGCCTGGAATGATCCAGTTGCAATCTTGCACGCGTATGTGTGACCGTTGAGACAGGAAACAACCTGTAAAGAAACCGAAGTGAATATCACGCTGGTATTGTTCCAGCGCTAATGCTGGAATAGTACTCCATTTTGTAACTCACCTCCTCGCAATCGATACAGTCCCACGGTCACCTATAACAAAATAATACAATTAACCTCGCTTGTAATGCACATCGTCGCTTCACCGATGCAGCCGATCCTCTCCTGACGCCATTTGCAATGCGTCCACCGTCTTCAACAGAATGTACTTCGATTGTTAAACACGAGTAAAACGCAGGCGTCGAATGATGCATCACAGCTAGGTTGACTTACCTTAAGCAAACATTAGACGTGTACTTAAAAAGCAAGGTGTCATCCTTCTCAAAGGCGAGGTTGCAATGCAGACAGCGGCAAGAAACCGCGAAGCGGGAAGGAACGCACTGCAGGAGAATACGCTGTGCCATGTCACTCCTCACCGGCGGAGTGCGGAACAACGTAGTACGCTCCAACGAAGGCACGCATATTCAGCCGGCACACGCATTATTCAACAAGCACACGAGTACAAGGTTCAGGAGGCACACATATTAATCAGCGTGCACAAAGCCGTTTAATACCAGCGTGACGGCTTTGTACCTGCTGAAATTTGGCGATGAGGATCGCTGTGCTTGCTATTTGATAACCGTTACGGCTGCTTCCAGGCGATTACGGCTGTGTACCGGCTGCACTTTCTAAGGGAACCTTTTTAACTGGCACATGTCCGTCACAGGATTTAGAGTGTATGACCGCTGATAGCGATATCGTAGTTTTTCTGCACCACCTTATTGTTAAGATCCCACCTTTTACAGCCGGGAATTTGAAAAATAGCGTTGCTCTTTTGCTGTTGTCTACATAATTGCTTAATTGTAAGGAAAGAATTTGTATCACGCCAGCACGACGCGTGGAAAAAAAGTATCAAGTCTTCACATAATAGATGCACAACGAAATATAAATAATCCTTATAAAGTAGAATTAAACCTAGCTCACTGATAACAACACATTGAATAGTTTGTAGTGGTTCAACAGATAGCAGGATGGTGAAAAAAAAATACTACAAACTGCACCATGTGGAAGCTGCGTTTACGCCATATAACACCAAATTATCAGCGAGAAAACAACAAAATGCTAAAGCAGTACCACAAAATATTTACTACATTGTTTTACTACACTTTTGTGCACTGTACTTGATGGCCTATTTTATACTTTTCATATCAGTACCAAACTGTTGGCTAGCATTAGGTACGGATTTACAAACTCACAAACCTATTTTCGTTTCCTTATTTTCTCCTTGTAACTGCGAAATAATACCTAATAAGTGAAGCAATACTCGTCAACCACCACTGCCATTTTCTCTCGATTGAGAGCACTGCAAGTCTGGACTGTGGTGTAATAGATAACGCAGTGCACTCTGGCTTTCGGAGCGCTATCTTTTCTGCTTTAGTCAGCGTTGTTGGTTCGGGGCACGGGGCCCCTCAAGGCCCGGTGCAATCACACCAACAGCACGTGCCTAGAGTCAGCCCCTGCATGAGACAGATGCACTGTGAACACTCAGAAAGCACTTGTAGTAAAACATGCTGTCAAATTGCTTGCCAGAAGTTTGCAGAACGTGACTTAAACCAGCAAATTTCAGAAGCAGGGAAATAACCTGCAGGAAAAACATTCAGAGCACTTTTATGCTTTCACAAAATGTAAATGTCTCGATTTTCATAAATTCGGCTTTGAAGGTGACACATCTTACATTCATCGAGTCTGAAGAAAACGACACGTACGAGAAACACATAACTGGACGACAGAAAATTATGTTCGTGTGGTTTTACACATAATGAAGGAAATGTCACCACTCTCCAATGTACACCAGCTTGCTTGTGCCCTTCTATTTTGTTTAGCCTTCTTTGTTCCACAGGCAATAGTCTCTTATCGGAGCAACCACAGTTGTAATACTAGAGTGTCCACGTCAGGAACTGACACTTGGGATTAGTGATGTGTCGTTCGTGGACGAACCCTTCAAACTGAACTAGTCATTCGGGTGAACTGAACGAACTAGTTCAACAACAACCAAAACATTAGTTCCTCAATTCAGTTCATTGGGCCTCGACACCCACAACGCATACGCTTTGATACGCTTCCAAGTGTGACATCTGCGCCATCTAACGAACGTTTTGAAAAGCTAACAAAGCACATGCGCGCATGAAGAAGGGCGGGAGACCACGGCACCACGGCGCATACGCTGTGGCCTTGAGTGGCTGTGACGCTGCGCTGAAGTGGACTGTGTGAAGGAAGAGAACTGGATGAACTAAAGAACTAAACGACGTCGCGAGTCGTTTCGAAGGACTCGCAGAGCCTGCCGTTGCCTGTCAGAACTGCTGCTCGTCCACAGCGCATGCGCTTAAGAAAGAGCGCGGGCGGTGCGGCGAGGCAGAGCTTCAAGTGGACTTAGTGAAGGTGTGAAGGAAGAGAACTGGATGAACTAAAGAACTAGACGATGCCGCGGGACGTCTTGAAGCACTCGCAGGGTCTGCCGTTGGCCGTCAGAGAAGGTGCTAGTCCACAGCGCATGCGCTTAAGAAAAAGCGCGGGGAGGGAGAGCTTCGAGTGGACTGTGTGAAGGTGTGAAGGAAGAGAACTGGATCAACTAAAGAACTAAACGATGCCGCGGGTCGTTTGGAAGTACTCGCAGCGCCTGTCAGAACTGTTACTCGTCCACGGGGGAGGGAGAGCCAGCAGAGCGGCTTTGAACGCCGTATGGATTGAAGTACTCTGGGCAAGTGAACTATATGAACGGCGAACGCTGAACAAGAGTAAATCATTTAGAACTGATTGCGCTGAGATCGCTCTGAGCTCCTTCTCGCAATTGTGGACTGCTAGTGGCGCCGTTATGTTCTGACTTCTGGCTGACTGCTTGTGTGACTGGCACACCCTGGAGCGGGCATGCTATTTTTGCGGCAATACACTGCAAGCTTCCCAATTTTTCCTCCACAACGCTACGTTGTACTTTTCTTCAAGCTCTCTCATGCATTTGAATGAAATGAGTTGAAACTGTGGTTACTCTATCACACTTCTGTGTTCTCAAATTCGCAGCAAGCAGACGTAAGTGATCAGAAATACACGATTGTAACATTGAACGACGACGGCACCTTGCATATTGATCTGTGCATTACTTTTCTCGTTAAAAATATACGTAGAAAATTAAAGCAAAATAAAAAAGCGACCTAAAAGATTACGTTTGCTATGTTGATGTTCTCGAACCTTTGGAAAACTGAATTGCAAGATCATTTTGTTGTATCTCTCTTGGTCGAGACACTTTAAAGTTTGGGACTATATTACTTGATTGTGTTTAATTGCGAACAGGTGAACGAATGAACTATTCTTTTAGGCAGTTCAGTGGAGTGAACTGAACTAAATGAATTAGTTCACAAAAATGAACTGACTTGCCCATCACTACTTGGGATCTTGAATACGCCTTATTCATAAGTACTGCCATCTCGTGGCGGCGGCTGGCGGCGGCGCCATGTTTGAGTATTCGGGCGGTCGTGCTATGTCGATTTCCTGGAACGGGACCAGCTGGCAGGCGAGCAGGGAGAATGCACAGCCAAGGGAGGCTCACGAAGATAACGTTATACTAACGTTTCTTTAGGACAACTTTGTTGTCGTCTTCTCCAACGAGCAAACAGCATCCCATAAGCACGCTCGGCGTAGCTGCAACTCCGTGATTGAATCTCAAGTCGAATTGCGCACTTTTAGGACTCTGTCGCTTTTGTACATATGAATACTCAAATACTTGCCCGAAGTTTACAGCAGAGTGTTCTGATGCGGTGTGTTACGCAGTCACGTAGCGGGTCCCTAAATGCGCCTTTGTGCAACATGGGGTGGCGATGGATGATCTTACTACAGGACTCTCTGCTTAGCTGCTGGTCCTGTTCAGTAACTGAATAAAAAAGAATTTGAGCACCTGTGGCTAGACACATTTTGTGTACCTTCAGTAAAATATCAGATATACTTTCGTACTCGCGGATATAGCTGTTTGGTACCAGAAACCCAACAAAAGGTGAACGGATACATACTTTCTGAGATGGAAGTCATGTGAGGCTGGCTGTTCTCACAAAGAAAGAGGCAGAGCCCCTTTCTTGGAGACACAGAAAACCAGACTTTCTGTGATGATTTGGCGATTTCCTCGCATGTCATGCCGTTTTCTTTGTGATGGAATGGCAACGGCATACCAGAAGGAGCACATTGCCTTTGCTCTGAAATCTGATGTGTCGTACTTGGTTATCTGCTTGGTACACAGTTCTTTTTTAAGAGCAATTATAGCAACAATGTCCCAAACGGACATGCAAGGTATATTTAAACAGCTAGCGTAACTCCCATAGGCCCCTGTGTCTTCAGAATGACGTCATGATAGAGACGGTCAGCGCCATCCATCCGTTGCGCGGACTACTACGATTGCCGAAAGAAGTGACAGGGCGCTGACAAGCTGGTGCATGATGAGAGAGGCGGTACCCGAGATGGGGAGGGAGAGAGACGACACAACAAGAATTCTCGAACACAGCAAAAATTTTTATTTACCAAAGCTCTATATATTCAAAAACCTCCGGAGAGGAGGAAGAGGAAGGAGGGAAGGCTTGCTTACGCAGTTGCCACGTGTACTAATCTCACAGGTCTCCTGTGAGATTAGTACACGTGGCAACTGCGTAAGCAAGCATTGAGGATCTGGAGCACATTCTTCTTCATTGCCCTCACTACGAACCTTCCCGAACCACACTCTCCGAGTCTCTTCGTCAGCTGGACTCTCGCCCTTTCTCCCTACCGAAATTGCTTGGTCCCTGGCCCAATCCAGCCCAGCAACGCTCTGCGCTCAAAGCTCTTCTGACATTTCTGGACACCATCGGACTTCGATCGTTATTGTAAAGGGGCTCGTTATTTTATTCCCCCCATTCCACCAAGCGCTGGGGTAGAGTATCGCCTGTTGCGATGAAACTCCCCACTCTCCAAGGCCGAAAATAAAGTTGTTGTTGTTCGGGCAGCACGCTTCCACTGGAAATTCAGCACTCCTGCACATAAATGAAGTCCTCTGTAGCTCGCGTTTAGTGTAGACCTATTTCTGAAAGAAACTGCCGTCCCCTGACACGCCAAACAACCTCAATCTTAGCATGTTCCGACCGTGAACGTGTCACGTGTCTTTTATTTATTTTAGAGGCAATAATAGCGAACTGAGGATTTACCTTCTCTGTATTCGGGCTAATATTGCCCTTTTAGGTGCACAGTGGCACGAGAAGTAATGGGGAGTTGCCGGTCAACATCCCGGGATGTCGCGTTGTTGGCGATAGGCGATGTGGCGAAAATCGAAACCACAGGCAGCTATACTCAAACATGGCGCGTAAACGTAGTCTCCGTCTCCGCACATAGATGGCGCGCACTTATGCATAAGGCGTATTAGGGCACTCTGAGAGCTGCAAACTTTAACACAGTGCACAATGTACCAGACAATGGAGATGTTAACAAGCGATCAGGTACACCTGGTTTGTCTATTCAAACCTATCTAATTTGTTCTTGCTGAGAAGCATCAACTAATTAAGTATAATTACCTCCCAAACAATAATGCAGGAATTACCTTAGCAGGGAAGTTCAAAGGAACACAGAAGGCCATATAAAATATTTTCAGTTTGAGCCACCTGTTGAGAGTTGGTGCACTACTTTTCTCATAGCAGAAAGAGTCTGGATGTATGCAAAGTTCTTCCCCCCAAAATTGTCCCCAAACACTACCACGTGCCTCTCCCTTTGCTCGACTTGTGGAGTTCAACAAGAAGGGTGATGAACACGTTATTGATGACAGCCTATTGTTGGGGTAATATAGTTTGCTGGTCAGTCAATGTCAGGGCCTTCCTTTTTATCTTGAGGGCTCCTTTTGTAGCCAGTAAACCGGTTACCTCGGAATAATTCAGGCTTGAACATCTGTGTAGCAGATTATGTTCCTCTAAACCAGGGGTCTCAAACACATGATGTGTGCCACATGTAGCCTGCAATGACCTGTTCGATGGCCCGTTTACCCTTGAGCACCAAACAGAAGAAAGCTACTCTCTCAGAAAAATTAATGAGGAACTTGGAATATAACGAGATTTTCAAGGACTCTATTTGACAGTCTCTGTTCGAAATATCGGCTGCTTCTGTCCTGAGGCAACTCCTTTCCTACATCTCTACCGGTTCGCTGGATTTCTACCCATCTACTATTTGAACTTGCGTGACATAGTGGTGCCACTGTCCATGTTAGCAGAACATACTCATGTGAGCGTTTCCTGTGGCTCATGAACCTCAACAACGGACACAGCAACCTGGTCTTCGCATGCACTTTGGTAAACCAACAGTGTAACTAATGTGAGGGGTAAGATGGGGTTATCTAAATTATCATACTAAGTCAAATAATGACATTCTAAAAGCGATAAAACCCCAAGCACATTACTGTTCTGTCTCTATCTTCTTAGTGTCATTATTTAAAAAAGCGATAAAAACCGGGCTGTTTGGTGGTACATTCTAAAAGCGATCAAAACCCCAGTGCAGGGGACACGGACAGACGAAACACAGACGACAGTGCTTCGTCTGTGTTTCGTCTGTCTGTGTCCCCTGCACTGGGGTTTTATTGCTTTTAGAATATACCACCAAACAGCCCGCTTTTTATCGCTTTTTAAATAATGACACTAAGAAGGTAGAGAGGGAACAGTAATTTTCTTGGCCAGGGTTCAGGAACCCGCGTAGAAGATTTGTGCGAGCACCGGCTACGACGTAGAGATCCAGTTGAGCCTGTCTCAATTGTAATGTCTGGTTTGTTGTCTCTCCGTAGGCGATGGAATGTATCCTCAGTCAATGTGGAAAACAATGCGCTAGAATCCACCTCGAACATGCAAGGACATCTATTTACCATCACCTGTATGAGCCTGCTTGCTTTGTCAAGTTCAGTGAGAACAGGTCACCCCATGAATCTGCTTCAGCGGCAGCAATGCAGTTTGTTCGCTGACTTTGTGGTGCTTGCCGTGATGTCACTGTATCCCCTAGTTTGTCACCATGTTTCTTTTTCCTAGCCTCAGTTGTCTCGCGACGGAAACACCCAATTATTATTATTATTATTATTATTATTATCTTTTTCCTAGCCATGCTGGCTTTTTCGATATGCCCTAACTTTGTACAGAAATGGCAGGTCGACTCCCTGAATCGACAGCCCTGTGCGTTGTGCTCTTCGTTACAACGATAACACTTCATCGTATGTCTCGTCCCATTATGTTTTGTTTTCTTGTGCGTCGCACGTGTGTGGAAAGCCTTGCTATCTACTCTGTTGCGCCACAGTATTCCATCGCCTCTGCTATTCCAAATGCTTTCAGGAAGGTGATGTTCCGCTCTGAGAGTAGCCGCTGTTGTAGATGCCAGTCCCTCAGTCCACGAATGAACCGGTCTCGCAGCATTATTTCAAAAGGAAGACTCGTTGACGTCACTGCAGTAGAGACGAGTTCTGCTGTAGCTGATCTAGCCTATGCTTCTGTCCCGGTCGTGCCTGACACCTGTGCCGTCCTAGACGTTGTTGTGCCAGCCGTTGCCAGTGCGTGAAAATTTCAGAGAAAAATCTTTAGCACGTGCCCTCAGTGCAACAACATACTCGGAGATACTCCATTGTGAAAACTACTCTCGTTTGTGGAACCGCAATCTTCCGAGAAGCTTGGAAGGACCCGTTTCAAAATGATTGGCAGCCCTGAATGAGTTTAACGACAGGAAACTATCCAACCGTAGGAAAACTACCCAAGAAATTGCCCGGAACAGAGAACGACAGAAAAGCGTACGTGCGCGCACACACACACAACACATGCACAACCTGTACAACACCAGCACGGACAATTGAAGACTGACGTATGGCTGTGAAGCGAAGCCGAGAACACACACAGAAACACAACAAACAGAACGGCAGACGAAAGGCGAAACGCAACCGACACGACGTCATAGCCGAACTACATTTGTGCGGCGCACATGAGCAGGCTTTTACGAAGGAATACCCTGGTCTCTAGTGTGCTCCGCCGGAGGAGCGAAGCGACGCGCGCAAGTGGCTGTGTCTGAATCACCCAGTAAAGCGCTTCCGCCTGCGCCTCGCAGAGGGCGCTACAGTCTCACGTTGGAATGTCTCCGGCGGCCCCAGTCATAGAAATCTTGTGGAGAGAGGCTAGAAGGAAAGGCGGAGAGGAGGATCGGAGGAGAGCAAAGAACTTGAACGGGGCTCTTCCATATCTAAATGTTTGCGCTCGGAGGTAGCCGTATTTAAAGGGACTCTGACCAGAAGTTCCACAATCTTTCGTTTGCATCTATTACAAAGGTAGAATATGTCTACAAGCCACACGCGAAATATTTTGGCTGTGCGCGGCGGCAAAGTTTGCCAAACGGGGAGCTGATAACCGGCTTTTGCTTTTCCTCCTCAACTCGCGCAATCGGCGCCGAAATCTAGCCTCTTTGTAGTGAACATCCTCCAATTTCCGTGCGCGTGACGAAAGCACGAGGTCCATGTTTCATTGGGCGCCCGTACCGGAAGTTCTGTTGTTAGTGTATTTGTGAGAGCGGCCGCATCCGTCCGGAAAGCGATCTTCAATATGGACGTCGAAGCAAGAAATGCGGAGACTTCGAGCCCGGAACTTTTTTCTGACCTTTCTGCGATCGAGAAGGGAATTCTGCGTGCTGAACAGCTCGGCAGCCTTGCTTACGGAACGTCGCCGATGCCGCGAATGCGAGACGAAGTTAGAGCTCTACGAACATCGGTCACAGATGAAGCAAAGAGCATCAGTCACCTGTCTTCAACAGACAGTTAAGCGATCAGCTTTTTAACGCACACTGTGATCGAACATGTAAACGTTCTCTGAAATTTCGTGTCCTGATATTTAATGCGCACTTGCTGTTTATGGTGCCGGTGCGGCTAATGCCGAAGGAGATCGAATGCTTGTGCTGCAAGGAGCTCGAAAACACTGCCGAATGACTGCAGTATGAGTGCATTACGACCCACGAAGATTTCCAACTTCTATGCTCCAATATGACTGTCCTGAAGGTGGCATATTTTGAACTCCGTGGTCAGCGCGAACCTATGAGCGACTATATTCACAAGTAAGTCGCATGTGTCCTTGTCGAACGATGTTAAAATTTGGGCGCTCAACACTGGTTTGGTCCTGCATTAAAGTCGCTAAAAACTCCAGTACAGGGCGCAGCACATAAAAATACTATACAGTACACAACTCTGAACTGGAGAAAAGCAATATAGGCAGTTTTGTAATTGTCAGTGTGCTGTGTCCTGAGTCACCTTTTTATGTATTGCCCTGTGCATAGGGTTTCAGCGTAGGTTTTTAGCGATATCGAGTGTTCTTGATTCATAAAAAGAAGGAGGGGGAGGAAAATAAAAGCTGACACATCTAAAATTCGAAGAAACCCTGGTGCTTTCACGGGGCTACTCACTGCTCAGCCCTGGATCAGATCCCGATGGAAAACAGCTTTTCTGGGCCTCAGTGATAGATTCCCTTGATTGCCCCGACTGTGAGGCACAACTCATTGGCTTGGTGGCAAGTGGGCTTGCGTCTCATACTGCGGTTTCGAATTAAGGGAGCAAAGAACATCTCTCTAGGTCTTAAGAAGGTTATCAACATTACCTGTCAAGGCACAGCATTTCATATCACTTTCAGTAAGTACAACATTCCTCATAGCAGTTACCATTCGTGTTGGGAAAGCATGCTGAAATTAGCTCAGGCAGCGCATCCAGAACTGTGAGTCAAGTTCATAGAGGACACCTGGTGTGAGGGGCAGCAACAGTGCCTAGTGAAGACTCTCCAAGAATTTTGCCCAGGTTTGGGGGTTACACCTTTTAATATTTTTGATGGAAAGCATGGTGTGTGAAACACTGACCTCTGGTGGATGAATTATTATTTATAACCAGGTACCCTTGTTCTAGTAATCTAGAAAATCCTTAGCCTTAGCTCTCTTGCAGGAAATTGCTAATGAGTTTGAGTGTCTTTTCTGGAAACAGGTTGTAACTGCCTTTCTATCCACCCGTCTTAGTTGCCCTGCAAAAGCAAATATGTAATGCTGTACACCATATCTAATACTAGCACACTAATTGCTTTGAGTGTTCTAATGCTTCTGAAATGGAGCTACCTGGTGCATATGCTGTGTCATGTCGGCAAGGACATAAATCAGATTGCCTTTATTTTTGAAATATGCCCTTCATTGCTTTATGTGACTGCAAGAATGGTATCGCCTAAACAATAGGCAATAAGAATGATTTCTGCAATGTATTGAGCTTTGTAAAACAAAAAGTTTATTTGAAAAGAAATTCCAAAAACCTCATACTGTAACGTCCTTTACTGCAAACACCGCTCAGCACAACGATTAAAAACAGAGCGTAAACGTTTTCCCGCCTATCCGGGTGGCATCATCAGTACAACAGAGGCCAAAGACGAGCACATCGGCCTATCTAAGACGGCATGATACGCATCCGATAGGGGGCCACGGCTTGTATTACAGGCTGAAGCATCACGCATGATAAAGCAGGACTCTAAGAACTTTCAGGGCCCCATCGCTAGTCATGTGCAAAGGTTACTGCAATATCAAAATTAAGTATATGTCCCTTAGGCCAGCAAAGGTAGACTAATTCAGTCCCGGTTAGTAAAGCTAAGCATTAGTAGCCATGGCAACGCCCCTTGTGTGCTCTTCTAGTCTTGTCCCACGTCTTTTGTCTATCTCGCCAATGTAGGTTGCATCACATTCTATGCACTCAATTTGATATGCACAGTCAATATGCCTGATGGGCACAGTGCCCTCCAAATGGCGTATGAAACACGTTGGGTGAAAGGAATGCGCACCACCGATTTGACTCCTTTGATGTTGTTTTTGATTGTTCTCTGTTGTAGGGATGATGCCACCTGGATAGGCGACGAAACGTTTACTCTCTTTGTTCTTAATTGTTGTGTTAAGCCGGTGTTCTCAGTAAAGGATTTTACATTATGAACTTTGTTTGAATGATGATTAGTGGCGAGCTTCATACCCTGGGCCACTAATCTATCAATTGCTTATGGTGGTGGGACGAAATGGAATAACGAGCCTTGTAAACAATTTACTTGGCAATATATTTATTTATCTCTCATAGGTTGAAGAACCCAGTGTGGTGTTACATAACGGAGGGGCATGTATTCATACAAGACCGATCACCAAAAGGCCTTGCTTTTGACTAGATTAAAATGTGAAGCGATTGTAACATACAAGTGGTGCATGGTGGCGATTTGATAGGTTCTCCTCACGAGTTGTTGCCACGGTCGCGGTTAGTTGAGAAACTGCACATCCAGTTAATGGTAGCAGGATCCAATTTTAATTAGGCTAGTTTGGCCAACACGCGAGCATAAAGTACACTGTCAAAAGCTCTTACAAAATAAAAAAAAATACTGCATCTACGTGGACCCAGTAATCAAGAGCTCAAAATTGTGTGAACGAATTCCACTACGTTAGTTTTGCCTGAATACTCTTTTCTAAAACCGTGCTAGAATTTAAAAACAGAAATTGATAGACTCAACATGGTTGACAACGTGCTAGTATATGATGTGCTCCATTAGTTTACAGGGAACCCTAAAAGATGGAGCGGGTTAGTAGATAGAAGGAGCATAGTTGTCACCTCTTCTGAAGACAGGAATTAGCTTGAGACCTATGTCCTCGACTCAGACACATACAAAGCACCTTTCACACAGATTAACGCATCTTCGTTTCTGCTCTTTCACCTTCAAATGTTCATCGCTGTTGAGTGGTCTGTCATTCTTGTAATGCAGATTGGAATTGAAATACATGTGCATAAAGGATGCTCTGAAAGAAAAGTGTTTGGTTTTAGTCCTCTTAATGTTTCCGAAAACAAACTTCACAGTGACTATTCTGAAATGAGCAATTCCAGAATGAAAGCAAAAAATATATCTCGCCATATCATTGTATCCAACTGAGACCTGGCACTTGAATTGAATAATGGCAGTTGAAAATGATGATGATGATGAGTTTGTGGATACCTAGCAGATAATAAGGAAGATAGGTCCGTGCTGTGCACCTGCCAGGTGACAACTGGCCGGCGCGTTTATTGCGTCGTCGTCATCATGATGGCGTCCACAGAGGGCGCTACAATTCAATTTAATGGCGCATAAGCAACTCGGGCTATAGTGCGCCAAAAACCATGGTAAAACTGACTAGTTAAAAATCAGACTATTATACTAAAATATTATACTTGGTTGATTGGTACATTGAGATATAGACGAAAACATGATATGATAAAAATAAGCAGTTGAAGAAAAGGCAGGAACAATTTTTTGCAGTGTGTGACTGACGGATAGTAAGCGTAAAAAAACGTGAAATTTTTTACCCCTATTTTAAGCGGTGTTCGATGGCGGTTATTCTATGGGCTGTTTGGCTACCCTTGTCATACCGTTTACTGCACCTAAAAATACCACATAGTATGCGTCAAACCTGAGCACCGTAGACGTCACGTAACCTCGCGGTCCTTGTACAGGCAACGGCTGCAATTCTGAAATGACCCGCAATGCGGTTTTCCGGCGGCTGTTCTGGAAAAGGGTATGTAGTTCCCGATTGCCAAAAGCATCAGAAAGAAGTTTCCAGAGCAGTAGACGGAAAATCGGATTGCCTGTCAATTTTGCATTGCAGCTATTGCCTGCCCAAGGGACGCTGACATCACGCGGCGCCTAGGGTTCCCAGATATGATGCGTACTGTGCGGCATTGTGGCGGTGCAATTCTCTATGCAAAGACGGCATACCATGCGAAATTGTTTCATAGGAAAAAAAAGAACAGCTGCTATAACAGGATCTCGATGATACGAATCTCACAGGGCATGAAAAAACAGTTCGTATCATCCGAGACGCGTCAGCAGTACCACATGGGTGCACGAAGCATGTACACGGACGGAAGCCCGTTCACTTTTATATGCTATCGCTTAACAGACATCCATGGTATAAGCATAGCTTGTTGCTCATCCAAAAGACTTGGCAATTGACAGTACGCCACAATAGCTTGGCCCACTGCACTGCAAATTCGTATGACACAGACAAACGCATCCATCACGTGAATAACAGATATAAAAGGCACATTCTTGCGCAAGGCAAGCAATAAAAGAGTTCTCGCGACAGTCAAAAGAAAAATAAGAAGCACGAGTGCATCACTTGAACCGGGTTCATCGTCTCGCAATATCCCGCGTACGCATCTATCTCATTTAAATCAGAACATCTGAATAGATGGAAGTATTTCCCACAGCGTTAGTAGCACGCATCTAAACCGTAATGCAACAAAAATTCGCCAAATAATTCCACTTTATTGCGGGAAAGAGCCCAGAATAATAGATACATGCATGTGTTTATAGAATATTGCACCTATGGCCTGAAAATGATGTGGCACAAGGCGCACGTGACCAAACATTTAAAAAATGGGAACAGCATACTAGCCATAAACCAACAGACAACACCTGCAATATTTTAGAGAATTATGAAATGACATTTGTGCATCTTCACAACACTTCAACACAACAAAATATAAATTGTAGACTAGCTATGTGAGCTAGTAATTGGATGAAATTACGTTTATAATGGAAAAACACTTAATGAGCGTTATATCACAGGATAAGGCATCGAGGTAGACAGAATATCAGACATATTCAAAAAGAAATCCATAGCAGACAGGTCATAAACTAATTATCTACAGGGCGATTCCACGCCGGATCAGGCAGGGTGGTCCGGTCGACCTCCTCAATTTTTTTTCTTTCAAACATATGTTAAAGCCTTGTCCCTAGCAGGCATATTGGCGCTGAAAGTAGTTGAAAATAATTGGTGGTTATTTTTTAATGAATTATCATTCAGATGTGAGCTTCCTACGCAGCTTGACACCACGCATGTTCATAACCATTTCATATATTCAGCTTATTACTTTTCCTTTCTTCTTTTTTTTTCACGTATTGTCTGGGGTGGGTAGCATTGCATCCTAATTTGTGAAGATCCTAAAATTTGCCTTTCAGGAGACGAAAAATCGCAAATTTACCTCATTTGTAAAATATGGCACGTTTTGGGAACCTCATAACTCCTCCCCCAGTTGTGATACCGAAAGTAATCTACATCATTGTGTTCGTCTCGAAATGCCCTTTCTTCGCATATCGATTACGTCGTATTGTGTATTGGGGCAACGCTCCCAATAGGCCTTTTGTGAGGGATATCTACGGAAAATGCGTAAATTCGACACCGCGCATCCCGTATATTCCTACTCGTAACATCGTTCATTTTGCTCGCAAGCGTTCATCATGGCTATTCTTAGTTGTCGTACCCCAGACTAAATGGCAATAGTTTAGGTTGAGACATGAATAGTGAACGGTATAGTAGCAGCTTAATTCGAAAAGAAAACGTATTCAATGTGAACGCAGCGTGTCTCTCGTGTTTGTCCTCGTTCCTGTTTCGATGCATCGAAGGATCATGTATCAACCTGCCCATCTAGCAACGAACGTATTCAATGTGTGCGTCCCATGGCAACTGTTCGTTAAAGATGACACTCAATCATTTGATACATTTGACAATGTCAACAGGACTATTAAGATATACCATCTTTTTATTTAGACTAACACTCCTGTTTTTGGTCGAAATATGATTGCTTCAGTTTTACTACTATTAATGCGTGAAGAGTTTAAATTAACCCATTTTTCCAAGTTGCAAAGCATCTCGTTAGCAGTAGTGGCTATTACATCAATATCAGAGCCACTGGAAAACACGCTTGCATCGTCCGCATACGAAATAAATTCACAATTGACATCAGTGTTAATTATGTCATTTAGATATCGGGTATCAGATGCGGGTATCTCAATTGGAAAAGAATTTGCTAGACCGTGCGTGATGTGAGACCGTGAGACCCCAGAAGCCAGAGTGACCGTTAACGAAGCGAAAGAAAAGACGCTTTGCACACGGAACCATGCACGTGTTCTCAGAAGGCAGGTATAACAATTGAAAAACAATAAGCGTCAATATAGGCGTAAAGAGCTAATACTCCAACGCAGCTCCTCAGTTTATCCGTCAAGACGAAATCGTATGCGTCAGGATATAAGAGTAAATCATGTCCACCGTCCCATTTACGCATAAAACTCCGCCCTTTACGGGTATTAGGAATAAAACAGAGCTTGACGGATACGGCGTCTGCGATTTTGTCGAGCTGTGTCGAACGCTTAGTAAGGGTAAGATTGGACGTAAGCGTAAATTTATCCTTTTCGTTTCTGAGAGTGTGGTGGATATGTGAAACCAATATACACATACTTACATTTCAAACTTTCTTGAAAAAGGCAGTCCAAGTCTGTCGGATTTGTCAGACTCGATACAAAGCCAGTAAGCACAGTGTGGAATGACTGTTTCATCTTTCGAAAGCAGAGATGCAGCCACCACGACGCTTCGTCATCTCAATGCTTCAGAGCGGCATAGCCTAGTAAGAAGCCATCAGAAGGATCACATAAGGAATAACTGGGTTGAAAAAGCGGAAGGTTCTCTGCGATGCGTAAGAAAGCATATGCGTTACACAACAGCTACGAGAATGATTGGCTGCACTTGCATGGTTTTCAGTGCGTGGATTTGGAACTGAAAAATAAATGTGCTAACCTTGTTGAAACTACTTTTCCGTCAGGACCACACGAAAGCACACTTGGTTTCTTTAGATGAAGGTTTAGGTGACGGTATCACGAGGTCCCGATGCTCCTTTGAGATGCAGCCGATAGAATTTCGCTGAGGCGAGTGACTGCCGTAGCAGTTCGTTGCTTCGCAGCAGATCAAGAACAGTACACCGCAATGATAGGTGAAACGTTCAGAATATGGCGAACAACAACAACACCAACCCAATGACCGAAAAAAGCAGGATGAGCCGGAAGTCACACAAGTTCGCAGCTGGCAGGCTCATCGTCATACGGCATCCATTACAGCTGACCGGATACGGAAGCATATGGAACGCCGTGCACAGATTGAAAAGAAAATCGTAGGACCTATTGCAGGTGATAAATGTAGGGTATATTTTTCTTTTTGAGGCTCTGTAACAAAAACATGAACATAATGCCATTTCATGAAGGAAATTGACAGGTATTGCGTGACCACGTGATGCGTTTGAGCCAATTATGGGTGTTGGCAGTGGCTCTCGTGTTGACGTGATCTTGATGGTGGGCCGGTGTGGATACTCTATATAAACCTATGTTTTCACGGTTTGACACTAGGCGTGCTGCACTCGGGTGAAGTCGAATGTTTGAAATTCGAGTTTAGAGTGTAGCGGGCCGTGGACAATGATGAAGATGGCCACGCGCCTGGAGCACCTGCCTCAGTTCCACCGGCGCGGCCATGGAGATAGGCCACCGTCATCGCCTCTCCGTGGCATACCATCATCGCCGGTCGGGACTCATGTAGAGGAAGACCATCGTCCTCTACATGAGAAACCGTGGGGTTTTAGTGCATGAATTTTCGCATGGAGAGTCCTTGTTGGGCTGAAAGATGAAAGTCACTGAAAAGGTTAGCCAGCTGTAGAACTCGAACCCACATCTTCTGGATTACCAGTCCAGGGCTCTGCCAATTGAGCTAAGCTAACACGCCTCCCCAGCGACGTTCAGGGTGCGTCATCTGAAGGGAACAAACCAGCCACTCTTTCACACTCATCCTCCTTACACTCTTACATTTTTGTTCACTCATACACACATTCATACGACGGGATCGACGCAAGCGGCAAATGTTGAACATGAGAGAACTGATGTTCTGAGGCTGGAACAGCATAGAAGGGACAAATACAAACAAAGCCTCAAATTGCCTAAGAAATTGACGAAGTTAACGAACTAACGAAATTAACTCTCATGTTCAACATTTGCCGCTTGCGTCGATCCCGTCGTATGAATGTGTGTATAGGTACGTTCGATTATGCCTGCACTGCCTGAACCAGTTCCGGTGGTACAGCACTCGCCCGTTCGTTTCGCCAGTGCAGCCGAGCGCCCCTTGCACCGTCTCGTTCGTTTCAAATCAGTGCACGCCGAGTGTAGCCCTAGTGTAAGGAAACTCTGCAGTTCCGCAGGGGTCAGTTCAACGGTAGTGCAGAGTAATGGCGGCAATGGCAGCAGACGACACAAGGCAAATAATAGTTAATGTAAATTCTCGAACGTATCCCGAGAGAACCGGAAAAGACGTTTGAATGCGAAGTCGAAATAACGATTCGCTACAGTTTCGGTGTACATTGGTACACGGTTCCTGTTAGTTCGCAGAAGATTCAACGCTATCACGGTTACCAGGTCATCGAATTATTCGTCTCGCTGTCAGAATCCACAAGTTCCACGGCTGTTTGCACAATTGTTGAACAGTTCATTGTGTTCGAAATTAAAAGGCAGGAATGCACATGTGATTGAAATGTCACACGCGTTCTTACAATCCCTAGCGGTGTTAAGACTCGCGGAGAGCAGAAGGCCTGCACTAGCGCTGCACTTCGATATTCGTTTCGCGGCGGCACTAGTGTTGCACCGTTGAACTGGAGCTGGCCTAGTGCTGCGCTAGTTCAGAACTAGCCCTGCACCGCCCGGAACGGGTTCAGGGAGTGCAGGCCTAATCGAACGTACCTTATGAGTGAGCAAAAATGTAAGAGTGTAAGGAGGATGAGTGTGAGAGAGTGGCTGGTTTGTTCCCTTCAGATGACGCACCCTGAAAGTTGCTGGGGAGGCGTGTTAGCTTAGCTCAATTGGTAGAGCCCTGGACCGGTAATCCAGAAGATGTGGGTTCGAATCCTACAGCTGACTAACCTTTTCAGTGACTTTCATCTTTCATCCTTAATTTCTTAGGCAATTTGAGGCTTTGTTTGTATTTGTCCCTTCTATGTTGTTCCAGCCTCAGAACATCAGTTCCCTCATGTTCCCTTGTTGGGCGTTTTATCGACTGCAAGTACGATAGAGCTCCCACAGTTTCTGGTCAGAGTCGCTTTAATCAGACGAGGAAACGTCGCGCATTTTTAGCCCGTGAAAACAGGCACAATTCCGAAAACTGTTGGCAACACTTGCTCCGCCGCTTCCGTTGGCTACGTCTGTTCTATCTGTGTCATGTCTGTCTTCGTGTCCGTTTTTTTTTTCTTCCTTCTTTCAAATCGTAGGGTTTCATGGATTAGGGCTATGTGTTACTGTTCGAGAATTTTTTTTTTTTCGTTATGTTTGGTGTATGCTTACCGGATTTTTTTCTTTTTTTCTTTTTGCATGCGCCGTGCAACAGTAGCTGTTCAAGATTTCTATGGTCCCGTCAGCTATCGCTCTAGGTGAAATAGCGCGAAGGATACGCGTTATTTATGCCATGGAGGATGGAGGATGTTATGTTATGGAGGATATGGCGGATATGTTATGGAGGATGTATCAGAGTGTGGGGTTGAGAATACAAAGTTACTGGCTCGCAGTGATGGCCAGTAGTTAACATGTCGTTAAACTACCAGATTGTAGTTAAAAAGTAGTTATCAACTACTTGCAGAAATGTAGTGGGAACTACTAGTTAAACTACTATTTTAAGCAGTCTTGGGTAGTAACTCAGTTACTTTTAACTTGTAACTGTAACTAGTTACTTTTGGGGTAACTAGTTACAGTAACTAGTTACATTTTCAAAGAAGTAGCTTTTAACTAACTAGTTACTATTTCTGTGAATGTAACTGGAAAATCTAACTAGTTACAGGAATAAATGTCGTTCCTTCTTTTTTTCTTTACCCTACCTTCACCTACTTCCCCCAACAGTGTCTTCCTTCCTTTTATCCGTAATCGGTACGTGCCCCGTGCCTTGGGCTCTTCACCAAGCAGGGTATTCCAGCTTTTGCGAACACAAATTAGTTGAAGTTAGTGACCCTCAACAGTCGGAGTGAGCCATATGTGAATAACGGTGTCACTGCCCTTGCACAGAATCCTGCCTCCTGTGGATATGGACAAGGAAATGATTATACACAAAGAGAAACTTTCCGGTCAGCTCACTTGCGTTCCGACCAGTGCAATGGCTAATCCTGCTCCGGTTGTTGCTATCATAAGCTTCCGTGGCAGCTCTATGAAGCAACCTTCGAGTTTTTATCATGGAAGGACGAGAATAATTTAATTGCAAAGTGCAAGTTATGGAATAAGATGTACTCTGCAAACAGGACGTCAACTTCAAACCTGAAAAAGCATCTGGAGGCGAGTTCCTTGTGTTACAGGACGGTTACTGGCGCCACTAGAGCGCGGTGGCTGTTGCAGAGTGCTGCGTAGGGGAGCAAGAGAAGGAGAACGAGGGGAGACGGGGGTGGCAGCGGGCGGATCATATATAGTACTTGCTCGTATGTGCTCTTATGATTAAATCCAGTTATACTTTTTAGGTTGTCTTGAATATACTGCCTAACTCACGATTTAACACTTGTTCTTCTGTATGTCTCTGTATGTATTTTTTTTTCTCGCCTGTGATACCAGGGTGAGCACAGTGTTTGTCTGGGCTTTGAAGCAACGTGTTGAAGTCCTGCACGTGGCTTTTTAGAAAGACGTGAGACGCTATTTTGCAGATGTGATCGAGGTAACAGGGGCCCTTTTTTGTCCCATCTGTAACTTTCGCGAGCATTGACTTCCAATTTGCTCATTTCTGCTCCGCGGCTAATAAAATATGGCCTCACCATTATGATGCTGTGTCATTGCCCTGTGTTTCCATGTGCACTACTCGTGGTTGACCGTTTCGGCTGGCCCAAACAAAAGACAAAATTTAAACCCGGCATTAATTTTTTGATGTCGTCAACTTATACCCATAGGGTGGGGTAAGTTGATGAAAATATGTAGCTTGTCATTTTTGGCTCGTACGAAATAAATATCTCGTTTAGCACCACAGCAATTTGTGGATCACTTCTCAAAGGTTTTGGGGATTCAGTTAACGAATTATATACCAGCGGCATGGCTGAGTGGGTTAAGGCGTCCGCTCGTTGGTTGTAGTTAAGGTTGTGCTGAAGACTGGGAGGTGGTAGGTTCGAACCCTACCGCTGGCTGTGCTGTCCGAGGTTTTCCCTGGGTTTTCCGAAGACTTCCCAGACGAATGTCGGCACAATTTCCCCTGAAGATCATAGGAGGACTAGAAAGCTGTACAATTAAGCATTGTTAGATACACTGCATACTTGCCTTTTCTCACACGTTTCTTACGTTATGATCGACACCTCACGTTACAGAATAGGAGTAATCACATACATAAATAATGGATAGAATTGAAGCCTTTTTTTTTTCAGCCAGTTTTTCCACGGTTTTGGTGTGGGTGAGCTGCATAACGATGCTATTATTCCTCACACATAGGCGAATGTATTTGTAAGTTGTCAGGGCCATTCGTGACATGAACACTTTGCATAGCGCCATCGCGCAATTAACTTCCTAGTTGAATATTTAACATTGACTGGAGGCGACCTGCAGGCAAATCCGGTGTTTCGTCGGATACTTTCAGTCGTATATATGCATAGGTTCCTATGGCCTGCTCTCCTGCTGATTTCGGCGGTTATTGCAACATGGCAGTGGAAAAGTCGACCGAAGCATGTTACAGCACTCACTCCTACGGACCTGCCGCGCCAGAAAACGTATGTAGACCAGATGTGTATGGATCATTTGCAACATAGACCAAATGTATATAAACCATTTCCCAACCGAACCGCCGCTTTGGTGAGCACGGTATTTTCTTCATTGTCCGCTGTTTCGCCAAGTTTCAAGGTGCAAGGCTCTCTGTCTTTTCCTTCCAATTTAACTTTCATTTTCCCAAAAGAAGAGAAACTGGAATAGAAAAGGGACGTGGTTCATCGGTGCACAACAAAAGTTTCGTCAAACTAAGTAATGCCCCCTGTATTCATGTCGAGCACCTGCAGTCAGGTAGTGAATGCTGCTCCAGTAGCTTCGATATAATTTACAAATCTGTGGAATTCTGCAGTTAGAAATACAATTCGCTAAATCGCGTCTTTTGCTGCAGGACAGCATTACGCCAGAAAGCCAGCAAGGCCGACGAGAGCTACTTCCTATCTGCTGCGGAATTCACGCCAACAGTCACGGTGAGGTTCATGGGATTTCGAGATGCCGTCGCAACGTATGGACACGTCGAGCAAAGCCTCTTGGAACTCAACCGCTTCCTGGCTGTTCAACTAAGAGGGACAGTGAGTAGCGCTCCTAAAGCTCTTGCGCGTCGCCTAAGAACCCTTTCCGTGACGACGCGAGAACGGGTTCGATTTCTTCATGAAGAGGTGAAGTCTTTAGCGAACCAGGCAGGCATTATCAAGAAGAAAGATGAAGCATTATTGGAGCTGAAGAACAAGGTCAGCAGGCTTATCGAAGTGAATCAGCAGCAGGACAACTGTTCGAGAGTCTTGTCGTGCCGTCTGTCCAGCCGACATGGGTTCTCTTCAGGAATCCACGATGTGCTCTGGTGTCTTGTCAGAGGTGTTTTGCTGAAGCGTCCAGTGGTGGTAGATTCTCAGCCGTGGAGGTATGACCCGTATGGTTGGAGTCGAATCTTTCTTCCACTGACCGACAAGTGTCCTGAGAAGCCTGACCGTTCATCAACTTGGCCAGGAGGCACCCACTGTAAGCATATGCACTCCCCCCTCCCCCCCTTGCAAGTCTATCGATCTCTGAACCCTACAGATTGAGAACCTGTATCGATACAGGACAAAAGCTAGCTGACCTTGCTTGCTATTCGTTTTATTCCATATGACATTTTCCTGTTAGTTCAATTACCTAATTTGTATCTACTTGCCGTATCGATCCGCTTTACTGGCTCCTGACCGTTCATCAACTTGGCCAGGATACAAACACGGTAAGCAAATGCATTCCAAGCAAACCATGACAGAACCCTCCCCCCTCCAACACACACACACACACACATGAATCCTTCAGATTTCGAACCTGTACCTAGAGCAGACAAAATCTAGCGGACCTTTGTTAGGATTTGTTTTATTGAATCTAATTTCGATATGACATTTTCCTGTTATTTAGCTTACCTAATTTGTGTCGACTTACCCTGTCGTTCAAAGTCGTCTGCGTTGCACTGCTTACAACTCGCCAATTTATTCGTCGGTGTAAGCTTTTCCTTTTTATGAAATCACCTTTGACCCTGGTTGTACCTGTAGTGATGTGTGCACATGGGTCAGAGTTTAGGCGGATGTCATCTTTGTACAGTTGCAGCTTGCGCCTGGTTTATAGCTAGGCAGACTCTCCGATTGATCCGAAAAAATCCGAGAAACAAACCGCGGTAACATTTAAAGCTATTTGGACTTATCTGAAAAACACTGCTTTTGCGCGTTCCAGTAACCGAAAGCTCAGCAAGAAATGTCGTGCATTGATGACTGGTTCACGGGATTTGTTTCCTATTGTGTCGAGACTGATTCATATCGATCTCGGGTTAGCATCCCACGAGACTAGGATGGGTCGTTCTCTGGATCCAAATCCACTGTGCAGCACTCTTTCAGTTAATGCCCGAAGCATCCGTGTAGTGCGGGTTAATTCCATCTTTGCATAGAGGCACCCCGACATTACAATCACTGAGTAGGACACCTTATCTGCTAGACATGAGGTCATTTCTGCAGTTTCCCTCTACTGGAACTGCCACGAAGTTATGGCGCACAACGACAAGCTTCTTTCGATGCAGCTTCTCTAGGTGAACTATAGCTTCTCGTTGCTTTTGTGAGTACGTCAAAATTAACGACGAACAATCCTGAATTCTATGAAAATATTGAACAACGAACGACACCCTCTAAATATGCGAAAGAGAGCACGAAATCCAGTTATCCCATTCATAGCTTTCAGCGCTTGCGCAATAAGCAGTGCTTGTCGTGAAACCTGCGGTACTGATCTGAAATAAGGAACATCTTATACGTGTAGAAGCTTCCGCTTGATTGCAATTACCGGATATCGAGGGAAACATGCACGTATTTACACCAAGAGAGCGAGTGTCTCAAGTTTTGTCAATACCGTTAGGATTTCTGTTCAACAAACCGTATTCACGTAAGGATATGGTGCATCGTTGTAGTGGGTCAACTAAACAAACAAGGACAGACACAATACAAGCCTCGCAACGCCCACGTGCCTTTCGTTCAACTGCCATCATGCACTTGAATGCTTGATGCAGTAAACAATATACTGCGTATGCATTAATCACGCCAGCCCTTATAGATCAGGTTATTGTTGAGGTGAGCGCGGATAACATTGATAATATACACATCCGCACTGCACCCGCTCACGTAATACCCGCTACCGCGCTAGTTGAAATGGGTGTACCGCAAGCGCGCGGGTATTGAGTATATGCGCACATTTGCAGTCGTTGTATTTTCTGGAAAATTTTGCATGACGAAAATATTATCTTTCAAACAGTTTCACTTTTCAGCATGCAAATCACTTAGGAACATTGTGCCATCCACAATTGTGCAATCAAACGAAGTTAAAGTCACAACAACGGAAGGGACACACTTCGACACCATTTTTGATTATTTGCGCCAATTGTGGATCCACCTCGGGGACGTCGACAGTGATATTAACGATTCTTTGCGCATAAAATACGGATGTTGTGGCGTACCGCGGCCGGCGGTGCTCGGGTTTATCCGTACCTTCTCGGCGCGGATTTCGAGACGTTATATCTGCATCAGCAAAACACGATGTAGAACGGATCCCGCGGATCCGCATATGACGCACCCGCGCACACCTCTCGTTATTCGAGCATGCGATCCCGTAACATCGAGGTTCCGTGCGACTGCAGAATGAAATCCCAGCACCCACTTTATGAACTGTAAGCACAGTGTCTGCCAGGTAAACCCTCTTTTATAGGCTGCGGCCGGTTTCGTGTGATAGCTTCTGCAAGTAATACTTGTGTAGCTGTTCCTCGCGGTAAAACACGAGACTGGGAAAGAAGGACATAGACGACATGTTCTCGAACATGTTCCCGAACACAGCTGAACATTTAATGGCAGGTCTTTCTTTCCCTGTCTCGGGTTTTAGCCTTTGGAATACCTTCCGGCTCGCCTGTGTCCAAGCCCTTTTATCGTTACCTTTTCCTCCACTCGTAAGTGAAACTTTCCGTTTAACCGAAAATGTGTGATTTTTTTTATGTGCTGCAGCCCATGGTACCGTGACTCATATTATGTGAGTCTATGTTGGTGTCAGACATCCGGGTACTCCAAACACGAGTTTGAGATTTGGGAAAGAGATATGCAACATGCACGTCGACAAAACTTTTCAGTGTTGTGAAGTGACCTTGTGGCCCGTGCCGTTTGCACGAAATGCTTGAGAATATACTGTTGAACTCTGTTATTTCGCGCCCCAAAAATGTGGGAGTTGGGCACAGGAAATATATTCGCGACCTCTAATATTCGCGAAGGCCTCTCAACACGCGAGATCGCCTATTATATACCCCATCCGTTGACAACGCGGGTCTTTGACCTCCATTTGTTGGAAGCTTGTCGATGCGCCGCAGAATAAGACGGTATCGTGGGTGCCTAATTCAATGTACATATGTTTATAATATACGCTTCGTATCTTCTCACGTTGTAAATATAATGTAAAGAAATACCAGGGGTCTAGCACAATATTTTCCTTGTGTCTATTTATTTCCGAAAAATTCGCTTGCCCCTTGAATTCGCGAAAATGTCAGTTCGCGAATTTCGCGAAACTTAAGGGGGCTCGAAATAATAGGGTTTTACAGTATCTTAGGCTGAGGACACTCACGTGACGAACTTAGCTCACGCGACAAGTCTTTCGGACTGGTTTGCACGATAGGCCAGGGAGGAGATTCGTACGTGAAAATTATCTGGGGAGGAAAGCTCCTCCATGACCCAATTTTCTCAGCTACGATGACGTCACCGGACATGACGTTGCGGGCTCCACGTTTGGTCCATGAGATTTCGTCCAATTGGAGCAGGCGTGAATGATACCGGGGTGGTACGAAGCGAGGCGGGAATTTCTCTCCACGTGGTGTCCGACAGCTGATCGCCGCTTTCCAGCCCCCCCCCCCCCCCCCCCAGCCGCATGAATACCGACGTAGAAAAAGTGAAGGGGCCAAACTGGACCGAGGAGGCAACCTTGTAACTGACACACGAGGTAGATGTGCGCAAGGATATTACCAACCAGACATTTAGCAAGGATGTGATGACGAAGACAAAATGAAAGGCACGGGAAGACACGACGGATAGTGTTACTTAACTACCGGTTCCCGTATCCCCACCGGTCACACCAAGAAGTCAAGAAGCGGTGGGACACGCACGAGAATGGCGGAGAAAGTTCTCAGACATGCGGCAAAATATGAGGAAGACCGGTAAGTGCACAAACAGCAAGGCGGGATGCATTCCCTCCTCAGTTCCACTGGCAGTAATCTTTATAATTCTCTATGTTACCCTGCTTTATTAGTGATTGGTAGGCGATTTTTACCAGAGGTTAACACAGGCAGTTAATTTGTTGTTGATCCCTCACTGATCTTAAGCGTATTCTACACTATAGCTACAATGTCAACTGCTGTATACAACAAACCTCTAGTAGAACGTCGAATTGGGCCTGTTGGTTGGATATCATGAAATTAAAAGCGGTGAAACTGGTTTAGCGATTTTAAATTCGTGAAACTTACTCTGCTGAAATTGCTGCTCTCTGTGTATTGACTTATTTTTGAGGTGAGGAAGGCCAAGCAGTGGGGATACCATGCGTTATGTCGGCAGGCTTGGATGTCATAGGGGCCGAGTCGATAAGCGTAACTGACATTGTTAGAGGCATCGACTCTGGTGAGGCGCCCAATCAGCTGCTGTAAGTTACATGACTGCTTAGCTGACAGCTGTTATATTTATCTACTAAGGGTAGCTACTGTGACTACATCAGTGTGAAATACATGATAGAAATAGTAGAATATGGATTTTGGGGAGTAGAATGAGTGGCATCCTTAAATACAGCATTATACGCAGTGTATACGATGTTCCAACATCATGGCCACGCAGTCCACCGAAGTCCATGGCAGTCGAGAAGAAGCGGCTCCCTGCCTTCCTCTACCAGAGCCTGTAGATTCTTGGGCAGAGTCCCACGCCTCCCGTTATGAAGCACCGCTACAGACAACCCCTGCACACCCCCTGCAATGCAACAGTGCGATGACCCTGCAAAGACGAAGTCCAACAAGAAGCGGAAGGGTATGACGTCCGATCAGTATGAGGAAGGATTTAAAAACGGAGTTGACTTTACGAATTTCATCTATCTCCGAAGGAATATGGTTTATGGACCAGGGACCCTAACCATGCTTCAAGCCCACAAAACATTACATTCACGGATTCAATTTCTTAAAGACCTCATAAGCAAGCGGGATTCAATCCTAGTTCCATGAAATCAGCATGGTTAGGGTTCCTTGATTTTTGTACAGGTTTATGTAAACGCTTTTTGTTGTAAAATTTCTTTGTACAATTCTTTGTAAAAATTTTGCGTGTGTGCCATTTTTAGTTACGTATGCAAAATTTCATGCGGTAAATACATTGTGTTCCTCAGAAGCTGCATTGTTCAGCTATACGACATTTCGAAACTTCGTTACTCCACCTCTGCCTGATAATTATGTTCTGTGCACGCCTGTATAGGACAGTGCCTTGTGTCATATCCTGTATTTAATTGCCAGTAAATTTGTCTTCCGCGAGGGACGTGTGTCGAGATTTCAGCACACGTTAGAGAACCCTCAAATCGGCAAAATTAATCGACACACCCGACCACTGTGGCGCCGCTCATGATCACAGTTCTCTCGCGACGTAATGCCCCGAATTATTATTATTATTTCAGCGTTAAAATCATAGGCATTTTTTTTTAACGCGGAGCCCCAGCGTCGCAAGGTGCCGCGTATTAATGTGACGCTTCTTAGGCGTCGAAATGATGGTACTTTTTTAACGCAGTGTGCTTCGTCGGTTGACCATGTTCACTTCACGCGGCTCCCCGCCAGGGTGTGTTGCAGGGGGCAGGACGCCAATACATCCCTATTACGATATCATGAGCGACGATTAGACGCCATAATGTGCTCAGATATCACGGCAAGTCAAGAACATGTAACAGTGACAACAATAAAACAGAAGTGGCGTAACAGGGAAGTACTGAAGTGGTTTCTTCCACATAGTAAACCTGATTACGCCATGTGAAATATAGCTACTCTATAGTTACCACACTGTGCAACCGTTCGGTCCCCTAGCGTATAGAATACAAAGTGTCAATTCTACTACGTTGCATCTTGTGCACCCCTAGAAATTTGAATATGTTCCTACGGATTATTCAGTGTGACAGAATACGAGTAAGGCAAAGCATATGCACCAGGTGATATATTAAAAAGGACATTGAACATTTATTTGTGCTGCGTGGGCTTGCATTTATAGATGTATCCCTTTCCCGTTTACAAATATCACAGTTACATACCACAGCTCTGTCTCTTTCATGTCTACACTGCTTCCTTAAATTCACTCAGAGGGCGGAATACATCGTGTCAATAACCTTCCTTGCCTTCCCGGTCGTCCAACCTCTTCAAATGGTGTGGCTTGCAGGAGGATTGTTCGAGAAATCCAAGCAACTGTCCATATGACGACGGGTACGAGAGGTTTAAACTGTAGTAGACAGCTAAACACAAATAAGCGCAGCTTCAATGTAGAGCCCTGCACCATCCGCGGATGGAAGCGGATATCCGCAAGATACTTGCGGATTCGGATGAAAATTTAGCACTTTCTGTGGTGTGCGGATCGGATCCGGATGGCTCAAGGTCGGATGCGGATCGGATGCGGATGCGAAGGCAGCGGATCGGATGCGGATATACCACGTACTGTAATTTTTCCACCAGCAATTTATTTGTATTGCGCGCCGACAGCGAGCGCATGCTCGGGTTCACCTTTGACCATGGACGACCAAGACAGGAGAGGAGGCATTCTGGCGTCTGGGAACCACGCGAACACCAGCGACGTAGCGTTCCACGCGTTCCAGATGTCTCTCCATATCGCGTTTGTTGAAAGGTTTACCTCTGCTTGTCGTTGTGAGTCCTTCCGTGATAGCATGGAGGCATCCGAGGTCCATCTCGGCAGTGACTTGTTTTGGAACCTGTGCAAAATATAAGACTCGTGTAGAAAGTACAATGTTTGATAGTCAGAGGTGCTAATATTTTGCTGTTGTATATCTCGTTTTTATGTCATAATATGTACGCAGGAATGCTATTAAAGCTTTAATGATTTGCAACCCTCGCTGTTATACATTTGGTACAAGCAGTGGACATTGCCTTCGAAACTGAACCAAAGAGCCACATCTTACCAAACGCAGAAGAAAGATTCCTGGACCGAATAAATCTCCGATGTACTACAGGGTTGATTTTGGGTTGCAGCACAAAGCCATGTTCCAAAACGAATCTCTGCCTCAATTTCCAGCTGTAATGTTCACAACACATCTCATACCAGCATTTTATATAGAATTATCTTCCCTACTTACAACATTTTTGTTCAAAATGTATAGGCAGGCAGGCAGACAACTGTAGTATCCTTCCGTTTCTTGAAAATCGTCCACACAATGGGTATACATATCTCATTACTAAAAAGTATTCACAGATCTATTAGCGCTGTAGGGAGGAGTAGCAGTCGGGTAAGGGTCCCGGATGCTTGTGTTGTGTTATCTGTCTTTTTGATGTCCCATGATACCCCGGCGGCTTTCCCGGACTAAAATAACCGGTTCATCTAACATCAGTGCATGACCTGTAACTATTGCGTGTTCACAAAGTTTCGATTATTTGCCTTTCTTTAGAGTTTGTTTTCACAGGTGTCGTAGACGGGCTAGGCCAAAAACATTGTTGGTGCCTTACTTTCCAAAAGCTCTAAACCAAGGACTCAAGGTATCTCGTAAGACTCACCTTAAGCTCTTTCAATACGTTCATTCACGCGGACGTGTCCCGTGCATTCACAGATTACTTCCTTGCAGGCGCCTCGAAAGACTCCCCGTTGTTTCCCGGCCACTTGAACATCAAATTATTTTTTGTTGCTATGCAGCACACCGCACAAAATATACTTTACTTACCTAAACATCCGCAGGGCTGGGGTATACCGGGAAGGCGTTTCACGGTTTGAAAATGGAAATGGAATGGCTGGAACGCGAGCGAGAGCGGCCAGACCGAGACTGTTTGCGTGTCTGTTGCTCCGCTTTGCCGTCACCAGAGAGACGGCTAACTTGACTGCGTTGCTCTAGGAGTCTTAAATGGCTTCTCTTCGGCGTCGCACGCCGATGTCTCGAAGCATCACACATGCTTCCTTCCTTCGCCCCATGTTAACGGCCTAGTCATAAGGCTGTGACGACTAGATCAGAATCTAGTCCGTCTTTCAAATACAGAGACGCTTACACAAGGCGTCACACACGTTTTAGGCTTCTCCAAATTGAGAGTGTAGTGACTATACAAACTAGCAACAGTTTTTTTGTTCTCCAAAACATCCGTCTGTTGGTTTGCTTTACAGACTTGCTTACCTTAGGTGAAATGCTGGCTCACAATCATGTCGCATATGTACACGCCATCTTGCCGTCCTCGTGGAGTATCTGCCTCAACTCCTGTGGGTCTGATGGTACCTCTGGATCGCATTTGATACTGATGTTCAGTTCACATACTCATCTGCACAGCAACATCGTAACCAATTATGCCTACCGCTCGACGATGTACCGCGAAGTTTTGTGGGCTGCGTTGTACCGTTCTTGTAAGCCACTGTTGGGGTCTCGAAACACCGTCATCAGCCATGGCCTCCAAGCATGTCCCCTGTCACAGAGCAGCATCCCTCATACGGTGCCATTGTTCAGCCTTTCCTCAATATGGCTCGAGCGAAGGATCCTGGAGCAGTGGACACTACCAGACCACTGATTGACAACATTGATCATGTACGAATTGGCATCCACTATCACCTGAACATTTAGAGAGTGGAAGTCTTTTCGGTTGATATAGTTTTCCTCATGCTGTATAGGGGCTTAGATACGAACATGGGTACCATCGAATTCAAACAACTCAGGGAAAAGACGTGCTGACGCAAGGAATGGAGCCTGGTTAGCATATCTGACAGGATATCGTCTTCAAAGCTCTTTTGACATTTTTGGACACCATATGACTTCCATCCTTATTGTGAAGGGGCCACAACATCACCAGCAACGGAGTAGAGTATCGCCCCTGGCGATGAAACTCCCCATTCATAAGGTTTGATTCCTGGCGTCAGCACCTCTTTTCCCTGAGTAGTTTGAGTGCGTTACTCTCTGTGCGGTTGAGCCATACGTGTCTGTGTCCCATCTAATTGTGGTCAGCCACGGCCAAATCTCGATGTTTATGGGTGCCGTCGACAGGTCCCAAACTTGCAGGAAAACCACCTTTTCTCAGGAATGTCTCCTTTGCACGTACAGCTTCATGGCCAGTGGACGCCCCAGAACCCACCGTAGTTGTAACTACCCTCAAGCGGGTGCTTTTCGCTAAACCGCCATATTCTCGTGTTCACACGTCATACGCAACGTCATTTTGAAGACATGTGACTTTGTTTACATGTCGTTTCAGCGCTTGCAGACATATTCTCGTTGGTATAAAGTCAAGAGACGGACGTATGTGGCCAGCGTAAACTATACGTGCTTCTTCCGCGACCATGGTACACCACTTCTCCTTAGTTTGAGTACATCACACGGGCTCAGTGTGTCTTCACGCTGGGTCATCGCCACATCTTTGGAAGTGGTCAACAGTACCAGCCCTCATGTATGAAAGTGCGCGCTTTACTGCGAGATTACCGGATAAATGTAGTTACCGGGATCGAGAAACTTCCGAAACAGCGCACAGAAAGCGCAAACGCGTTGTGTGCAAACGGTTTGGCCGCCGATCACGGGCGCGTCTTTGAGACCACGTGTGTGGTGCCGTTTGCTGTGACGTGTGATCATGACCTGTCCAGAATGCATTGCGTTCACGCAGAACGGTTTCATCTTTCGTCTATGGAGCAATACAATACACTAGGTGCCACACCTCTGGGGGAACCTGCAAGAGGGTTGTTTGTCTGGACTCTTCCAGACCAAATAATCTATGTGAGCTCTACAGGTACAAACTTACATTTCTAAGCTTTGACAAGGCTTGGACTACAGTGGTTATAAAACGTGTCCAGCTTACAACAAATGCTACAAGTTCGCGTATATGTACTGCTTGCGACACGCTTTTCTGAAATCAGCACCCTGTGGTTTGTTCCATCTCGAACCTCCTGGTGTTGCAAGATCATTTATTTTGAGTGATAAACACGTGCAGCATATGGTATTTCTTTAAATACAATATTGGAACAACATTTCTGAGGGCAGTCAAGGAAATATGGGCTGCAGATCTCATGACTGGCGATTCCAGACAACCGTGTAGCAAGCGGTACGGATTTTTCTTTTTTCTTGCGATCAACCTTTATCGTTTCACGAGTTCACGGTTCACTTTGCTTTGTGCACGTAATTTCAGACTTCGCACGTAAGTTCCTACCTGTTTACAGCGTTAAACTGTCACCATTTGCTTGCGTAAACCTAGTTCATTACATCAGAAGTTTACCTACCTGATGTATTTATGGCGGTGCCTGATCAGCGCAGGAACAAACACACGCACAATACGGCTTGCTGTTGAGACGTGTACATGAATGATGTCCTCGCAAGTGACGAGAAAGCTGCCGCTCGCGACAAAGTGAACGGCCACGAGCGCTTGTATCTCTACAGGCACGGCACAGCTACGTTTTGTCTTTCGAGTCATGTCGTCGCGCACCAAGTTCACGATGAACAGCACTCCATTTCGGTGAAACCAGAGTCGCTCAAACATCTCATCACTGTCATACATATCGATAAGGTTCCGACGATCAGAGAGAGAAAGAGCCTGCCTTCCAAGAGTTCGTTACATCACAGAGTGCAATCGGTGCCGCCGAACGACCTCCATCAATGCGCGGCACAAGAACAAAGGGGGAAAGGCTGCTCAAAGGGCTGGAGGTAGCTCGCTGTATCCCTCAAGCATTCTGAGTTTACTCTACGAGTTCCGTCACCGATTTCTCCTCCGGTGCGATTCGTACAGCCCAGTGAGAGGTCATATGGGGCGCGTGAGGAAAATCTTCACTGTGACTTTCCTCATAGCGCTTCGTGCAAACGTTCATAGAGGACACTGTTTTCTTAATCCCAAGCATTTACAACGCACTCTGCGCTTGATATGAGTTTCCTGAGGACACGTTGCTTTTCAATCACAGAACGAGGAGGATGTCCCTTAAAAAGGGAAAATAGCGCCACCACAAAGAGAGGATTTTTTCACCATATTGTGTTCCGTCACTCTTGTCTGCGTTTTAACTGCTGCTTTGCGATTGTGATGGATGTTCACCAACCAAAACATTTCAATCTGTGCACATAATTATCACATGTGGAAGCTGTCAAACATTTCGTTTTTCGTTTTTTTCCTCTTTCAGACACAAAGGATCGCGGATCAATTCTGGATATTCCTGACGATATAGCGACAGAATTGGTCGGGCTTCACACTGACCCTTACGCTTGGTGGTTTGGGCAGTTCGTGGCATACATCATGAGACCTTCGGTGTCCTTATTTGACAACCTACGCGAAACGAAGAGAAACATCACCTTCAGGTCTCCTATTGTGGGGTGAGTGGTCGACATTCCAGATGATGTTTGCTGGCAAGCTTGGTTTGATTAGGTTGGTTGGCATTATTCTCAGAACGCTGACACTATAGATTAGCCTAATGTTTTGTGTTAATAATATAGGGTCCGTAGTTAACTCGCACTGTGCCCTCTTTTCTCAGTTTATTCCTGACGGTGAACCCACATTGTTTTGGGGTCACATGTACTTATGAATGTCATTGTATGCTGCAGCACACGATGATTTACCAAGCCATACTCTTCAGTCTAACAGACTAGTTAGGAAAGTAGTCAACCGTTCAAGTTAGGGAAGGCTTGTAGATAATCCGTTGGCTCATGTTGAGTAAAGTGTATTGCCAACTATTCTGGAAAGCGAATAATATTGCAACAATTGTTCAATCTCATTTCAGCTTACACATCCGACGCACTGATAAACGCGGCGAGGCGGCCCGACACGAAATAAAAGAATACATGGAACACGCCGATGAGTATTTCGCCAATATCGCGGGGCCAGTACCAAGGCGCATATATGTGGCAACCGAAGATCCTTCGGTTTTCCCGGAACTACGGAAAAAGTATGTCTTTTCTGCTTTTTAGAAAGTGGACAACTGTAAAGTTTTGCACTTTAGTGCAAAGTGTAGGCTGTAAAGTTGCTTTTTCCTCATAGGGTGTAGGGTAAGCAATCTCGACAACTGCCGCCTAGAGTATACAAGAGCGCTTCTCCTGGACATTGACAGGACAGAGTTACAACCTAGTGTTCCACTACGATTTGATTGATGGCATGTGCGACCTTGTGTATAAACCACTAATTCCATGCACAAGATAGCGACCTGTAAAATTAGCAGTATCCCTGCTCATGCAACAAGCAGTAATGCAATAGAAATCATTGATCTTCTAAGGAAACGCGGAAATCATTTTAAACTGCACGTAATGGTTTGCAGGTATGGATGAAATGTAGGACCAGAACTGCAATGAGTAATGATGTAATACTGCAGGTGATAACGTGTAGTGGTGTTTAGCATGAAGAAACACTTTCTTGGCCGCACCACGAGTACCTAAGTAGCACATATAGTAGTAGTATCCAGCCATCGCACACTTCAACCACTTCTTTCTAATCTAATAGAAGCCAATTGAAATCAAATTCTAAGCCAGCACAATCCAGTTCTAAGCCATCTGATTGGTCGACCGTAGCTCCGCCCCTTTATGCTCATCACCTGGCTTGGCTCCGCCCCCTCACGCTGATTGGTCCACGCCAAGCCTACTGATTGATGATTGGCTGGCTTGGCTCCCCACCTTTATGCTAATGAGCTGGCATGGCTCCGCCACCTCATGCTGATTATCCCATGCTATGCCCTCTGATCATGGCTCTGCCGTCCCTTATGAGAATTAGCTGGCTTTCACCCCACTGATTGGTCCACGCCAAGCCCACTGATCGTGGCTCCGCCCCTTATGCTAATTGGCTGGCATGGCTCCGCCCATTGATTGGTCAATTCTAAATCAATTGATCCAGGTTGATTCTCCACATTTTCTAGACTTCTGAGGCATCTGATTGGTCAATTCTAACTCCTCCCCCACCAATTCTAAGCCTACTGATTGGCATCGCCCATTTCACGCTGATTGGCTGGTTCCTTCACGCTGCCAAACCACATCCACACGGGGCCAGATGGCGCGCTCAGCAGCGGCTCCACTGCTGCTCTACACTCTTAAAAATGAACTTCACTGCATAGCACGCTCCTATCCAACCACCATCTGGAATGATATCGTTACCTGCCCAGATTTGTTGAAAACGGGAGGCGTACGCCTTTTTTGTGACACTTATGCTGTTCATAATTGTCACAAAAAAGGCGTACGCCTCCCGTTTTCAACAAATCAGGGCAGATGACGATATCATTCGATATGATGGTTGGCCAAGAGCGTGCTATGCGGTGAAGTTCATTTTTAAGAGTGTACCTCAGATAGCTCTACACCATCAGATAGACACGAGGAATATATTTCAACGTTTATTGAGTACATGTTTGAGAAAACTCATGGTAGCCTTGGAGAGATTGATTCCCTTGATACTGGGTGTGGTTCTTCGGAAGTGTCGGATCATGTAAACGTCTCTAGGACAGCGGCTGAGAAGAATTTCATGCTTGATCAATTGACACTTCCACGTGCATTGGATATCTTTGTAGTTATCGCTCCCGTCCAGCTATTGAAGGCACACGCGCAGCGATCGCGTATCGTTCCTGTCCAGGCTCATGCCGGACCACATGCCATTCTCTGATGGCTAAACTATCACCTCGGCGTTTGTGTGCATAGGTGTGCTTATCCTTCTCTAGCTGGATGCTCGCAGTACTGCTGCCAGCATCCAGCGCCAGCGTGCACGAGACGAGCGAGAAGAGAACGAGGTAAGGAACGCCCGATGAAATCCCACTATCTAGGTCATCCACTGCAGCTATCATACTTGCAGCATCCATACGGGTAGCAGTCGACGACATTGTAGAGGTATCATTATCGTCGTACGCCATCAGACTTCTTTTCACATTTTTGATGGTGTAAGTGCACTGTTTCTTTCCCACTATTGACACCTCTTCATGTGATATGCTAGGGTGGTTTAACAGGGTATCGGGGTACGTATCATGGAAAAGGTGTTTGTGTACAATGCTCTAATTTAGTTCTTTAGCTCCCTCCCTTTAGCTCCCTTTAGCTCTTGCAATTTGTTTTCCCCTGGATAATTTGATGGAGTACCTTTTGGCTTTCAAGCATATTACATCCTCAATGGGTGTGCTATCAGTTTCACTTTTAAAGGCGCCAAGCCTGCCGCGATTCCCCCTGATAATTCTCGACGCGCCCGGTGAACTCTTGAATCACGTCCATCAAAGTATTAGCAATAGCTCCGTCGCTATGGACTTCACGAACAATCGCCATAAAGTGGGTGATGTGCGCGATTATGAGCCCCCGAATTTTCTGTATCATCAAAACAGTGGAACAAATGCAAAACCTAAAGGGCATTGTCTGCATTCTCAATATAGGGACCATATCGTGAAAATATATCATTAAATACTGTCACAAATCCTCTACTCCCTGATTGTGAACAGATGCCAGTAGCACGAACCTTTTGACGATACCACGAAATGCACTGTCAATCTGGAAGAAGGGCAGGAAGTATATATCCAGGGTGTGATCGTACACAGTGTAGGACGCGCACCTTCCAGAGAATCGTCTTTCGATACCTCTTCATCCTGATCGATATCGTGAGGGTCAAGAAAGCAGAATACACATCCAGGCACTGGAAAAAGACGAAACCATAAAAAAACACGCAACAAGGAGGCGGGTGTGAATAAATTACTTTTGAAGCAAGTTGTGGATGCGCTCTCGAAACGACTATGAGGACTGTTCCCCCTCTCAAGCGCTACCATGGCTTATAAATTGATAATCTCACCGCATGCCCCAACATGTGCAATGACGTGGGGCGATCTGTTTCATATCAGAGCTCATTTGTTTATGCATACTTCCATACTTTGGAGGTTGTAAATCATGTTTCCCAAGAAATGAGGTCATCGAGCTTTTGAGGATGATGCAACAACATGTTGCAGGGGGAGCCATCTGTTTTATATCAAAGCTCGCTTGTTTCCGCATAACGTGTTTTCCGAGAAATGGAGTCATCGAGCTTTCCTTTGAGGTCGCCGCCATGCGTATTAAAATACATATAAATATATAAACCAATCGCAGCTATACATCACAGCTACCATGCGCGCACGCCACCAGTTTTATATCACTGGCTAAAAAAACTGTTTATATGTGATTGGAACTTTGCGTAAATAAAACCTGACCCAACTAGCCTACCATGGTGCACCACCTCTGTGCACAATCTAAAAATAGGTACAGTCAACCTCCAAGGGTGCTTTATATAAAAGTTGCGATATACACAACTCATTTGAATTCCGTGCCCGCAAAGAAGCAACTTGTTCATGAGCTCTGTTATATCTGACGGTCGACTCCGGGTTGATTCTTCAAGTGCACAACGAGGAAGGTATGTCTTACTATTGTCTTCAAGATGAGGAAAGTTAGGTAATAGTTCCCATTTTCAGTTCATGCGGGTGTGTAGGAAGTTGCACTGAGAAGTCTTCAAGTAAAATATGACATCTATTTTCGAGAAGCTGGATAACTAAAGAAATCTGGTGATGGCGACAATGAGAAAATGAGCATTGTCTCAAAGAATGCTCGACGTGGTGGACTTACACAAGGTGGACACCATGTATGGGGAGGCAGTATATGTGGAACTCCTGATGGAAAAAGACAAGCGCGTAAAGGTGTACCTACCCTGTCGTGTTAAGCGATTAACAGATTAAGATTTGGAAGAAATGCGTGAATTACCGGACCTGAAACTGGAGAAGGAGAGATTCAGGTATCGTAAAAGAGTCGCATCGCCTGACATCGTCTTTACTCACACGAAGAAAAAGTGACGCATCCCAACGAGACCCGTAACCATCGAAAGTGTGCGTGCATCATCCCATATGTAATCATCAGCACAATAAAAAAAACATGAACTTCTTTTTAAGAGAAAAATACTGTGTTGTGTGATGGATTGATTCGTAGAGATGGATTAGGAAGCTATACCGGGTCTTTCAGTGAAATCCCCGGGCTAAATAATTCGCCAACGGGTGCACCAATCGACTAACTTTCTTTTTTAGAAGTATCTGTCCGATACCACCTATAAGCAGCACACCGTGTGAATGAGTGTGAGGCGCTCATTATTTAAATAAAAATTAACATGAGTTTCGTAAAAAAAAACACATAAATGGGTACTACCCCTTTTGGTACCTTCAGTGGACACCTTTCCGAGAAAAATCTGCCACCGAAGCCGGTCATTTGTTGCTGTAATTAATTTGTTTCGGTTTACATATTTTGTCGTGGCTGGTCGCGGCGAAGCGCAAAAGGACGTGATTCATTGGTGGATAAGGGAGTGGAAGAGCGTACTGTTGCGCGTCACTGCGACCAGCCATGACAAAAATATGTATACCGAAACCAATCAATTACTGCAACAAATGGCCTGCTTCCGTGGCAGGTTTTTCTCTAAAAGGTGTCTACTGAAGGTCCCAAAAGGCGCAGTACCCATTTTAATGCCGACAGCGCCCTGCTTTAGATGTTATGTTTTTTTACGAAACTCATTTGAATTTTTATTTAAATAATGAGCGCCTCCCACTCATTCATATGGTGCACAGCTTGTAGGTGGTATCCGAGAGATACTTGTAATAACGGAAAGTTCGTCGATTAGTGCACCCGTTCGCGAATTATTTAGCCCGGGGATTTAACTGAAGCACCCAGTATAGATAGGACGATATGATCGGGAGCTATATAAAAGGATTCTATCGGGTATTCATCGCCTAAGCGAGTATAGTTTGTGGACAGCTCTATAGAAGAAAGGATACCATGCTTTTTTTAAGCAACAACCAACTTTTCTAGAATATTTATTGATTTTAGGTCATTAGCGGCGAGATTATTGGAAAACAGGAATACAGAGCTCTTCAATAATTCCCCTTTCGCCAACAATGTCGCCAACATGATACAACACTACACGCCATACATTGGAAAATACAGGCTCTGAATACAGACATCATTATATTCATAGACGGTGAGACGTTTCAGCTTAGGTTCGATGGGCGGCAAACCGTAGGAATCAAAGTACATCCGTTTATTCTTCATTTTCGTGTAGAGCATCCAGTGCTCCCCCGCCTTGCTGTCGTCGATCGGTGCTGACCACGATTATTCCTGGTCTATCCAGCGCAGGCAGACGGTCGTCTCGCATATACGCCACGGTAGAGTGTCGGAGTCCAGTCTCTGTATTTTAAGTCTCTCGATGTCTCGCTCGAACATCGCGCGAATCCACGGTCACGCTCCTGTTCTTATCGGTAGACATGATTCACATTTTCGGACAGTATCAGTACGGTCCTGGGTTCGGTCAAGGCGCGTCGAAACCTGAGTTGCAGACGAACGTTTCCACGCCTGATTGGTGACAGGTGGACGGAGGATTGATCAGGACTCAGGTCGTAGTATAGTAGGAACTGCTTTCCTACGTAGTGATCGTATTCGTAGGAGACGTGCTTCTTGCACAGTTTCTCCAAGAGGTTGAATTAGCCTCGGTGATTCAGGTTGTTGTTGAAGCCAAACCTGTCGACTCGCCGCGTCCTGCTAACGGTCAGCGTCGCCGATTCAATGTCGTACTTCATAAGTCGGTACGGGTCGCCATTGAGTGTTTGATAAAAAATCTGCCTAATCTCAGCTCCGGATATCAGTAGCTTCGGCTGCAGGAAAATGTCCGAGTTGATCTTGGAAACAGGACGATGGTCTTGCCACCCCTTGTGACTTTCTATTTCTCGGGCGGTCCACGAGCGCAAATGTTGTTTTCCGATTGACGTGGTTGTTCGTGCGTGTAGAGACCCGCTTTATGCACGGTATTTTGCTCCATCGTGCTGACGTGAAGCAAAATATCCAGATACCTTCTATAGGTATACAAAAATTTTTATTCGGAAGTAGTATTCAGTCCTGTCGTAGGAGATCCCTGTCCACTCAGGAACCTGGACCCCTGGACCCTGCCCTGAGTCCTGCGCGTATTTTTTCCCGCGCGGCGCGTGGTTATCCGCGCGCTTATAACATGCATAGACATGCAAAGAAGGGTCATGCACAAAAAATACAAGTTGAAATATATTTATTTATGCCAATTGTATTGCCAATCAAGTTGAAATATATTTATTGAAGTCAATAGTGCTGGGAATTGTGCCACTTGTAATCCCAATAGTGCTGCCAATCAGGTGAAGGAGAAAAACCCAGCCGTAAAACCTTCACGACCTGTAAAAGAAGAAATAAAAACACACGACAGTACATGTAAAGAATATACATAATTTATTTGCTATTAATATTTCAAGTCATCAGATTCTGAAAGAAAACATAATATCAACATTCATCACATTGCTTACCAATTCTTCACTTAGGGAGCCCCGCACCAACGACCTGAAAGATAACTTATTATTATATGAAACTACATTCGCATTCAATAATACGTACAATACTGCGGCCACACTGGATAATTTGAAAAAGATACATTCTATTATCAACAATCATACTCCCATTACAGCAACAATAATCCGAAAAGGAATCTAATTTAATATCATATTCTACTTTCAATAATACATACACTTCTCCTGGGTTGACCCCAATAACCTGAAACAGAATCTAGTTTAATATCATATTGTATTTTCAATAATACATACAGCATTGAGGCCACACCAGATAATCTGAAAAATATACATTTTAATATCAACAACCATACTTGAATCCATGGAAGACCATGGGACATGAACAACAGGAACGACACGAACACAAGAGGAAATAAAATCTATAACACAACATTTAATCATAGAAGATATTCTTAATCACTACGATTACAATCAAAATTACAAGTTTTATTATAAAAAGTCCAATATTCCTATACGTGACCACCACAGTGGAGCTTTAATTACAAGTTCTGATAGATGTATGTAATTAATTGTGAACAGCAAAGACCCTGGAAAACCTTGGGACACGAACGACAAGAACGACACGAACACAAGTGGAAATAAAATCTATAACACCACATTTAATCAAAGAAGCTATTCTTAATCAAAACAACAGAGGAGGAGAATAAGTTATGATTTTAACTATCATAAAATCATCCTCGTGACATAATATAATCAAACACTATATAATTTTCATTCTAACAGGCACTACAAACCTTACTATGTTTTATGAATCCAACACAGGAAATAGATATGATAAAAATGAACTTCACCACATAGCACCATCCTAGCCAACAACCAGCTCTAATAATACCTGCACTGATTTGTTGAAGACGGGAGGCATACGCTTGTTTCGTGACAGTTATGAACATTTCGAGCACAATAGGGAAGATAAGTCGATTATTCCAAGAATACGTGACTTTTAATTAATCGATTTCTTATTAAGTGAATAGCATAGACAAAGAAATAATGAGAAACATTACAATCAACAGCAAGCATTAATAGAGAGCCACACCTGCACACCCTAGCCATCACGTAAATAACAGATACATGCAATCGCGAAACAATCTATCAAAACAAAAACATGACGAATTTAATACAGACTTAATGCTGAAGAACACAGGAACACTCTAAGCGGCGCCAGGTAAACATCAATAGAGGAAAATAATCTATCATTGAACCATCATAAAATCATCTTCGTGACTTAATCTAATTGAGCACTATACAATTTTCATTCTAACGAACGATACAAACCTTACTTTGAGAGAGGCATCCGACTCATGGGTTCAGTACGATATGTGAAGATCTCGGTTTTTCTTCAAAGCCCGGAGACATACTATCTCTCTGTCTATACGGCCAAAGCACTGTGCATGCTTTATCACTCAAAGGGTTGGGGGCTATATTCCTTCCTCCAGCAAACAGGGCGCTCTCCAGGTCAGATAAGATAGTACAAAGGCGATATATTTTATTGTGCAGCGCAAATAGATGCCGATATTATTCGTGGGGATCACTATCTTTCCTTTCCTTGAAACGAAAGTCTTTCGTCAAAGTGGATGACATAGTCGGCTAAGTTTGTACAGAGGTGATATTTTTTATTGAACATGTAGAGAAAGTCAAAATTATTAAATGATAGCAACAATACTCAATCAATCAAAAACGAGGAACAAATTTAATTACATCATTTTTTGTAATATCTTGCAACAGAAAGTTCTATATAGATGAACCACGCAGAAAAAATCAAATGTGAAGTGCAACTCAGAGATATGATGCATTCCCATCTTAGATATTATTTTTACCTATGTCAATCGAGTGAACAATTGAAACAAATACAAGACAATAATTATTTCAGGTAGTAACTTCACCACTCATAGAATATCAGTCGAGTGAATACTTGAAACAAAGTCAACACAATAATTAATTCAGACAAATCATTTCTAAGCAAGCAGCATGAATACAGAATCATTGAAAGCACACGTTTTTCTTGCTCATCATATCGTTTTGTAAATCAATTTCCATAATTCTCACGACAGGTGGATATTATAGCATTCTAAACTAGATAATAAAAATTTTAATCAATACAATGAGCATAGATATGCTTTTAATTAATTGTAGACGCGCACTTCAAAACAGAAGAGACAATTGCTCTACATTGAAGAGATGGACAGATTTTGTACTCACTACCATAAGTCATGGGAAGATGGGATAAAAAACTGCTTCGAAAAGGAAGAGCCGCGAAAGGATTCCATTATCGCTGCATTTCAATATGTCCTAGACATGGTCGTATTCGGAGATATGGTACAAACTACAGAATTGAAGGTGGAAGAATTTATATGCTGAATCTACAATACTTATAAAAATATCTGCACGTCAAAGTCGGAAGGGCCACTGGGATTGATGGCGGGAGTTTTTGAGGTTTGCTAACGAAGAATTGAAATACACTAGACCAGATGTAATTGTAATCATTACAACGGCAATGCATTCATCAAGAAAGCAGTCAGATCAAATTATCATATACAAGCGGTATATATCGCACCATTCATTACGGATTTGTTGAAATTACACCTAACTATTGAGATGGAAAATACGTAGAAATCGTATCACATGATATGTTCCACTACCACGGCAACACAATTATTTTCTTCTATCAGTTCTTGCAACGACGTCGAGTGAGCTCAAGTTCAATATTGTTGTACAAGGTCAGATGTATCATCACTTATTGAAACTCAACGAACATATCAACTGTGGTGGACCATCGGACGATTTTCATCTAATACTGGCTTGTACGCCATTCAAGAACCTACATACAAAGAAAGGAAACATCAATAAGAGATTGTGCAAGTTCGTCGCAACAAAGTGCAAGTTACTGAAGCGATACAAATAGGGCGACAACGTATCGATTGCATTGATCAACGCTGGATTCAAGCGACCGATAATAAGAAATCATTATATAATGCATTCCGAATTCATCAATCAAGACAGCAAACGAAAACTTCAGAATTTGGAATAGGACAATTGTAATTTATCGAAATACGCAAGTGTAAATTGAAATAATAAATGAAATCTTTGTCATCAATATAATGAATTCTATGCATCGCAACGAAAACAGCTTCGTTCGAAAACAACAAAACAGAAACGAAAACGAAAAAACATATCGTACTGAACCCATGAGTCGGATGCCTCTGTCAAAGTAAGGTTTGTATCGTTCGTTAGAATGAAAATTGTATAGTGCTCAATTAGATTAAGTCACGAAGATGATTTTATGATGGTTCAATGATAGATTATTTTCCTCTATTGATGTTTACGTGGCGCCGCTTAGAGTGTTCCTGTGTTCTTCAGCATTAAGTCTGTATTAAATTCGTCATGTTTCTTGTTTTGATCGATTGTTTCACTATGGCATGTATCTGTTATTTACGTGATGGCTAGGAGCTGCAGGTGTGGCTCTCTATTAATGCTTGCTGTTGATTGTAATGTTTCTCATTATTTCCTTATGTCTATGCTATTCACTTAATAAGAAATCGATTAATTAAAAGTCGCGTATTCTTGGAATAATCGACTTATCTTCCCTATTGTGCTCGAAATGTTCATAACTGTCACAAAACAAGCGTACGCCTCCCGTCTTCAACAAATCAGTGCAGATATTATTAGAGCTGGTTGTTGGCTAGGATCGTGCTATGTGATGAAGTTCATTTTTATCATATCTATTTTCTGTGTTGTATTCATAAGGTTTGTAGTGCCTGTTAGAATGAAAATTATATAGTGTTCGATTATATTATGTCACGAGGATGATTTTATGATAGTTAAAATGATAAATTATTCTCCTTCTCTGTTGTTTTGATTAAGAATAGCTTCTTTGATTAAATGTGGTGTTATAGATTCTATTTCCACTTGGTGTTCGTGTCCCAAGGTCTTCCGGGGTCTTTGCTGTTCACAATTAATTACATACATCTATCAGAACTTGTAATTAAAGCTCCACTGTGGTGGTCACGTATAGGAATATTGCACTTTTTATAATAAAACTTGTAATTTTGATTGTAATCGTACTGATTAAGAATATCTTCTTTGATTAAATGTTGTGTTATAGATTTTGCGTGATAGATCTTGTGTTTGTGTTGTTCTTGTCGTTCATGCCCCATGGTCTTCCATGGATTCAAGTATGGTTGTTGATATTAAAATGTATATTTTTCAGATTATCCGGTGTAGCCTCAATACTGTATGTATTATTGAAAATAGAATATGATATTAAACTAGATTCTCTTTCAGATTATTGGGGCCCACCCAGGAGAAGTGTATGTATTATTGAAAGTAGAATATGATATTAAATTAGATTCCTTTTCGGATTATTGTTGCTATAATGGGAGTATGATTGTTGATAATAAAATGTATCTTTTTCAACTTATCCAGTGTGGCCGCAGTATTGTACGTATTATTGAATGCGAATGTAGTTTCATATAATAATAAGTTATCTTTCAGGTCGTTGGTGCAGGGCTCCCTAAGTGAACAATTAGTAAGCAATGTGATGAATGTTGATATTATGTTTTCTTTCAGAATCTGATTACTTGAAATATTAATAGCAAATAAATTATGCATATTCTTTACATGTACTGTCTTGTGTTTTTATTTCTTCTGTTACAGGTCGTGAATCTTTTTCGGCTGGGTTTTTCTCCTTCACCTGACTGGCAGCAGTATTGGCATTACAAGTAGCACAATTCCCAGCACTATTGACTTGATTTCAATTTGATTGGCATTATAGTTGGCATTAATAAATATATTTCAACTTGTACTTTTTGTGTATGACCCTTCTTTGCATGTCTATGCATCTTATAAGCGCGCGGATAACGCTCCACACACGGGCCGCGCGGGAAAAAAATACGCGCAGGACTCAGGGCAGGGTCCAGGGGTCCTGGTTCCTGAGTGGACAGGGATCTCCTACGACAGGACTGAATACTACTTTCGTAATCATGGTCTGATTCAAGAAAATTACTACGTTCTTGGAAAGCGAGCTGGCGAACACATTGACGGGGTAGACCTCGTCGTACGTCGTCCTATCGCACGTCTGTGTTCCGGGTAGCAAACCATCGTCACGTACGATGTGTACTTTCGTCGCTATGTACGCGGAGTTCAAATCGAGATAGTTTATGCCCCAAATTCCAGGGTTGGAACTTTATGACGGAGGATATGTTAGTGACCAGGCAGAATACCACGTATTCCCCCTTCTATACAGGGTGTCACACGTAACGTGTCAAAAAATTTTATTTAAAAATCTACACGTCGGGAAATTATGGAATCCACGGTATTCGCCTTCAGAGAGTTTTTGCCATCGTGTGAGAACACCTTCATGAATTTTTCGCCATGGGAATATTAATTTTCCGAATTACAGTACGGAAATTGCCTAGTAAACCTTTTTTTTTTTTTTTTTTCACAGATTCTGGAAGCACGGGTCAGGTTTAGCCCACCACGGAAGGATTCATTTCGTGGTACAAAAGTACGGAGCGGAAAAAATTGGGAAAATATCCCATTTCGGCCGCGCAAATTGCCGCTCGCCTTTCGCATGCCGTCGGAGCGCTCCGGGAAGCGACGCATAAAAAAACAGGCTGCCCGCCCCTTTAATTCCCCTCTCAACGCCCTCATGTTTTCAGCGACAGGTTACTTCGTGAATGCATTTATCTTCTTTTGTTGCTCTACTCTTCACTTTTTTTATCGTTTCCCAAGCAGCACAATGTACTGAAAGTCGAGTGCAATGTGAGTGGACAGTATGTGCCTTATCAGTGTTCTTTAGGTTCACGAGTCTGTTCAAGGCATGTTGCATATTGCATGTTGCAAGGCATGTTGCAAGGCCCTCCACCTACCCGTCCATCCCTATCGCACTCGACTTTCAGTACATTGTGCTGCTTGGGTTGCTTTAGTGATACGGCTCGCCAACCTGCACGATATGAAGGGCCGATAGCTTTTCGACGACTGTCGGCACCCGTAAGAATGAACAATTTGACAGAAGTCAGAACGTGAATTATGAAAACATTATTTCACAATTAACGTGGGCTTGCTAAAGGGGCTAGGCTTGTAGAAGTGTGAATAAAGTGACACGTAAGTGGGTGTAATGTTTCCAAAAGCACTCACAGTTGGGAACGTTCCACAAAGCTGCTTTTACTTATATGAGAATAGTGAGGCGGGGCCGTCACGAAGCTTCATGACGAAATGATACACTACGATGTCACATAAATTATGCAATGAGTAATGAAGATGTGCGATGTTACAAAACGCTCAAAGAGGTCTCCCTCCACACCAATGCACATCTGACATCTTCTTGTAACGGCTCTGGCCGCGCTCAGAACATCTGCTCGCGCGAGACTCTCGCAGGCCGATTTTATTTTTCGCTGTAGGTCGGTAGGCGACTGAGGTTCAGTACGATAAACAATATCCTTTAGGCGTCCCCAAAAATAAAAATCTAAGGGCGTCAGGTTAGGAGACTGCGCGGGCCACTGCACAGGTCCTAAGCGTCCTATCCATTTTCCAGGATAGTGGCTATCCAGAAACTAATAATAATTATAATAATTTATAATAATTGGGTGTTTACGTCGCGAGACAACTGAGATCATGAGCGACGCCACAGCGGTCGGTCTGTGGATTGCTTTTGCCCACCTGAGGGTTCTTTAACGTGCGATGAAAGCTCATCACACGGCACCCCGCATTTAACGTCCCTCGCGGAAGACGGCGTGTCTAAGCAACTTGTACCCTGCCACCAAGTTGCTGGCGTCCTCGGCCGGGTTCGAACCCGCGGTCTCGGGATCAGAAGGCGAACACGCTACCGACTGAGCCACCGAGGCCGGTATATCCAGAAACTGTCGCGCCTTGTGGAAAGTATGAGCCGACGCGCCGTCCTGCTGAAAATACATCGACTGCCTTGTTTCCAGAGGCAATTCTTCAATGAAAGGAACTACACCGTCAAGAACATTGCTGACGTAGCGCATTCCGTTCAAGTTTTGGTTGTAAAATAGCGGCCCAATTATCGTTCCATCGAAAATCCCTGCCCACACACTAAATGACCACTGGTATCGGTCTCTTGTTGATCTCACCCAGTGCGGGTTACTGTTGCTCCACATGTGCGCATTATGCGTATTCACCTCGGCATTTCTCATGAAATGGGCCTCGTCAGACTACAATACCTTGTCAGCGAAGTTGGGGGAGTTACGCTCCATGTTGAGGAAATAGTTCCAAAACTCAAGTCGTTTTGAGAAAACGGGAGGCGAAAGACACTGGGGCAGGCTGACATGGTAGGCCCCGTACTTCTCCACACGAAGTATTCTCCAGGCCCCTGCTCTCGACTTCCTGCTTTCCGTGCGAGGTGCCGAACGCTAATCTGGGGGTCGCTGGCGACATTTGCTAGAGCGCGCTAGGCAGAGCCACTGCCGGGAGACGTTATGGGATGGGCCCGCTTCCTCTTGCCAGAGGAAAATTGTCCGCTTGAGGCCGAGCGCTGGTACACGCGGCTTATGGTCCTGGAGGACGGGATGTTGTCAGAAGAAAACATTTCCGCGTACTTTTGCGGTGCCTCTTCAAAATTCATCCCAGAAGCTCCCAAAGCCAATATCATATTGGTTTTTTCTGTGTTGGTGAAAACAGAGCTTGCCATGTTGCAAGAGTTTTGAAATGACATGGGACGAGAACACAGAGGTCAGCGAGTCGTATCACTAAAGCAAACGATAAAAAAAAGCGAAGAGTAGAACAAGAAAAGAAGATAAACGCAATCACCAAATTAACCTGTCGCAGAAAACATGAGGGCGTTGAGAGGAGAGTTAAAGGGGCGGGGCGACTATTTTTTATGCGTCGCTTCCCGGAGCGCTCTGACGGGGTGCGAAAGGCGAGCGGCAATTTGCGCGGCCCGAAACGGGATATTTTCCCAATTTTGTTCCGCTCCTTACTTTTGTACGACGAAATGAATTTTTCCGTGGTGGGCTACCCCTGCTTCTCAAATCTGCCGAAAAAATGTTAGATTGACTCGGCAATCCGGACTTTAATTCGGAAAATTAAATTTCTCATGGCGAAAAATTAATAAAAGTGTTCTCACAGGCCGGCAAAATACTATCTGAAGGTCAATACCGTTGACCCCGTAACCTTCCAACTTGTAGATTTTTAAATATAATTTTTTGACACGTTACATGAGACACCCTGTATATGCCATTACGTTCCCGGCCCAGAAAATAACTGTGTTTCAAACTTATCCAACAGAGGAGTGTTGGGATATATGACGTTAATCGTGTCCATCTCGCAACTAAATTGTTGCCGTGCAACGGGCGGGATTTATGCTGTCTAAGGCGTCCGGTTTTCTCCGCTTGCTTCGCCGGGCTCCTCCGAGGTCTCAGAGAACTTCTTGGTCCGTATCTTTCGCCTATCTTTTAAGTGCTCTTCGTAAAGAACCTCCTGCCGACAAATTTTTGGCCACATGTTTAGCTGCTGCGACAGACGTCTTTTTTATGTACGGCAATACGCGTTCAAAGAATGGAATAGCGAAACGCCCGGAGCTGACAAAAGAAATAGCCTCCCCTCTGGTAGAGGCGTAACTTGTATACCGCCTGGACACGAAATCCATACATTGGTACCGCTTTAGTTAGACGCCCGCATCATTTTCGGTAAACGCGGTTTTCGCACCGATACCCAGTAAATACGCAAAGTAATCAGATAATGTAAGTGACACGTTTTCTCGCAAACTCAGCGAATACCTCCTCGCCCACGCATCGTTCGCGAGGGAAGCATCGGGTTGCAGACGCTCATCGACGATGCTCACGGGAGCTTCGGGTGTTTAGTAGTAATTTAGTGGAAGTGAAATGCGCCGCGTTTCCGTCTCGCGAGTGTTTATGTGGATGTAGTACGTCTTGATTATGGGATTACACATGATGTGCTTTCGGGATCCATCAACGCATATGTGCTTCACCTGAATGAGGTCCAGGAACTCGGTTGACAAGTTGAAATTCGCTGGGACAGAGAGCGAGTAAGTGTTGTCTTCGTATTCCACCCTTGATTCTGTATCATTCGTCGCTCTGAAGAATTCGTTGAATGTATTGGTAATTAGCGGTCGGGGTTTCAAAATTAGATCGTTATTGATCGGTATCACGCGGATAATAACGCTCGCATGATAACGGCTCTTTCCGCTGCAAGCGGTATCACGTTTGGAACCAGGCGTACTCTGCCACCCTCCAGAGTTTCTCCATCGATTTTGACGGTTCCAAAAGCGAGATGCAGCAGTCTGTCGATTAATTTCACCAAAGCGCATGCGCGATGTTAGCTTAAACATGTAGTGATCTTCATCGTGAATCCACTCTATTCCATATTCGAGGAATATTTTATTCAATATCGTGTTCGTACCTTCGAGCGTGAGCTGTTTTGCTTGCCTATTGATAACGTGCATGCCTCCGTTGATATCGTTATATGGTCATCCGGCGCTTAGTTCACGTTCAGGAAGGTGTTGGGAATGGAAAGTCCCTCGAGACAACGTACGAATCATCCAGGTGTAGGGGCTTACCTAATGCGATTGTGAAGTCATTCAGCAATGTTGGACAGGTGCGGGTTTATGCTGACGTTCGAGAGCCGATAGACGTAAAATTCGTTTCCTGACATCGCTGGCGGGAACCCAAGAATCGAGATCTTTGGAGTAGCGGAACCAGCGAAAGAAGTAGTGCCAATACCCTGTTCATTTTCTTCCTTCTAATCACTGCGGATATGAGTCGCTTATCGTATGAGGAAAGAGGGTGGACAGGCTGCAATTCCTGCTCATACCCAAGTTGCACGCCAATATTGGACCCATATGGGCTGCCAAGATTACCAATATTGGTCAAGTATGGGCTGTTATTATGGGACCAATATGGGTAGTGCAAACAGGCTTCAATATTAGCAAGCCCATTTTGCCCATATTGCGCCAATATTTCCGTGATAACGCCAATGAGGAGTCCGTGTAATAATGAAGCATTATCTAGTATAATGTCCGCCACTGATATTACTTCTCTTTTCTGTTTGCTTTTTCATTTCTGCATATTTTTTAATTGATCCACATTACATAGCGTTACAAAAACAACAAAGCATCGCCCTAAAAACGTAGAACAAGTGCTTCTTGAACGACCCAGGCAGTCCCACAGAACAGCCAATGCCAAAAATCCCTCGGAAGCCTTCATTGCAATTGCAATATTGCATCAACCAAAAATTTCCAACCCGCTCTTAGAGTACAAAGGAGCGAAACACTTTCGTGACGGTGATGGATATACGCCTCAGCAACTCACACTGCATGCAGTAACTTGGAAGCACCTAGCGTTACAGAACAGACATCCCTTCCTTTCAAATATTGTGTTTTTTACTTGACCTGCCAAATTCCATTGTCATTATAGGAACCAGCAACATTTTAGCCCGAATGAAACGTCTGATCCAAGCGTCGCGCATGCGCATTAGTTGTAGGACGCGTGATTTCGCTCAAACAACCACGCTTTCAGCCGGTTCGACCGAGTGGCATTGCCATCGCGAAGCAAGATGGCGGCTGTTTGCAGGACGGGAATTAGACCTGTGCGGCCGATGCCACTTTGACCGGTGGCGGCATAGAGCCGGTTTTGCCACCGGCGGCGGCGCGACGACGTTAACACGTAAGCCGTCCACAAGCGTACGCAAGCGCTGGTGGCCTGCGAGCAGTAGCGTATCTAGAGCTACCTGCGCCCACGGCAACATGGTTAACGTGATGTCCTTGGGGATGCGTTTTCGTGTGGTCCGCACTAAGTTTCACACTACAACCTCTCTAATGGCGGGTGCTTTAGATCATTTATGAATGTGCCAGGTTGAGTGCCCGACGTGGCACATTCACGCCCGAACACATAATCGCGCCCCTGTTCACCTGGCGCCCATGGCACCTGTCCACACCTGCCACACCCTAGATACGCCACTGCCTGCGAGGTGCATACTGTCTAGACTACAGTCGAACCCACATCCTAAAAAGGTTCCATTTTTTATTTGAAAAAAGAGAAAAAAAAGTCTAACCGTAAAAAATGTATCACAAACTATCGATCTGCTGCGATCACATTTTGACTAGAACAAGCCGTGAAATCCTGTAATCTGTGTACAGTAACATGATTGCACAAGGGAATTTTTACCGAGGGCATAGTTGTCATGCACAAAAATACCCGGCCAGCGGGGGGAGGAGTGCCAACGCCCACCTTGCCCCCCTTCGGGGTGCCCATGGGGATCAACCTAACACTATCTTGAATGAATGAAAACAACAATAATGACAGTATAAGAGCCACAAAGCTCGAGCGTTTTCTCCACGTCTCCTTTTACCAATGTTTGGCATTCGTTCAGCAGCGGTGAGAGGATTTTCATGTACCAACATACTCACTTATGGAGGCTTACCTCCATCCTACTCTTTTGAGTTGGTGAGGCACTCCTCGCAAGAGATAAGAGTCAATCTTCCGCTTCTTGTCACCAACTTGCAAAACTAAGGTGCCAAAGTGACGCCACACCGCGCTCGTTTTAAATAGAGGACAACGACACGCGCTTCAAAAACGGAGATCCAGTCTCTGATGCCATGAGAGTTCAATACTCGCGAGGCCAAAACCAGCAGAGGTGCGCAAAACCACTTTGAGCTTCTCGCTCCGCAGCGGAACCGATCGGAACACGGAACGCGCGCGGGATATCAGCGCGACGGGGTGGCGCCAGCGCACAGGTCTACTCATGGGGAGAAATTCCGTGGAGGGTAGTGATGGGCAAGTCAGTTCATTTTTGTGAACTAATTCATTTAGTTCAGTTCACTCCACTGAACTGCCTAAAAGAATAGTTCATTCGTTCACCTGTTCGCAATGAAACACAATCAGTTAATATAGTCCCAAACTTTAAAGTGTCTCGACCAAGAGAGATATAACAAAGTGATCTTGCAATTCAGTTTTCCAAAGGTTCGAGAACATCAACATAGCAAACGTAATCTTTTAGGTCGCTTTTTTATTTTGCTTTAATTTTCTACGTATATTTTTAACGAGAAAAGTAATGCACAGATCAATATGCAAGGTGCCGTCGTCGTTCAATGTTACAATCGTGTATTTCTGATCACTTACGTCTGCTTGCTGCGAATTTGAGAACACAGAAGTGTGATAGAGTAACCGCAGTTTCAACTCATTTCATTCAAATGCATGAGAGAGCTTGAAGAAAAGTACAACGTAGCGTTGTGGAGGAAAAATTGGGAAGCTTGCAGTGTATTGCCGCAAAAATAGCATGCCCGCTCCAGGGTGTGCCCGTCACACAAGCAGTCAGCCAGAAGTCAGAACATAACGGCGCCACTAGCAGTCCACAATTGCCAGAAGGAGCTCAGAGCGATCTCAGCGCAATCAGTTCTAAATGATTTACTCTTGTTCAGCGTTCGCCGTTCATATAGTTCACTTGCCCAGAGTACTTCAATCCATACGGCGTTCAAAGCCGCTCTGCTGGCTCTCCCTCCCCCGTGGACGAGTAACAGTTCTGACAGGCGCTGCGAGTACTTCCAAACGACCCGCGGCATCGTTTAGTTCTTTAGTTGATCCAGTTCTCTTCCTTCACACCTTCACACAGTCCACTCGAAGCTCTCCCTCCCCGCGCTTTTTCTTAAGCGCATGCGCTGTGGACTAGCACCTTCTCTGACGGCCAACGGCAGACCCTGCGAGTGCTTCAAGACGTCCCGCGACATCGTTTAGTTCTTTAGTTCATCCAGTTCTCTTCCTTCACACCTTCACTAAGTCCACTTGAAGCTCTGCCTCGCCGCACCGCCCGCGCTCTTCATTAAGCGCATGCGCTGTGGACGAGCAGCAGTTCTGACAGGCAACGGCAGGCTCTGCGAGTCCTTCAAAACGACTCGCGACGTCGTTTAGTTCTTTAGTTCATCCAGTTCTCTTCCTTCACACAGTCCACTTCAGCGCAGCGTCACAGCCACTCAAGGCCACAGCGTATGCGCCGTGGTGCCGTGGTCAGTCCTCCTCAGGTAACCGAGGATGCGGCTGTAGAGTATGTACCACTGCGCCAATCTACAACGTTGCAAGCTCATTGGCCCAGACTGCGTGCGCGCCGATTGGTCGACAACGTTTTGAAATCGCATTTTCTACGCGCGCATGTGTGTGCAGCGTCCCGGCGGCCGTTGTTTCAGCAGTTTCAGTATAATTTCGAAATAGCTCGCATCGGTCGGCACGGCGTCCGTCCTCTTGTGTTCCGTGTTTCGGTGATGTCAATCGGCAGACCAGTTTGTGATTCTACGCGTGTTGTGCTGTTCCTGGACACTGCTATTATCCCACATACAGTCTATCAACTACGGAACTGGAATGCTTCGTGGGCTGGTGCGGTTGGAGCGTGAAGAACGCGTTCGGGCGCCGTCGGATTTTGAGGCCTGACAACGATTACGTGCCACACAAGCGCCTTTTCCGCTCTGCAAACAACGAAAGAAGATGCTCATCATAAAATCGGCTGCAAGGCGTCCTCTTGTGTTTCGTGTTTCGGTGATGTCAATCGGCAGAACAGTTTGTAGAAGTGCTCGGTGGTTTATTCATGCGTCGATGTGATTCAACGTGTGTTGTGCTGTTCCTGGAGACGACTATTATTCCACGAACAGTCTATCAACTCCAGAACTGGAATGCTTCGTGAGTGTAAAGAACAAGCGCGGGCCCCGTCAGATTTCAAGAGCTGTGTTCGTTTTGCTTCAAGTTCGAACTTAGTTACAGTGTGTCAGCAACGGAGTGGACTTTCTATTCACAGTGCACCCATGTATCAGGTCTTTGAATCAGTGCTTTGTGTCAAATAAATATTTCTTTTAGCCAAAAGAAGCTTCAGTTATTTTGAATATCGGGTAACGTCGGTAGGCGTGAAATCCGGTAGAAGTCGATGGTAGCCAGAACCGGTCGAAAGGTCAGCCAAAGTTAAGGCTCCTGATTGGCCGACTGGCATTGCATAATTTCTACAACGTTGCACTCTCATTGGTCGTGTGCCCAGTGTTGTGTGAATTATCTCAAACTATGGGCTCTATGGGGAGCTGTTGGAGCCTGCCGTGGTCTCCCGCCCTTCTTCATGCGCGCATGTGCTTTGTTAGCTTTTCAAAACGTTCGTTAGATGGCGCAGATGTCACACTTGGAAGCGTATCAAAGTGTATGCGTTGTGGGTGTCGAGGTCCAATGAACTGAATTGAGGAACTAATGTTTTGGTTGTTGTTGAACTAGTTCGTTCAGTTCACCCGAATGACTAGTTCAGTTTGAAGGGTTCGTCCACGAACGACACATCACTAGTGGAGGGCGCACAGAATCTTTCGGCGGGAGACGGGTGCACGAGAAGACGTGACGTTGCTCACGTGCACCCAAGAAACTTTGACGCCGCTCCTGTCGCCCTCGTGCCTCCGCCAAGATCTCACCTGAAAAAGTCGCTCGTGCGGATACCCGGTCACTGTGTCAGTCTCGATTTCGTTGTGCCGTTCAAACTTGTGTCACAGTCAGTGGTGAAACAGCCTATAAGAGTGACTGTTTCATATGACAAAGGCCTTGTAAATGTGATTGTTCCTCCTTAGACGAACTAGAAGGAATGCATGAGCGTCCAGTAACCTCATGTCCTGAGGTAACTCTCTTTTAGAGATTTGGAAGTAAAGGAAAAATAGGGGCCGTGTTTGTCTCCAAAAGAAAGTGGGACATAGGAAAATTACTGATACAAGGCACTCGTGAGATTTTCGTCGGTCGTACTTACGACCTCTCAAACAGAAGTGCACCTTGTAGTATATCATAATACATGTAATAGTTCAATTTTGCGTGCTATAATACAGAACAAATACTTTTGGAAAATGAGCATTACAATACACAATACTAATACTCAAAGTATTACAGGAATGGTATTGTAATCAGGGTGTCGAACCGCAAAAAAATACGCGTTCTGTTCGGGTTCGCGTTGCTTGAATTTCGATCCGGTTCAGTTCCGGTTTGGCCGTGCCAAATATCTAACCGGTTTGTGAACCGGTTCAACGCTTCCGTTTTTATCTCCCATAAAACTGATTTTATCAGGAAATGCGAGACTAATACGTTACTGCTGTGGTCTGCATTGATGTTTATAGATGCCAGTTATTCCCTTTAGCGTGAGAAAGCCGAAATGGATGAACACTTGCAAATAGCGTCCACACTGATATGAAGCGGTGTAGTCCTGCTACTGTCTGTTCCCAAAATCGCTTTTTTGTTTCACACGCACAGTGCCAGCAAGATACACTTCAAGGGAGCCAAATAAGATGGACAGCGTTTTACATTGACGACGGTACTGAAACCGTACTGAAACATATCGTAACATAGCAAGTCTGCCAGCCTTGCTCTGTTAGAGCTGACAACAGTGTGCCAGTTGATCCACAACACAAAGGCAATGTGTCACAACACAATTGCACTACCAGTGAGCAGGACTACATTTATTTTCCAAACCACCATCTGTCATACAGGCGCCGTTCTGCGTGTGCTCCTCCTCCACTTACTCATGCTTCTGACTTGTTTAATTTTCACTGCTCACATGTAAAGGGAAATGTTGAGCGCTTGCTTGATCACATATTTGTCTTATAGAGCTACACAAATGGCCCACTCCATTCCTGTTTCATTCGGTAGACCATGGCAGGCCACTCACCTTTCCCCCCCGTTTAGTCGTGACGCTGCCCGCACTTTGCGTGGCCAACTACGGCAAGGGGTACTCGACACCACCACCACCACCACCACTCACCTTTCAGAACATACAGCAGTTGCTAGTATAGAGGACGGCCGCGTCGTTTGCTCAGAAACCCAGGGATTGATAAGCGTCCGCGTGGCGCCTCCTCTCTCAGGAGCAGACAACGCAGCACGTGCAGGGGGCGCTAGCAGCTGGGCGATTGCACGCGAAATGATCCAGCGGACCTGCTCGTCCCTCACAAAACTATCGCGAATTTTTACGAATTTGTTTAGCAGTCCCTAATAGTGCAAAACGACATACCACAAAACATTTCTTCCCAAATCTCAATGTGGCGGGTGCTAGACACGAGCAAAGTTCGGAGCGCTGGCGAAAACCGTGCCTGGCGTGAACAGCAGCTGCGGCTCATAGAAAGCACCTAGAACTGGGCGGTTTTCTTTTGATGAATAGATGAAACCATGCATAGATGAAATATAGATAGTATGTGGATAGTAATATGGATAGATGAAACCATGCTCTACACTGCGTTCAAATCCCGGTTGTCGTGTTGTAATCGGTGCTGGTATACAAAGGCCGGAAATTACGTAATTTTCCTCCTACTTTGCGATTTTTTGTGGAAAATCAAACCATTAAATTTTCATGATTATTTTTTCCTGGCAAGGCGTCATGGAATACTTCAACAGGAAAAAATCGCAAGACACGTAACTTTTGTAGTCATTGCAGGAAAAATAAAGGAAGTATGCGATTTTTCCAAAATTCGCTACAATCGAGCGTAAAACACGAATTGAAGATGTCGGAAGAGAAGTCTGAAACCAACGCTATTTTATAGAACGAGCCTTCCTCTACAACATATCAAAAAATGTCTAGGGTGTTTTTTCGTATATAAGAGAAAATAATTTTTTTGTAGTAGAGGGTACTACGGCCACACTGACCCACGTTGCATATGTATCCGGTGGGGTGCTATATTTGTTTCTTGGGCTCCTGTTTTAATTCTTTCTATTTCCAATTTTTCTCTGGTCTCGTTGGGTTTTAATGAGCAAGCAATACGCTGTGGCACAGACTTCTGCAGGGTAACCGAAATATTTTCTTCTGTAGCATAACGCGCGTATTGCAATCCTGGGTGGTTAAGTTTATGTCATTGCTTCCGGCGTGCACGATGCCGGCGACGGAGATTGGGGATTAGCGGTGACCGGCAGGTCTATGTAATACTTTTTGTCGTGTGAGCTTTTTGACATCCGCATCCTACCCGAAAAATTCGCGTCTCCCAGGGCACCTAGCAATAGTTAGGTTTCTCGATATATGAGGCCGATTTTCCAGGAAATAAACGTTATTTCCCGTCAGCACAAAACGGCACACACACAAAAAAAAAAAGGCTAACAAAAACATCTGACACCAAACTTCATCCACACGGTCTCTTTCATTCTGGCAGTGAAAACCCCGGAGCGGCATAGCTTTTGTAGCGAGGACAGCTCCTGAGCGTCCATGGTGCTACCAAAGGATACACGACAGCAAGTACAAATTAGCTGCCATGGAAGAGTACACGGTACCAAGAACAACAACACATTTTGCAACAAACGGGATAAGTAGACTAGAGTAGCTTGATGAGCTTGTTGGTACATGACATGAGAACAAGGAAGAGTCGAAACAGGGACTAATACACAAGAAGACAAACAGAGGCTCCACTATCAACAAGTTTTTACTGTACAGGGCAGGCACATTTATACCCAATGGTAGGAAGGGGAAAGGTCATAAACGGGACACACGTGGCGCCATAAAAAACACGAGGAACAGCCGGATCTAACTACTCACTTCCACCTTTCAGTCTGCATTCCAGGAAACCGAACTCTTCCCTTGTTAGCGATATTGACGGCTCACTGACGCATTTATCAGACCCGTACTTCATTATCAAAAAGGCCTCGAAAATTTCCCTTTCATTCTTGGAGTTGAATCGCCCTCTAATCTTTGTTCTCGGAAACTCCGGAAGGGATGTATCAGGAAAAAGCAGGTCAGGCCTTAGTAGCAAATTTTAAGGTATCCAAGGAAGCAGGGGCTAGAGAAACCGTTATACAAAGATGCAAGGACCTAACGTTGTTTTCTCTAGCAAAAAGAATTGGGAAAATAAAGAAGGATGTTTTGGAGGTGTTTTTCACTGCTCAGATCCATAAGCATTTTGTTCCGTTCAGACCTATGGTTTCTGAAAGAGGAACTTGGCAGAAGGAGCTAGGTGCGTACATTCAGAAAGGCCTGCGCAGTTTACAGATTGTGGATCCCTTTAGAGTACGTGACTCCATGGAAGTTGTGAAATTTTTGAAGGCAAATGAAGGGGTCACCTTCAAATTGATGTCGCTTGATGTAAATGACTTATATTACTCCCTTCCTACTGAATGTTTGAAGTACTGTGTAAAGCTTTGCATTGAACAGAGTGGTGTTGTTTGCTTTCAAAATGAGTGTGGCGTTAGTGTTGATGACTTTGTAGAGTTACTCATGCTGTATCTAAAGTCGTTAACGGTCTCTTTTGGCGAGCAGATTTATACTCAGAAATCTGGGGTGTGTATTGGGTCCAGCATTGCTCCGCTTTTGTCAGATATTTTTTGGGGGCAGTTTGATGTTAGCATCTATGAATCTAAACAATGACCCATCGTATAGTGGCTTGGTTTAAACGATATATATCTTGAAAATATGTATTTGCTGATCTTAGAAACCAATCGCCCATGTCATATTGCTCAAGTTGAATACAAGCGCTAAACATTTTTAACAGATTCCCAAGATACGTCATCCTGGGCGACGAGAAGGCATCCCAAGATGCCAGCAGTAAAACAACACGTTATTCACCATCTGCTCTGCGGGCAGTCGTGAAAGACATTTTCCTTCTTTCCCAGTGTGACTTAGTCGTATGTACTTTGTCATCTGGAGTGTGTCGTGTTGCCTACGAACTCATGCAAGCGCGACGTACCGACGCCACATCTCATATAGTATCGTTAGACGTCGACTACTTCTATGCATTCGTTCGATTCCCGCCCAGGCGTATCATCTACCCACACCGAGAGACCGCGCCCAAGGAATTGCGACTGCGAGAAGGCGACTGCGTCCAACGAGTGGGTGATATGTCAGTCAGTTACGAAGCACGAAATAAGAAATTTTGGGACGGCTACTCTGTTGGTGGTCGCCAAGGAACAAAACTTACGGGACTCTTTCCATTGTTCAAGAGCGTACCACAAGTGCGTGTTTTACCCAATGTTAACAGAAACGAATCTCTTCAAAGAAGCTGAGTCTGAAGCATGAGTGTGTAAAGCGTGAATTACTATAGTTCTAACGGATCCAAATGGTGCTGTAACGTATTGTGAAGAATACTGCGAAAAAACTCCTTAATTTGGATAATTCCACTGAGGTATCCCACAAAAAGTTTCCTACACTGCAGCAGGGTCCCCCCCAGCCTCGCAAGCAATAAATAAGGGAACATTTCCTTGAATCTGAGGGCGAGACGAGGGATAGCCGACAACAAGTTGACACGAAGACTCACGGAGGCTTGTGAGTTCCGTGTCAGCTCCCACACAACCAATGGGTGGCCAAGTCGTTAGACGCACGTGACCCCTGGCTGTCACGAAAAGAGTTCAGAAGGTCCAGTAGAACAGGACCAGATATTCAAATATACAGAGTGTCCCAAAAACGTGTCATTGAATTCTAATACAAAATTTCAAATTTCCGAGTTCAGTTGACAAACATTTACATAATTAAGCTCAATTTACATGACATGCACACCAGGAGGTGGCAAAAACCTAATGAGAACAAGTGCCGTTGACCGCATGATTCTATGTGGCGTAGTTTTTTAATTAAAATTCAATGACATTTTTCTGGGACACCCTGTATGTGTTATGGGAGAGCAGATGTTGCAAGGATCTTGGGGACCACCACGATATTTTCCCTCTTTTCTTAGCCCCGAAGTCTTCGTACTGCATAATCTGCTCTCGCTCTGCTGCAGTGCCTCTGCACGTCTGCATACGGAGGCACCTGCACAGCTCAATTTCCAATCATGTGTACGACAGGCAACAAGGCGAGCTGTAAAATTTTAATTAACGAAAACAAAGAAACAAGCACAGGAGCCCACTTCTCTTTGGGATTTCATCAGAGAGCTCCAGAAGAGGACAGGACCTCTCGGAGAACGAGATCATCTTCTGTTGCTCATGCGAAGATTGTTACGCAAGGTGAAGGCGTCAGTCTTGTTGCATGATATTCGAAGGCACCTGCACTGTTGAAATTCCAGCCTGCCAAACAAAAAAGAAACTTATGACCGGTCCATTGGTGGGTCCGACGTAAACGCGTTAGGCATTAAAACTTGAAAACCCTCTGGGAATTCCCCTTCACAACGCTACACAACCCTTAAACGACCCTTCACACGACCCTACACAATGCTGACGCAAGACAGCATGCGCAGCCAAACGAGTCTTTCGGACTTCCTCCGATACAGCTTGGCGTCGCCGTCACGCAGCCTCAGCCTTCTTTTGCCGCCACTCCCTCGCACAGCTTTCATAACCCACGTCGGGCGGACGCAGACACGTCTGAACCTGTGGACCACCCACCACAGCTGCACTGCCGACATGCCGTCCGGCGTCACGTCGCTTGTCGTGCTCTCCACGCACCCTGTGCTTAACTCCTTCCCTCTCCAGTCACCACGTATGCGCGCCACGCCTACAAACAGGCCATGCCGCGATTCTTTCGTAGCGAGGACTCTAACGCTAATGCGTTAAAATCCGTGAACATCGTTCGTGGTAACGAAACAATACGCATTCACAGCAGTTTCTAGGAACGGCAGCGGCTAACAGTAAAGCATTTAACATTATACTGATCACTCGTCCGTCACGTGTCGATGCCTTCCAAGTAATGCATTCGGTGCCTTCCAAGCAAGGAATAACTCACTCAGGCTAGGTAAAGTCTAAACTCGTTATTATGACACTCGTTAATACGACATCCTCACTTTGTGACCGGTTTTCTACGGAACCGTTTTTTCCCCATAGAAGCACCATGTAACTCACCCTCGTTATTATGACAACTCGTTAATCCGACTGCGACCGAAATTTTGAGGACGGACCAAGGAGAACACGTGTATTCTGGCTTCGTTATTATGACCGCCGACTGTCGACCTCGTCGACCATGAACAAAGTTTCGAGAACGAGCAGCGGAAAAACCCGGTGTTCTGTCCCAATTGTGGCCACCGACTGTTGACCCTGCGGATTTTGTGATCCACCAAGAATATCAGTGGCCCCGTGTGACGCATGTGTGGACAATGCCGTACAAAGCACACCCCCGTCTTCAGAATTCGTTAGTGAGTCATAGTCTTGCACCGAAAGCAGCGCTTAAAAGGCTAGGACGTTTCCTCCCTTGACCTTTGCGTTTATCAGGTTTATGGTGCATACGGGCAACGCGATGATCATGGCTGGAAACAAGGACATTCAAAATGTGCATGCTATTTGTAACGCATGCTATTTGTGGAGAGCTTGCTTAGTGGAGAGCTTGCAAATTGAAAGTGCCACGAAACAGACAGTTCTGACGGATTTCTTTCGCAAATAAATTGTAAATCAGCAACTGAATCGTCTTCATTTTAGTACAGCATATAGCAGTAGATCCACACAGGTGCATGTGTGTGTGTGGGGGGGGGGGTCGTTTTTTCCGTATGTTTCTTGTTAATATGACAATTTCGCTTTATGACCAAAATCGGCGGGAACGGACTTGGTCATATTAACAAGTTTAGACTGTATATGCACACATCAGTATTTAAGAAACACGACCTGCAAACCCCGCAAGCCCAGTTAATTCACGTACCATCACATATCAAAACCCGATGGAACCCGATATCGAAGCCGTGTGTAGCCACCGTATTTCGGCCAAGTACGAGGCTATACAATTCTGCTTTAGCAGACCGTGTTTACGGAACTGACTCTACTGTTGTTCAATTTTATTTTTTCCAGTGCCAGCAGAAAACTAACTAAATCAGAGAAACAAAGGCTTGCAAATCAGTGGCCACAAAACGAACCACACTGGACGTCGACTTCGAACGTCGACAGCTCAATATTTCTTTAGCATGGTACATATTACTAGGGTACTAAACGTACATTGATGCACATTTTACGCGCTCGGTAGAATTAATTATACACCGATAATGAATGGAACGGGTGCTACGAATTATGTGTTGCATCAAAGCACCCGTTCATAATTGCAGCTAGTGCATCTCGCAACTTGCACGTGCTTCCTGTATGAAGCTTTAATGTAGAGCGAGCACTTCCTTACACTGTTGCAAACAAAATGAGCGGCGTATGATGTCGACGGGGTCCCTTAACAGGTCTGCTAATATGTTACATCAGCTTTCCCTTCCCTGTCCTCCACTCCTTCCTGCTGTCCTCTATCCATCTGTACGCGTCTGCACGTCGCTCATAGCCACAGTTGCTTCGCGGCTATAACAGGGAAGAAAAGAAATACATCAAGTTCCGGTTTTCAGCTGGTTTCATGCGTTAGCATTAGGAGTGCCAAAATGAAAAAAAAAAGCTATATGTATGTATGTGTGTATGTCCGTCCGTCCGTGTATGAGATGGTGAAACCTCACGGAGGTAGAGGTATTCGCGACTCCAGCGAAGCCGTAGCCACCTGGCGGCGATTTAGAAAAGCTGCGAGTGCAGGTTCGAGATCGCGTCGGGGCGGGAAAGTAATACAGCGGTGCACGTTTCTCTTGCTTACGGACAGAATGCCGGCAACAAAGAATGTACGGAATCGAAAACAGGAATGTTGCAGTACGAATTTCTTCTCAGCATGTTGGAAATGCGCCACGCTTTCTTTTCATCATTTCCTAATCAAGAAGAACGTAACGAAATTCTCATATGTGTTTACCCATCGCACGACTTTCATGATCGACTGTGTAGCCGCGGTTTCGTCTTAATATTAATCTTCAGAATACAGAAGAATGAACCGGCATTTCTTTGTCTTGCTGACATGTATGCATTTTCGAACTTCATGCAAAGTAAACAATATCACTGTACTAAGGCAGCGTAGACAAGCACCGACTATGGGTGTTCTCTGCGAGAGAAAGCTTCTGTCTGGTGTCGCACACGTATCAACGGATGACTCGCAAAGATAAAAGTATCATCCAAGTTGTACGTGAATACCAAGAGCAGTGCAGAAAAAGAATATTACTTCACTGTGCCAGAGCATGTTTGCAACACTCAGATTTACGCCGCGCATCATATGGCATGGTAAATAATTGCACATGTATGGTGTTAAGTGAAGACAGTGTCAGATATACCCGTGTGTGCATTGGGTTTTCAAAATATATGTATCGTTCACGTATGCCTTTGACATGCAGTCACAGAGTTCTGGAAACGTCACGTCATATGAGCATATTTTGTCATCACCAAACGAAAGAAAGGCGTGTTCTCTTGAGTTCTTGCAAATGTCCATGTGTACGTTAACTTGTTCATCACAATTTTTTTATGATTACTTGTGCCTCAAAGTTAGGACAAGACTATATCTAATTCCTAGAGACGCTACACTTCCAACGGAGCTGTTGTTCATTTGCAGCACTCGCATACTACGGGACTATCGGAGGAGAAGCTCAAAAAATAGCATTACCTTGCAGACTAATAATCCACGTTCCAAAACGCATGCTAAGCCACTCTTCATGAGTAGCTAATCCCTCTTCGCCTTCTTAGATTCTAAAATGTCTCCTTCGTTCGCTTGACTCGATCACGTTTGTAAACAAACTCCGACGACGGACACTGTTTCGCGTACTTCAATAAGTAGAATGGCACAGTATGAGACCGACCAGAAGACAAAATGAATTCCTTTCTCATGAAGCACGTCAATTGACGCATATGAAAAACTGAAACAGACTAACATAATTCGGTCGACACCGCAGTCCCTACGCTCGCTTTGCTCGGGAGACCTGCACTCGTCCGTCATCTTGGAATTTCAGGGCGCCACCTATAGTTCACTGGAGTCGCGAATAAGTGGACATGTAGAAGGGATATAAGAGCGTAAATGCAAATGGAAGTAAATGATATGACATTAAAGTACACGAAGGTAATTAAGAGTAAGAAGTAAGAGTAATTCAAGATAATTAGAGGTAATTGAAGGCAATTAAAGAAATAAAGTTGAGTTTAAAGGTAATCAATGCAAGGTATAAGTAATTAAGAGAAAGATTAAATGAAATTAAAGGTTACCAGAGGTAATGAACTGTAATTAAAGGTAATTAACGTCTATTAATGGGGAATTGAGAGCAATTAAATCAAGTAAATGTAATTAAAGGAATAAATTAAATTCAAGATTACCTCAGTTAACCTGCGGTAACCTTCGGTAATTAAAGAGTAATCACAGGGTAACTGAAAGTAATTGAGGCTTATGGGGGGGGGAAATGTTAATTCATGGACTTACACATAGTAATCGAAAGTGTCGAACCGGAAGTCAAGTATAGACTGGATGTGGACAACCGGAAGTCAGGTTAGAACGGAAATGGAGAACCGGAAGTCGAGCTGGGCCGGAAGTGGATACCGGAAGCCAAGTATAGAGTGGAAAGGCGCTTAAAAGAGGAGTTTAGAGGCACACAGTTTTTTTCTCTTTTCGATCGATATGGAACGTTGGACGCACGAAAACCGTTTTCCGATAATTAGTACAACCGAACTTGTGACGCCTACAACAGCCCCCGAGTCTGCGCGCGCGAAACACTCTCCTTCGCCTTCACTTTAGACACGCGATGAGTGCCGAGACGCGCGTCACTATGTGATGTGCGTGGTAGGGGCGCAGCTCTGATCTGGGGTCACATGATCGAGGTGGCGTCGGCCACCATCGGTGGGCAACACAACACCGCTGAGGCCGGAGCGTCTGCTTACTGCCTGCTACCGATTCATAGACGTTTGACGCTCTTACGTTACCTGATGTTCGAAATGAAGGATGCGAAGGCCGTCAACGACCTCGACGTTTTGGGACCACTGACACTATAGGAAGAACGAGTAGTGCAACGCGAATCTCACTGTGCGTTGTACAGCGACACCGCAGTTCTCCCCGAGGGTGTCTACTTCAGAAATGTCTTCGGTGACGCCACCGGGACGTGACAACTATTCTGGATATCGGACTGTAAGGGGATGCGTTCGCTAAATGCGGCTCCTGCATCACGATGCCGACCGAGAGAGGGAATATCTGCTGCTGTTCCATCGATGACGTACGACAAAAACGCTCGTCGGTGATTGGCAATCGCTCTCGCTGAAGTACAGACTGCATATTCGAAGGTTTGTATCAGGTTTGGTATTCTAACGTTGAATTAAAGCGAACGTCTCGCTTCTTCCTGGCACATTCGGCGGAACATTGGGCAAGCGACAGCCAGGCGTTGTCTTTCTCATTCACGCAACCCTGAACTCCGCGATAGTGAGCTATACGGCCACACACTTCGCTGGTGTTGGTACACGATATATGGAATAGACTTCGCCGTGACGTGGAATCAGCGAATACGTCGGAGAGACGCCCTACAGCAAACGCCTCGGAAGTAATCTCGCTTAGAACGGCGCACTGACACGTATACGTCGCCCCCCAGTCCCCAGTTGTATACGTACAGCGAAGGATTGCACAGAAGCCACGCGCGCACGCATCTTGTGATCGCAGTGCTATTTTGTCGGGCTGCATATAGGCTTTGTTTTTCAGAAAACGTGATATAAATCATATTATGAACACCAGTCAACAAGAAACAGCTCGCAATGTTCGTAGCAGGCGGTTTTTCTACCTACGAATGAGGGAGGCTCTTCACCACAAACGTCACACTAGAGGGGGTGTGCTCTGTAGTTGGGGCGCTCCGATGTGTCACCGCGGCAGCGATGTCGCAAATGAATTAGCCGCGGTGAAACTACTTTGGGCGGAAATATTTTGTGGGAATGCTTTCACAGTTTTTGGCCATGTTGGGCACCACTTTTATGCTCCTTTAGTGCTAACGCATTTCTCTCACATTTACCGCTAAGTGGCCACTGAATTTTTTCACGCCCATTTTTTGAAAAATTAAGCACCGTCACCCGAACACCGACACATGACATGTCATGTAGGTCTGTAGCGGAAGCAGAAGCATATTTCGGGAGGGGTTCTACGGCAATTTCAAACCAGGAAGAGGATTTCACCATCGCTCTCCAACGCACAACCAAAGGTAGGATACAAAGGTGGGGGGGAGGGGGGGAATTACTGTGGTGCACTATCGCCATTTTTTTCATTTAAATACTTTGATTCGTGGGTACTGAAATTTCCCTGACGAAATATATGTCCGCTTTACTGATGTCGTTTTCGATTGCAATCTGTAAAACTTTAAAAGGACTATTCCATTTCCCGCGCCCCTTTTCTATTTTTTTATTTTTATTTCTTGCTGGAAGCGACTCTCCCTGTAGAGAAACTAACATGCTAGATTTTTTTTTTCTCGGCGAAATTGCTCTATTCTGTAAAAAGCGCGTGGTTGAAGTTTCTCATTCACATTCCTCCTCTCTCTCGCCTATTGTTCCATGCGTCGACCAACTACACGCAGGCATTTTACTCGTTACGTCACCGTTTTTGCGCAATGCCCGCTCTTGACGGCGGTCGCTCTCGCAGCAAAGGCAACCAAGGTCGTGGCCGTTCCCTTCCTGTCTCATCGCCGGCGTTTTGCGTTTCTTTGTGAGCAGGTAGTACACCATAACAGAGCCGTCGCGAGGCGAGTTTGCGCCCAGGGCAGAGTAAACGTGAAGCGCCCCCCCCCCCCCCTCTCACTACCTTGAGAAGCTTTGTAAGCAAAGAAAAGAAAATGCTTACTTGCACTGCCGAATTCTCCTAATTCCCGCTTTATACTGTCCAGCCAACCTGCCAGGGCCTGCCTTTTCCTCTCGCCCCCCCCCCCCCCCCGCCCCGACCCATCGCTACGGCTCGGCACCATAATAACTGCTCTTGGCGTGTGAAGTGCTGCCGTGGCGCTGGCAAGCGTTACACGCGTGTTGTGCTTCATGTCCGAATGCAACAGCCTTTTGCTCGGAAGACGATGACAGCAAGCAATGCAAGCTCCTCCCTCTACGTCAATCAATGAGGTGATGCCGTGCCTCTTCACCGAGTCGACCGAGCTACGCCGGGATTCATTGCAACACTGTGACTTGCGGGCATACCGATGGAAATTGTCTGGTAGTTACCTGGAGTTGCAAATGGTGTGTTTACGTGTTGGCATTTGAACAACAAAGCAAGCGCAAATAACAGCGTATGAGGCATTTGCCCATGTTGTTTTCTTTGTGCTGGCCGCTGCCCTATTGAGAAAAGCATCAGAATCATTCTGGTGTTTTTAGTGGCTTTGATTTGGGTCATTTCTGGTGTTTTCTTCTCTGATGTTGATGATCAGTGTTTTTTGGTGCTCCTAGTGTCTTTTCTCTGATGTTCCACACCAGTATCCCTGATGCGTGTGCTCTGGTGTTGCACACCAGGATCCCTAGTGTTTTCTGATGCTCCACTATTGAAGATTACGATGTATCATGCATTCGATCGCGTGATGTGGTTGGTTCCTCAGCCCCCTCATGAGGCCTGCAAAACCTGCACATAGTTGAGAAGGTCAAAGAAAAAAACACCCAGGAGAGCACAAGCACGGCACAAATACAGAGCGAACACTGTGTTTGTGCTGTCTTTTTTTCCCCTCTCCCTAAACGTTCTTAACTATGCACAGCTTTTCGTACTTCGTCAGGGTGCTGAGGAAGCATCTCACGGGATCGAATGCATGAAACAGCATAATGTTCAACAGTGGAGCATCAGAAAACACCACGCAGGGATTATGGTTTGTAACATGCATACAAGAATGTGCAACATTCAACCAACACGCTCTGGTCGTATTGCATGCCGCTGCTTGGGTGCTCATTAGATATGAAAGGTTTGTAACTCATCTAACCAGTTAGCAATACAACAAAATATCAAAGGTTAGTTTCTATTGCAAAAGTGTCCGGGCTGTTAACAGGCTGTTCATTGTTTGTCATATAGAACACAAACAAAACTGCCTATATTATGGCTACCATTGATGGTACACATGTAGGTAAAGCATGCACGCCACAACACAAAAGTACGAAAAACGTGCAATGTTATTTCTTCTGCAAGTGTCAATACACCGTATACCAGTTATAATTTAGAAAAACATACTCGATAGGCTCTTAGGGCAGATTTACCGTTTCCTCTTCTTGTAGTTCATATCCAATGAATCATCACGGTCCACGTGAAGCCGGACGAAACGCACCTTCAAAGACGTCACACCGACGACCAGTCGTCACATCTGTCCTAAATACATCGCTTGCGTTTACTTCCGCTTGTGCACAGGTTGGAAAGCAAAATAACGCACATAATACAGGACTTCAGAAACACATATTCAAAGGTCCTCACATCTGTGCGTGGTTTTAATGTTGAAAACCAGGACGGCACGCTACCTCGACCAAGCTCGACGAGTTCAAAATAGGCACTAATTCTGATGGCGCTATGGCTGCCTCATGTGACAATGAGAGCGTAAAGTTTCGTTTTAAAACTCTAGTGAAAGCTGAGAAAACGTCTCAGTTTCGACACTTGAGAGAATTGTTTGTGAAGTGAATTATTATTCATTTGGAAAAAGAAGTTGCGCTAACGACCTCGTGATAATCGGTAATTACGATTTTCGCGGTAACACCGCGCAGTGCACGTACTCTGGCGCCTGTAGGTGTGATGTCTGTGAGCCACATCAGATCGCTCTAACGGTCACATCAATGCACTTCGTCAGTCTGGTGCGCACACCAAACATACTAGAAGGCCAGTATATGCGAGTATATTCTGCACATCAGGGGATCCCGACAACTCCAGAATCGCCCTGGTGTCGCAGCAAATAATTTTGATGTGCATGTGGCAAAGGTGCCACGGAGAAAGAGCCGACAACCAGCTAGTTCTGTGTCAGAACTGAAAGTGATTTATTCCAGGCGCTCACGCTCGGGTATGCTGAGCGCTCGTCGTCGCTCGCCGTCTTTAGGCGGCGAAGATGCTACAGGCCTCCCCCCCCCCCCCCCTAGACTGGTAGGTAACCAGAGGAGAATGCCAGGAGACTTTTCTTGAGGGTAGTGATCGGGGAACTGGGCAAGGTGGAGGCGACGTCGGAAGATGGACGGGAGAGAGTAGTGCGTCGAAGTAGGCGGGCTTGACTCTGTCTTTCGCGAGTACCTCCGGGCGGCCATTGATGTCGACTGTCACCGTCTTCTCATCTTGCGCCAATAAGCGGTTTGGACTAGTGTACGCTGGGGTGAGTGGCGGCTTAACGTGGTCCGCGCGAACGAAGACGTGAGAAGAGGTCTTGAGGTCCGGGTGTACAAAGATCTTCCTATGAGTGGGCTGGCGTGGGGGTACGGGCTGAAGATCCCGGAAATGGTCGCGAAGCTGTGCGTGAAAGTCATGAGCACTGGGAGGCGCGGGGGAGGGGGAGCTGAGGAAGTCGCCGGGAAGCCTCAGCGGGCAACCAAATACCAAGTCCGAGGGGCTACACTGGAGGTCCTGCTTGAGGGAAGAGCGAAGGCCTAAGAGCACCCAGGGCAGGTGATCGACCCAATTCGCCGAGTCGCTTCTCGCGCAGATGGCGGCTTTCAGCTGCCTGTGCAGACGTTTGACCATGCCGTTCGCTGAAGGGTGGTAGGCCGTGATCTTCGAATGCTTCGCGCCGATGGCAGAGAGGAGGGCTCCGAAGCTACGGGAGGTAAATTGGCGACCTCTATCTGTGGTGACGATGCCAGGGCAACCGAAGCGCACGACCCAACCGAAGAGGAATGCACGACCAACTGTGTCGGCCGTGGCGTCGGGGATCGGTAGCACTTCCGCACAACGGGTAAACCTATCAACACAGGTGAAGAGATATCGGTTACCCTGCGAGATGGGGGAAGCGGCCCAACCAAATCCAGATGCACATTAGAACCGAGCTTCGGGAGCGGGGAAGGCGCTAGTTGGTGTTCGGGTATGACGATAAACTTTTCCGCTGACATGCCATGCAAGACCGGGTCCAGGCCCGAACGTCCATGTTAATGCTAGGCCAGACATAGCGGGATACAATGGCCTTGTGGGTTGCACGCACGCCGGGGTGTGCCAGATTATGGTGCTGGGTAAAGATCCGGCGGCGCAAGCGTTCGGGGACGAATGGGCGGGGGCAAGGCGTAGACGTGTCGCAGAAGAGAGGCTTTGTAAAGCCTGGGAGGGTCACGGGACGCACCGCCAAAGAGGAAGTGCCGGAGAGGTTGTCGTTCAGCTCAGGAGCTTGAGCTTGGGCATCGCAGAGCTCCCTAATGCTCACCGGGGAGGGTAGGAAAGGAATAGCGTTGATGCGGGAAAGGGCGTCGGCGGCCGAATTCTCTATTCCGGGGATGTGGCGGATGTCGGTGCAGAATTCGGATATGAAGGCAAGTTGACGGGTTTCGCGTTCGAAGTAGCTGGAACGGTTGGCGGTTTACGCGAATGTCAAAGGCTTGTGGTCCGTCAGAATATGGAACTCACGGCCTTCCAGAAAGAAGTGGAAGTGTTTGACTGCGGCGTACACTGCGAGAAGTTCGCGGCCAAACGTACTGTAACGAACTTCCGCAGGTTGAAGGCGACGGGAAAAGAATCCGAGCGGTTGCCACTTGTCGTCAACCAACTGCTGTAGGACAGCGCCAATAGCTGTGGTAGAGGCGTCAGCCATCAAGCGAGTGGGTGCTGACGGGGAGGGATGCACAAGAAGGATGGCGTTCGCCAAGGACTCCTTAGCAGCGCAGAAGGCCCTCTCAGCTTCCTCCGACCACGCCAGCAGAGCCGATGCCGACTTGCAAGCCCTAAGGAGGTCGGTGAGAGGCTGGATGATGTGAGCGCAGTTGTGGATAAACCGACGGTGAAAATTCAGCAAAAAGAAAATTGTCGGAGGTGACGGGTTGTGTGCGGCCGAGGGAAGTTACGGATAGCTTGGACTTTGGTCTCAAGAGGCCGAATACCATGTTGGTCGATGTGATGGCCGAGGAATTTAGCTTCCGGCTGCCCAAAGCGCCATTTCTTCACGTTTATGACAAGGCCATGATCTTGCAGGCGTGTGAAAACTTGCCGAAGGTGCGCAATGTGCTCTTCCTGCGAGGCGCTTGCAATGAGAAGATCGTCTAAGTAGGCGTAAACGGATGGTAAACCGCGCAAGACGTCGTTGATAAAGCGCTGGAAGCTCTGCGCGGGGTTGCGTTAGCCAAAGGGCATCTTGACGAACTCGAAGAGCCCAAAGGGCGTGATGACAGCTGTCTTCGGGATGTCGGGAGGGTGCACCGGTATCTGATGGTATGCCTTAACGAGATCGAGAGTCGTGAAAACAGTGCATCCAGCCAGGTCAGCGGTGAAGTCATGTATATGGGGCAGAGGGTACTTGTCGGGAACGGTCTTGGTGTTAAGAGCCCGATAATCGCCGCACGGCCTCCAGTCACCGGGGTCGGTCTTAAGAACCATATGCAACGGCGACGCCCAGCTACTGGAGGACGGGCGGTTATGCCAAGTTCGAGCATATGCTGAAATTCCCGTTTGGCAATGGTGAGGCGGTCGCCATGCGGCCGACGGTAACGGGAAGACACCGGGGGACCCGTTGTGACGATGTGATGCGTGACACTGTTTGACGGGAGCCTTGAGGTTGCAGGGCTTGGTTATGTCAGGAAATTCGTCTAGGATGGCGTCATACGGTGAAGTGGGTCGCAGGGCACGGATGCCAAGCGGGGAGTGGAAGGAGGACGTGCCCTTCACCCGCAGAGACGTAGTATTGTCGAGAAGGGGCCGGTGGCGGACGTCCACAGACAGACTAAAGAAGGCCAAGAAGTCCGCGCCAAGAATAGGCTGCCAAACATCAGCGAGGACGAAAACCCAACGAAATGTTCTTCTGAAGCCCAGGTCAAGCGTGAGGGAACGTAGTCCGTAAGTTTTGATAGTGGTCCCATTGGCGGCTTGGAGGTTAGAGCCAGAGTGAGCACGGCGACGGTCAGCAGCAGAAGCCGGGATAACACTGATCTCCGCGCCAGTGTCGACAAGGAGGCGGTATCCCGCAATGCGATCGCGAAGGATGAAGAGACGGCTGGAAACAGGGCCAGGACTACTTGCCGTCATCAGGGATCGGCCCGTTGGTTTTCCTGCCACGCACAGGGCGGGATACAGTGCTGGGCACGATGGCGAAAGCGGTGGTGGTACCAGCAGAGACGAGCCCCCGTCTGGGTGGCATCTGGAGGTGTTGGGGCAGCGGGTGAAGGGGTGCGGCGCGATGAGGATCTCGAAGCAGAACGGCGACGCCTTGGGCGCTGGGAAGTAGTAAGGGACTGCAAGGCGTCCGTAAGTTGCTCCAATCGTTGTTCGAGCCGATCTAATCGCGAGGCTTGGGACGTCGTAGCCGCAGCAAGGGTTGGCGGCTCCAAGGGTTCAGACACCTCCATTCGCTTCAAGATGGCGGCCTTCAGAACGTCATAGGCGCGTTCAACAGGAACTGTAGTGAGCACGTCATCCAACTACGCCGCGATTTCTGGAGGGAGGCCAGCAAGGATGTGGAAATATTTTGACTGCTGCGATTGGATGTGCCGCAGATGAAATTGGGCCTCAACTTGCCGGAACCAGGAACGAGGGTTTTGTCGCCAAAAGCGAGGTAGGCGGAGGGGCGTAGCAGCCGTCGAGATCACAGGATCGTCTGCGCGCAAGGCACGGTACCCAGCCGATGGGCCAGTCATGGGAGACGGGACTGCCCCAGTGGGTGGATCCAATGGCTCAGAAGAGCGTAGGTCCAAACGCGGGTCACCAGAAATGTTGCAAAGGTGCCACGGGAGGAAGAGCCGACAACCAGCTAGTTCTGTGTCAGAACTGAAAGTGACTTATTCCAGGCGCTCGCGCTCGGGTCTGCTGAGCGCTCGTCGTCGCTCGCTCCAGCGAGCTGGGCGCTCGTCGTCTTTAGGCGGCGAAGATGCTACATGCACATTACAAACGCACCGTCTAATGTTAACACCAGGAACACATCGAAGCACCAGCATAGTCTTTGTGTGTGTGTGTTTTCAATCGGGTGTCGGCTGTCATCTTGCGAGCCGGGAATCGGCAGCAGTGATGGGTACCTAAGCACTACGTAGAAACTATCTCTAGGAATCCAATAATAACTAGTAGTTAAACTACATTTTTCTGTTTGTGTTGCTGTGCTCTGGTAACTGCGCGCTACAACTACTTTGCATTTTCTGGCTTCTGTCTCCAATCGGCTCCACAGCTCTCCCTGCGATTGTTTGAGATGAGCGAAATAAAATTTACACGCTCAGCGCATTGACGGCGTACGCGCTTCCTTTTTTTAGCCGGAGAAAAGGTACACGTGAGCAATACGTCGCTGGAAAAACGCTGCGATTGCTGTTTCTCGGCACCATACAGGGAGTTTTCACCTACATGGCAGTGACGTAGCATTCCCGTAAGCTCCTCCCACCGGTGGTCACTTTTCGTGCTAGCGGCATTGAAAGATGACAAAAAAGTGCGCTATTTTTCAAGGCGACAACCATAGTTTTCTTAAAAGAAAATGACGACAATCACGAAGTATCTTCGGGATAAAAGGAGGGTACGGACGCGACCGGATTTCAAAACACCAGTCAAGGCTTCGTTTTCGAGCATATGCTAGATAGTAACCTCGGCAGATGCGCCGACAAAGTGACTATACCACCTTGGCGGCCAAACGCGTCCGTTTGACGTCATATGAAAACACCCTATACAGATTCCTAATATACTCCTCGGGTTTAAAGTCAATATAAAAAAAGCTTCTAATGTAATTATGTGAGGCAATGAAAGTGCCTCAATAATTAAGCAAAAACAAAAATCGGGTGACTAACACACAGGGATCGCTCAATATTATCAAGCAGTTCTGTTTTACGTAGAGCGCATCGTCCTGTTTAAACCTTCTGTCTACTTTGGGCTGGGCACCCTGTATAATAACGCGTATAAAACGTAGTTAAACTACGTCCAAGCAATTACAAAGTAGTTCAACTATTGGTACTATGGCGTCGTTTAACGAGTAGCTACACTACACTTTCAGGAGGTAGTTAGTAGATGTAGTTAAACTACAAAAAGCAGTTACTGCCCATCTCTGGCCGGCAGTACGAGCAGTGAGAAGACGAGGGTAAAACGAAGCCGCTGCCCGTTGAAGAATTCGAACATTCAAGAATGACATACAACCCAAGCGCTGTCAACAGAAAGAAGATAAAACAACAGAGATAGAAGGCGATAAAACGTGCGGCTACACACGGCATCATATTATCGTTGTTTTTTTTTTTTTTTTTTTTTTTTCACATACCGTGTTTAACAACACGCTTAATCGCTTGTATCTCTGTTCGTTCGTTTTCTTTTTCCTGTTGACGGCCCGTGGGTTGGATTTCCTTCTTGAATGTTCGAATTCTTGCACTATTACAGATAGGTGGCGTTGCGGAGAAGTGTAAACTTTTATCTGTGTTTAACTGTTCCCAGTGCATGCGTACGTGTCGTCCCCCTGCATTGTGAATAGTCCGTGTATGCATGCATAGGTAGGTTCCCTACTTGAATATGCGGATACAAAATTTTAAAGAAAAAAAAAGACTTGTTTTCGATAATTGTGAAAAACGCAGCACGGATATTGACTATGCAAAAGGATGAAGAGGAAGATTCTAACAGCTTATGTTCAGCTTTCAGCGTACCCACGGATGCTGGTGCGTTCTTCTAAGTGTCGGATTTTACAGTTCAAGCAGTTCTAGCGCAGAATAGTCCGCGTTTATTCGAATAATACACACGTTGTGGCCATTTACTCAAGAAGCTGTGCTCAAGTCTGCCTATTGAATCATGAGGTAAGGCAAAACACGTTACTTTAATTGTACCTACATTGCCCCCAGGATGATTATAAGTGTGTTCGATGAAAAGCTGTACACAATCGGAAGTGTTGGTCTATGAATTTACCTACGAATCGTGTGACTGAATAACACTTGAAGCGTTTCATCAGGTAAACGTAAAAAAAAAGAAAAAGGAAAACGTAATTTTGCTCAAAAGTGACTGTTGCCGGAATATGTGCCATAACCTAGTTATTGCAACCGATTCGTTTGGAGTGCACACTTCACAGCTCTCATAAGCGGAAAGAATGACACTTGCATTAAAGGGATATCCAACTGCAACAACCCATTCCGTAACTGTGCAGGCTGCATTGCAAAAGGATTTTTTGTGCAGCATATAAGTTTAGGCACATACGCCGGGAACAGAGTTAGTAGTCAGTTGTGCAGTAAAATTACGGGATTTTTTCTTAGTGTAAAATACTATGCATATTTTATGATGCAAGGCTGTTCGCGATGTGTCCCCAGTTCGAGCTGCCTCAAACAATATTTCCACTATGTCACTACTGGTAGCTGCTTTTCGTGTTAAATTCGTATTAAATCCCTCGCAAATTGTGCCAAATGATTTCACATGCAAAGGGAAACGAAACGATAAATAATAAATGTGAAAGTGTCAATGGGTACAGAGTTTTAAGACAATTCTCTGGGAACAACCCGTATCCACCCCGGCTTGCATCCCTATTTAGGTAGTTTCAGTATCTTCTCTATCATGCTACCGTTTTCAGGATACTGTGACCCGCCCTACTTCCTTCGGAAAGGTTCGTACCGTATTCTACCGGTGACGGTAGGCGGGTTCGGATGATATAGCACGCTGATAAGTAGATGTTTCGTGTTTGAGCGTTGTAGGAGGAAATTATTTTCAAAAGAGTTTTATTTTCCCCCATATCATTGCCGCCCTTAGGGTTCATAGTAGAAGGCACTAAGTCCGCAAATCATTTCTGGAACTAACGTGGAAGTGACTCGTGTTTAACGTTTTGTAGCATCGGAAGCGCACCATATAGAGATGCGCTACTAGACGAAACAAGAGAGACGTTATCTAGAGACACACCGACGCGCTATCGGCAAGCTATCCCCAAGCTATCGCCAAGCGCTATCGCTAAACGCTAGCGCATCTGTGTGTCTCTATCTAACGCTTCTTGTGTTTAGTCTCGCAGCACTCTTTTCATCATGTTCGTGTACCAACAGGCCCAACTTTCTTCACGGTTCAAACGGAATGTTTGTTTATTTTGCGCACGAACACACTGATATACGTCGATGTAACCTGTACGTCTGTCTCCAACTCCAGTCTTTGTGCCATCATGTTCGATTTCTTTCTTTTTCTTTTTTAGTTTCAACATTAGCTTCCCCATTTTAGTATGTAATATCCGCACAGTAGAGCTGTCACTGAAGCCTCAGTCACAGCACAGGCTGTGTCTTTTCCTGCAGAAACTATGCTCTTTATTACATCGGCCAAATGAGTCGTGGGATCAAGACCGTATGATGTGAATTCGACCGCAAGTACAAAGAAAGCAGTTCCCGTCCCGTATAGAACGAGCAAAAGCGAAACAATAAGCATGCTTTGAATGGAGGTGTGAGATCAAGAGGGTAAATAATACACAGTCCAGCTTGTTGAAATGCCGTCAAGAAAAATTATAACAAGCACAAGGATGAAGCACGAGGAGAGTATATTAAATAGTTAAAAATAGTGGTATAGTAGTAATAGTAGTAGTATAGTATATTAAATAGTTACTCTGACTTCGTGCTTTGTGTTGTGTGACATGTGCTGATGGTGTGACTAGACTCACTGTGGTTACACCAGCACTATAGTCAGCCGCCTCTCTCCTGCTGGACTTTTCCCGTATCGTTGTGTCAGGAGTGTGCGTAAAACTGTTAAAAGCTGTATGTGAATGGAAACACCCAATACGTACGTGTCAGACGTGACAAATGTTAAGTTCACAAGGGCACAATTAAATGCAAGATGTGCGACCTAGCAATATGGTTCTGTTTTTATACTTGCGGTCGCAGTATGCACGAATACTTCCTACTTTGTAGCCGTCAAAAATGTACGAGGAAATGTACGTCACTAACTATAGGGAATGCAGAACGTAATACACATAGACTACGGTGGACTTCGTCCAGAGTAATGTGTAATGGGACCAACCCATCTCCATTCCATCAATCTCCAATCCCCATCTTTTTTACTTGATCTCCGAATTTTGCGGCATGTCAACAAAGCTCAGCTTTTTGGAAACCTGAACACTGGACTTCCTGTAGTAGTATGGCATGCCGGCTAATGCCGGAGAATCGGGTACTAGGAAATGAAGGGAATTACCCCAGAGTAGTAAGTACGCCAAAGCTATCTAAGGCACATTTAAAACACTGTTATTTTTACTTTTTTTTTACTTTGAAATGCTTTATTGGCTTGTAGTAGGAGGAGAGAAACATGCCGCCTAATCAGGCAGGCAGACCTCTCGGGTTCCTCCCAACGACTCTCCCCCCCCTCCCCTCAGGAGGGACACATGGAAATGGTCAGCCGGCGCTAAAGGAAAAGCCTCCCAGGAATGGCATAGCGGCGTTGTATCTCCTAAAGAGTCAATGATGAAATTTAGAATGAAGGAAGCACTGTTGAACGTTACTAACCGGGTGTGGCATACAACAAAAACAACTTGTTTTATTAATTTTAAATTGAGTGCTCCCGCGTCACAATAAACTCGCTTCATCTTGCTTGTTCGGTGACAACATAATGCTGAGCCCCACAGCCAGAACTGAAGTCGTACATTGTCCAGAAAGGTTACTAGTACTTTTAGGACTGGACGTTGGTGCATTTGACCATGTAGAAAGTCGTTTTGTTAGGGTTGGTCCGAACTACGCATAGCCACCAGATAGAGCCATTAAATTGCATGTGTCTGCTGGTGAAAGTCTCGAAATTCAAAATGATTCTCGTGATGTCCCAAAATAATACCGAATGGCAGATATCAGCATGAATTCCTTTGGAGAATGTCAAGTAGAATGAAGAGGCAGCGGGAAGACGTTGGGAAACTGACACTACTGACCTTCACTGTCTTCTACCTACGCTGCCTTCAGCAGTGGCCGTACTTATTCCAGAGAATCCTCCAGCCCTCCGTCCTCTGAGGTTGACCATCTGCTCCTCCACGCAGCCAACTGCAAGCTGACTTGGAACATCTGAACAGCCTTTTTCGACCATCTTTCGACCATCTTTCAGCTGCAGTACACGTACAAGGCCCTCTCCATCCATCCATCGCACCCATCCATCATACTTTTCATAATCCTTGCGCTCAGCCTCCGTGGTGGCATTACATATACACAAAGATCCGTGGTTCATTTGACTGTGCGTACATCCGAATCGTGCAGAATATACAGCAGCCTCCTCTCCCGATCAACCGGTCAACACCAATGAGCCAACCAGTCTGAAGACCCCTGCGACAATTTTTACCAATATGTTTGCGCTGGATGAAATGCGAAACAGGCGTAGAGTCTGTGTACAAACAACACATGAAGTACTTCGTGAATGTCGTGGCAAACACGCTGCTTCGTGTGCAAATCTCAAGTCATGGACAGATGGCATTGCATAAAGTAGCCGCAATCTATCAGAGGTGTGCAGCCATTGTAACAGAAGGAAAAGGGGAGCTGGATGAGTTCCCCGCCATCTTACACTCTGCGGCATATATTGGCCACGGAATCCAGAAAATGCGTGATCATGATTCAGACATACAAAACACTGCAGATCAGTTCGTTGTTTACAATGAGGAAAAACTTCGACACTGGAAACGTCACCGCAGAAATACCCATCGCGTCACCTCACCAAGTAGGGCAAATATTAAAGAGAAGAAACGAGCTGGAAGGTTACGGAAAGTATCGCGAGTAGTTTCTTTCGTCAATATATTTGGGAGCATTAATTCGGATTCGTCAGTGGCCCTGAGCTACATCAATTTCCTTTGTGTTGAGGACACATATATACTTTAATGCCTGCGCAGTTGAGGCGGAACGGCCGTTCAGCGCACTATGCGGCAGTGGCGCCACATACCCAGGGTTGTGATGATCATATCGCTGCGCTCGCTGGCGCGTGATGTTTGTGTCAAGCGTCGTCTGCCACCGCGCATACGCCGAGATATCTCGACGCGCCCCACGTCACTAAAACCGCGTGGAAAGATTCTCGTTGCCTGTACCTGGAGTCTCATTTTTCAGTTAGCAGAGCTGCATCGTTTAAATGCTTTTCAGGGGTGGAAGAATTGCACTTTTTCGCTGTAACTTGTGATTTGTGAGGTACACTGTGTGTGTCGGAAGATATAATACAGCATCAATTTCTGTGGCACCTTTAGTGCAATGTTCACACCATGGTTCGCACAGATGCCTTTTTGGTTTGTTTTTCTTTTTCTTTTTTTTTTGTACGGCGGTGCTGACCTGAATCATCTCATGTCATAAATGGAATAAAATCGGAACTTACTGTAGTCAGAGCTTGAGTGCCTCCCTCGAAATCTGCTTTGCAAAGAAGATCTTTGCGAGATCGCATTTGTCCGTGACAGTCATAGCATAATTTGTTAGGACTGGCCTGAAGAACTTCGTGCACAGCATGCTTAGTAAAAGCCTGTGATGCTCGGAAGCAGGGCACTTAAGTTCGTCGCGTCCTGCGAGGACATCCACCGTGTTAACAGTTTGCTGAAGTGGTGATTTTAACGTCCTACACCTACAGTTGAGGAATGTCTATATGAAGTCTTTCAGACCGAAGAGGACAAGCATTAAGCTATGGGACGGGTACAGGAGGCCGCCCCGGTCTTGGTGGTGAATTAGTCTGTCAGTTGGAACACAAGACTGTGGTTTCACAAACATAGCAAAGCGCAGGTCGCAGTCGAGGTTTCCTTTACGCGGCGCGCAAGGTACCCTCCAACCATTGACAAGGCTGCGTTGTCGGGAGTAGGAAGACGTCGTTGAGGGTTCGACAGACTTCGTTCGAGTGCTTGACAGGCCTGCTGTGGGAAACGACTTGATACGATTTCTTGGAGTGCTCCATGATGGAGCGTAACATCCGAGATGATGCTGTCGTCGTGCAGGACGTTACTGTTCGCAAACACTGAAATTATTCCTGTCACGAGAGCCTTTTCTATCCTTAGACAACAGTTCTGGCGTCGGTCTGGTCATTGCTTCCAGAAGATTTCCTGAGCCACCCAAAGAAACACTCGATTGAGTTGGACGACATTTTTCGTGTGAGGACAAACTTAAACGAACATTCCTCCAGAAGGCACCGTACACAGTTGACGTTCGACAGCGTGGTCAATACGAGGCCTTCATAAGTCTCTTGGCTTAGGAATTGCTTTTTTGTGCTTTCTTTCTTCATGATGTTCAGGTAGCTGAGGAAATCCTCTTCTAGCCAGCCAAGGCGCTCATCACCGATAACTCTTTGCGCTCAGGCTGATTCTGGTAGATATGTTGTGTACAGTTGCTCACGTCCATGAGCAGGAACCAGCGGTGAATGATTTCAATGAATTTTATGGTGGAAGCAACATTCGCAAAGCTGAGGTCACAGGCATGGCCAGCATGTTCTCAAAGACATTTTAGGGCTGCTGACACCGGTGTGGACAGAAGCTGGACAGCGCGTTTCACGTTCATTTTTTCCAAATTTGTTGGACAAACTTGTTTCTGTGTCAAGAATCGAACAGGCTTGACCGTACTGTTCTGTTGCATTTTGTACAGGTTCTTCCCGTGTACTGAGTAGAGATGCGAAGCCCCAGAAAAAACCCGGAAATTTCGGGAAAAAAAGTTATTTTCGGATTTCTTCCTCATCTCCGGAAAAATTGCCCAAAATTTCCAGGGGACAAAATTCAAAAATATAAATTATCGTGCCTTCAATGCGTTCCAACCCGCCAACAGTGCATTGGGAGCCTCTAATCCGTCAACAACCACCAACTTAGAGCTCCGTCTGGCTGCTCCAAGCGATCGCCGTCGCGTTCACATAATGTCGGAGTTCCGGTCGTAGTGGACGGGTTGTTCCAATTACCTATCGCTGAGTAGACAGCAGTCTCATGGGATGTTCTACTCTGCATTTATGCCTAAAGGGTGAACACTACTAAAGTTTCTAGCTCATTGTATGCTGTGGCTTGGCCGGCAGTGTTTCGACTCAGCAGTAACCGCGTTTGTTTCAATTCCTTGCAATTTTTCGGAAAACGCGAGCGATTCAAAATTTTCGGAAATTTTGCATCTCTACTCCTGAGGAGATCTGCCCGTCCTTTCCAAGATCACGTGCTAAGAACTGTGACCGGACGTTCTTCAAGAGGTGGCACTGGTCGAATGCTAGGAAGAATTTTCTTGCCGGGTCATTTGGATGATTGATGATGTGCGACAAATTCCCGCCGCACAGTAAGCGCATAGCAATGACATTGACCTTGTGGTTGTCCGTTGCGATGCGAACAACGTCGAACCCGACCTTTTCCACCTCTTGTAAAACTTGGAGAATAATCTCATGAAGCTGAGAGGCATATCAGCTCAGTTGCTTCGCGCTGTGTCATGGAAGCATTTGTTGATGTGAAACATGCAGGCAGTGGATGTGCTTTCAGGGTACAAAGAACACACCAAGCCTTATCCGAAAGGTTACAAGTGCATACTCTTGTACCTTGTGCCTTTCTGGCTTCTCCACTTTGGCAGAGGCGAACACGAATACGCATGCAAACATTATGGAAAACCTATTATTTGTCGCCAACAGAGGTGCACTTGATACCTCAAAATAAAGGAAGAGCATACAAAGTTCCCAATCTATAGTGACAGGCTTGCAAGCAGATGAGGGCATAGGTTGACACTGGACAGACATTGGCAGGCAGACGACGCTGCAGTCACACGAGAAACCGAAACATCACGCGCCAGATAACGGAGCGATATGATCATCATACTCCGTTGTATGAGGCGCCACTACAGTGGACGGTGGGTTCGCATGGGTTCCCCTTCGACTGGGCAGGCATTGAAGAGTATAGGAGGCTAGGACACAGCATTCCGGCATATGCTTAAGCATGCACTTATTACCACTTTATCCTTGCATACCGTAGCGGACATAATGCGTCTTACTCCCAATATCAAACCAGAACGAATATTCTCAGCAATTAATGAAGGTTTGAATATTACAAAGACTACACCATACTTAGTTATGGCAACCCCAAATACCTTGACGAGTTAGAACAACTTTATGCGTCCATAGGCGAAAGTAACATGTACATGTACTGGCGTCGCCACGCTTAACCGTAGTACGGGAGTGCGTGGCCTGCTTGCATGCCAGCGCCGCCTTGCGTCGATGCTTGGAGTGCAGACTCTAGGGCCATGGTACACGAGCACCACCTCTCGACGCGATGTGCTCGGGGGAATCGGTGCACAGGTGGGTCAAGCTGCTGTTAAATCAGCGTCAAACAGCGGAGGCTGCCATCTTGTGGAACGCGGTTGCCAGACCCGGAAACCCGAAGTTCGCCCGTTACGGCGGCACAAAACGTTGTTGTTTTTTTGTCATATTTGCTTAAACAAACGAATCTATTGAAAAATGATGCAGTAAACAGGTAAAAATTAGTAATAATTGTTGTCTTTCACATTCTTAGCGATTGTTGTAATGCTCGCATTTAATGCTTGCACAAGCTAGACTGACAGTTTCGGTTTCCTAGTTGTGAATTTTGGCGTGAAACATATGTCATATGCAGGCACATCTGGAACTACATGTTGAGTCAAAATCTTCCTGAAATGTTTTTGATATATTTGCAAAAGAGGGGGAGGATCGAACGTTAAACACTCCGCATTACAATACTGCTAAGGGTAAAACCTAATTGATAAAGGCAGACGTCCAAAGATCACGAAATGTGGACCACACCTCAATGGCATAATCCTGATGTAAAGCCTCCATGGACCAGAGGGGAAGGCATAGCAAAAAACGAAACAGAAGGCTTCTACCAAAATGTTACAGATCAATGACTTGATGCTTCCTCTTTTCCTCTATCATGATTATTTAAGCAACTCATTTCCAAGGTACAGCAGTGACGAACTCTCACAGCACACTGGTGAGTAGCCTGCCCTTTCCTGCACCAAAACGAGTAGCCTACACTAAGCGTATATTGGTATGATGGTTGACCACAGTGGGAACAGCATACTTCTGCGTATGGAAAGCAGTCTCAATATAGCTTATCCCTCCTTATTGGAGAAAATGTTCACTGTGATGAGCATATATATATATATAGATAAAGCGCATACGTTGCTTTGCAACCATCTGTCACCTGCGCATTTTAGATCTTCGCATAGAGACAACGCTTTGGCAGTGCACAAGTGACGATATTTTACTGAAGGCACAGTGCACGTCATTTCAAAGTTCCTTGGAACGACGTGCCATTCAGACATATAGGTAACGGTCATGGTACATGACAGAGCTCAGGCCAGATATGTTGTACACGCCCATATATAAATAAATTTTACTTCAAAGCAATAAGTCCAGCAAAGTAATGGGGCTACGTGTGCACAGATTTTGTGTATGCAATGACGGTGTTCCACATTTCACTTCTATCAAGCATGAAGCGTTTGTGTGGAAAACGAAACAAGCATATTGGTGGGTGAATATGAATTTTGCAGATATTAGTAATGTGTAGCACAAACCATTTACTCATCTTTTACTGCTGCACAGATTTCTTAATTGCATGCAAGCCTCGACTCATGTGAAAGTGAAGCAAACAAATTTTGTTAAGAAATCTGTTATCAGTGATCTACAGCAAAGCAAACTTCATTTGTGCATATGCTTTGTGAACATGCTTTGTGAACGTAATCACTGTTTCACATCTTACATCTAATATAGTTAAAAACAATAAAACCCTCAGCGCAGGAAAAGACGAGAACGGAACACAAAAAAGACGAGGACACCACACTGAACTGCCAACCAAAACATTTTTATTTTGTGAAACGAGGTCTTAAATACATAAGAACCCTCCTCTCACCTTTATTCCCTTTCGTGTTGGACGTCCTGTTTACACCACCATCTCTCGGACACACAACAGTTATCATTAAGTGGCCAACATGAATGCTGATACGTTTTGGGAAAGATAAACACAGGTGTTACTGACACAGTTACTACCTGCTTTTTTGATCTCATGCACCTCTAGAAAGAGAAGACTACCTTGGTTTTTACACCTGGACAACATTTTTTTTTAAATTCTGCCTGACATCCCACACATGTCAATAAGTGGTCGCCCAACGCACTAGCTCTATTAGAGGTATTAATTGAACGTGCTTTTAAACGAATATTTATGCACCTTGATGATTGCCCGATATATACCTTATCAACCTTTAGTGGTATAGAGTAAACTATACGAATATGGCATTCTGCAAATATCTTCCCGTCGTCACCAACCAGGCCAAGTTTTAACCGTTTTTCATGTTAGATCTAGTCAATCAGGCTTTCTGTTAATTCATATGAGTCACCAACCAATCCATTTTCATGTTACGTCAATATGCTTTCATATGTGGAGAACTGAAAGGTATATGCTACGTGTGAATACGAATGTCAGCAGACTGGACGGTGGAAAAGGTATTTTATGATAGAACTGAACACACAGCGTCCAGCCTACCACTATCATACACTGTGTGTTATTATTCCACAACTCAGTCGCAAAAATATTTGCAGTTACGAATAGCGGTTGAAACAATTTCCACCGGCAGACCTTCGCAACATAGTTTTGAAGGTCATTGCAAGAGAAAATTGTTTCATGAAGCACTTGTGATAGAAAACATTCTTCACTTGCGAAAACGAAGCTGCCTACTTCAAGCACTGTCGGTCATTGGCAACCACAAAACATAATCTGCGCACTAACGAAGAAGTGTTTCAGCCAACATGCGCAGGACGACGTGTATAAATGTACAAATTTAGTCACTTCTTCGCACAATGTCGTCGTAGAATTACGCTAGGCACCTTCTTCTACATCATCAAAGCAGCCTCATCCTGCTGGCGAGCATCAAAATATTTAACGAATATCAGAGTCCACAGACACAACTGGACAGAACGCACAGGGTCGTATGTCCGCAGTGATTGGAAATACCGTGAACACATCCACGCACACATCCATTCAGGAGCGACGGCAGCCATAACTCACACTGGATTGGATACGAATTCAAGTGGCTATTTTGAGAAATAGCATGCTCGGTGCACATTGTTTGCAGATAATGTCTACTTCGGTACAAATCTAGGCGGCAGATTTTGCGATGTTGGCAACGACCGTCCCACAAGATGGCGATTCCCGTTGTTTTACGCTGGGAATGGGCCGAAATACATGGCAAGATGGCGAATTTGACCCATCTGTCGGTGCAACAGGATGGATCACCTGCTGTACAGCGTCACCTAACGCTGTCGCCCAACAGGCACACCAACAGCGCGTGTGCGTTATCTACCAATGTTTATGTAAATGCTGGTTTGCGGAAAGTCTTCAGGGGGAGAATATTATGAAGCTTAATCTTCGATATCCTTGCGCCAGAAGACTCCAAACTCCAAACAATATTATGAAACAATAATCAATAATAGGCTTATGCACACACTGTAGGCTCACCCATGTTTGCTCTGAGCGTTCTGTTCACTATGATATGCGCTATCACAATTATTTATTATGTGTCATGCTTCATGCTTTGCAGTGGCATGTTATCTCAGTGTCGCACGATCAAGCTTCACTTCATTGCCGGAGCGCGCCTTGTGGGAGAGAGTTGCGCCCGCAGAGTAGGTAACTGAGTAGGCGATTCGTGGGCGTGCTTGCCGAGTCCCCGTCGAGAGGGGGCACTCGTGTACCTGGGCCCCAGAGTCTCCACTCCAGCTCGCCCCCGCATCGACGCAAGGCGGCGCTAGCATCCAAGCAGGCCACGCGCTCCAGCGCTACGGTTAAGCGTGGCGACGCCTGTATATCAGTTGGGTAGTCATTCAGCACCTAGCTCAGTTCATGAGCAAAGATCTTGCTGTTCTTTGTTATGGCAGCATCTATGAAACGCTTGAAGAGACTCCCGCGAGGGGTCTTTCACTGGCAGGAACGTTTTTCGGTTTGTGCATTTTTGCTAAGTATATGCCCAAAGAATTAAGTGAAGCAGTAATCACTGACATAAATGTCATTGCGCAACATATTCGCGAGACGTTGACAGCTAAGGTTATCACCGGTTCATTTCTTCCAAGAAGTTTGATTGTATTTGTTCAAGTGTTTAGGAACAGGGCGGTTGACACCATTTATTCCCGTATAGAAGATATTGGATATTGGATATTGGACAAATGCAATTGCATTTTTTCAAATGGATCACATTATTTGTAAATTATTTGTGTAATTTTCAATCCATCGAGACTAGCTCAACTTACAAGCCAAGCATGACATGAACGGGATTTTAACACACACGGAAGAGGTGATCGTCAATTTCAACGATTCAGGAACCGAAGCATCAGTAATTAATTACAAAAAATTTTATTCATTAAAATGAGCACAGGTGTTAAGTGCAAAAGCACACTGGAACAGAACAAACAATTACTCTACAAATAATCATTACAAAACTACTCAACTCAACAAATTAGTCTACGAAACACCATCGAAGAGATGGACGGATTTTGCACACGATACCATAAGTAGTCCCAAGCAGCACAGTGTACTGAAAGTCAAGTGCAACAGGGGTGGACGGATATGTGGAACGCCTTGAATAGACTCGTGAAACTAAACAACATTGATAAGACACATACCGACCACCCCCATTTCACTCGACTTTCAGTACATTGTGCTGCGTGGGGTGGGAGGACGTGATAAAAAAATGTGGATGTGAAAAAGAAGAGCTTCGAAACGATTCCAGTATCGCTGCATTTCGATATGTCATAGGCATGGCCCTATTGGGATATATAGGATAAATCACAGTTGGACGTACAAGAAATGTACGCCATATCTACATTCGTTACCAAAATATCTGCACAAGAAGATTGAAAGGACCACTGGGATTGATGGTGGAATTTTTTAGATCAGCTAACGAGGAATTGAAGTAGTCGACGCCAGACGTAATCGGAATCATTGTAAACGGCGTTCCATTTATCAAGAAAGCAGTCAGATCAAATCACCATATACAAGCAGTGTATATCGCACGATTCATTATGGATTTGTTGAAATAACACCTTTCTATTGACACGGAAAGTACTAAAAAGTAAAAAAAAAAATCTTATTACGTGATGTATTCCACTATTACGGCTGTGCAATTATTTCCGCCTACCACTTAGTGCAGTCACTTGGATCAATGATGTCAAATGAGCAGAAGTTTAATATTGTTGTACAACATCTGATATATCGTCACTTATTGAAACTCAATGACCATATCAACCGTGGTGGACCACCGGACGATTTTCACCTTTCTTGTACGCCCTTCAAGAATGTATATACAAAAAAAAAGGAAACATCAGTAAGGGACTGTGCAAGCTTTGGCAACTAAATGCTAGTTGGTAAAGTGCTAAAAATACGGCAAAGTCACACCACCTGTGGTAATCAACGCCGGAGTCAAGCGACGCATCATAAGAAACTACTATATGATGCATTCTCAATTCATCACACGAGACAAAGACAGCAAACGACAACTTCGGAGTTTGAAATAGGACAATTGTACTTTATCAAAATAAACAAGTGTATAATTGATAGAATAAGCGTAGATTCTTTTGTCATCATATAGTCACTATACCACATTGTGCGCATCGTATCGAAAACAGACGGCAAAGATGGATTTCAAATGTGTTCAGCATGGTACGGGTAGAGTGAGAACAATGATTATGTCCAATTGCTGACTGGAAACGTCGAATATTCCGCACTAAGTGCAAGAATTCTCTCTACATCGTCTCGAAATGTAATGGTCGAGTCAGAGAGTCAGTTTTTTAGCCAGCTACCTCCGCAACCGTCCATAAACTCCCTCTCCTGTCACCAACAGAGCACAGAAGCATTGTCTTTACAACTTCAATGCCCGAAAGGATAGAATTGACGGGGAAGAATCGGTACAGAAACTGTAGATATGTCATTGAAATTCGGAGGCATGGTACATTGATTTATTTGTTTACGCATAAAGTATCACTTATCTTTTGCAGAAACTTTTCACATTTTGTGATTTAATTCATTAGCATATTTCTCAGCCCGCTGAACTAGCTCAAAAAACCACTTCGCTCTGGCAGAATGTTCCACAGAAATCTCTTGCTCTTTTCTTCTTGGGCAATGACAAATCCATAATTGGAAGAATGTCTATAACCTCTTTGTCAACATATGTTGAAAGGAGCCCACTGCCGAATCGCGCGATGCAAATGACACCAAGTACAGCTAGCGAACACTGATTTCACAAGCACGATGTGCGGGCGCAGTCTACAATTGTAATCATACTATCCTCGTGACTTAGTTGTAGCTTAGTTGTAGAGAGTGTTTTTTTTTTTTTTTTTTCAGAATACGCAAGGCTTTAGCTAGCTGAACGATACTTGACGACAAACGAAGGTTTCGAGAAGTATTTCGCCATGACATAGAACTTAATTGATAGCTTATGATAGGGATCAAGAGTTTGATATTTTCTATATACACTACAACACAACGTGGATTCTCCACGCCATGGAGATTGTTAATTACGAATATTTTTCTGCAGAAATTTACTTCACCAGTTATTCGAGTTGAAGAAAGGATAATATGCGTGACGCGCGTACGTGAAGGCACCCGACGTCGAAAACGTTTTGGGAACACGCCAGGACGTTTCCCGGCGCTAATTAACGACGCTCCTGAAACCCAACGCGATTCCGCGACCGAGCGTTCACGTGATAACCCGAAGCCTATGCGAGCGTGTTGCTTGTTTCGGACATATTCTTCTCCATTGCCTACACTACCAACCTTCCCGAACCGTACTCTCCGAATCCCTTAATAGGGCATACCAGCTCTCCGTCCTAATGTATTTCCTATGGAACAGGTTTTACGCCTTTTCTCCGTAACCACCGCACAGATTTTAACGCGGATGGTTTCACTATAAACAGGAAGACGAGATGAATTAAATAACGGGACAGAATTCTGATACATGTCGTATGGATTTTGAAAAAAATACACATTTTTTCTCGTCCCTCTTTGAACAGGTTTTTATTAAACCTCTATAGCCATTTTGGAAAGCTTCTCATTTAATTTCTCTCGAAATATTTCAGGAGTCGATAGACGCCAAATTTATATGTCTATCATTTTTCGTTTTTATAATAAAGCATGAAATATGAGTACACATACACACCGACTGAAAGCCGAGTGAACCATGTCACTCTGTGTCGCCATCTGCAGGCGCACAAGAAAAACCGCGCGGACCGTATCCATCCGCAGAACAACCGGTGCGCATGCGCAGCATAGTGCTGGCTAGTATGGGTGGTGGATGACATCATGCTGGTTCCTGCATCCTCTTTCTCTCTCTCATTACTTTCATGGCCCACTGTCTTAGGGCATGACCTTGGAGACCAGTACAAAAGGTTGCTTAGCTGCTGGTAAAGGGATTATCCTCTGAGCCTGCATAGTCGTGGCCCTTTCTTTTCGCTAAGAGTGCACACCTCAGTTAGTTCCGAACTTCTGAAGTTTTCGGGAGGGCCTCGATATTCCCAGTTGTGAAATCCACGATCTCGAAATTCGCGGGGTATAAGAAAAACAAAATCGTCGTGGAAGAAATGGTCCCTGGTTGTGTGGACGGAAAAAGTGGTCCCGCAAGCACCTGCGCTGCCTAAAATACATGGGCGCAGTTGAAGATAGCCGATGAAGCACATCACAGCCGACCAAGTGTTCTCATTCGCTGTCCTGACTTGAAATTCCATTCAATTGGCAACATAAAATCGATATAATTCACTGCACTAGTTCGCTAGTGATATCGTCCTCTCGATGCTAGTATTTCTCTACAGTTGGCCAGACAAGGGTTTTACAGTTGTCCCCTGAATCTTTTCTGTGTCGATGTTTATGTACAATGAAAGCCGTACACCCAATTATTCATTGTTTCATGGCCCGTACAACTCCACTTCTGCTGAAGATACGGTTCATCGACGTCGAAAGTATGAGAGAACAACTGCAAAGTCTGTGTCTGACCAACAATAGGAAAATACGATACAGGAGGTACGATGTGCGATATAGGAGCACCACCCAGTGAGCATCGTCCAAAGATGTCATTTATTTGTTTGACTGATTTATTTGTCAAAATGTTTATTATTTGACATCAATTATTACTTGAAAACAGGTTGGGGACTAGGGATGAATGACATGTATGGCATGCTTATGTGTCAGAATGTGTGTTATGTGTGTACGTAAGGCATGTGTCGGAGCCGGTAAACCTATCAAGTTGTCGAACGGGCTAGGGTGAACAACGCGGCCCTTGGACCGCTTTCTGGATGCGAAAAAGTGGGTTAGCATAAGGAATGTGTTTACGAGCAAGCGGATTACACAGAGATAAATGTTCCTTAGGAATTCAACAAATAATGAAGGCGAATCATAGCACTTGATCGTGGTCCGTTTCATCAGTTGTTCACAATGATGCTCCTGTATTTTTCGGCGCACGAAACCCGAGGGACTATTATTTCCACCCACGCAATGAGGAACTGTCTTTTTCGGAACCCAAATTCATGCTCGCGAAGCAAGGAAAACCAACGACAATGCTCGATTGCTTCGTACTATGATATGCCGTGGTTAAAAGTCCGACATCACTATTTACCACAAAAACTCACGAAATTTCGATGTCTGTCCAAGTCATTTTAGCGAACGAAAGCCACATTTTAGCGGCTTAGGCTTAGCATAGCGGACGCGACGGAACAGCACGTTGGATAGTTTATTATCAGGTTAGTACAAGTTCGGTGTTTGCATTTTCATCTTCAGGTTAGTCTAAGTGCGCTTTGGCAGTTTTGCATTTTATAGCAGCAACTGTACATTTTATAGCCAGATAACATTTAGACAGGAGTTTATTTTTCAAAGGGGATTTCGATCACTTTATTTTGAGGTACACCCAATTTGTCGATATCGGTTCCCGGGATTTTCCAACTTTCGACACTGCTTGCTGGTTGCGCGTGGGATGACCCAAAACCTTTACCCGTCTGGCTTTGCACCGCGGACAACGGGAGGCCTACTGACGAAGAAAAGGAAAAGCTTGGGGTCACCGGGGACTCTCCGCTGAACTAGTGACTCTACGCTGAACGAAAGGTCTAGTGTAATGCGAAGTACCCTGTGAAAACCAAGGAGCGTCTAAAAATATAGTACTGAAGCTTCCGGGTAATAATCAGCGCGTTATGAGACGGAATTTGTGCTCCGAGACCTTCTCGCGCGTCAAGTTTCTTTCATTTTATTATGTTCATTTATACAAAAAGACGGAGTTCAAGGGGGTTTAGGAGCTTCCTCCTTCTCTCTCTTTTTTTTTTTTTTTTTTGAATAGCTGTTGCTAACTGCAGTGCATCTATTTAGGCTGATTGAGTGTAATTATTAAGTCTATCAAAAGGCCGAAAATCATAGCGCCGAACTATCAGAAGGCCGAATGCCAAAAGACCGAAAATGGAAAGGCCAAAGAGACACAGGGTGAACACCCCAGTGAATGACCACTGAATGGGATGGTGTAAATTATGAAAAAGTTTTGTGGCTCTTGTATTAGAAATCAAATAACTGGAATGCATAGCATTTGGTGCTCGTAAATAGACTAGCCAGGGAAGATAAAAAAAAAAACAATAATCTGCAACATGTTTACCACGAAAAGAAGGTGTCTGGTGGGTGAATGGCATGCCACTGAATGAACTGTAGGGGAGATGGTGTTTCTCTGCATTTGTGAGTTCCCGAACGTGATTTGAACAGGTAACCGTCTGAATCGCTTGCTCTACAAAATCAACTTGTTATAGAGATCCTATGCAAGATCTGCAGGTCTTTTTGCTGGTTTTCTTTTTTTTTTAGTTCGCCTGCAACTTTCTGTACCGTTCTGTTTGAAGAACTGTGTAATGACCATGCTGGTCCCCTGACGCGGGGAACACATATTTGATTTCTTCCAGAATAGAAATTCGCTTCTCCCAGGTCATTCACTCAGTTGCTCACCCTATCGAAAGGCGGATCAATTAGGTGCGGTTTTGAGTCAGAGTTGATGATAGGGAACTAGTTCTAGGAATGTCCTAGGTTGAAGCTGCTGTTGAAAATGGGATGAGAATGGGAAATGTCATCGAAGAGCTCATAAGTTTTCGTGTTAGCGTATTGCCATTGTGTACAATAAACACATACAATAACACAGTGGTTCGTACGTTTCCTCCCCCCCCCCCAAGTGATCGAAAGCACTTATTAACGCGAAGTTCGACGAAATAATTTATTTGCTGTATTAATTCTCGAGAAGTTTATCCTACTTAATTTGTATACCTAATTTTTAATCGCACTTGGAATAACAGTTTTCGTATCTTGGGTCCCTTATTTTTCGGCCTTTCGATAATTCGGTTTTCTGACTTTTCGGCCTTCCGATAGCTCGGTTTTCTGAATTTTCGGCCGTATGACTGTTCGGCGTTTTTATTTTTCAGCCTTTTGAGTTTCGGCCTTCTGATAATTCTGCCTTATGACTGTCGGCCTTATGAACGCCACCCTACGTATCCTAAAACGTTATTTTGGTATGAATAAAAGACATAATATGTAGGTAAATTGTGCCTAATTATAGCTGTATTCTAGGGTTTGGGGTGCAAGCGGATGCAGGAAAAAATACTTTTTACCAGTTTTTCCGGAACCCAGTGTAAGACGGGGAAGGAACCCGGAAAACAGGTCCCCTCAAAAATGCATCTCACAAAGATTGCTTTGTGGCTGCTCTTTTATTGGTTTGCGCTTGCTCGCAACACAGTTTTTAATACCGTGTACACAATGCATTCACTAAAGTGCGGATAATTTTGCACTAAAAGCCCCTGAAATATAGTTGCAACTATGAACTGAAATCTAGATAGCTGATGAAGCACATCATAGCCGACCGAGTGTTATCATTCGCTATGCGGATTTGTTGTAATTGGGAGACCTAGGGTTTTTCTTTTTTTTTTTTTCATATGTTAATGAAAAATTAAATCTACATTCCATTCAATGAGCAACATAAAATCGATATAATTCGCTGCATTGGTTCGCTAGCGATATCGTTCGCTGGATGCTAGTATTTCTCTACTGTTGGTCAATCACAGGTTTTACAGTTGTCCCCTGGGTAGTTTCATTTTAAATCGAACAACGGATGAAAGTCGTATTTTTTAATTCGCCCAGAAAAAATATGTTAGAGGACAGCTCAAACGAAGCAAATCGCACCACGTGCGACGCTCGTGCGTGGGGTAGTTTCCGCGAGGAAGAGGAGGAAAGTCTGAGGCTGCTTGAGCGCGCTTTCTTCTGGACCGACTTTGACGGGATCTAGCACCGCTGATTTTATGCCTAGGAACTGAAGGTTTTTTGTGATTATAGGCTGCATCATAGGCACTGTCGACAGCCACCCACAGAACTCTGAGGGACACACATTTTCTGTTAAAAAATGCCAAACTTGGCGTAAACGTTCAAAAAGGCTAAATTTTGTTACCAATTTGCTTCATGACGGAACGTCTGAGGACATCGAGTTTAGCGTCATTCGATAGGACGTTGAAAGACCTTTCCTGCTGTATAAAGTTCATTTTGTCAGTCTAATGCTTTCTGTGTTATTAGCTTGAGAATCGCACATGGTAGGCGAAAATTGACAATGTTGCATCTCAATTTTCTCAAAAATGCCATCTTCGATTTCCTTGATTATTTTTGAAAAGGTGGCGTCATGTCTCTACTTTAGACGCCAAGTGAGACAATCTTTTATTTTTACCCGAGAGACGCGCAGCGATTTTTTTTGTCAGGCAGGGTCCACGAGGCAGGGCCCATCTACGAGCACGTGACCTTCAACCTCCTCTTTGCTACAGGTCTCCCGCTAACGGGGAAATGAATGACCACACTGCGTGAGCTTGTTGGAGTGTCCCCAGAGCATCACTTTGCGTTTACCCAATGGTCTCCCAGTTCCGTCAGGCTCATTCAAACCGCGAGAAAGTACATGAGTTGCCTGTGCGCCCTTGACGAGAAGCCCCAGTCCTCGAACATACCGACAAAGTAGTGAGAAGAAACGAAGCGCTTCGTAAAGATCTTTATACAGTGGTAACATCGTAGCTTTTGTTTCAGGTTGCCACCAGTCCCCCGGGCAGTGTGAAAGTCACATCCTTTTGATTGGTAAAAGAACGTTGTGGAATTTTCGCAAAACGTAAAATGTGCCCATTGCGAGACCCCTGCAGGTGATGGATGCAACCATTGGATTAGCATCACCCGATAGGTTTAGATATGACCTTTCACATGATATAAAGTGACTGGGTTCAAGCGCATGGATACCAAACGGATTACTGAAGACCACACCGAGGGTTTAAAGGTACTGTAAAGCAGTAGACAAGCATGGTATGCCGGCGATGTGACTAGAGACTTTGTTGCTTCTAAATACCATATGCGGAACCATACGACCGACAACGCGCTATAAATATTTTTAATTTGCCATGAAAGATGCGGCGTAGTGGAGCGGTGCGACGCCTGGTGTCAAACAACCCCTTGTAGAGCGGACAACACTGAAAATTGGTATTACACACTATGACATCGGAACTTCGTTATTTTAGTAACCATATTATTAGTTTTCCTGTTTACCTACGCATTCTGAAACCCCTGTTAACAGTTTAACCTGTTAACCCCTGTTTTTGCTAAGTAACCCAGTGCTGGCCGCTGTTCGATGGGGGCTCTCCCTACTTCTCTGCTGCGCCTGCGCGCTCCTTTTGTTCGCGGCCTCTTTCGAACGAACAAACTCTCTCTGTGAACCTCTGTGAACAAACAAGTCCCGACGCTGTCTGGCTTCTTGAACGTCTGACACATTTTTTTCAACGGCTCAGCATTTCATTTCAGTTCGCTTATCCGTTTATCATCAGATGTGGATCGTTGTGTGGATTGCAGGGGCGAATTTTATGGTGGATTGTGGTGGATTGTTATGTCGGGCCCAGTGTTATACGCATGCAATGTGGTTGCATGCCATGTGTGTCACAAGTACGGATTCATTCCGAATACCTAGTACAGTGTTGCCCGTAATCTTTAATTGTAATTTTCTAATTAACTGCACCGTCGATTGGAATGAAACTTGCACAGTTTTTGTCCTGGTGTCTTGGACTATCGAATAGCCACACTAAATGACATTTGATCGGTGCTGCTTTACAGTACCTTTAAGGTACCTACGGCTACCGGAAGCGAGGGAGTTTAGTTGTGCGTTGTTCTGTCGGAAATTTTGATTCCCAAGGTGGCACTGACACAGCTCGTAGAGGGCGAACGTGCTATACTTGAGAGCAGCAACATACTCTCATCACAGCGGTCTTACGGGCTTTGTATATAGTACTCGTCGTGGTTCCGAAATAACGCTACGGGGCATAAAACTAATTAAAGGTAGGATGCACAGCTTCGGAAGTATCACTTATTGCGCCCAAGCTAAGAGACGGCTGCAACCAGGCGGCCACAAATTTGTATTCTCACGTGTTGTAACTTTCTGTCCCCTGTGGCCGTAGTTCTGCCTTCCTACTATTAACTCGCACGACAGCCTCATAGCGTGCGTATGTGCACTGCCTCAAGCACATGTGCGGGAGAATAGTGAATATGCGCACGTGCATACGTACACGTCGTGCGTGCGACTCCCATGAAAGTGCGTAATAGCAAGACGAAATTATTGCCCACGAAAGTAATGCCCTGCGTCTCCAAAGGACAAAATAAACATACGTACCATAAGTGCAAAATAAGTACAGAATGCAACATCTGGGCAAGAAATTACAAAGCAAAGGCTAAGAAGCAAAGCGCGCTCGTAGACATAAAAGGAGTGCCTTTGTGTGGAAAAACCGCTCCACGGAAAGGTAGCACAGAGTCTCAATCAAAAAGAGAAAAGGTACCTACCTTACCAGCAGGGCAAAGTACAGGCATAATTCTGCCCCTGTGGAATAAATCGTGAAAAATATTCTGGGGTTTTAGAAATAATTAAGATCGAACATGCAAAATTTTCGCGTACCACTCGTGGTTTTGCGATACCAGGCGGACGAAAGATGCGCTTGAACCCAGTCACTTTTTATCATGTGAATGGTCCTGTAAAGCTTTCAGATGATACTAATCCAATGGTGGCAGCCATGATCTGCAGGGGTCTCGCAATTGGCACATTTTACGTTTTTCGAAACTTCCACAACGTTCTTTTACCAATGAAAAGGATGTGACTTTCACACTGCCTGGGGGACTGGCAGCAACCTGAAACAAAAGCTACGATGTTACCACTACCGATCTTTACGAAGCGCTTCGTTTCTTCTCACTACTTTGTCGGTATATGTTCGCGGACTGGGGATTCTCGTCAAGGGCGCACAGGCAACTCATGTACTCTCCCACGGTTTGAATGAGCCTGACGGAACTGGGAGACCATTGGGTAAACGTAAAGTAATGCTCTGGGGATACTACAACAAGCTCACGCAGAGTGGTCATTCATTAGTCCATCAGCGGGAGACCTGTAGCAAAGAAGAGGTTGAACGTCGCGTCCTCGTGGATGGGGCGCGCTAGGCTGCAGTCTCGCGGACCATGTCTGACCAAAAAAATCGCTGCGCGTCTCTCAAGTAAAAACAAAAGATTGTATCACTTGGGGTCTAAAGTAGAGACATGACGCCACCTTTTCAAAAATAATCAAGGAAATCGAAGATGGCATTTTTGAGAAAATTGAGATGCAACATTGGTAATTTTCGCCTACCATGTGCGATTCTCAAGCTAATAACACGGAAAGCACTGGACTGAGAAAAATGAACTTTATACAGCATGAAAGCTCTTTCAACGTCCTATCGAATGGCACTAAACTCGATGTCTTCAGACGTTCTGTCATGAAGCAAATTGTTAACAAAGTTTGGCCTTTTTGAACGTTTACGCCAAGTTTGGCATTTTTTAACAGAAAATCTGTGGCCCTCAGAGTTCTGTGGGTGGCTGTCGACAGTGTCTATGGTGGAGCCTATAATCACAAAAAACTTCCAGTTTCTAGGCATAAAATCAGCCGTGCTAGATCCCGTCAAAGTCGGTCCAGAAGAAAGCGCGCTCAAGCAGCCTCAGACTATCCTCCTCTCCCATGCGGAAACTACTCCACGCACGAGCGTCGCACGTGGCGCGATTTGCGTCGTTTGAGCTGTCATCTAACATATATTTTTTCTCTGCGAAATAAAAAATACGACTTTCACACGTTGTTCGATTTAAAATGCAACTACCCCCCCCCCCTGCATCTTTTCTGTGTCGATGTTTATGGGTTATAGAAGCTCTACATCCACTTATTCAGTTGTTTCGTTGCCCTTGCAACTCCGTCTCTGCTTCTGCTGAAAATACGGTTCATCAGAAAGCATTACGGAACAACTGCAACATCATTGTCTGACCAACAAGAGCAAAAAAAAAAAAACTATATATGAAAATACTAGTATGCCGTTGAGTGGGGAAGTGCGTCCGACGACATCCACGTTTAGCGAGCGTGAAGTCAGAGCATCAGGATAGTTTACATATGCGCTTCATTTCATTGGTATGAATACAGAAGGTAATGTGTCATTGGTGCTCAGTATTCTGTAGTACAGTATTCTGTAGTATTCTGTAGTACGCGGCTACCATTTTTCTAACATATATGCCAGAAATACGTAGAAGGTATCAGGACCTTGGAAAACCACCAGTGATGAATCACCTCGTGTCATAGTCAAGATTTCTTTGTTGTTGGAGAATAGCTTTCTAATCTTTCCGCGTTGTCTGTACTCAGCAAACTAAAATAGAGAGAGAGGAATAGAAAGAACAGATGTATTGCTCACAATGCAAGCGGTGCAGCGGGTGTAACCGCATTTATGTTCCTCGCTCTATGGTTTTACTATTCATTAAGATGAATGTTAATTTAAAAAGTCCCGTTTAAATTAATTTAAACGAAACGAAACCCATTTAAACAAATAATGTGGGCGAATGACATCACTTGATCGGCTATGATCGGTTTCCTCATCTGTTCAAAACAGCACTCCTGTAATTTTCGGCGCACAGGACCCCGCGGGGCTAATTTTTCCGCGCACGCAACCAGGGACCATTTTTTCGGGAACCCAGCGAGGTGACGGCCTCCGAAAATCCGGCCTCTCGGGCGATCTTTGATTATATGAAATGACTTCTCTGTGATCATTCCTTCAGTTGTCAATTGACTAGCGCTCAGATTCATCTCTGGAAACCCCTATTTTGTAATTCCATCTGTGTCTGTGTTGCCCTACAAGAATAATGATTTACCTAAAATATGCATAAATTTGGCTCAGTGTCCAGTTCTTCAGCTTTTTCCACGACCGAATTTCACGGTTTCAAGTTTGGATTGAATTAGCTGGCACATCAGCATCCAACACAACGAACTCTGGAGGAAAAAAATTACGGTTCCGAAGTTTTTACAAAAAAAAAGCATATACTTTCTTGTCTCATGTGAAATATGAGGAGGTCGGAACTGCACTGTTTCCTACACTGAAACAAGAACCACTTATGTTGTTAAGTGACCATTATTATTTTTTTTTTACTCTGTCTTTTTATTTTTTTCGTTCTTCGTGGCGTCCAGGAAAAAAAAAAGAACAGTCTCAGTTGGAAATATCGCGACTCCCGCTGCGACGCCTCGCCGCTCGACCTTTCCGTATCTTCCTTGGGTGCTTTCCTGTGCGTCGACCCGAAGCCTTTATCCCCCTTCACCTACTTTGTACGGTTTGGTAAACCAAGACGCCAAGCCGAGACAAATGGAAATTCCCTGTCACTGGGGATTGTCCACTCACATTATTTTTCTGGGCTTGTATAATGTGAAAGAAAAAGGGGGAACATGTGGGAAATGAGTCCTCAAAATATATTACTGGAGTGTCCGGGTAATAATAAGCAGTCTATTTTGCGACAGAAATTTAAAGTATCTTGCACCAACGCCTTGAAAATGAATTCAGACATACTTATATACTGATACTGATAATACTTACTTACCAGAAAATACATACCGAAATGTTATTTTCGCATGAATAATACAGGTATTATCAAGGTAAATTGCGTGTAAGCGAACCGGTAGAGATGTAGGAAGGGAGTTGCCTCAGGACGGAAGCCGCCGATATTTCGAACAGAGACTGTTCTTCTTGTGGACACCATCCTCATCATTGGTATGGTATTTAAAGGGTTAGGTGTGACGTGTTTAAAGGTGTTGTTGTCCCACAATTCGCATGAACCTTTAAACACGTCACACCTAAGTAGTAATGACTGGACTCTCATAGTGCACAACGCTCAACTGTCCTCAACACGATTTAATTAGCAATTAAAGCTAATTGGGACCCCCCACATTAATCAGCCCCCTCCAGGGAGTCACCACACTAATTGGGGAGCGTCTAGCTCGTGTTCAGATCAGCTGAGCGTTGTGCACTACGAGAGTCCATAAAAAAGAAAAAAATAGAGATAGAGTGGAGAGGAGGAGTTTAGTTGAAGATCAACGACGCCATCTTGCAGAAAGCGGTCCCGAACGGCCGCTGACCATCGCCGGGCGACAGAGCACAGAAGCAGGTTGCAAAGCATCGCAGCTGTGACCACAAGTTCCGGACATCCTGTGACGTCAGCTGTGACGTCATCATGACATGTCTGGGCAGGTTAGGACAGCTCTGGACATGCGAAGAGAAAAACACTCGTAATACAGAGGCTGGAAAGCAAGAGTAAATATGCTAACCATCAATAGCTAAGAACAAAGAAAATTAGTCACACAACAAATCATCCCACCACAACAGGAGTGCAGAACGATGCGACTGCTCCATCCGACAGTCAGGCATGGGACTGACTCGTAATGGTTTTTTCCTGTATAAACTCCTGCAGCTGCAATAGTTTCCTATGCAATCGTTATAGAAGAATAAAGGAAATAATCTTGATAGTGATTCACTAAATAATAGGTCCCCTGTCTAGAGCCTACGCGTCCTTGAGCAACGCAGGTGCATGATGACTTCATGACATGGCTTCATTACAGATTGACCTTGTCCAGTTGTGTCGACCGACCCTGTGAAAAAAAAAATCTGTGTAGTCTTGGGACAATGTGATGACGTCACGACCAATGAGCAACGCAAGAGGAGGGCGCAGGAATGCTCTTCTCTCTTAGCCTCTCGCAGGTGGTCGCCGCAGAGGGCGCTGAGAGCATACGCATGCATAGCAGCCGTAGCGCGGCGCCCCAGTCACTTCCCCGCTGGATCTCGCGGAGTGCAGACGTGTCCTCGGTCGCTCCGCAGTCCCCGCGCGGCTCAGTTTGTGTCAGGCTGTCGGATTGAGCAGTCACATCAGTTTGCGCTCCTGTTGTGGTGAGCTGATTTGTTGTGTAACTAATGCTTTTGCCAACTTTGTCCCCGCTTTGTTTGCGATTTTTATGCCCGTGCACGTCGGGCGCTGGTTGCTGTTGTCCGGGCATCCCCGCCATTTTCTATCTTCTTCTGCCTTGGAAATGAGAGTAGCGCAGGCATGATTCTTAATAATTTTGTCATGAGATTAGTGGAGAAAGTAACCGCTAGGGGGTGCAGCTGCGGGAGTTTATACAGGAAAAAACCATTACGAGTCAGTTCCATGCCTGACTGTCGGATGGAGCAGTCTATTCGTTCTGCGCGCCTGTTGTGGTGGGATGATTTGTTGTGTAACTAATTTTCTTTGTTCTTAGCTATTGATGGTTAGCATATTTACTCTTGCTTTCCAGCCTCTGTATTACGAGTGTTTTTCTCTTCGCATGTCCAGAGCTGTCCTAACCTGCCCAGACATGTCATGATGACGTCACAGCTGACGTCACAGGATGTCCGGAACTTGTGGTCACAGCTGCGATGCTTTGCAACCTGCCTCTGTGCTCTGTCGCCCGGCGATGGTCAGCGGCCGTTCGGGACCGCTTTCTTCAAGATGGCGTCGTTGATCTTCAACTAAACTCCTTCTCTCCACTCTCTCTATCTGTTTTTTTTCTTTTTTATGGGCTCTCGTAGTGCACAACGCTCAGCTGATCTGAACACGAGTTAGACACTCCCCAATTAGTGTGGTGACTCCCTGGAGGGGGCTGATTAATGTGGGGGGTCCCAATTAACTCTAATTGCTAATTAAATCGTATTCAGGGCAGTTGAGCGTTGTGCACTATGAGAGTCCAGTCATTACTACTCACCTAACCCTTTAACTACCATGCCAATGATGAGGACGGTGCCCAGAAGAAGAACAGTCTCTGTTCGAAATATCGGCGGCTTCTGTCCTGAGGCAACTCCCTTCTAGCGCTGGGAGCTGTGCTGCCTTGAACTCGCTACCTCCATCGTGCACAATGGGTTTATTTCGGAGTCGGAAGCGAATGGCGTGATAAGGCCGGCGAGCGTGGCGCTATCTACTGTCGAATCTGAGTTGCTCCCTCTCGCCCCCCCTCTCTCTCACAAAATTGCTTGGTCCTTGGCCACATCTAGCCCACCAACGCTCTGCCCTCAAAGCTTTCTTCACCTTTCTGGATACCATAGGACTTCGGTCCTTACTGGGAAGGGGCTCATTATTTCATTCCCCACATCACCACTAGCAATTGGGTAGAGTATCGGCCCTGGCGATGAAACACCCCATTCATCATCGCCTAATAAAGTTGTGTTTATTAATACAGGTGATATGAGTTTGCCATATTTGTAGCGGTTTAGTAACTTACATTTAGTTGCGACGAACTTGCGCAGTCTCATATTGACGTTTCATTTTTTTGTACCGACATTTTTGAAGGGCGTAGAAGAGAGGTGGAAATCGACCAGTGACCCACCATAGTTGATATGGTTTGAGTTTGAATAAGTGATGATACATTAGATATTGTACAACAATGCTAACCTTCTGCTCATTCAACATCATTGATCGAAGTGATTGCGCCAACTGGCAGAAGAAAATAATTGCATAGCCGTGATAGTGGAATACATCACATGATAAGATTTTTTACTTTTTAGTACTTTCCATGTCAATAGAGAGATGTAACTCTAAAAATTCCATAATGAATCTTGCTAGATTCACCGCTTGTATATAGTAATTTGATCTAACTGCTTCCTTGATGAATGCAACGCCGTTTGCAATGATTCCTATTACGTCTGGCGTCGGGTACTTCAATTTTTCGTCAGCTCAGCTCAAGAACTACACCATCAACCTCTGTGGTCCTTCGAATTGTGTTGTGCATATATTTTTGTAATGACTGTAGATATCGCTTCTTCAATTCAGTTCTGTCAATTTCTTCTACGTCCAACTGTGTGATCTCTCCCATATCTCCGAACACGATTATGTCTATGAGATACAGGGAATGCAGCGATAATGGAATCGTTTTGAGGCTCTTCTTTTTCAAAGAAATTTTTTTTATCACATCTTCCCACAACTTATCGTATCATATGCAAAATCCGTCCATCTCTTCGATGTTTTCTTTGTACAGTAATTGTTTGTTCTGTTTTCTAGTGTACTTCTACATCTAGTTGAGGCCTACCTGTGCTCATTTTATTGGTTAAAATTTTGTGTTGTTATTGGTGCTTTGATTCCTGAACAATTCAAACTGACATTCACCTCTTCTTCCATGTGCTAGCAGACTTAAATTAATTAAAATCCCGCTCATGTAGTCCTTGTAAGATCCCGTAGTCGTAATAGATTGAGAATCATGTCAAATGGTTCACAAATAATATGATGTGTTTGAAGAAATGCGTGCTTTCAATGATTCTGAGTGTCGCTAACACCCTGCGGGCGTCCTTCCCCTGTATTAATATGAGTGGGGGAAGTTGATGATCAGCGGCTAGAAAGCATGCCCTCTTTCAGTTTGTGTTTATTGTATGCCTCTACTTGCGTCTGCATATGAACTGACATTGCTCTAGGATTAGTGTATCCAGGAAAATCACTAATATATATGGAACATAAAAATGACCCTAAAATGAATCCGTGAGGTGTACAAGATAAGTAGAGTAAACAAGTAGAGCTCCTTTTACCTATGACTACGTATTACGTTCTATCACTTAATCGCTTTCATGAGCAGAAGATGGTAAGATCTAAAAGAATTCCCATGGTAAAAAAGCTTAGAATGAACGATATGCTTGATTTTCTTTACTATTGTAACCAGGGCCATTGAAAGATACCTTCAACGAACATTTCATTAACTGTATCCGCCAGTGTGCTCGATACGTATGGTGCCATATGCTTCAGTAAGAGAGTTGGAATGTTATCTCTTGCTTGTGTGTGTGCGTGTGCGTAGCGCCCTTGTTTGTTTTTCTCTGCAGCGTGTTCGGCAATTAATCAAAGGAACTCCTGGAAAAGAACGATGACTGCAGGTGACCTAAAGGCAGACATGTGCAAGATACTCAAAAATGTATCTAAGATAAGATAATAAATACTGACGTTAGAAGGTAATTAAGATAGAGTATAAATACATGAAAGTTAAAGTGATTAAGATAGAGTACGAAATACTTCAAAAAGTATTTGAAATACAATATACCATTTCCGACAACGCGTATGCGCATGCCCAGCCCTTGAGTCCGCCATTTTTGAGCGGAAAACATCACCATGAACCCACCTGCGGGCGACTGTCATGTTCATTGTGGGGAGGTAATCGGTTTCAAGGTTACGCGGATGTTTGAGGTTTGGTAATGAGTACAATGCGCTTTCACTCTTTCCGCATTCTTCTTTTAATCTTCTCTTGCTACTTTCCCACGCAACGTACGTGCCAGTTCGTAAAGCGTCACCATTATTGTGGGGAAAGACACGACGTTCGATATTCCGCCGCCAGGGGCGACGCGAATATGGAAAAGGTCCGTTAAGATACTATTTATCCTTGAACGCAAAAAGTCACCAGTCACTGGTCAATGCGGCAAGTCGCCGCTATATGACATGAATCACCTAAACCCCGCGTACTATGCAAGCCGTCCCTGTGTGATAGGAGTCATCTAAACACAAGTCCCAAAAAGATGACAAAGAGATACCACATACATACTAAGTATATACGTACTAAGTATATGCGACCCAGAACAAAGCAAACTTCTAGCAGGTCCGTGCTCGGCGAGGTCAGAATTCGGCGTTACCGCGTCAGGGCACACATAATAGAACCCTCACTCGCCAAGGATTAGTACGCACGGGGCAATATCTCTAAATGGAGACTTCCAAGAAGGTCCAATGTCCGGGTCAGGTCCGAGGGACTCAGGAAATTTCCACTGAATAAGTAAGATAATAGAAAGGCGAGAAACAGAAAGTTTGAAAGGGAGATCCAAAATATGCAATTAGAGTATTGAGTATCAAATACCATAAAATGTATTTTAAATAGAGTGCAAATACACAAAACAAAAAGTATTGAGTAGAGTACCAACATACCGCAGATTGCATTTAAAATACAGTATTTTAAATACAATACTCCAAATACGTACAAGCCTGCCTAAAGGGCGCAAGCAACAACAACAACATTATTTTGACTTTGGAAAGTGGGGAGGTTCATCGCCAGAGGCGATACTCTACCCCATTGCTGGTGGGGATGTGGGGAATAAAATAACGAGCCCCTTCACAATAAAGCTCGAAGTCCGATGGTGTCCAGAAATGTCAAAAGATCTTTGAGTGCAGAGCGTTGCTGGGCTGGATTGGTCCAGGTACCAAGCAATTTCTAATGGGAGAAGGGGCGAGAGTCCAGCTGTCGAAGAGACCCGGAGAGTGCGGTTCGGGAATGTTGGTAGTGGGGGCAATGAAGAGGAATATGCTCCAGATTCTCAAGAGCACCACAGTGGACGGCGCAAGTAATGCTCTGTTTCGCTCATGAAAAGAGCGTAGCAGAGAGCGAGGTGATGTCGTGACGTAATCTGACGTGACTCGTGACGTAGAGCGACACAGATCAAGCTAGTGTAAGCGGCGCGTGAGCTCACCAGAGCTTTCGACGTCACGCGAGGATCGTACTTGCTTCCACAACATTTTCTTTCTTTTTTTGTTTGATTGCGCAGTCATAATACGCTGCAGAGCGAAAATATTTTGCGTTTTGGCAATGGACGAATGAGGACTGTGCTTCGAGTCATGTTAAATGTTACCTTGTTGTTCCTTTAACTAGTGGTTCTTTATTTTACCTCTGAGTCCCTAATAAATGCTTAAATTTTGCTAATATGCATTGGGCGTATTGCTTTCATACTATAAGGACAAAGGAAAACATTGCATATAATCAGATTGTGACTACATATTTAGAAGATTGTTAGTGCGTATTTATCCGTTCTCAATATTCATCACTATCTGTAGGAGTAAAGAAAAACGAGACAATGTGAAAGAGAGGCAAAGAAGGCGCTTCATTATCAGGAGGTAAGTAGGAAATATGATCAGTTGCTTTCGCAAAATAGATTTCTCAATACATTCTGGACAGGTCCCGATCACGCATTACCGCAAACCTCAATGCACACGTGACCTTTTTTACGTGACAGTTTTATACTGAGTGAACCTTGTGTGTTCAGAACCCTACCAAAGTTATGCTACTGAAATCTTCTTGGCTTACTTTAGATTCCTGCAAAATATTTTGACTCTACGTGCCGCAAAAAGTTTGAGAAAATTAATTTCTATTTTTGAGAACTGGGACGTGATGTTAGGCTCCAACTCATCTGGCTCTCTCACATTGTCGCCCTTCACGTCTTCGGAGGGGGGGGGGAGGGCTCACTTTTTGCACTCCGCTAGCGAAGCCCCACGTGACATATCCTCCGACCGCTCCTACCTTCGAGAAAACGCAAGGAGGGAGAACACATCTCTCCCATTTTACCCCTCTTTTGATCAGCGTCACATGACTTCTCCACCACGTGACCCTCCCCGGACGTCGGCGTCGTTCCAAGGAGACGAGAGCTCTCTCCAAAACATGGCATCACTGCAATATGTGGGCAAGCCATGACGTCACCTGCTCCTCGCATCATCGAAACCCGTGGAAACTAGATCTTCAAAAATTGATAGAAATGCACAACGCGCAATTGAGAATTCGCGTATAGGATCCTTGAGGTACCTTCTTCTCGTGGTCTAAATAAAATTAACGCCGTTTTCCGAGTGGCACTTTAAACATGGCCGTGCCCCTGATCGGCTGCCAAACCGTTTCAACGCATTTGCAGTTTGTGTGCGCCGTTTTGGACGCCTTTCCACTCCGGTAATTATTAATGCATTCGCATTAGCTGTGTCAAAAATCGAAAAGTCTGCACGTATGTGTGTGAGATTCTGAAGCCTCACCGAGGCAGAGGTATAAATCGAGATGTAAAGGGCATATAAGAGGGTAAATGGAAATGAAGGTAAATGACGTGTAATTGGTGTAGTTGAAGGTAATGACGAGTAAGAGGTAATGGTAATTAAAGGTATTTAAAGCAACAAAGTCGAGTTTAAAGGTAATGTAAGGTATGTGCAATTAAGAGAATGGCTAAATTCAATTAAATATTACCGAAGGTAACCGCAGGTAATTAAAGGTAATTAACGTCAATTAAAGGAAAATTGAGGGCAATTAAAGCAAGTAAACGTAATTAAAGGATATTAAGTTAAATTCAAGATTACCTCAGGTACCCTGCAGCTACCTTCGGTAATTAAACGGTTATTGAGAGGAATTGAGACTACTATAAAGGCTAATTAAATGAACTTGCACATAGAAATTGAAAGTGCCGAACCGGAAGTCAGGTTAGACCACAAGTGGAGAACCGGAAGTCGAGTTGGACCAGAAGTGGGTACCGGAAGTCAAGTACAGATTGGAAAAGGCGCGTAATGCTGGCTCATTTCTCTCGCATTTACCGCTAAATTGCCACCATTTTTTTCCCCTATAATCTGGTAGTACAACGCGCAGATTTCTACATGAGGCCTCATCATGTTGACCACTTCCCAATATCTGATGACGACCCCGCTTTAAGACGCACTGAGCCGATGCGATGTACTTCATCTAAGGAGAAATGGACTACCATGTTGCGGAAGAAGCACTGTATAGTTTACGTTGGCAAAATACGTTCATCTCTGTATCAGAGTGTTGGCGTGAAAATAAAGACGAAGTTACTGGCTTGCTCGTGACCCTGCGGGCGTATTCCTGCTGAGTTCTGACGGTTAGGGTTAGCCTTGGAACATTGTAACCGTACAACGTGTTAGCAGTCATCAACGACGACCCCTTGCGTACCACCACTGAGCTTCCGCCGCCAGAAGGTTTTGGCCTGTCTAAGTCTGGAGTCCGCCTAAAACTGGAAGCGTTTCAGACAACACACTGAGCTGTACTTCACAGCAACTGAGACTAAGCATGGCAAGTTCAAAGAACAGAAGGCAGCAATATTCCTTCAAGTAGCCGGTAAAGAAGCGATGTATGTCTTCAACACATTCAAACTCACGGATGAGGAGAAAAATATCACGACACAATAGTCTCGAAGTTCGAAGATTACGCGCTGTCGAAGGTGCAGCGAGACTTAAGAACGACACGTGTTTCGTACGCATCAGCAATTAGAAGGAGAGAGCATCGACCAGTTCATGAGAGGCCTACGGTTGAAGTCAAGGACATACAACTTCAGAGAATTGGATAGCTCGCTCCTGAGAGATCAGATTGTCTACGCAACGAGTAATCATAAATTAAGAGTACGGCTCCTTCGGGAAAACGACTTTACACTTGAAAACGCAGTTGACTGGTGCAAGTCAGCTGAGCTAGCGGAACAGCATAGCAAAGGGTGGAACCGGCAATGAGGAGATATAAGCTGCAACTACAGAAGAAAGTTTGTCGCTATTGCGCAAGGATGCATCGGCCGCAAAGATGTCCTGCTTATTGGAAAGTCTGCAGCAAATGCGGCCGCAAAAAGCATTTTGCTGTGGTCTGTAAAGCACAGAAGAAGAATGTGCATGAAGTTGACGAGCAGAGTGCGATTTGAGACGATGATTTTAGTATTCTACATGTACAGGGGATCAAGTTCAGTGATACTGAATGGGTTGTGACTGCCCACACTGAAGGACAAAAGCTTCCACTGAAAGCTGATCCAGGTGCTCAAGCTAATCTGATGCCCCTGTCTATGTACAAAAATCTCCGTTTAAGCAGAAGATCCTGATATTCTGAAGATCCTGCTTAAGAAGTTTCTTAATCTTCAACGCCGTGCATCTACAGTGGAGACGTCGTACGGCACGTTCGAAGGGTGCGCATACCACTAACTGTGAGGGACCAAACGGAGTATGCTGACTTTTTCTTGATGAAGAGAGGAAGGAGAATGCACGCACTCTTGGGAATGCAAGTGAGCGAACTGTTTGGCCTGTTGAAGCGAGTAGCCGAGGTTACAGAAATGGTTGGCTTGCGGAAAAAGATTTTGTCGGAATGGACGAAACTTTTTATAAGGCTGAGAACGACGAAGAGACATTATCACATGGTGCTTAAGGAAGATTCCCACACTGTGGTTTAATGAGACCGGCGTGTTCCTCACGCACCTCAAGGGCCCCTGAAGCATAATTGCCCCAGTGACAGAGCCGACAGATTGGGTGACTTCACCAAGAACAATAGTAGCCTTAGTGTTTACATGGATCCAAGGCTGAGCAGCATGTGCATCAAGCGTGCACATTTTCAGCTTCCACGGAGGAAGAGCTCGAAGAGGCACTAGCGAATGCAGCTGTGAGAGACGGAATTAACCTCGACGCCAAGAAGTGCAAGTTCCGACTCAAGGAGATCAGGGTTTGGGAGATATGATCAGCAGCCAAGGAACTGAACCTGATGTGTTACTCATAGCATGCATCGTAAACCTCCCAGCACCCAAGAGCAAGACAGATGTTCAGCGATTTCTGGGCGCAGTAAACTACTTCGGAAAGTTATTGCCTGGGTTGTCAAAAAGAACAAGAAATCTCAGGGTGCTCATTAAAGAACACACCATATTTGAATGGTGGTTGGTGGTTTGAATGGTGTTGAATGGTGAATGGATTCACAAATAAGAATGGGAGCAACTCCAAGCCATGGTCACGAGACATCCTTTACTGGCAGTGTACAACCCAAAACGAGCTACCAAACCGTCTACAGATGCCTCACAGTATGCACTGGGAGCGGCATTGCTTCAGCAGTATGGCTCACTCTGGCGTCCCGTGATGTATCCTTCTAGAGTACTAACAGGAAGTAAGACAAGATACTCGTAAATTGAGAAAGAGACTTTGTGAATGGTATTTGATGGACAAGTTTCATGATTTTATCTATATGTACATTCAGTGACAATCAAAACGGATTGTCACCCTCTTGATTGACATTTCAAAGAAGACAATAACAGGGGTTCCTTCTCGTCTGCTAAGATTGTTTCTAACGATACTGCTGTATAGCTACATACTTTAGTTTTGTGGTGTCGTCACTGGAGAGTGATGGTGACGGTCGTATGACCATTTCTATGAATAAGCATTCTAGAGCGGCACCTGATCAGACCTGGCCAGAACAAATCTGTACCAGGGAAAAATCTAGTGCGTGCTGATGCACGTCAGGAATTACTCAGACCAAGGGAGTCGTAACTGGTGAAATTTTCGCTGACATTCATATCCGTGCCGCGTATACCGACAAGACAAAGCTAAGACTTGAGGAGGCTACAGTCAGTGACCCTGTCCTGAGGGGAGTGATGATGCATACTTTACAATGTGCAGCGAATACAGGGCGACTTCAAGCGCCTTTCTAGTCAGAACCTTCGTGTCTGAAAGGTCTGGTTCTGAAATGCACCAAAGTGGTTACCCCACAGTCTCTAAGGATGGAAATGTCGAAACGCGTGCACAGCGGTCATCTACACTCTTAAAAATGAACTTCACCGCATAGCACGCTCCTAGCGCACGCAACCGTAATCTCGAATGATATCGTTATCTGCCCTGATTTGTTGAAAACGGGAGGCGTAGGCCTTTTTTGTGACACTTATGCTGTTCATATTTGTCACAGAAAAGGCGTACGCCTCCCGTTTTCAACAAATCAGGGCAGATAACGATATCATTTTGTTGAGATGTATCGAGATGTTGTTTGGCTAGGAGCGTGCTGTGCGGTGAAGTTCATTTTTAAGAGTGTAGGACTGAACAAATCGAAAGCTCGAGCAAGACAGCTCATATTTTGGCCCAGACTAAATGCGGACATTCCAGATATGGTCATCAGATGTCCTACTTTCAAGCACTTCGCATATAAGCAGCACGAGGAGTCACTTCTAGTTCGACCTGCACCATCACACCCATGGGCAAGTGTAGGAGCAGACTTGTGTGTCTATACAGCCCTAAAGCATACATTGTCTCGTGTGATGCGTACTCCAACTACCCAGAAGTAACAGCGCTCTCTGAGACTACTTCGCGCGCAGTCATCATTGCTATAGCCCGCATGTTTTAGCGCCATGGTACTCTACTCAAGTAAGTACGCGTCTAAACTCCAACATGGCGGACACATCCAGGTTGTCGCTTAGTCTCGATTTTGAGATTTCTGAACTGCAATGTTGTTCCTCGATGCGTTGAAGGCGAACGAGTATTAAACGCTCATATACTTCTGGCAGGCGTAACCGAGTTCTCCAAAGAGAAGGCTATATATCGTATTATTTTTGAAGTTCCGGCGTGTTTGATCAGCCACACTTCGTGAAGGTGAATTTTACGTTTACCGGTTGCGGGGCCGAAATAGCAAGAAGCGAGTGTCCTGCGCTGCAGGAATATCAGAGAATGCAAACACACGACAGCTGTGCTGTGCCCTCTTACAGGTAAGATCTAAGTGTGCAGCGCGTGTACGAATATGGCTTATAATGTGCAGGGTAATGTTGCGACTCCCGTGTGTCACTGGCGCCCATGTTTTTGGGAAACCAAACGTCGCATTTTTTCTACGTTCTTTCCCAAGTGACTTGACGCGCTGATTCAAATGCATATCTACAAAAGTGACTTGGGGCCCTATCCTGGTCAAAGTGATCGACTCGATTACTTCAAATCTCTTCTGCCATTGGTTCACAATCGAAAAAGGCGTGAATATTAAAAGTGGTTGACACCTTTTATCAACCAATGGCCCAACGTGTTATCTTGGAAAGCGAAAGGCCTTATCGGTGTTTCCTCCTGAGAACCCGAAGGCCACACCTGTGATCTGCCCGCCCTGCCTTGTTGCTTCGGTTCTTTGGTGTCGAAAACGGAAAACTCTACCGGCGTAAAACTGAATTTCGTGGAAAATGCGCGGAAAAGCACGCTCGTAATTTCCTTTTTTTTTTTTTTTTTTTTTTTTGCTGTTTGTCATTTTTCATGACCTACAGATGCAAGCCGGCAGTGTTTGCGTGACACCGTGATTGTACCTTGCATTTATAATGCGGTATGTGCCCGTGAGATGGCGCTGATGGCAGGCACCAAAACGATAAAACCGCAAAGGACCATGCAAAGGGTCGAACGGACAGTGTGGTGCGAGCCGTAAACGCGTTTATGAGAAATTGGTTCGTGCTTTAAATCTTGAGCTTTATTTATGAGCATTTCCTTATATTTTTCTATGTGCTCGATATGCGAAATGGTAAGTCGCATTTCAATGTGCTTCTTTTGCTCGTGAGCTGTGGGGGAGGTAATGGCCGGTACCGCAAATGAGCGTTGATAGTTTTACTCAACTAACAGTCAACTTTGATGAATGAGTTTTTTGTGTGCACACCGCTATGTTGCCATAACATTGATTGTACGACGGCTCTGACGAGCGCGCCACTTTCACGGATACGAGGCCACGATCGGCGCAGAGAAACGGTGTTACGCGGTGAAGCGCGTTGTGCAGTGGTGCTTCTCTGTCATTATTAAACAAAAACGAAGAAAGATATGACCTTTTGTTGTAACGAGCACTTACAGACTTTATACAACACAATAAACGGGAATGCACATGCGAACTCATCACGAAACCTGTCGCCGCTCAAAGTAATAGACCCTCTTTCGTTACATTACTTTTCAGCTTTGAAACTAATCTTTTACGTCATTGTTACGTCAAAATGACGAAGGCTCACGGTCCGAGATTAGGGTCGAGAGGCTGCGAAGGAAAACTAGGTATAAATTTCAATTGAAACGGGTCGGACTTAAGAGCGGAGTATTTCGTGGCAGCCCCGCCCTACACCTTGTGATGTAAAGTAATCGAGGTCGATTAGTTTTGACGAGAATAGGGCCCTCGGTATACGTTTTCGCGCAATCCCTTGCGCTTTCTTACACATAATGGCTGCTCAATTTGGAGACAAACTTGTTCTGTTTTACCTAGAGAAGGTTTTGCTTCGCTTCCTGACGTGAGCTGCACAGAACTGTGCTTCACAAAAAAAGAAAAAAAAGAAAGAACGTTCATCAGGTATGTTGGCAGAAGCGCTCTAAGAGCTCTGCCACACACACACACACACACGCACACGCACACGCACGCACGCACGCACGCACGCACGCACGCACGCACGCACGCACGCACGCACGCACGCACGCACGCACGCACGCACGCACGCACGCACGCACGCACGCACACACACACACACACACACACACACACACACACACACACACACACACACACACACACACACACATTGTTGATGGAACTGGTTTGCTGATTTTGTCTCTCAATCCGCCGTCTCTTCTGAGGATGCGTCAAAGTAGGCGGTATTCCCACGACCTACTCTATACTAGAGACCTGGACAGCTGGCGATCCCCTATGGGAGAGACGGGTCACGGGTTAGTTACGTTAGTGACCGCTGCGAGCGCCACATAGCATTGTCGGGGAGAGGGAATCACCCTTGCCACCGCCTTTAGTCTGCTACGAAGGGATACACAGGCTGTTGCTAAGCACGCGCTATTATCTCTCTTATACTGCTTCGCCGTTGTCAACACAGCCTACCATACATCGCCGCGGTTTCGACAAGTCACGTGGTAACGAATAGTGCGAGCTAGCGCCAAATCCCATAGCCAAGCGGCGATTGCCAGAACTACTACCCCGGTGCTGGGAGCATTGCGGACGTCCAGGTCTCTAGTATAGTAGTAGGTCACGGGTATTCCATGTGTAAAGTCGCCTGTCTCTCCGCAAGTGAACGCGGGTTCGGCCGTGTACACATGGATCGGCCAGTCCCGAGTTTCACCGCTGCGCGGCGACGATTTCGCGAAAAACGCGAGTAGTGTAGCCGGGTTATGACGACATTTCCGCTAACCCAGACAACCGAGGGATACTCCCAAGTGGTCCGAGTCACGGCCCCGGCCCAGATTAAGAAAACGCACTCAGCAAGAGGCTGCTGATGCGCTCGAGCACGCTTTAGAAACCGGTTTTCCCCGTGAAGTTATCGATTTATTGAGTTTGTTCTGCTTGTGCAGGTGCAAGAGTGCGAGATAAAAAAGCTCGTCAATTATAATGGTCCGTACACTACCCAAAACATCAGCGATTTCTGATATCTTCGGCTCGAGCTTTTATGGCAAAAAAAACATTTGCAAAATCATGACGTAATAACTTGCAGTGACAGCACTTTTTTTTTCTTCGATGTCGGTCCGGTGACTGTAATCTTTCAACGATGGCCCTACCGTTATACTCCGTGCCCTACCGTGTGCTAGGTTATCATAGGAGGGTAAAAAAAACTACAAGATTAAGCATTGGTAATTACACTACATTACTTGCCCTTTCTCGCACGTTTCTCACGTTATGATCAACACCTAACGTTACAGAATAGGGGTAACCACATACATAAATAAGCGGTAGAACTGACGCCTTTTCAGACAGTTTTTATATGCGTAAGCTGCATAACGATGCTATTATTCCTACACATGGGCGAATGTATTTGTAAGCTGTCGCGGCCATTCGTGACATGAATACTTTGCACACCGCCATCGCACAATTGACTTCCTAGTTGAATATTTAAGATTGACTGGAAGCAACCTGCAGGCAAATCCGGCATATATGTGTAGGTGCCTATGGCCTCCTCTCCTGCTCATTTCGGCGGTTATTGCAACGCGACAGTGGAAAAGTCGACCGAAGGATGTTGCAGGACTCACTCCTACGGACCCGCCGCGCCAGGAAACGTATGTAGACCAGATGTGTATGAATCATTTGTGCATAGACCAAATGTATATTTTTGTGGAAAACAGGACACGGGGTAGGAGTCACTGTTTAATGGCTGAATAACAGAAGAAAGGTTCCACGAGATGATGGCGGCTTCGTCGTCATCACGAAGATTTAACATGCGGGTCGTCGACTATTGCTGGTGTGGCGGGTGATATGAGAAAGAATAACGCCGTGCAGCGGTGCATCTTGCAGCCATGGCGGAGCTTTTAGCATTAGTTGGGATTCCGCTGGCTTCCACTGTCGCACTTCACTGATGTCGCTGTCGCTCTGCCTAGGAGCCTTCAGACAACATTTCCAGCAGTATCGGGAAGAAATCTGATCATCATGCTCTTGTACAATTGTTTATGTAGGTGGTGATTACTGATCGCACACTTCGTCTTGCATTCGTGGTACCTTTGATAGTGCTCCTATTACTGATCATCCCGTACTGAGCTCAAATAACATTCTGACGTCGAAAATTCGTATTCTGTCACTTTCTCTCTTCTGGGTGGGAGCTTGCCGTCAGGTACATTGGTCCTTTCTTGCTCGTTGTAATCTGCTTTCACAGCTATGTCTGCCGTTGAGAGCAACATGCTGGCCGGCATTTCCGCACCCCATCCTCCATCGTTTGCTTCGGGTCGTATGTCCGAACCCCTATACGTCTTGACTCCCTCCGTTTGGTTCAGCTGTCTTTCCACGTACCGTATCTTGAACTTCTAGCTACGCAAACGTCTGACGCCTTTGTGAAGCCTTCTGTTCTTAAGGCTGTCCTTTTGTAGTCTGAGGCGTTTCGAGTATGTTGACTCTCAATGCTTCACCGATTCACTTGATCGCTTTAGGTTCTTCACCAAGTCTGTCCGTAGGCCTCTCAGCCTCTGGCTGCGTTATGGTTCCAGGTTTTAGATCACAGTACGCGACTTATGTAGCTCATAGTACCAAAGCCGTGCGTGTGTGAGTACAGTCTTGTATCACTATATCGGTGTTGAGATGCTGCTGTTGGCCCGGCATCTCGCCGTCCAAGTTGACAAAGGTGAGGTCCATAGGCTGGATTATATCGTGCGCTGCAGGCAATTTAGTAAGCGTTGATGGCACTTGTGCGGTCGTTCATGCTGTCCCTGGCGGCGCGCGGTCGCTCGATTTTGAGGCTGACTCTGAAACTGAGACATCATTTGTTCTTGCCGCTTGGTATCATTTAGCTCTGAAAAGTGCAGTTTCTATCTCGTCTTGGAGAACATTTTACTTCGTATACTCTTCTTCAAATTCGTCCCTATCTCGCTGTCGATTTGTTGGAGATGGACGTTTAATCTGCGTAGTTGCTCCATCCTTACTTGAAATACGATTTTGCCTTGCAGTTCTTGAGTGGATCATTGTCGTTCGAGGTCGATCATGAAGATTCTCACCTGCGTTCGCAGCTCCTGTCACTTGTGGATGAGGTCAGGTCGTTCCAATCTGCCAAGATAGAGCCCTGTCGTTACCACTGCTGTCTTTCCTGTCGGTTAAGTCGTTCGGTTTGGTCAGGTTCGTAAGGCGATCACGTTCGTCGTTTGCTCAGCCCTGGTCACGGCACCATTTTGTGAAAAACGGGACAGCGGGTAGGCGTGACTATGTTTAATGGCTGAATCAGAGAAGAAAGGATCCACGAGACGATGGCGGCTTCGTCGTCATCAAGAAGATTTAACGTATATAAATCCCTTCCCAACCGAACCGTCGAATTGGTGAGCATGGCACTGTCTTCACTGTCCTATACCGCTTATACGTCAAGTATCAAGGTGCAAAGCTGGAATAGAAAAGAGACACGGTCCATCGGTGCACAAAATAAACAATGTCCCCTGTATTCCGGTCCAGCACCGACAGTCAGGCAGTGGATTGTGCTGTAGTAGTTTCGATATAATTAAGAAATTTGTGGAACTCTGCAATTAGTAATACAATTAGCTAATTCGCGTCTTTTCTGCAGGACAGCATTACGCCAGAGAGCCAGCAAGGCCGACAAGGACAACTTACTATCTCCTGTGAAAGTCACGCCATCTGGGAGTTTCATGGAATTTCGAGATGCCGTCGCAACGTATGGACACGTCGAGAAAAGCCTCTTGGAACTCAACCGCTTCCTGGCTTTTCAGATAAGAGGGACACTAAGTAGAGCCCCTAAACCTCTTGCGCGCCGCCTTAGGACCTTTTCCGTGACGACACGAGAACGGGTTCGCTTTCTTCTTGAAGAGGTGAAGTCCTTAGCGAACCAGGCAGGCATTCTCAAGAAGAAACGTGGAGCACTGTTGGAGCTGAAGAACAAGGTCCGCAAGCTTATCGAAGTGAACCAGCAACAGGAAAACTGTTCCAGTGTCTTATCGTGCCGCCTGGTCAACATAAGTGGGTTCTCTTCAGTAATGCACGATGTGCTCTGGTGTCTTGTCAGAGGTGTTTTCCTCAAGCGTCCAGTGGTTGTAGACTCTCAGCCGTGGAGGTATGACCCGTATGGTTGGAGTCGAATTTTTCTTCCACTGACCTACAAGTGTCCTGAGACGCCTGACCGTTCGTCAATTTGGCCGGGATACAGACACGGTAAGCAGAATACACTCCAAACCAGGGTTCGAAACCGGAACTGAACCGTAACCGAAAATCGCAAAAAAAAAACGTTATTTTTTGCCGAACCGAACGCGAACCGAACCGTAAACATTTTTCTCTCCCCTTGAACGAACCGGAACTGAAGTGAAAAAATATGTTGCCGTAACCGGTTCGCCAGACGGTAAAAACGCCTACACCTTCTCGCTCGGCTGCCGCGCACCAGCTCCTTGCATCGCTCGGAATCTTGCCCAATTCATAGAGCTGACAAATTCATAAACCAAGAAGTGGTGAGTCCATGCACCTCCTACAGCCTCACCTCCAAAAGGTTCACGGCATCCTGGTACATTTTTGCGACTCGAGGTGAAAAAGAAAAGAAAAGATGTGCTGCACGACAGCTGGACTTTGCAGTGTTGCCTGAGCTGCTTCCTTTCATTCAGCGTCGCAATGTGAAGGCGCTGTAAATTTTAATAGTTCACAGTGACATCCACAAACAACGTAGACCTCTAGCGACCACGGGAAAGAAGTTGGCGTGTGGTCTAGAACATGGAGGAAGGTAACACAGGAGCGGCCGATTCGACCAGATTTCCCTGGGACCCCTCTGGCGGTCGCTCGTATCAAAACCGCCATTACTTCCTGTCCACCACGTGATTCTCTCTAAAGCTTCGGTTTAGCAACGCTTTGTTGCTGGCGCTGCTTTCCGTGCTTTTATGCCTTTCCAAAGTCATTTACCTTTAAAATGAGAGCACCATTCCGGAAACAACGTTATGTTAATGTATTCTTACCATGGCTGCGGCTGCCGTTCAACGGAAAGCAGCTCTGTCACTAGAATAACTTTTCATTCGTAAGTATACGTACTTGATCGGTTGTATGCCATTAATGACATTAAGAATGCCATTAATCAAACTTGTACAACAATAGAGGAAATCAAATGGACCTGCAGCTGTAGCACAGCTAGCAAACGAAGGATTCAAGATGACTCTCTCACACACACGGGCACAAAACAACCGATTAAGTACGTACTTACGAATTAAACGTTATTCCCGTGACAGAGCTGCTTTCCGTTGAACGGCCGCAGCCGCAGCAGTGGTAAGAATACGTTAACACAACGTTGTTTCAGCAATGGTGCTCACATTTTAAAAGTAAATGACTTTGGAAAGGCGTAAAAGCACGGGAAGCAGCACGAGCAACAAAGGTTCACTAAACTGAAACTCTAGGCAGGATCAGGTGGTGGACAGGAAGTAATGGCGGCTTTTGACACGAGTGACCGCCAGAGGGGTCCCACGGAAATCTGTTCGAAACGGCCGCTCCTGTGTTTCCTTCCTCCATGGTGCCAGCCATGGAGGAAGCAAGCAGCAACGAGAACGTTTGGGGGGGGGGGGGGGGGAAGCCGCCAGTCCCATGTATTGGGAGGACTGTAAACGCGGAAACCTGTAACTCGATAACCGCTAAAGTTGGAGAGATGTGATAAATTTGGCCGCGTGCGCCGTGTCGAGAACAGTATACTCTCCAAGGATGAACTGCGTCCGACGTGAGCTTTTTTCAGAAAAAGGGCCCCGAAGTTAAAAAAAAAAAAAAACTGCGTTACTAACGCGTCTACGCCTACAACTTCCAAACTACTCAAGATCAGCTCCTGGTGTGATTTGACCGATCGTAGAGCTATCCCAGACCAGTTCGAACTAAATTTTGGTCTCTATCCCACAAATGGAGTGGGGTTTACGAGACCAGCGTGGGACTTTTAAGGTGTCGAGAGTACTTACGGAGGCCTAGAATTTCCAAATATCTCGGCAACCGTCTCGATTTCTCACAAGCCGCAAGTGTGCAGGCGAAGCGGGAGGGGAGGGAAATTCGTCACAACAAACTGCCTCCCGATATGACCGCTTCAGGCCGACATATTAGACCCGAAAACCCATCAAGCAACACCGCGATGTCGCTCCGTGGGGTTCAATCACCACTGGACGGTAAAAAATGCCGGTATCAACCGCCACCTCAAGTGACATGTACACAGCTCAGTTGAAATCTCTATGCATATGTGATGTAAATGGTATGCAAGTACTGTATTATGGTAAATGTGTGCATGTCGAGGAATGCACGCATCATTGCGTGTTTGATGTTTGGTGGACCAATAATGAACCAATGGAATGCATTATCCAGAAATGCAAGCAACAGCAGTAAAAAATTTATATTTAGCTCGTATAGGATCCTAGAAAGGCCTAAACGGAAGTTATATACGTTTCGGCATAACCTATAAGGATCTTATAGGATCCTGCATCATCCTATATAATTTTATACATGACCTATATGAATTACTTATAGTTTTTTTAGATAGGGATATTGTGTCTATTTCTTGCCCAAAATTTCGCGTGCCCCTTGAATTCGCGAAAATGCTAATTCGCAAATTTCCCGAAAATTAAGGGGGATCTACAGTACCCTCAGGCTGAAAACACTCACACGCCGAATTTAGCTCACGAGACAATTCTCTCAAAATGGTTTACACGATAGCCAGGGAGGAGGTTCCTATGTGAGAATTAGCTGGAAGGGAAAGCTCCCCTATGACCCCATTTTCTCAGTTGCCATGACGTCATCGGACATGACGTTACAGGCTGCACCTCTGGACCATGAGATTACGTCCAGTTGGAGCAGGCGTGAATGATAACGGGGTGGTACGAAGCGAGACAGGAATACTTTTCCACGTGGTGTCCGACAGCTGATCGCCGCTTTCCCTCCCCGGCCGGCCGCATCGATACAAACGTAGCAAAAGTGAAGAGGCGAAACTGGACTGAGGAGGAAACCTTACAACTGATACACGAGGTAGATGTGCGCAAGGATATTACCAACGAGACATTTAGCAAGGATGTGAAGACGAAAAGAAAGGAATGAGGAAGACGTCCCGGATAGTGATAGTTTAACTGGCGGACTCCGTGTCACCACCGGTCAGACCAAGAAGTCAAGAAGCGGAAGCGGTGGGACTGTGCACGAGAATGCGGAGGCAGTACTCAGACATTCACCAAAATATGAGGAAGAACGGTAAGTACACAAAGAGCAATGCGGGATGCATTCCCTTCCCAGTTCCAGTGGCAGTAATCTTTATTATTCTGGCAGGTACCCTGCTTGATTAGCTATTGGTAGACGATACTTACCAAGGGTGAACACAGGATGTCAGTTTTCCTTCACTGACTTTAAGCATATTCTATACCATAGCTACAAGTGTTAACTCTAACCTCCAGTAGAACGTAGAATTGGGCCTGTTGGTCCGACACCTAGAAATTAAACGGGCCAAAACCGTACGAAGAGACTAATACACGCAGAAATAGGGCACTAACCAGTAACTCTAGACACTAACAGTAACAATAACTTTATTACTCACAGGGGACACGTTTAAAAGCTCCGAGGAATTCCCTCTCTTTGTCTGACAGCCCAATAGATGCATTGCTCACCCCCCCTTTCCCTCTTTTTGCAATCAAAAATGCTTCCCAGATGCGTAAACGACAAATATGTAAGCAATAATGCATCTATTGGCCTGTCAGACAAGGAGAGGGAATTACTCAACGCTTTCAAGCGTGTCCCGTGTGAATAATAAAAGTTGTTGTTAGTGCGCTATTTGTGTCTATCTTCGTCTCTTTGTCTGGCTTTAGCGATTTTAAATTCATGAAACCGACACTGCTGCAATTGCAGCTCTCACTGCATTGACTTATTTTTCAGGCGAGAAAGGCTAAGCGGTGGGGATACCACCCATTATGTCGGCAGTCTTGAATGTGATAGGGGCCGAGTCGGCAAGCGTAATTGACATTGTTTGAGGCATCGACTCTGGTGAGACGCCCGAGGAGCTGCTGTAAGTTACATGACTACTCAGTTGACAACTCTTATATTTATGTACTAAGGACAGCTACTGCGACTACATCAGTGTCAAATACATGATTATCACATTGGTAGAAATAGCAGAATATTGATTTTCGTGAACAGAACGAGCGGCATCTTTAAACACAGCATTATACGCAGTCTACAGTGTTATATGCAGCACTCTGAGGCTTGCTTTTCCAACATGATGACAACGCAGTCCACCGAAGTCTATGGCAGTCGAGAAAAAGAGGCTCCTTGTCTTCCTCCGCCAGAGCCTGTATACACTTGGGCAGAGCCCCATGCCCCCGTTATGAAACACCGCTACAGACACTGCCACCTGCGCAACAGCTCGATGACTCTGCAAACCCGAGGTCCAACATGAAGCTGAAGGATATGACGTCCGATCTGCATGAGGATGTCCTTAAAGTGGAGAAAGAGAAAACCTCAGTTGGACGGCCTCTCCGAAAGCAAGATGTTTTATGAACAAGGGACCGTAATCATGCTTCAAGCCCAGAACACGTTACATTCACTGAATCAATTTCTTAAAGACCTCATAAGCAAGCGGAAGTCAATCCTAATTCATTTAAATCAGCACGGTTACGGTTCCTTGATTTTTGTACTGGTTTGTGTAACTGGGTGATTCACGCCGAATCAGGCAGGGTCGACCTCTCCATTTTTTTCTTTCAAACATATATTAAAGCCTTGTCCCTAGGAGGCATATTAGCGCTGAAAGTAGGTGAAAATAATTGGTGGTTATTTTTTAACGAATTATCATTAAGATGTGGACATTTTGACCACTGCGCTTCCTGCGAAGTTTGACGCCATGTATCTTCATAACTATTTAACATATCCTGCTGAATTTTTTGTTCACATTGTCAGGGCTGGTTAGCATTCTAAGGTTTGCCTTTGTGGAGATAAAAAATCGCAAAGTTGACTCATTTGTAAAGTATGGTACGTTTTGGGAACCTCACTAGTCGTCTCCCAATTGTGATACCCGAAAGTAATCTACATCATTGTGTTCGTCTCGAAATACCCTTTCTTCTCGCAGCAAGAACATCGTATTGTTATTTGGGGCAAGGCACCCAACAGTCTTTCTGTGAGGGGTGTCTACCGAAAACGCGTAAATTCGACTGCGCACATCCCATATATTCCCACTCGTGACATCGTTCACTTTACACACAAACGTTCTTCATGACGACCCAAAACAGCACATAAAAAAATGCTTCAGAGATGGTCGAAGTTACGTTGCGAATGACGTTACGTTACGAATGTAACTTCGCCCATCTCTGAGGCATTTTTTTTTGTTTCGCTTTGGGTCGTCATGAAGAACGTTTGTGAGTGATATTAACGATGTCACGAGTGGGAATATATGGGATGCGCGCTGTCGAATTTACGCATTTTCGGTAGACACCTCTCACAAAAAGGGCGCGTTGCCCCAAATCACAATATGATGTACTCGCTACGAGAAGAAAGGGTATTTCCAGACAAACACAATGATGTAGATCACTTTCGGGTATCACGATTGGGAGACGACTAGTGAGGTTCCCAAAACGTACCATATTTTACAAATGAGGCAACTTTTCGATTTTTTATCTCCTCAAAGGCAAACCCTAGAATCTTCAGAACTTAGGATGCAATGCTATCCACCCCTGACAAATATGTGAAAAAAAAAATCACCTGAATATGTTGAATAGTTATGAAGATACGTGGCGTCAAACTTCGTAGGAAGCGCAATGGTCGAAATGCCCACATCTGAATGATACTTCATCAACAAATAACCACCATTTATTTTCAGCTACTTTAAGCGCCAATATGCCTCCTAGGGACAAGGCTTTAATATATGTTTGAAAGAAAAAAATTGGAGAGGTCGACCGGACCACCCTGCCTGATTCGGCGTGAAATCACCCAATGCTGCTTTTCATTGTAAAATTTGACGTGTGTGTCATTTTCAGGTACGTTTGCACAATTTCAATGTGGTAAATACATTGTGTTCCTCGAAAGCTACATAGTTGAGCTATACGACATTTCAAAACTTCGTCACTCCCCCACTGCCTGTGAATTGTGTTCTGTGTACGCCTGTATAGGCCGGTGTCTTGTGCCCTATCCTACATTTAACTTGCATTAAATTTGCCATATTTGGCAAGTGACGAATAACATGTGGGACGTGACTGCATGTGACATTAAACGCACATGTTATTTATTATTATTTTTTTTAATTTTTGTAATACAGTTCTAGTTGGGGATCTATTATGTGATGCAGTAGGCTAAATCCGGTGCATGCTTCGTGTTTGTGGCATGAAGACATCGCATTAATTTGTCAAATCTTCAACTTTGAGGCAGAAACTTTTATTTATCAGAATTCGATCGAAGTGCTTCTAAATGATGGGAGAAGTTGTACGCAGACGAATACAGTAGATCCCATCAACTTTTGACATGTAAATTTTGTAAATAAATTAGTGACACGTTAGGTGTGACTACATATACTAGCAAAAGCTTTTTGCTGTCCGAACCATGCGTCTATTGGTTTGGTTTGCGGATTTGCTTAAGGTGAAACGCTACCTCACAATCATGTCGCAAACGTACACACCATCTTGCCGCCCTCGTGGAGTATCTGCCTCAACTCCTTGTGGGTCTCACGGTACCTGTGGATCGCCTTTGATACTAGTGTTCAGTTATCATACTCATCTGTACAGCAACATCGTAACCAATTATGCCTACCGCTTCATGACATACCGCGAACTTGTGTGGGCTGCGTTGGACTTGTGGAACACTGTTTGGGTTTCGAAACACCGTCATCAGCATGGCCTGCAACCATATCCCCTGTCACCGAGTACCATCCCTCTTATGGTGCCATTCCCCAGCCTTTCCCCAATATGGCTTGAGCGAAGCATCCTGGAGTCGTGGACATTACCAGGCCACTGAGCAACAACATTGGTAATGTACGAATTGGCATCCACTATCACCTGAACATTCGGGGAGTGGAAGTATTTTCGGAAGTTGATATAGTTTTCGTCACGCTGTATAGGGGCTTGGATACGAACACGGGTGGTATCCAATTCATATAACTCAGGGAAAAGAGGTGTTGACACAAGGAATTGTACCGGGTTAGTATATTTGACCGGAGGTCGCCCTCAAAGCTCTTTTGACATTTTTCGACACCAACACCAGCACTTCGATCTTTATTGGGAAGGGGCTCATTATTTCATTCCCCCCTTCACCACCAGGAATGGGGTAGTGTATCTCCCCTGGAGGTGAAACTCCCCATTCATCATCTTAAAAATGAAGTTGTTATTGGCCGGAAATCAGGAGACTCAGGTTCGATTCCTGGTGTCAGTGGCTCTTTTTTCGTGAGTTACTTGAATTCGTTAAATTTCTGGGCATTTGAGGCTTATGTGTCTGTGTCATCCCTAATTATGGTTAGCCTCTGCCAGTTCTCGTTGTTTATGGGTGTCATCGGCAGATACCAGGCAAACCACCTTTTCTCTTTGCACGTACGGCTGCATGACCAGTGGACACCCCACAGGAGTTACACAATCCCGCCATCGTTGTAACTACCTTCCTGTAACTAACCGCTATCTTGTCGTAGTCGCACGTCATACGCAACATCATTTTGAGGTCATGTGACTTTGTTTACATGTCGTTTTATCGCTTGCAGACATATTCCCGTTGGCATAAAGTCAAGAGACGGACGTATTCGGCAAGCGTAAACTATATGTGCTTCTTCCGCGACCATGGTACACCACCTCTCCTTAGTTGTACATCACACATCACACCGACTCAGTGTGTCTTAACGCGGGGGCCTGATCGCATCTTTGGAAGTGGTCAACAGTGCCAGCCCTCATGTACAAAAGTGCGTGTTTTACTGCGAGATTATCGGATAAAAATAATTACCGGGATGGAAAAACGTCCAAAATGGCGCACAGAAATAGCAAACGCGTTGTTTACAAACTGTTTGGCTGCCGACCACGGGCGCGGCTCGTACGCGTGCAATGACGCGGGCGATGACGTACGCGTCTCTAGCGCTTATCAAACGCTGAATTTATAAATAAACTGATAAGAAAAGAAGACACGGCCACAAACACAAGAACTCTCGGTTTAACAACACAACAGCACGGGACCAAATTAAATCCAGAACGCACGCGGGCAAGCGCGTTATCGATACACTACCAAGTTTTCGTAGACGTAGAGGATGCTGTCGACAAACCCCTCCCAATCCTTACCTTAGCTGCGTGACCCGGTCGAGCCTGACTCTCGGAAACATGAATGAAGAAGGAAGGTCACTGAAAAGGTTAGCCAGCTGTGGGTAGCTGTGTAGTGTTCCAGCCTCGGAACATCAATTTCCATCTCGGAAACATGTTTGTCGACCCGGCCCGCCGTGCTAGCGTCTTTTGTCAGCCCAGCGCGGCCCGGCCTGCGGTCCGTGTCGGGGGCCCGAGCCCGTGGAGGGCTCTAGTGTGCGGTGCCATTTGCTACGACGTGTCACCATGACCTGTCCAGTATGCATTGCGTTCGCCCAGCATGCTTTCGTGTTTCGTCTATGAAGCAGTACAATACACTGGATGCCACCCCTGTGGGGGAACCTGGAACACGGTTGTTTGTCTCAATTATTCCAGTCCAAATAATCTAGGTAAGCTCTACAGGTTCAAACTTACATTTCATAAGCTTTGACAAGGTTTGGACTACAGAGGTTATTGAAAATATGCAACTGATGATACGCTGCTAAAGTACGCGTCTATGTGCAATTTCTTTCTTTTTTCTTTCGATGAACATTTGTCGTTTCATGGGTTCACGGTTCACGTCGCCCTGTGCACATAATTTTACACTTTGCACGTAAGTTCCTACGTGTTTACAGGCTTAAACTGTCTCCATTTGTCTTGCGAAAACTTAGCTCATTACACCAGAAGTTTACCTGCCTGATGTATTTATGGCGCTGCCTGAGCAGCGCCAGAACAAACGCACGTATAGTACGGCTTGCTGTTGAGAGGTGTACGTGAATGATGTCCCCGCAAGTGACGAGAAAGCTGTCGCTTGCGACCAAGTGAAGGGCCACGAGCGCTTGTAGATATAGGCACGGAACAGCTACACTTCGTCTTTCTGATCACGTCGTCGCGCACCAAGTTCACAATGAACAACACTCCATTCCGGAACCAGAGCCATTCGAACATCTCATCATCGTCGTACATATCGAAAACGTTCCGGCGATCACAAAAGAATCTGTCTTCCAAGAGATCGTTGCATAGCAGAGCGCAGTCGGCGCATTAGAACGACCTCCATCTATCCGTGGCGCAAGAACAAAGGGGAAAGGTGAAGCTTAAAAGCGTTGATTCCTGGGCTAGTTGGTACTACATGACTTCACTGAATTTAAGCGCGGTAAGGATAAGACGCGGTTAGTCGTCTCTCCCTTGTGTCTCGTCCTAACCGCGTCTAGATTCAGTGAAAGGGAAAGGCTGCTCACAGGGCTGGAGGGAGCTCGGTGGATCCCTCAAGCATTCGGAGTTTACTCTGCGTGGTCCCTCATCGATTTCTCCTCCGGCGCGCTTTGTGCAGCCCACGGAGTGGTCACGTGGGAGTCCCATAGGTCGGCGAATTCATTCATGATGGCCTTCACCGACTTCATTCACCATCACCTCATAGAGAATGATGTGATGTTGAATGAAGGGCATGGTGTGATGTGAGGTTGAAGTTGAATGAACGGCATGATGTGAAGTGAAGTTGATGTTGAAGTTGAATGAAGGGCTATGATGGGGATTTGAAGTTGAAGTCCGCGTGATGGGTTTTGAAGTTGAAGTCTGCGTGATGGGTTTTGAAGTTGAAGTCCGCGTGATGTGTTTTGAAGTTGATGTCAGTGTGGTGGGATTTGAAGTTGAAGTCAGCGTGATTGGTTTTGAAGTTGAAGTCAGCGCGTGTGGGTTTGGAAGTCGAAGTCCGTGTGTTGGGTTTTGAAGTCAGCGCGATGGTTTTTAAGGGGAAGTCAGCGGGATGTGTTTTGAAGCTGAAGTCTGCGCGATGAATTTTGAAGATGACGGATAGGTTTCGAAGTCTTCATAATAGGTTTTGAAGCCGACAATGTTTAGTCGATGTATGACGTTCACGTGTCGTGACTGTTACTTGTGCGAACACGTGCGGAGTGAATGGCAAATGTGTATTGGAGTGCACCGAGCGAACATAAACGCTTCGCGTTTCGTGTCTGGTGTGGGCGTATGGGCCTAACACTGCAGATGCCCAGCGGACTTCCTCCCCTCCCCCTTGTTGTGTATCGGCGGTTGCAGGGAGGGAAAGTGTTTGGAACGCGTTACTCTCTGACGTAGTGGGGCGCGGAGGGCAATGTCATGTAGGCGGAGGCAACTGTATGTTGCGAATGTGAGCGGTAGATTAGATCAAGATGCGATTTGGCGTTCTGCGGTCGCGCAGTCTGCCTGTTGCGGTTGTTCAGTTTGACTCATTTGCTCGCCTACAGCTATAATGTGCGTATATATGTATATTGGATGGGTTTGGATTTGAGCCTCAACCTTCGGTCGCGTACGCGCGTTTTACTAGACGACAGTAGATTGCTGTCGTGCCGACGAAGTGTGCTTTATTAGGCTTATTTTGTGTCTTCTTAGATTGCTTATTTTTCTTTTGTGTGATTGGGATCCAAATAGGACAAGATCGGACTGGCATTGTTTTTGTGGACGTCTTTTATTTTAAATGTAATACACAGAGGTCACTATAGGTCTCTTATTTATCTGAGGTGCATAGGTCATGTTTTGGGAAATTATGTGTTCGGCATGCATGTAGCATCCATCGGACACAAGTGTTCCATCAGAGCACGCAGCTGCTATTTCTTAGATATTCATCGCCAATAACGTACATTTCAGCAGAGGCGGGGAAGTTCATTACCACCCAAAAGTTGCTAGTTACGAGTTACGTCACTAAGCTAAATATTTAATGAAGTTACAACCTTCAAGTTATCAAAATGAAATTAAGTGAGAAATGAAAGTTCTTGCTACCATGCCGAAATTAAGTTGGGAGCGGAGTTCCGAATATACCTTGTCAATTGGGCACAAAGTGAGAATTGGAATTCCTGGAGAAGTTCTGCGAGTTCCCATTTTCCGCGCACATTTCATAGAACCTTGCCAGTGGCCTTATCACCTTCCCCGTAAAAAATGCACTCCACGCACTCCAAACGAACGCTCTACTGCGACCTAACTCAGAAGCACGTCGGAATTGCGTTTGCGTACATCCAGTACATCGCGCTGCAACAAGGCGGAGCAGACGGGCTGCTGGCGCCGCGCACGTGCAAGAGGCGGGGTCACTGTCGTCGGATTTTTCAGCAGCAAAATAAAAAGAAAGGAGCCCGCGTTGTGCTTTCTGCCTGCTTGGACGTGAAGCGAAATAGAAATATCTAACTTTGCTCATGATACTTTTGCGAAGTTACCTCAAAAGTGACTAACACTATACAGTCAAGTGATTATGATGAGAGGTTGTTTCAAACATCAAATAAAAACAGGTAAGAGTGGGAATTGTTATAAACTGTGTCGACACATATTTATTTAGAGGTTGTGAGAGACGAAAAGAAACTGTTTCACGGACTGTAAGTTGGTGGTCTTCCAGGCTCCTTGCAGTCTTCACTTCAATTTGCGCCTCACATTCTGTATGTATTACATGTGTCCAAACGCCTCGGTCGTTAAGAATTCACTTAGTGTTCGTCCGTATATACCCTCCTCGGAGGAAAAAGAATACAATGGGTTACACTTTTCCGAGGACAGATTCTCAGTTTTTGGTCTCAGTGATTTCTCCAGACCATGATACATCCCTGTGACACCCCCCACCCCAAAGAAAAAAGTTTGTCGACACCCCCTGCAAAAAAGGGGGCTTGCCGTTTCAGCTGTAATGACATGTCGGTAAGTATACGTGTAAAGCTGTTATCAAGTAGCGGTAATAATGACCACGCCCCCTGCTTGGGATTCCGGATGAACCACTGCAGTGGTGTATTGCATGAAAGAATTAGAGTAAAAACATATGTCCAGCGAAGGTGATTACAGGTCGCTGAATTAGTTCATGACGGCTATTTCCAGTGTCAGTAAGCATCATGTCACAAGAACTCATGTAATACTGAGTGGCTGGCCACGATGTATTCCGATGCCGAAGCTAATACCCCCGCGTCACGAGTGAAAAATGACACGGCGGAAAAGCCAGACGTACGAAGCCACATGATCGTGCAATGTACCGGCAGACACGGCGATCGTACGAAGTCATATGAATGTTCAATGTGCCGGCAGGCAAGGGTATCGTACGAAGCCACATGAACCTGCAATGTGCTATGCGCTCACTTAGCTGTCAACAACGGGCGCAACATTGTGCAACAACCCTACCGCGTAAGCAACATACCTCCCGCCGCCGTTCACATGCGACAGCGGAGGTCAAACGTTGCATCCCTCCCTTTCCTCCTTTCTTGGTGCACCCTGCTTCCAAGCCCAACCCAGAACAAGGCGACCGCACCCTCCAAACAGCATACCCCTCCTCCGCTTACGCTTTCGCCGCCACTACCAGGAAATCCACGCTAACAGGGGCGAGGAAGAGACGCCAACGTCGTAATCCTCCAGCAGCGAGCAGCTGGGCACACCAACGTAGACCTTCGTTGGTATTCAACTTCAAAACCCCATCAGCGGTCACCCGAAGCCACATAAACGCGCAATGTGCTATGCGCTCACTTATCTGTCAACAACGGGCGCAATATTGTGCAACAACCCTACCGCGCAAGCAATACACCTTCCGCAGTTCACATGCGACAGCGGAGGTCGAACGTGGCATCCTTCCCTTTCCTCCTTCATTGGTAAACCCTGCTTCCAAGTCCAACCGAGTGCAGGCTGACCGCACCCTCCAAGCAGCATACCCCTCCTTCGCTTACGTTTTTGCTGCCACTACCAGGAAACCCACGCAAACACAGGCGAGCAGGACGCTAGCGTCGTAATCCTGCAGCCGGGCACAACCCACGTAGGCCTTTCTTGGAGTTCAACTCCAAAAACCCCATCACCGACTTCAGCACCCATCATAGGAATTCAACTTCAAAACCCCATCACAAACTTCAACTTCAAAATCCATCACCGACTTCAGAACCCATCATAGGAATTCAACTTCAAAACCCCATCACAGACTTCAGAACCCATCATAGGAATTCAACTTCAAAGCCCCATCACAAACTTCAACTTCAAAATCCATCACCGACTTCAGAACCCATCATAGGAATTCAACTTCAAAACCGCGATGGGATTTGAAGTTGAATTCTGATGATGGGTTCTGAAGTTGAATGATGGGTTATGATGTGATGGATTCTGAAGTTGAAGTTGAATAATGTGATGTGATGTGATGGGTTCTGAAGTTGAAGTTGAATGATGGGTTATGATGTGATGAATTCTGAAGTTGAAGTTGAATGATGCGTTATGAAGTGATGAATTCTGAGGTTGAAGTTGAGTTACGGGCTCGTGATGTGATGGTTTATGACGGTGATGTGATGTGATGGGCTTTGCGGAAAACTGACCATGATGTGATGTTGAATGAATTCTTAGCAAAATGCCGACCTATGCGTGGGACGCGTGAGGAAAATCTCCACCGCGAGTTTCCTCACAGCGCGTCATGCGAACGGCCCTGGGTACATGTTTCCTTAATCCCAAGCATTAAAAGCACTATGCGCTTGATGAGGGTCTCCTGGGTACACGTTGCTTTTTAACCACCGAACGAGGAGCATGTACCTTCGAAAGGGAAAATACCGCTATCAGAAATAGAGGATTATTTCTCCATATTGTGTTCCGTAATCCTTGTCTCCGTGTTTCCTGGTGCCTCGCGACGGTGATGGATGTTCACCAACTACTCCGCATGTTACCAGCGTCCATAGCAAAACATTTCAATCTGTGAACGTAATTACCACATGTGGAAGCTGTTAAACATTTATTTATTCTTTTTTTTTTTTCAGACACAAAGGCTCGCGGATCAATTCTGGATATTCCTGACGATATAGCGACAGAATTAGTCGGGGTTCATACTGACCCTTACGCTTGGTGGTTTGGGCAGTTCATGGCATACATCATGAGGCCTTCGTTGTCCCTATTTGATAACCTAAGCGAAACGAAGAGAAACATCACCTTCAGGTCTCCTATTGTGGGGTGAGTGGTCGACATTCCAGATGATGTTTCCTCGCAAGGTTACACATTATTCTAATCGCTGTGACACTGTAGAATAGTTAAATGCCTTATATAATTGTGTTTATAATTTAGGATTCGTAGTGAACACGCACTGTGCCCTGTTTTCTCTGTTTATCTCTGACGGTGAACCACATTGTTTTGGGGTTACTTGCACTTATGCATTTGTCATTCTACGCTGCAGCACACGATGTTTCACCAAGCCATACTTTTCAGTTTAACAGTCTAGTTAGCAAATAGTAACGGAAGTAGTCCACCGTTCAAGTTAGATAAGCCTTGTAAATAATCCGTAGGCTCACGTTGAGTCAAGTCCATTGCCAACTATGTTGGAAAGCGGATAATATTGCAACAATTGTTTAATCTCATTTTAGCTTACACATTCGACGCACTGACAAATGCGTCGAGGCGGCCCGCCACGAAGTAGAAGAATACATGGAACACGCCGAGGAGTATTTCGACAATATCGCGGGGCCTGTACCAAGGCGCATTTATGTGGCAACCGAAGATCCTTCGGTCTTCCAGGAACTACGGAAAAAGTACACTTTCGCTCATTTACTTTACGATGTGAGCGGGTCGTAAGTAGGAGTAAGAGATATCAACGTAGGTGTGCTTACTCCGAATCCTTTCCTTGTGTCATTTGTGAGAGTACTGCTGATTCTTCAGTTTCCGGACGTACAGTACTGGACAAAAGTTTAGGGAACACGCTCCGGCGCGTTCGTTCCTCAGAATGACAGGCTAACAGCGAATGGGACCGTAGGAGCTTGCAGACATGTGCCTAGGTAACCCAGTCACCCGTTTGTAGTTCGTACGGTACCATTCGCTGCTAACGTGTCACTCTGAGGAAGGAATGCGCCGGAGCGTGTTCCGTAAACTTTTGTCCAGCACTGTATCTGCATCAGACGCGCAGGTGTGGAAAGGTAGCGAACCCCCTCCGGAAGTGTTCTCCATCGATATCAACTGACTTGTTTCTTATCTGTGGTAGATCAGGATCTATGCGGCCACGATCAACCATTCGGGAGACTGCAAGGCTTTCGATCCAAATGATGTCGAAACTCATTTGCGGTACAGTTCGCGAGGAAATGTAATTTGCATTTACAAGGCACCACAGATCTCACTATTACCCGAACGCTTAACTATATCATTACCAATTACCACCGATAACTCTGTGGAGAGCGTGCCAGTACACTTGCATCAAGGGTACGGCAGCGATTTTTGGCCTGGTGCTGCGATTTTGTATCGTATTAAAGAACTCTACATTCAAAAACCGCAGTAATTTGGGGAATAATTACAGATTATACTCCCCTAGACTGGAGTTACGTTCCACATTTTAGTTCCTTCGCCCTGGAATTCACTCCCCACTAACGCAAATACTCCCTAAGCTCTTTGCACATGCTTGCGCGTTTGGATACACTCTAAGAAAAACGGCACGCGCCACGACACCCTTTTGGGGTGCAGTCGATTGTCCCGTACGTGGCACCCCATAAGCGTCACAGAACACCCCAGAATGAAGGGTGTATTTGTACACCCTCCCTGAGGGATTGCTATAGTATACCCCCTTGTTTACCGGAAGGTGTTCTTGTACAACCTCTCTGAGGAAATGCTAGTACACCCCTGTTTACCGGAGGATGTTATTGTACACCCTCCTTGAGAGTTGTAGTACACCCCGTCGTACTGAAAGGTGTTCTTGTACACCATCCCCGAAGAAGTACTAGTGCACCGCTTTTACTGAAAGGTGTTAGTAGACACCCCAACCCTCCACAGGAAACGGTGGTTCATTACACACATCAGAATTTAAGCTACACTGTGTAAATGAAACAGTACTTCATGCAAGTGAGTGTTTTCTGATACATGCAAACCACACAAGAAGCCACAACAAATGCAATGCTCATTGCAAACTGTTTATTGCGCATATTTGTAGATTTGGTGGAAGGAAGGAATTTGGAAGGAATGACTTACCTGAGCGTTCACAAGGATAGTGAATATTCAATGCTAGACAATCTGAAGCCGTCAGCCATTCGCACTCAAATGTCAAGCTCGTCCCAAACTGGATGATTCTCTTCTGCGTATGCCCACGTACTCCGCTTGTCCTGCGCGTGTCCACGTACTGTGCTCACGGGTGTACACTCTTAGAAAGAAGGGAGCTAAAAAGGAATGAAATGATGCTCGGACACCCTCGCGAACAGAGAAGGTGTTGCAGCGACACCCTTCCACAATGCGGGGTGTTGCGTGCACTCCCTTCATGGAGGGGTGTTAGCCTCACGCCCCAATGTTTATAATGAGGTTCTTCCAGACTATGCAACAGTGCAGCCTCGTACTTTTGTACATTTGTTAAGATTATCGAGACATGCTTTACAAATACACAAAAGAGGGAGAGAAACAGATCAACTAGGCTCTGTCTGAGATGGCCAGAGTAGTTGTATCCTTGCAGAGGACATTTACTTTTCGCAAGTGCTGGCTGTACAAAAAAAGCGTTGGTGGCATATACACTGTGTTTCACCTAAGAGTGACCCCTAATTATTAAAAAAAAAGTACTTGAAATAAAAATTAGAAACCTTCTGCGTCATACTTGTGAAGCTTTTGCCGCCCAAACAGGTGGTTTCCATCAGTGTACCTCATTAATTAGTATAATTAGCTTAATTGAACTAAAAAAATTCCCAAGGAAAGGTAACTTTTTTTTTGCGCTAATCCCATGGCCGCAACACCCAATTTCAGTCACAATTACAGCATCTTTCACGAACTTTTCATAAAAATTTTACACACGAAAACACGTAAAAACTGCCCGAAACACCGTCGCTCATCAAGGCGCGCTCGTTCAAGTTGCCCCGCCTAAAGTATGGGGAGGAGGAAAGGACAACACAGGAAACAGCACAGAACATCTGATGTCTGTGATTATCGGTAACTGATGGCTGCGAACAGATAAGCTTGCGAAGGCGAATTGCGTGACCGGGCCGTTCCCCGCCCTACCTTTTTTTTTTTTTTTGTATTCATGCGCAGTGGGAGTGTCCTGGTGCCTTGCCGATAGCGCCGCCACTGGTGAAATCCGAAAACGCGCTTGCATAGATGGCAAGTTTTGTGGAAAGATCGTGGAAGATCCTGTAATCGTGACTGAAATGGGGTGTTGTGGCCATGAGCTTTCTAATTAGCCAAAAAAAAAAAGTTACCTTTCGTTGGGAATTTTTTTAGTTCAATTAAGCTAATTAGACAAATTAATGAGGTGCACTCATGGAAACCACCTGTTTGGGCGGCAAAAACATTCACAAGTATGACGCAGAAGGTTTCTAATTTTTATCTCAAGTAATTTTTTTTTAATAATTAGGGTCGCTCTTAAGTGATACACCCTGTATATTTGGAAAGTGGCCAACATTGCGTAGTGAGAAAAAGATACTGCAACTTTCCAAGCATGATGGTGGTGGCTACATTTTATTTTCTCGTGCTCATAAAGATGCCGCCTCTACAATGCAGTCTTTCTTGTTATAATCGTAATTAACAGCCGTGTCGGTCGTTCCATTTGAAGGAAAATGTCCGTGGAAATACTCTCTAATGACATGGAAAGCGGCGGGTCAAGTAAGAAACGCAATGTCTGATGCAAAGGGGTATCTGTTCTGTGACCCTAAGTGCCTCCAAGTTACTGCAGATGCACTGCACGTTGATGAGGCGTATGTCTGTCACCGTTACGAAAGTGTTTTGCTCCTTTGTACTCTATAGGAGCGGGTTATAAAATTTTGGGTCGTATAGTACTGCAATCCCAATGACGGCACCTGACGGATGTTCTGAGGCATATGCTCTGGCCTCCCTTCAAATCCGCGTACGCGATGGAGGGAGGTAAAGAGGAGAAGGGCCCCTTGATAACGCGGTCCCCACCCCGGGTAGATCGTGTCTTTGATTGCGCAGCCGTCGGGGCACTTTGGGGGGATGTTCCCGTGAGGATTTTTTACTAAAAATACGTTCCGCTTGGGCACTTCTGTGGGAGCTGTTCGTGTTTTGGGGCAAGCACAATACTGTTTTTGTGACGTGGTGCAACAGAGATCAATATCTGCACAAAAACAAAACATAAAATACCAATGAAGTCACATCACTTAATGACAGAGTGCAAAACAGACTGCTTAGTGTTCTCTGCAATGTGCTTGCGTACTTGGCAGTCAATGGAACACCTGCAGGAAGAGTGTCAGGGGGAACACCCTTAGGGAGGGAAGTCGAGGGGACTCCCTAAGGAAGGGGAGTCGAGGAAACACTCTTAGCAAGCGAGTCAGGAGAACGCCCTAAGCCTTAGGGGAGTAACCTGAACACTCCAAAGGGGGTCATATGGGTGATGAGCGCGAACACTCCCAAGGGAGTTTCCGATACTCCCTTTTTCTGAGAGTGTAGTTGGCAGCACCCCAAACCCATCGAAAGAAAATAAATAGGTTCTAGAGCTGTGTTCTGTGACACCACCTGGAGTACAGAGCAAGCGCGGGGTGTAAGTGGTGCCTTTACACCCAGAAAACACTTTTTTTTCTTTTAGTGTATGCCCATGAACATAGTCCCCAGAAGGACTAGAATTGCTTTTTCCCCATAGAGTGTGGGGTGAACAATCTCGACAATTGCCGCCTAGAGTATAGAAGAAGGCTTCTCCTAAACATTACCCGGACAGAGTCCGAAACAAAAAAATCACGTAACTGGGAGTGTTCCAGTACGATTTGATTGATAGGATGTGCCACCTTGTTCATAAGCCACTAATTCGATGCACAAGGTAGCGACCTGTAAAATTAGCGGTCTCCCTTCTCACGTAACAAGCAGTAATGCGATAGCAATCATTGATCTTCTAAGAAAATGCGGAAACAATTTTAAACTGCACGTAATGGTTTGCAGATATGGGTCAAATGTTGGAGAAGAACTGCAATGGGTTATCAAGCAATACAACAGGTGATAACGCGCAATGGAGTTTAGCGTGAAGAAAAACTTCCTTGGTCGCACTTCCACGAGTGACCTAAGTAGCACACATATAGTCATATCGCAACCGCGATCTCGCAGTTGGTCCCTCAAATCACAAGTCCTTCCAAAGTTGGAATATACAGCGTCCGTGTGGGATACTGTGGGGTACTGATCACGGCACAATCTCGAACTAAATAGGGCACCACAAAACGTAATACAACCGCCCCGTCAGTGCCACAGCTCCCCACTCGTCGGATAATAACTCGTCTGTGTTTGTTTCGCAAAATTGATTATTGTAATAATTACCTTAGAGAATCGATAATACAACAACCTACATATCCCTCAGCTCGTACCGATCACCTGCAGGAAGTGAGCATTCCCTCATGCTCAACACGGTCATTTCACAATTTCTTTCTGCCCCGTAAACCGCTAGAATGGCACATTCCCGGTGACATTACACCCGATACTGATGCCAAGCAATTTAAGAAATGTTTATGTGACCATTCCCTTTCATTTTTCAATCTTCATGTTGTACACTTGCGATGTCATTGTTTGCTCTAATCGAACCAAAAATTCTTTTTTTTATTTGTTTATATTTGTGCAATTTATTAAATCCTAACCACTCCCCCTCTGTACGATTCACGACTCTTATGCTAAATAAATAAATAAATGAGTTTGAAGGTCGCACAACACGGCAACACCCTGAGCCTGCATATCGTTTATGGGGCCGTAAACGAGCTTCCTGCGCGGGATCCGTGGATGTCATGCCACTAATGCAGTTTTTGTTTGTTTTCCTTATAGCGGCCGTAACATTTATGCGCCCACTATTCCCATGCCGCCATCTATCGCCCGAGCTTGGAGCGTCCCTTTTATTGGTTCAGTGTTCTGGTTTCACTCTATTTACTCTTGTTGTAACTGCTCTACTTAACTGATTGTTCGTTTTGGACTGTACCACAAAGCTTTGCCCTCACAGTCCTGTTACAGATCTGTGTCCCTTCTGTAAATGTACTTTCGGAAATAAACAAAAAATAAAGAAAGTAAGAGCTGAGTCTTCGGTGCAGACCACAGGAATTTCTAAGGAGCTAGGGCAATAATGCTACCGCCTTAAGGCTTTACCCGTACCGGCATTGCCACTCTCAGCAGTTACTCAATAGAAATGGAGCGTTGTGTTGTCCACGGGCATAAACCGCTACAGAAAATTCAATCGGTACATTTAAAAGCACTTGAGTGTCGTCGTGAAAAGTTGTAATGCTAAAGGTACGGGCTCCATGGTCAAGACGACGTCAGTTGTAGTGCTACGAAGCATATGTTCCATCTGTTAGGTTGTGAGGAAAGTTAGTCTGACTCCCTTCAACGCTGGGCTTCATATGATGGACTAGCAATCTTGTTGCAAAATGGCATTCTTTCATAAAAAGTTACGTTGTCTCTGTCAGGGGTGGACAGTAATACACATATTTTGTCTTCTAATACAAATACCTCCCAGAAATCAGTATTATAACACTAATACATAATACTTTGGTTTTGGGATATTATCAGATGCTTATGTGCATTACACGAGGGGGATTCTCAAGAAGAAAAAATGCAGAAATATACAGAATTTATGCAGTGTTGGACAGCTATACAAGTCATACCCCACTCACATTTTATTTTAGGGAGTTACAGTTTAACATGTTGTCAAAAGTGACAGTCTTGTACTGCACGAATATTCAGTCTTAGTAGAAGGCAGGCATATGAAAGTACCTCTCTGATCTGATGACATAGTGCTGACCAATTTCGAGCACAGTTGATTTCCTACACTCACTGTGTCAGTCTCGATTTCGTTGTGTCATTCAAACTTGTTTACCGTCGGTGGTGCAACTGCCTACAAGAGAGACTATACCGAACGTTCTGTTTCAGATGACAAAGGCCTTGTAAATGTGATTACTCATTCTTACGGACGAACTAGAAGGAATGCGGGAGAGAGTCCAGTAAGCTCTGGTCCTGAGGTCACTCTCTTTTGGAGATATGGCGGTAAAGGAATAATAGGAATATAGGAATAATATTTGTCTCCCAAAAAAATATGTCGGACACAGGAAAATTCTTCAAACAGTGCACTGGTGAGACCTTCACAAGTCGGATTTACGACCTCTCAAAAAGAATTATACCTTCTAGAGTATTATAATAGATGTAATAAATGTAATGTAATATATAAATGTAAATGTAATTCTGCGTATTATAATACAGATACAAATACTTTTGGAGAATGAGTGTTATAATGCATAATACAAATACTCAAAGTATTACAGGAATAGTATTATAGTCAGGGTGTCGATCCGCAAAAATACGGGTTCGATTCGCATTCGCGGTGCTTGAATTTCGTTCGGGCTCAGTTCGGGCTCGGCCGCGCAAAAAATCGAACCGGTTCGTGAACAGGTTCAACACTTCCGTTTTATATCTCCCATACAACTGGTTTGATCAGGAAATCCGTGGCCAATAGCCTACTGCTGTTGTCTGCATTGACGTTTTTAGTTGCCAGGTATTCCCTTCAGCGAGAGAAAGGAGAACTGGATGAACACTTGGAAATAGCATCCACGCTAATATGAAGTGGTGTAGTCCTGCTGCTGTCTGTTCCCGAAATCGCTTTTCTTTTCTTTTTTTTCGCATGCGCAGTGCCAGCAAGATACACTTAAAGGAATCCAAATGAGATAGACAGCATTTTACATAGACGACGGTACTGATCGGGCACATTGCATTCGCAGTGTGAATCGATGTGAAACCTCTGAAGCATGTCGAAAATGAGTCTGCCACCCTTGCTCTGTCCGAGGTCACATCAGTGTACGAGTTCAACCACAACACAAAGGCAATGTGTCAAAACACAATTGCAATACCAGTAAGCACGACTACATTTATTTTTCAAACCACCACCAATCATACAGGCACCGTTCTGCCTATGCTCCTCCTCCACTTCTCATGTTCCTGACTTGTTTAGTTTTTAATGCTCACACGTGAAGGGAAATATTGTGCGCTTGCTTGATCACATATTTGTTCTATACAGAGCTACACAACTGGCCCACGCCATTCCTGCTTCATTCGGTGGACGATGGCAGGCCACTCACCTTTCAGAAAATGCAGCAGTTGCTAGCAGAGGACTGCCACGTCGTTTGCTCGGAAACCCAGCGTTTGATAAGCGCCCGCGTGGCACCTCCTCTCTGAAGAGCAGACACGGCAGCGCCAGAGCCGTGTGTAGCCCTGCCCAGAGCGTGCACGGGCCGCTAGCTGCGGCGCTCACGAGGACAACTGCGCTTCAACGTGTTAAAAAAGACTCTGAAAGCATACCTACGTCCTTGTTTGACTGCTGGGGGAAAATTTGCGAAATCCATGATATGGAGACCAGTGTGTCCTTCGGAGATTGAGAGGCACTTCCGGTCTTATACTGACTTATTTTATGTCCGAACCGTTTCTTTGCGAAATGGTTACCGCTATTATTTTTCCGGTTCCGCTCCGGTTCGGGTTCAACAGTGTCATGAAAATTTCGGTTCGTGTTCGGTTCGACACCGTGATTATAATACTTGACATCACTATTACTGCCCACCCCTGGTCTTTGTGACGTAGTTGTTTGCCAAACCCCTAAAAAATGACCCATCGTACGGTGGCTTCGTTGAAACGATATATATATCTTAAAAGTGTGCATTAGCTAAGCCTAGAAATTAATCGCTCATGTCATATTGCTCAAGTTTAATATAATCGCTAAACATTTTCAACAGATTCCCAAGATACCTCTTTCTGGGCGACGAGAAGGTGGCCAAAGATGCCGGCAATTGGGGAAGACGTTATTCACCGTCTGCCCTCCAGGCTGTCGTGAAAGACATTTTCCTTCTTTCCCAGTGTGACTTGGTCGTATGTACTTTTTCATCTGGATTGTGTCGTGTCGTCTACGAACTCATGCACGAACGACGTACCGACGCCACATCTCACATAGTATCATTAGACGTTGACTACTTCTATGCATACGTTCGATTCCCGCCCAGGCGTATCATCTACCCACACCGACAGATCGCGTCCGAGGAATTGCGACTCCGAGAAGGCGACTTCGTCCAACGAGTGGGTGATATGTCAGTCGTTAAGGAAGCACGATATAAGAAATTTTGGGACGGCTACTCTGTTGGTGGTCTCCAAGGAACAAACTTTACGGGACACTTTCCATCGTTCAAGAGCGTACCACAAGTGCGTGTTTCACCCAATGTTAACAGAAACGAATCTCTTCAAAGAAGCTGAGTCTGAAGCATGAGTCTGTAAAGCGTGAATTGCTACAGTTCTAACGAATACAAATGGTTCTGTAAGGTTTTGTGAGGAATACTGCGAAATTATTCCTTAGATCAGACAATTCGACTGAGATATCCCACAAAAAGTTTCCTACACTGCAGCCGGGTCTCCCCAAGCCTCGTAAGGAATGAATAAGCGAACATTTCCTTGAGTCTGAGGACAAGACGAGGGACAGCCGACACCGGGTTGACACGGAGACTCACGGAGTCTTGTGAGTGTCCGTTTCAACTCCCACACAACCAAGTTGTTAGACACACGCGACCCCTGGCTGTCATGAAAAGGGTTCAACCGGCCCGGCAGTACAGGAACAGATATCCAAATATATGTATTATGCAAGAGCAGATATTGTAAGAATCGTAAGGACCACCGCCATATTTTCCCTCTTTTCTTAGTCACGAAGTCTTCGTACTGCATAATCTGTTCTCGCTCTGCTGCAGTGCCTCTGCACGTCTGCATACGGAGGCACTGCACAGCTCAATTTTCAATCCTGTGCACGACAGGCAACAAGTCGAGCTGTCAAATTTTATTAACGAAAACAGAAAGAAACACGCACAGAAGCCCACTTCTCTTTCCGATTTCATCGGAGTGCTTCAGAAGAGGACCGGACTTCTCGGAGAACGAGATCATCCTCCGTTGCTCACACGAAGAATGTTACGCAAGATACAGGCGTCAATCTTGTTCCGTACCTGTACAGTTCAAATTTAAGTAAGCGGTAACGCGTATACTGCCAACAGTGTAGCATACGCCAAATTTAAAAAATCGTGAACATCATTCGTGGTAACGAAACAATGCGCATTCATAGCAGGGTCATTCCACGCCAGATGATCCAAAGTAGACGGTTTAGCAACGCTTTGTTGCTCCCGCTGCTTTCTATGCTTTTCCAAAGTCATTTACTCTTAAAATGTGAGCACCATTGCGGAAACAATATTTTGTTAACATATTCTAACCGCGGTTGCGGCTGTCGTTCAACAGAAAGCAGCTCTGTCACGGGAATAACGTTTCATTCGGAAGTACGTACTTGATCGGTTGTTTCGTATCCCTGTTTGTGAGAGAGTCATCTAAAATCGTTCGTTTCCAAGCTGGCGCTGTGCCACGGCTGCAGATTCACCTGATTTCCTTCACTGTTGTACAAGTTTGATTACTAGAATACATTACCACTTCAGGAAGAAACACAAAACGTGACCACGTCGTCACATACACGTCGCTGCCACGAATGATGTTTCTAGTCCTGCATGCTTGTCCTGCAGACCGTGACCGGTCTTGTAATAGAAAGTTAAACCAAGAGTAAACCTCCGAACACACACAAATAAAACTGGAGGCGCAGCACTCATCACAAGGCAGATACCTGAGTGTCTGAGCTGCAATCACTCCACCAGTCGTCTGCTTAGGCAGCTGGCCTGCGCATGCTCTTGGGGTCAGGTGAGCGGTCACATGGTAGACAGGAGCATTCCAGAATGCAATGCGAGCATGGCACGACCAAAAACTTGGAAGGGCCGCTCCTGTGTTTCCTTCCTCCATGATTGGAAACATGGAGGAAGGAACCACAAGGAGCTGCTCCTCCGACAGTTTTCAATCGCAACGAGCGTAGCCGGTTCCGCACTTCATTCTGGGATGCTCCTGTCTACCACGTGACTGCTCATGTGACCCTCCAGACAGCACGGCGCCACCAAAGCAGACGACGCGAGCTCTAGTTGTGTCGGTTGGGTCACAGTTCAGATGACAGTATCACGTTGACCGCGTGCTAGCACTATAATTTCTGTATGATCGGATATTTATACTCTTCTATTAAAAGACGAGGCACAGTGCGCAGAACTTAAAAGGAATACGCGGGGCCGGAAACATCACGTGTGGCAACCGTGACTTCCAACGTATGCACGTTTATTGGTTAAGTGGTGAAGAATGCCGTTCTCGGAACATATCATTAATCACATGTGTACAACAATGAACAATAAATTACTCTCGAAAAGCAAAATCACACGGAAAGGAGAGTGAGAAACAACGCCTTGCCACACCGAAAGCTTAGAGCTGATCATGTGTTGGACAGGCCGCAATGGCGATTTTGACTCGTGGGAACGCTAGAGGGTGGCTACGATGGTCTCGATGGAACAGCCGCTCCTTGTGTTTCCTTCCTCCATGATTGGAAACGCCGGCCGTTCGCCCTACTCGGTCTTCAACGTACTCTACTTCCCAGTTCTCAGGTTGCTCATACGGACATCCACATGCCGGCCACGTCGGCTCTTGGAACGATAGCGCGTGAAGCGGTCCTAATTGCTGCCGTCGAGCGGCCACTTCCGGTCTTCGACCTCGTCCTCTATCGTTATATGCCCAGATTTGTTAAAAACGGGAGGCGTACGCCTTTCTTGTGACAGTTATGAACACAAAAAAGGCGTACGCCTCCCGTTTTCAACAAATCAGGGCAGATAACGATATGATTCGAGATGATGGTCGGCTAGGAGCGTGCTGTGTGGTGAAGTTAATTCTTAAGACTGTAGGTCATTAATTATGGTCAATATTTTACAGCGCATTACATGTAAAAATTTGCATTACTTAGTTTGAGTCCGTGTGAAAGAGTGCGTATCTGTATTTCTTCATGTTCACGCTCGTCCATCACCGATATTTAAAAAAAAAATGGTGCAGCTAGAAGACCCACGTGGAACAGTCTTTGGGCAGTCTCTGTTCGAGATATCGGCGGCACCTGTCCTGAGGCAACTCCCTTCGTACTTCTCTAGCGGTTCGCTGGATTTCTGCCCGTCTACACTTGGAACAGTAGCTCTGGAGGACGCAGCTCGAAATACATTCCCTTTAATTTTATAGAGGCCTAAGTAAGTATAGTAAAGTCAGAAGAGTATAACTTACCTTTTGCACATTTATTCACCCGCGCGTGATGTGGCAAGATACCGCATGTGATGGAAATGTGTACTATCACACAGTGTGTATACGTTATGCAAAGCGAGTTTCTTCCTCGCCCTCTAATCGCGCGGCTAAACGGCGGCATTTTCCTTGTGTTTGTGAGTTTTTAACTGCTTCCGGTGACAACTCAGGAGCGATGTCTTCACTGCTCGTTATTGAGTGGGGTTCCAGGTGTGTCCTCGAAAAGTTTCGTGTGCGTGTGCATAGTACATCGTTCGTTAGCGGAGCTCGAAAATGTAATATTTGCAATTTTCCCAATTTTCGGCTGCCGTTTTGGGGATGTGGCGGTCCATGTCCACACAACTACAAGGTGCCTTTGGATAGAGAAGACATTCCACTACTTAATAGTAAAAAATTTAAAAGAAAAAATACTTTACGTGCGCGGGGGTTGACTGGGGTGCACTATCGCCATTTTTTATTAGAGTTATATGACGAAATATATGTCCTGTGTACTGCATTTCGTGTTTGATTCAAAGCTGTGAGACATTAAGCCGTCTAGCTGTACGTTAGTTTTTGTAATATCACGTTGCCTGTTAACCGATGCCATGTTTGTCTCTGAGAATGGAGTGTTGTTTTTGACCAAGGACAGCGAGCGCTGATTATTCGAACGCAAGCGTCGATCGTGCCATGAACGGATGGGTGTGAACCAGTGTTGTACCCGTTACGGAAATATGGTATCGCATTTCCCGATAGTCGTTACTTGAGTGAAAAGTAGCGATATCTACACTTTCTTTTAAATATAACGGGCTAGCGCTATCGTTACCAAAAACGTAACGCTATACAGAAAATAAGTACCAAATAATTCTGCTGGCTGCGTCAATTCCGTATGGAGAGTAGCGCAGAGGACGCGCGAGAGTCTCAAAATGGGTTAGTTAATTCTCTGATCAAAAACACTCTAGTCCTGCTCTCATCTTTTCTTCTCTCTTTTTTTTTTTTTTTTGACGCCTTGAATTAGCGCTAACCAGACCCCTTAGAGCAGGCTACCAACGCAAGATTATGCACAAGAAGCTTCTTGACCTGGTCTCCCCTCGCCCCGCAGGGGGCACTGCCTTAGGCCGGTGTTTGGTGAGTGGCGCCACCACGGCCCTAGGCCCCCAGTCCCAAGGGGTCTTGGTCAAACCCCGGCCGATGGGTTTTCCTTAAAACTCCGGGACCGTATGAATGTGAAGTGTGGGCGACGAGTAGGAACATTCATTCCCCTAAACCTCTTCTGGTATAGAATTCTATTCCTTTCTTGATCGCGGGCGGAAAGCGCCCACGGACCGAAGTTTTCAAACAGGTGTTTCAAGCTAAATACATTGTCGTTAGCAATGGAAGCACTGAGAATGAAAAGAGCACTCCACTGGGAAAAATGTCACCGTTCTTCATTGAGAAGGCGGTGGCGTCTCTGTCAAATAACGTGTCCGAAATTAAGCGCCTTAGATCAGGTGACTTACTCCTGAAATGCACTTCTGAATCTGACTGTGAGCCCGTACTAAACGCACACCAGATGCTTGGAATTAAGATATCGTCAACCTTGCACAGGACTCTTAATACCTACCGCGGCGTCGTGTCGTTAGCGGAACTTATCGATGTTCCTTCGGAAGAGATTCTTGAAAATCTAAAAAGCCAAAAGGTGTTTGATGTAAAGAAAATAAAAATCAGGAAAAACAATGAGTATATAACGACACGCAACACAGTCCTCACATTTGACTGCCCGACTCTACCAGAAAGGATGAAGGTAGGGTATCTGACCGCAGAGGTGCGGCCATATATCCCTAACCCGTTCAGATGCTTCAAGTGCAACCGCTTTGGCCATCCTTCTGAACCTTGTAGAGGGGCTGCATGCTGTGCTCGCTGCAGCAAGCAGGACCATAACTCCAAAGAGTGCAGAGGTTCTGACCACTGCGTTAACTGCGCAGGTGACCACCCTTTGTACTCTAAGTCTTGCCCAAAGTGAAAGTTTGAGAAAGAGGTTATGCACATCAAAGTAACACAGAAACTAAGTTATCCAGAAGCCAGGAAGAAGGCATCTCTCTTTCTGTTGCAGAAGTCCTTTTCATCTGTCGTTAAAGAGAAACTAAGGATGATAGCATGTGCAACACAGACAGAGGAGACAACACAAAGTGAAGAAACATGTACACCTCTTTCTCAAACACTACCTCCTGTAACGCTAACCACAGTTTCGCAATCCTCTTCTGTGGCGTCATTTTCACAGACGCCACCGTCGTCATCGCAACCCGTGGAGGCAAGCTTCATGAAATGCGATGATGACGCGAGCTCACAAGGCTCGTTCACGAGCGTGAGCTCACAACCGCAAAGGAAGCCTAAGAGCAATATTTCGGGGAGTGGCTCACTCCCTGATATATCGCCCAAGGAACTAGCGGCTGCTCGGAAGAAAACTCCGAGACAGCCAATAATGACCCCAAAGAAAAAATAATGAAACGTTCCTTGAGCAGTACACTCTTCTCCATAATGCAGGCATGTCTCATACACATCTCTCTTATTTCCTCCATTATGGCTACCTTGCAGTGGAATTGTCGAGGGCTTTTCACAAATCTCGATGACATCAACGATCTTTCAGACAGATATGATGCATTCTGTATATCATTACACGAAACTTGCTTGAATCCACAACAGACACACACACATTCCGGCGATGGAACCTGTTCCGAAAGGATCGGTTTAATGCAACACGTTCATCTGGAGGTGTTGCTATTCTTACATCGAAAACCCTCCCTGCAAAGTACTTCCCACTGAAAACAACACTGGAGGCAGTTGCTGTTCAAACATGTCTTCATAGGGTCCCAACTGTTTGTTCCTTATACCTCCCACTGTCGGCTGTGGTAAATCAAAATATGCTAGAAGGTTTAATAGATGAACTCCCGCCACCTTTTTGTTTTGCTGGGAGATTTCAGTGAACATAACTTCCTGTGGGGCAGCAGAAAACTGATGGGCGTGGCAAAATAATAGAAAGGGTACTACTTTCAAGACAAATGTGCCTTCTTAATACAGGAGCTGCGGCTTACATCAATAGTGCCTTGCCGTCCTTCTCAGCAATTGATCTTTCGTTTTGTTGCCCATCCTTGTTCCAAAGTGTCAGCTGGGCAGTTGAGAGCAGCCCTCATGGCAGCGATCACTTCCCTGTAGTCATAACGTTCAACCAACCAACCAACCACTAACTTAAACACACGTCCACCCAAGTGGAAATCGTCAGAGGCAAGCTGGAACCTCTTTTAAGAGAAAGCACGTTTTTGTAGAGGAATGTGAAGGAATGCTGAATGCTGTTGTAGCTGCTTAATAAAACAGTACTCTGTCTAACACTCAACATTTAATACTACCATGTAGACTCAGATACATAAGTGCATGGGAAAAAACGAAAGAACTATAATTCGAGCGTCTGCTCGGTAGAGAGGTAGAATCGTCTCTGTCTCTATCGCCAGTCACACACAGAACACCACATTCCCCGAAAGAACCCGATCCGGACCATTCTCCAACACAGATGCGCGCACACGGAGACGTGGCCCATAAACACCCCGCGCAGTAACGGTGTTGGGGGGAAGAAGTGACCTCTGCTGGCGGAACCACTGCCCTGTGTGTCTGGAGTTTGTCTCTCCCGGTTCGGATCTTCAACACACGTCTCTTCACTTCCAGCTTTCATGAACTGGGAGTTAACGAAGCAATTACCCTTGTCACAAACACCATAATTAGCTCTGCCACCGAGTCTATCCCACAAACTTCTGGTCGCCTCCCCAAGCGGCCAAAGCCTTGGTGGACAAAGAAATATGTCAAACTACGAGAAAGGACAAGAGGGATAAAGCGGGGTAGTTGGTACAAGTTCATATCGGCTTACTGCAGCAATAGACGCGGACAAAGTGTTAGAACATAGAAGAGACAAACCACCTGCAGACTCTCAACTAGTTGAGAGTCTGCAGACTGCAGTCTGTAGCTGGGCGTCTACGCTGCTGTACAGCATCGGGAGAACCCTGCATACCCAATACGTGATTCGAATTTGTCTGCAGAACTTAAATTGTGTAACAATTGTGAACCGCTTCGGGATCAAACCACAGTAGTAGCTCATGAACGTGACGTGCATAAGAGACTTCTTAGGGAGGCCCTTGAAATTCGCATGCGCACCCACCTGCAGGCGACCGCCTTGTTCATTGGGGGGAGATAATCGGCTTCGAGGTTACGAGAACGCTTGAGGCCAACAGTTGACGACGCTTTGTACCCATAAGCACTGCAATGCGCTTTTTGCAATCTTCTGTTTCTACTTCACACACGAAATGCCTATCCGAAAACCGTCCCCATGTTTACTGGGGGGAAGCATACGACGTTCGACATTCCGCCACTAGGGGCAACGGAAATATAGAAATTGTCTGTCAGTGCCCCGTCTGTGTCAATAGAAAAATATCCATCTAAGATAAAAGCGGAAGGTGGAAAAAGAATACATAGTTTCTGGTTAGAAGGCAACAACAACTTTATTTTGGCTTTGGAGAGTGGGGAGCTTCATCGCCACAGGCGATACTCTACCCCATTGCTGGTTGGAAAGTGGGGAATAAAATAACGAGCCCCTTCACAATAACGATCGAAGTACGATGGTGTCCAGAAATGTCAGAAGAGCTTTGAGCGCAGAGCGTTGCCGGACTAGATTAGGCCAGGGACCAAGCAATTTCGATAGGGAGAAGGGGCGAGAGTCCAGCTGACGAAGAGGCTCGGAGAGTGTGGTTCGGGAAGGTTGGTAGTGGGAGCAATGAAGAAGAATATGCTCCAGATCCTCAAGAACACCACAGTGGCAGCAGGTGGGAGAGTCAAGTTGTCTCAAGCGGTAACGCCACTGAGCTGTACAGGCCACATCGAGGCGCATTCGGTGGATTAATGCAGCATCTTGACGAGAAGAGTTTCGTGGCATGTGGAAAGCGAGCGTTGGATCAACTCTGCTCAACATAGAGGGGGAAGAATGTCGGTTGTCCATTGGCGGGAAGCCAGGGGTGTCACTAGGCGTCGGAGAATTGAACGGCGGTCTCCTCTCAGCAGAACAATGCTGGTCAGTTTCCGATACGAGAGTGCTGCTTCTGCGGCGCTGTCGGCCTGCTCGTTCCCCACGACACCACAATGAGCCCACCCACTGGAGAACTAGCCTGTGGCCTGCTGCGTAGATAGTATGGTAAGCCATTAACATATCTGTGACTAGGGGTGCGGATGGGCCTCGTATGCCGGAATTTTCAATTGCTTGAAGTGCAGATTTAGAGTCTGTGAAGACTGCCCATTCCCGCGGTGTAAAATCAGCGATGTGTTGTAGAAAGAAAAGAATGGCAGGTTGGATATGAAAGGCGTCTTCCGTGCACTACGCCTTCGGATGGTAATACGAATGCTGAGGTGGACTTCTTGTTTCGGGATGCGCCATCGGTATATGCTGCCGTAAACGTAGAAAACTTCTCGTCTACCATAGCATGAAAACTGGCTCGGAGGACTTGAGGGGGGACCTGATCTCTTCTTTCCAGAAGGTTTGGAAGGCGTGCAAAAGCGGGCGGTACCGGTAGAGACCGGGGGGCTTCCGGCGGTATAGTGTCCTTAGTTGTGAAGCCAGTGAGAGTCTGGCGTGTCCTCTGCGCTACTCGATAGAAGTCGCTTTCAGGGCGATATCGAATTTTCCTGAGGAGCGGGTGGCGGGGAATGTGAGCACGCAAACGGAGGAAGTGCCGAGCCGTTTCACGTTGACGGAGAACCTCAATCGGGAGCTCACCAGCTTCAGCCAGTACTTGCCGTGTTTCAGCCATTCTTGGAACTCCGAGGCATCGACGAAGGCTTCGAGCAAACATGGACCGAAGTGTATTTAATGAAGTGGTTGATATCCTGTACAGAATAGGAAGGCTGTAAGGCACAGTCGCCCTCAAAGTTAGAAGGCAAAAGAAAATCATTTTTATGGAAAATGGTGCATGAGGTGATACCAGTGAGGGACAAATTTTATTACCATATTTTATCTGTGGGGGAAAAAGAGCAGAAACTGTGAGATTTGCGGTCAGATAGAAACGGCGATGCACACCGTCTTCGTGTGAAACGTACCGGCGTACCTGTGGTCCTGTGCTAAGAAATATTTTGGATTAAGTAACTTGATGTTTGAAGGAGCATATGTTTGGGAATACATTTGGGGAATTAATAAAAAGTCAACAGAGATTTTACATGTTAGTAGCAGTCGAAATCGCATATCAGGTTTGGGTAAACAGGTGTAGGGTGGTTCATGGTGGTGACTGGTGGGGCAAAGAACGAATGAGAAATAAAATCAGCTAATACATACAGCTCCCGTCAACCTTAATAATCACACCGCAAAAAATATGGTCTCTTTCCCGAGCGCGATTACAGCAACCCTTGGGGTCATGAGGAAATCTTAAGTTGGACAAAATTATTCTGTTAGTTTAACGCAAGGATTTTGTTCGTTTAACATTCCCCCAGTGCCCCCAGGGTGTCTGTTATCGCGCTCGGAAACGAGACCCCCCCCCCTTTTTTTTTTTTCAGTGTTATTAAGGTTGACGGGAGCTGTACGAACTTGGCTTGGGAAGAAGCGGCTACGGTTTGGAGCAAAAACTTCACAAAACAGTGGCACAGTAAAGGGTTTGGGTAAAGTAAAGGGTGTAGGGCATTGCTGAATTTAAATTACCAGATTAGTTAAACGAATTTAGAATATGTTAATGCCGCAACACAGGAAGGGTATCTGTCGGAAATTTTGGGTGAGCTAATTGTAGAGCACACTCAAGTGCACAAGCAATGGTGCAGAGTTTTAGAACTGGCCTCAGTTGTTTACTTTGTTGACTTCAGACTTTCAGACTTCAGACTTTTTTATTTTTTCTTTCTGTCATCATTTATACAAAAACTATGTAATTAACAGTACCACTAGGCAAGCCTGTGATGTGGTTCTGTATACATGAATACTACAGAAAAAGAATGTGCAATGTCATATACATGCAGTCAATGTATATATAAAAAACAAGGTAAGTAGGGGGACAGTATCGTAACGACAAGATACTTGAGCTCAGGCACAGTGATCACTGAAAAAAAGACGAGAGCCTCTTTTTAAAGGCATAAAGCGAGGGAGAATTGCGGATAACAATAGGAAGACTATTCCAGTTCTTACCGGAAAATAGCAAAACCAAAACATCACAAAGTCAGTAGGAGGATATGGCAAACTCAACATAAAATCATCAGCTCGACGGTCGTAAACACTTGTGCTAAAATGACGAGTTGTTAAACAGGAATTCACAAGATTATTGATTATTTTATACAAGAGTATCAAGCACTTATACTTGATAAGCACAAAAAACGGCCAAATGTGCAACAAGGAAAATGCAAATGTAACAGTGTCATGAAGTGGTATTTGTATACGTAGCGCTTTTTTCTGCAGAACGTCCAGATCACGGAGTCGGGATTCATATGTCAACCCGTAAACTTCTAATGCATACGAGATGTGGCTATGAAATAAGGGATAATAAATCATTGTATCGGCAGGATAAATTTTAGCCGTGATAACGCATATAATCCACTCGTGACTTTCTTTCTGACATGCTCAATATGAAATCGCCATGACAAGTGAGAATCGATGTGTAGCCCGAGAAACTTTATATTTTCAGTATTTTTAAGTTCGATATCCCTGAAACGTAATTCTAAGTTACTTGTGTCTAGCACTCTTTGTTTAGGGTGGAAAATAATGTAGCAGGACTTATCAAGGTTAGGTCTTAATTTGCCGTGCCTTGTATATGCGATCGTGATAATCGGAGATTTTCGCTGCACGTAATAACGATCGTAGTATATTGCTGTACCCTGCAAATCGTTCCCGTAATAAAGAATTATGTGGATTCATGCGCACTTTTTTGTAAAGATTGTTCTTACGTTTGATACTCCGTAGAAGTGCTTTGGTAACCCAGGGCTTTCTTATTTGGCCTCTTCTACTTACCGCGTGTGAAGTAGTGGCACACGTAATTTCGTTGTTAATTATGTTGATAAATTGTTCAAACTTCCCATTTACATTCTCGTTTTGATATATGAAGTCCCACTTTAGATTATGTAGAGATTGCTCCAGAACTAAGTAATCGGTCACTTGCTTCGACGTAGAATTCGGAAGTACTACTGGGTTTGCCTTAGTACACATGAAAACCATCTCGTCATCTGCAATGTTGGCCGCGACAACACCCGAAAGTACATTGTCAGCTACAATGTTGGTTACAATGTGATCCAGCAACGTTGCTGTTCCGCGCTCATTATACCTCGTGGGTATTTTAATCAATTGTTCAAAGCCATAACATGAAATGCATTCCAAATAGAGGTTTGCGGTAACGTTGTTCCGTAATACATCGATATTTATGTCGTCAACTAAGATCACGTTCACTTTTCGCGAGGACAATACGTGCAGGACAGTATGCTAAGCATCCAAGAATAAGGTGTTGTTCGCAGCTGGTGATTTATAAATCACCCCAATAATCAACGTGGCGTCTTTAAAGGGTAAGGACGATATGCCGTTTGTGACAGGTAGCTCAACAAACAGGCTCTCACACATGGGAACATCTAATGATAAGGACTCACACACCTTATACGGTAGACACTCCTGAATATAAGGCAACACCTTTATGACTGCAGGATCACGGTTTGCATATAGATTGTGGTATCCATTAATCTCAAAAAAAGGCTCTCGTTCCGATGTAAGCCAAGTCTCAGAGCATGCTATCACACTAGGTGATGAGCAAAATGAAAGTACATTTGTATTCCGTAAGTCAAAGTTTTTATTTAGACTCTGCGCATTCACGTGTACTAAACTGAACTTAGAACTCTACGCAAGTTCTTGATATTGACACAACGATAGTATTGACATATTAGTCCCAAAAAGAAAATAAGAAAAAATAGAAGAAAAGAAGTAAGGTGCGGTTTACTGCAAGCAAAAGGTCGCCATAATGCTCTACAGTACTCCCAGTCCGCTTTCATGTTCAATGCACACTTTTTTAGCCATGGTGTCTTTTCTAGCGTAAATACGGCCGTTGCGTACCCATACAAAGATATAACCCCTTTCCTTCGCTCGGGATCTAACCTGCCGCAGTAGATTTTTATTTGCACGTGTAAAGTTGTCGCACACGAACAGGTCCCGATAGCTAGGATTTGGGCGGAGTTTCTTAATCTTATCCTTTGATTGTAGCCAAGCCTGTACGAGATCTTTTTTCTTGAACTTTACCAGTATCGCAGGAATCTTGCTTGCGTCTTTAACAGGCAATCTGTGCCAGGCTTCAAGGTTCCTGCCATCAGCAATTGGGATCTCAATAGCACTCGCAATGCCGTTGATTATTTTGAGCAAATCTTATTCTTTATTGAAAAGAACACCATGGATATCCAAGTTGTAGCGACGGTTTTATTGCTCGTTGTTATTCACTGACTTTTCCAAGTCTACTATTCTTCTTTCCAAGATGTCCGTACGGCTCACGATTGTGTTACATTTCTCCTCCATCTGATCTAGCCTAGCTTCAATACTAGTAACCCTCTGCAAGACGGCGTCTACTTTAACTCCGTTCTGCTGAATTGCATCCAGGACTTCCCGAAGCGTAATATCTGGTTTTGACTGAGCAGACCTACGATTACTGACGGTGCACGTAGTACATATCCATCCTTGTTTCTGCTTGGTCGAGAAGGCCTTAAATGCAGACTTTGTCAAAGAGCTACAGGTGCCAACGTGATATGCGCATTTGCACTCGGAACAATACACTCGTAGCTCATTCTCAGCTACAGTAGTCATACAGACAAAACACATTTCTTCGTCCGCAGCACTCATTGCAGTCTCGAGGAGCGCACTACCTTATGTACAGTGTACAAAAAAGGAAGTATGGATCTTTAGCTCACCTATACAAAATGATACACCATTAGAGACCACACTCTACTTCGCTCCAAGAGACTGCAGAGTCAGGGCGCCTTGCATGCTGCTTATAAGGACAGGTCTTCCGTAAGGCGGCGTTGGCACATCATTGTTTTTTCGACCTTGACTGGGGCGGTTTTGCGTAGGCCAAGTTCTCGGTAGATAAGCGATCCAAATTGACGGGAACAGCAGCAGCTGAAGAATCTATACAAAATGATACACCATTAGAGACCACACTCTACTTCGCTCCAAGAGACTGCCAAGAGAGAGGTTAGGGAAAATAATTTCGACCTTTACTGGGGCGGTTTTGCGTAGGCCAAGTTCTCGGTAGATAAGCGATCCAGATTGACGGGAACAGCAGCAGTTGAAGAATCTATACAAAATGATACACCATTAGAGACCACACTCTACTTCGCTCCAAGAGACTGCAAAGAGAGAGGTTAGGGAAATAAAGCGAATCAGTAAATAAAGGATATAGGGAATGGTAAGCTAAAACGATAGGAAGATGGGCTCACTAATTCTGTGACTCATCTAGTCAGTCAACAATACAAAAGAAATTTACATCATTCTGTTGGGCACGGAGTGCCCCTTCTCGTAGCAAGCACGTCATTTTGCGATTCGGAGGGACGCGCCAACGATCGTTTTGTGGGGGGCGATCTACCGAAAACGGGTACATCATCAAACATCGTGCTTCCGAGTACTTTGCACCTCTAAAACGTAACCTGGCCCATCTCTGAAGCAACTTTTTTAGCGCTATTTTCAAAGAAATATGAACGACGTTACAAATGGGAATATATGGGAAGCGCGACCTTGAATTTACCCATTTTCCGTAGATCACCCCTCACAAAATGATCGTTGCTACTAATCACAAAACGACGTGTTTTCTACGAGAAGAAGGGTCATTCCGAGGCGAACACAATTATGTAAATTTCTTTTAGGTATTACACTTGAAAGAATATCGGTGAGGTGCAAAAAAAGTGCCATATTTTACAATTTTACAAGGCCAATTTGCGATAAGCAGACCTCAGAAACTCCAGAACCTAGGATGCAATGCGACCCACACTGAGAGTACCTGAAAAAGAAATTCAATTCAATATGTTGAATGGTTATGAGGATACGTGATGTCAAGCCTCAAAGAAAGCGAAGTCGCCGAAACGTTCGCATATGCACGATAAATAATTAAAACATAACTACCAATTATTTTCAACTACTTTCAGTGTTGATATACTTTCTAGGGACTAAGCTTCAACATAAGTTTGAAAGAAATAATCGCAGAGGTCGACCAAAACACCGCGCCTGATTCTACGTGAAACCACCCTGCTTTGGATTAACATATGAGTGATTTTGTCACGATCGCGGGGTTCATTGAGTTGGATTTCACCGTATGACGTTTTACGTAAGGTGCGGGCGAGAACCTTCAAATTCAACATATGGATTTTGTTGGCTGGAATTTTCCATTTCTAAATTTTTCTGTGGGAAGAATTCCATACACTTCCCTCGTTTACATCGAGCTATCACGCGTTGATATGCACTCTGCGGTCACAGGGAGGCGATGCGAGAACGCTGTGGTGAATGACCGGATGCAGGGTCCGAGCAGGGCGCAGTTCTTGCTCACAACATGTATTTTACCGGCAAGGTGATGCGATGTGGTTATTGTGACTCCCGTAGATACAATGCTTTTTTTGCTATAGAGGGGCTGACTGCGGTTGACTTCACCGCAGGACATGAAAGGTCGACGACCAGCGAACGTGCACAGGAGGTATGTTCCAGCAAACCATTAATATCCCAGGGACATCCCTGTATGGTCGCGAACGTCCTGAATATCCGGACGTTCATAATGCATATGATATCCCAGAGCGACATTTGCGTTCTGATTTTAGCCACTAAACAGTACACTTCAGGTACGTCTACAGAATATCACACTCTGGATATTTGGATTCCCATGTATAAAGCAGTTTGCAGAACCCGGGGTCGTTTGTGGAATATCCAAGAGACCAGCATCTGAGCACTCACTGAAATCTTGTTCTGTCAATTTAGTAGTAATGTTTCGATAGTACTGGGAGCAAGCAAAGTGTTAGCGTAAGATATAGGGTGAACAAATAAGAACCTCCACGTGCTGCTGTCTGTGCAAGGTATTTACGTAGCATTCTTCAAGCAACAGAGTAAACGTATTTGTTTTACAACTGTACTGAGCAGGCAATCACATTCGGGACGATAACTTGAATTAAAACAAATATTTGACATCCAAGGATCTCAGGAATGTTGTTCGGTACACTTTGACTCGATGCAGGTGCACAGGAATTGCAAAAACGCATCACCTTTCGTCACCGTTTTACACCTCACTATACTTACTGAACGTGCCCCCAAAGATTTGTGTTTCGGTATATGCTCCACACAGTTCCCTAATAGGGGCTGCTGTGGGATTCCAAGGGTTCTCCTCCTCCCCAGTGCCCAACTGAGGCGACCAGGCGAGGTATGCCATTTATACAGGGTGTCCCAGAAAACGTGTCATTGAATTATAATTAAAAAAACTACACCACCTAGAGTCATGCGGTCAACGGTATTTGTTCTTACTGGTTTTTTGCCACCTCCTCATGTGAATGTCGTGTGACGTAAGTTTAATTATGTAAATTTTTGCGAGCTTAAGTCGGAAATTTGCCTAGTAAAGGTCACTTTTTTACCCTACGAATGTGAAGAGCGTTTCTAATTTACTCAAATTAATGACAATTGACAGGGATATTCAGAAGCTATCCCATCGGAAAAAATAGCCGAACATCATGCTCTACGGAGGTCGCACAGAATAGCGCACGATGAATTTTTCAGCGCAATCTGTGTCAGTGCGACGAAAGGAGGTTGGAAACCCAGCCCACCCCGGCATCGCAGAAAGAGATAACACAGGCATGGCTTATCACGTCCGACTTTCGCTGGGGTAATGCTTTCCCTCTCCCAATTTTAGGAACTGTTACTTTTTCTACTATCACTCTGTGGGCTGGCTTCGGAACCTCCTTTCGTCGGACTGCGAGCGATTGCGCTCAGAAAGACATCGCGCGTTATGGTCCGGTGCTCCGAAAAGCATGATATTCGGCTATTTTTTCCGATGGGATAGCTCGTGAATATCACTGCCAATTATCATGAATTTGAGTGAATTCGGCACGCTCTTCATATTGGTGGGGTAAAAAAGTGACATTCCCTTGGCAAATTTCTTAGTTCAGTCCGCAAATATTTGCACAATTAAGCTTGGGGTACATGACATTAACTTTACAAGGTGGCAAAAATCTAATAAGAACAAATGCCGTTGACCGCATGATTCTAGGTGGCGTAGTTTTTTTATTATAATTCAATGACATGTTTTCTGGGACACCCTGTATGCCGGTTACACAGTGTTGCTGCACTGTAATAGATTTTGCAATGAATCTTGTCCTGCCGCAAACCTAGCAATAATATAGAGTGACAAATACTGCATCTTGATATATCTCATAATAAGTGAATATACACTAAAATGCTAGGGTGCTAAACGTATCCACCACATAATCCAGATATTCGTCAAATTCATTGAATAGACCACGAGACCAAACAAATGTGTAAAAGAGCTACTCCTGTGGATATGCACTGGATGTAACTTGTGGATGTAAACTCCAGTGGATATCCAAATATCCATAGCAATATATCTGCTGGACATTTGTGGGACATTGGTGGTTTGCTGGGGTATAGCATCTAAAAGAGACTGTTCGCTACGTGCCTGGGTTAATAAGAGCGTGCGTGATACGTGATGCCGGTTGTGCTGTCCTTTGTTTTCCTGAGACCTGGGAGGGGCTTTCAGACGTATGTCAGCACAGTTCTCTTAAAAGTCGGCCCAGGACGTACATTTTCCAGGGCATCAATCGTGACGTTGTCCACCCCTGTGAGGCCGACAACGGCGAACCCTTTCACCACCACCGCACCGCACCACCACCACCTGCTGTTTACGCGCGTGTGTTCCGACTGCATTTTTCTACTTTATTTATGATTATCATACACTCACCACGGTAAGTTACTCGTTAGGCTATCATTTGTTGACACGGGGTGCGATGAAGATTTGTAAACCTCGAAGGTAGGTGTTGTTTTCTGCATATAGCGCGGGTGGTGTTTTGTGCACAAAATATTTTCATTTGGATGTTTCTATATTGCTGCACGTTGAGTCCGTGCGACGCGATCACCCGCAGATTATGCACTCAAAATTATATTGTGCGTGTATGTATGTGATAATGACATGTGCATTAACGTCTCTGAGATGAAAAAGCCCAATATGCGTGCACATGGCCAGTACGCGGAGGCTAAAATCGAGTGAGCACGTGGAGTTGTCCACGCGCAGCATGCGTAACGGCTGGGAATTCGTGGACGTGTTTCCATATTGCAGAAAGTGTGTGCGTTGGAAAGTTATATAAACTATATGGACGGTGCTCGTGAATACTTCGCGTCCTCAGTGTGAATCAATATGTAATCTATATACAATCAATATATGTATCACTATACAGGGTGTTTCCTCTAACGTGTCCAGAAATTTTATTTAAAGCAAGCGATAAAAGAGAAACGAGCGAAACTTTCCAGCTACTTGACTAAGCAACAGGTGCTACTAGTGAAGCAGTGCCTGTTTCTTACTCAACTAGTAGAAAAGTACCATTAGCTTTTCTTTTATCGCTCGCTTTAAATATCATTTCTGGACACGTTAGAGCAAACACCCTGTATAGACACCCGCACCCACGGGATAGACTTGTTCTGTCTGGGAATGAGACTCTAGAAATGATCCTAGGGACAACATCTGGGGACAAAAATGGGATAGTGTCAGGAGCACTAATCGATCCCCAGACAGAACAAATCGAGCACACGGAGGTCCCAAGGATCTCTTAAATGGGGTCTCACGACATCCTGCGGAACGGGTCTAGCGGAACAAAAGACGTCCCACGGACACCGTTTTGTCAGCTCCTCGAACATCCAAGTGACTTCCCACGGCGGTCCCGTTTGCGAATGCGGGATGCGTGAGGGACGACTGACGGAAGGACTCTTTCATGTTGAAATTTAAATGATTTGTTTATTTTAATCATTAATATAATTACATTAATTAAAATATAGAAATCACCATAAAGGACAGAAGTGATATATTTTGATGCATGATACATATACAAGGCACTTGTGTTGCAAAGGCGCTTACACCCCGCAGCAGTACCATCCATCAGAAGATGTGCTGCAATATACAGGCGAATAATTGTTTAAAAGTTACGTCCGGCGTCACAACTGTGGCAGTGACAACCGGCGGCGTCACAACTGTACGCAGGATCAGACGAGACCTAAGATACATCCTTGAAAGAAGATACACACAAATCACATTAAGAAACCTAAAACGTACTAATATTCCTCCAAGGTGGGATGTTAGCATATAGTTACACAGCGTCACTCAAATAATGCCACGGTATCATGTTTTCATTTGTGCCTGTTAATGTGAAGAGTGAAGAGACGCTGTTTGCCATGGGCACTAAAATAATTCTGCAGTACCCTTCAATCATGCGCCTCAAGAGCCGTGCAGTATGATCCTCCTATAGAATAAATTCAAGGAAAGTCGAAACAAGTAAAGTTGTGCACCAGCACGAAGTTCAGCATAACTGACATTAAAAACACCAACTGATGGTGTAAGGCAGGTCACTTAGGCAGGCGTTAAGAGGGCATACTAGATCTCCGTCCCAATGTATTTCCTATGGAACAGTTTTATGCTTTCTCTCGGTAACCGCCGCACAGATTTTGACGCGGGTGCTTTCATCATAAAGAGGAAGACGAGATGAAATTATTTACGCTACAGGATTTCTCATATATGTCGTATGTATTTTACGGCGACGTCACGAATGCGAAAAAAATACACAATTTTTCTCCTCCCTCTTTGAACAGGTTTTATGAAACTTCTATAGCCATTTCGAAAAAAACTTTCCATTTACTTTCTCTGGAATTATTTCAGTAATTGATAGACATCAAATTTATATGTCTACCACTTTCCGTTTTTATAAAAAGGCATGAAAAGTGAGTACGGATAAATACCGTCTCAAAGCCCCGTAAACCGCGTCATTCTGTGTCGCCCTCTAGCCGTAGCACAGGAAAAACCGCGCGGAACATTTTGACGGTATCCATCCGCCGACCATGCGGCGCGCACGCGCACTGTAGTGCTCCCTCTCCTCTTTACTTTCATGGACAGCGGACTTAGAGCATAGCCTTGGAGACCAGAATAAAAGCTTACTTAGCTGCTCGTAAAGGGATTATCGTCAGCCAGCATTGTCGGGGGGGGGGGGGGAACGTTGGGTAGACGAGCCAGCGTTGTCGCTGCCCCTGTAAGAGACCACCGAGACCAATAAACCTCTTCTCTTTTCGGTGCGCTTATAGAGAAGTGAGATGAGTTTATTAGCTTGACATGTTTCATGTCAAGCTAATAAACTCATTTCAATGTCAATTTGCTCGATTTTGCCGTTTCCGGTTTGTGCTTACTCAGTCAACTGTCTCATAAAGCTAACGAGAATCTCTCGTATTTACGGTTAGTGGAAGGCCGTTGTTTCTCTTTCTTTCTTTTATTGATCGATTTATTTTTATTCTTATCTTTATTATTTTCTCTTTTTTTTCCTTTTTTTCATGAACGCTCCACGTGAACCAATAAGAAAAATCGATCAAGCGGCCGCTGCACAATTATTTCCGCCCACGCAATGAGCAACAGTCTTTTCCGGAACCCAAATTCACGTTCGCGTAGCAAGGAAAACCAACGACAACCAACGACAGCGACGGGGGAGGGGCATATGTTTATTAGACGAAAAGGAAAAAAAAAACGGGCTAAAGGTCAGCCAAACGGGACTTGCTATTCCAAAAATACATAAATAAATAAATAAATAAATAAAATTAAGAAATAGGAGATAAATGAAACGGACGCGACGGAACAGCACGTTAGTTAGTTGATTATTAGGTTAGTAAAAGTTCGGTGTTTGCATTTTCATGTTCAGGTTAGTCTAAGTGGGCTTTGGCAGTTTCCGCGCAGAAACAGCCAGATAACATTTATTTACAGTAGTATATTTTGCAACAGGGACTTCGATCACGTTATTTTGAGATACGGCCAATTTTTCGAGACCGGTTCCCTGGATTTTCCATCTTTCGACAATCCTTGCTAGTTGCACGTTGGATGACCCAAAACCTGTACCTGTCTGTCTTTGCACGGCGCACAAAGGGAGGCCTTCTGAGGAAGATAAGGAAAAGCTCCGGGTCACTGGGGATTCTCCGCTGAACTAGTGTCTACGCTGAACGAAAGGTCTGGTGTAAATGTAATGTGAAGTACCCTGTGAAAACCAAGGAGTGTCTAAAATATAGTACTGAAGTTTCCGTGTAATAATCAGGGCAATTATGAGACGGAAATCGTGCTCCGAGACCTCGTCGCGCGTCAAGTTCCTTTGATTTTATCTTGTTCATTTATACATAAAGATGGAGTTCAAGGGGTTTTAGGAGCTTCCTCCTTCTCCTTTTGTTTTCATTTTTTTGAATAGCTGTTGCTAAATGCAATGCATTTATTTAGGCTGATTGAGCCTATCAAAAGGCCGAAAATCATGACGCCGAACTGTCAGAAGGCTGAAAATGGAAAGGCCAAACAGACACCGGGTGAGCACTCCAGTGAATGACCACTGAATGGGATGGTATAGATTATGAAAAAGTTTTGTGGCTATTGTATTAGAAATCAAATAACTGGAATGCATAGCATTTGGTGCTCGCAAATAGACTACCCACTTATTCAGGTGTTTCATTGCGGTTTGAACGCATTGAAAATCCGGTTCATCAACATAGAAAGTATGAGACAACAACTACAACATCATTGTCTGACCGCCACCAACAACAAAACAGAACTATATATGAAAATACCAGTATTCCGGTTGAGTTGGGAACTACGTCCGACGATATCCACGTTCAACGAGCGTGAAGTCAGAGCCTCAGGATAGTGGGCATTTGCGTTTCATTTCATTGATACGAATACAGAAGGTAATGTGTCATTGCGCTCAGTATTCTGTAGTACTCCCCTTTATAAAAGAACGCGGCTAACATATCTGCCAGAAATAAGTAGAAGGTAGCAGGACCTTGGAAAATCACCAGTGATGAATCACCTTGTGTCATAGTCAATATTTATTTGTTGTTGGAGAATCCCTTCCTAATCTGACCGCATTGTCTGCACTCAGCAAACTTTGCGAGAGAGGAACAGAAAGAACAGAACAGATGTAATCGGCACAACGCAAGCGGCGCAGTGGGTGTAACCGCATTTATGTTCCTTGTTCAGTGGTTTTACTGTGCATTAGCATGCATGTTAATTTTAAAAAAATCCCGTCTCCCAATTGAAACAAATAATGTGATAGCACTTGATCGGCTATGATTCGTTTCCTCAGCTGTTCACAACGGCGCTCCTGTAATTTCCGGGATACGGAAAAATCGTCCCCGGTGGGAACCTAGGTTAGAGCGATTCCGTGCCACTACATCCAACGCGCCGTTACGTCCATCATGCTCTTACATCCGAAAACGAGTCGTTACATCCACCCTGCTCATACACACAAACGACCGTTACATCCAATGAGACTTTACGTCCATTTCTGGCAGATACATCCATAAGTCAGTACACACAACGAGCCGTTACATCCAGCAGAAAACCATACACAACGAGCTGTTACGATGCTAACGCGGTACCTCACGAGTACTTCTTTGAATAGGAAAAAAATAACTAAAATAAAAGAAAAAGGAATAAAGGAAAACGGGAAAAAAAAGGAATATCGTTTCGAGCAGATTTTCCAGACTTGTAAGCGCTGTGTGTAGGCAATGTTTATAGCCTAATTTACAGCCGCTGGTAGATCCAATTGAGAGCCTCCGAGATACCGGCATCCGTACTATCCGATCACACTTGTACGTCGGCATACAGTAAGTATGCACTAGTAAAACAATACGAAGAGCAACTAAAAATTCCATAATCAGTCAGTACAGGCGGTAGTGACTTGTGAAAACAATAATTGTAGCATGAATATATAAGAACAAAAACATAAAAATAAAGTACTCATGTAGCAATAGGAGACAAGCAAAAAGACGTGAATGTCTCGAATCGAACTGCGGACCTTTCGTGGCAAAGTCCGACACTTTACCACTCGACAAACAGCGCAGAGGGCGCGGGCCGCCTTAAACTCGCGAGGTGAACCATGCACAATGTGGATTATTTCGTGAGTCGGAGGCGAACGGCGTGATAAGGACGGCGAGCGTGGCGCCATCTAGAATCGGGAAAATCGTGAATCGGAGTTGCACCCCGACTGGTATGGCCTCTTAAGAATAAACTTGACCACCACAAAGCATTTCACCAACCTGATTTTACCATGCCCTTTTCTTTGTCGTTGACGCTTCGCACTATACAGACAGATAATCTGACAAGGGAGGGTCGCTTGACTGGCATGAAATCAGTCAAACGGCACATGTGTGCGAGCGGAAACAACTCACCTGAATTATAAGACTGAAAAGCGGATTCCGGAATACATCGTTTCAAAATCAGGTCGTCCGATCCACGTCTCCACGGCAGACGCAGAGACTGCTGCATCATCGCAGCTCAAACCCATTCAAACCGCACGGGCGGTTAGTCCGGGTTTAGCGAAACATAGCAAGCACAAGTTTCGTACTCGCGAAATTTGCAAATGCGAAACTTGTGCACGGACACAGAGTAATAATATCTATTCGTATTCCAGCATAGCGTTTTGCAAAATAAATTATGAAATGCCAAAAAACTGAATCTAACCATCTACCACCAGAATTTTGAATCCGAAACCGATTTCAATTCCAATATTTCGATTTCGATACCGAAATTTCGATTCCGAAACTACACACAGATTGCACCCTGCGGCATCGTTTCGATTGCGCAATGATTGCACTTCACAGTGCAACGTGCAAGGACAGTTGCGACCCGGCGACACAGCGCAGGTGCATCCGTTTCCAGTCCTGGACGGATCATCGCCGGACAGCTTGAGCACAACGTACCGTATTCACATCCGTATGGGACTTCCCTAGGACATCTGCCCAGGATGCGGACATGGATGATCGACTTGCGAATATCATGGGACACAGTGTTCTGTCTGGGTCATGTTCTTCTGCATGTACTATAGTGAATCTTCTTTCATTTCTCTCTTTTAGAAGTGAGCAGCCGTTTCCAGTAGAAACAAACTCTCTATTTTGCAGTTTTTCAACCTTGGCCACCAGCTTGTCATTTTCCGTTTCTCCTCTCCGATTGTTTTCAATGACGAGGAATGGGTGCCGCGGCATAAAAACGAATGAAGCAGTGGCATTTCCTTTCGCAGAAAAAACATATACCATATATTGCTTGTCTTGTGAAGTCCCGCATGTGCGAGAGTCCTCCTAGCATCTCAGTCAAAACGGTACCTAGGCACCGTAGAGGTACCTAAGTTTAATTCAATTTCATGTATAAGTAATACTGCAGTAACAAATTCCCTGGAGTTTAATCCAAGGTAACGTCCATGTTTCCTACTTAGTTGATTTAAAACAGCCATTGAAAGTCAGGCACGTGCCGTAATATGCCATCAGTTTTCTGTATCTTCCACGGGAATGCTCCATGTAGCATCCTGTCATGGACCTTGGTCGGATGTCCATGGCAACAAGATCACAATGAAAGATCTAGCAAGCTATATTTTCTCGCACATTGAACCCAGTGCATGGAGTGTCCATTGATATCATCCAATTTGTATTTGTACCCCTGTATTTTTGTATTTGCTCTTTGTAGTATTTCTGTAGTTTATACGTGATCACTGCTGGTTCGGTTGAAGTTATGACAAACAAACTGGAACACTAATTAATGCGTGCAGGCCGCAGAACGTACGCCAATGACTGTCACTGGAATATCCCATGATGACACTCTCTGGATCTCCTCCGGACATTCCATCATCGACGAGGACGCGATGACACTTTGAGGACGTCCTGGGGATCGCGAGTGTTACTTCTTGGGGATAATGCACTGCTTCAATTTAAATTTGCCCCAGATGGTGCACTACTTTAAATTATGTAATTTAAAAGTAACTGTATTGAAGATGTGGTTATTTCCCCGTGCAAAAGTTGGGATTATCCACTGCTTTTTTTATTACATGTTAGCGCCGCGAACCAACTGTGGCTATGAGCGACGTACAGATGTGGACAGATGAAGAGAGGACAGCAGGAAGGAGTGGGGGACAGGGAGGTTAGTACGCGTCCTGGCCAGACTTCAGGGGAACTGTACCGACATTCGTCTCGAAAGTCTTCTGAAAACCAGGGGAAAACCTCAGACAGCACAGCCGGTGACAGGATTCGAACCCGTCTCACCTCTCAGTCTCGGCGTGGAAAGCGATCATCCTAACCACTACGCCACGGGAGCTGGTTTATCCACTACTACTAACGTGTGGGGGATCATTTCAGATATCTAGCCTACTGGAGGATGGCTTCCTATGGATTCCCTTCCTTCCTGGAGAGCCTATGATCTCTCCAGGAATACTATTTTCATGCGTTAGCATTCTAAAAGCATACAGCAGGCATACTTCATAAAATGCAAAATATGCTTTAATAAATCTAAAAATTAACTTCTATATGTTACAAAACCACTTGATTTTGCTTTGAAATTGGTGATTAATATTGTGAAGATGACACACAGCTGCTTTCCATGGTCAGAACAACGTAGCAAGAGTATAGGGTGTGAGAAGATTTCCAGACCCATTGCAAAAAAAAATTGATTAAAATTAAAAATAGAACATAATAACATTCATAATGCAAATTGGCACAGTGCTGTAGTTCTGCCGGAAGTTTTATTTGAGCTGAACATCAATGCTCTACCGTCACGGTGATAGGAGTTACAAGCTATAGAAAATCAGAGTCCATGCATTTTCAATGGTCTACATCCCCGTCGTTATGGCCCCCTCCACTTCATGCTGCATCGGTTGTTGGAGTTCGGCGTCCAAAACAAACACAATGAACATACCAAAACCGTTGGCTTTGGACGTGACGCTTCAACACGCATTTAGCATGAAACGGAGCGCTGGGATGACTAAGCCTAACGACGACAATGTAGGCGCGTGGTTTTGGATGTTGGAACTTCTGTCATATTGACGGTAGAACATCGAGAATAAGCTCAAATAAAACTTATGAGATCTACGGCAATGTGCCAACTTGCATTGTTATTGTTGCGTACAATTATAACGTTTTGAAATGTGTCCGCAAATCATCTCGCACCCAACGAAGGCATATGTTGCAGGCAGGGAATATACAGCACATCAAATATTTGTCAGTGAACCACTTTTTTGAGAACATGCTAACTTGTGCTGCTTGTGTGTAAATACTAACTTGTGCTAATGACAGCGATCTGACGTCCCGCATACCGCTAAAAAATGTTTTGACTATGAGCTGTGGTTTCACTAGATGAAGTTTAGTATGCAAAATACAGGACTGCCACCACCGTAATTGCACTGCTCATAGTAATCACCATAAATTGCATAAGAATAGAAATAGAAATAAATAGAAATAGGGTACAATGTAAATGCGCTCCTGATGCCTCCTTGCAGGTGCGTATGAAATAATGTACGTAAAATTATTTATAAAATGTGAAAAATAAGCTGAAGAGTACCAGCCTGAGATTTGCCCGTGCTCCCTATATGTTTGGGGCTTTTAGTGATTATTTTGAATCACAAGACAATAGGAAATAATGAATGTAAACATCATCACATCACAGGAAAAATGAACACAAGAATAAGCTACAATACTGTGTCTAATATCACAGAACATACGTTTCTCTTGACAGGAATCTAGCTATTATGCAAAATGCACTCCTGGTTACACTATACAGTACCCGCTTCCAATGACACTACAGAATATTCAGAAAAACTAAAAACAAACGAACAGCTACTAGAAGTTAACGTTAAGACTAGTTAGTAAGGAAACTGAACTTTCGTTACACCCCAAGCTTCCACAGACCGCTGTGATCAGCTTGTATTAGCAAAGGGCGAAACAATTCAGTACACATATTAAATGGTATCACAGCAGCACATTAACTGAACACAAGATGCACGAATGGAACTTTGTACACTTCTGTTGTTCGGTCACCCACTTGAAGTACAGAACACACGTGTGAATGTAAAAAATTGGTATCACAAAAAAAATGCATTGCTTGCACCCCTGAGGTTCGGTGACAACAGCTCACAACAAGAAGCATACACACGACATGGGACTTGGATCCTTACATAAAATATGCTGTTACGAAGCGGACATTTTCCACAAATAAGTTTACAATGGGCATTGTAAAGCACAGGTACTCCACAGACAAAAGTATTGAAATAAAGGTACTACGGAATATTTCAAACACTACCAAGTGGATCAAAGGAAAAAAAATGCACATTGAGGCAGTCCAGTACCACTCTATTTGTTGCGACTTGACTGCACAATACAAACTACGAAATAAATGGCCAAAATAAATTACCACAAAATAAATGGCCAGCTCTGTTTGCAGAGTTCAGAGTTCTGTTTTGCATTTCTTCTGTGGTATCTCCCACACCAGTCAACCTCCTCTGATGACGGCCATCAGCTTGCGGTGCGTGCCGTAGCCACGACATCACAGCTTGCTCAGCTTCTTTGAGGGTACCATTTTTCGCACAGTGTCCTTCTGACCAGTGATGGGCAAATACCTCAAAATTATACTTAAAGTAAAGTACCAAGTACCTGGCGTCATTAGTACTTCAAGTACAGTACAAAGTGCCTAAGTCCAAATGTACTTCAAGTAAAGTACAAAGTACTAGGCAAAGTACTTCAAGTATTCATCAAGTACAGAATTTAACTGTCTACTATCTGTGTCTTGCTTTTTTGGCAAAACTTTAGCGAGCATTCTTGACAAATGCTCTAAAGCCATAAAGTTCTATGTTAAGTGCTAACTCGTGAATATGAACTTAATCAGATGACATAAGTTGCAGTTACATGTAGAGAGGTAATCAGTCAGCTGTGCTGTGATTATGTATTATACCCTGACTGATCCAAGATCACCCGCCTATTGTGGTGTCTTCTATCTTCTGCTATAACAGGCTAGGAAATTTCAAGGGAAAAAAATTACAGGCCAACGGAGATTATATATTTCTGGGTATTCCATGCTGCTTTTTGAAATACAACATGTTTAAAAAAAGAAGATGAAGAAAGTAAAAAAGGATGAGGCACAATGTAAGCCACCATTTTTATACGACTGTGATCTGCAGCAATGTAATCCATGTGACCAATTAAGAAAACGTAAAATGTAAAAATGAAAGCATGTGTGTCTTTCAGAGTGTGAGATCACACATTGTGATATAAAATTATTATTAATTGCTAATGAAGGAAATAATATAAAAAAAGCATAGAACCCCGCATTGGGAGAACTGAAATGTCAGTTTCTCCTTTCTTCCTTCATTCATTTCATTTCCTTTGTGGGAGTAGCAGAATTCGTCAGGTGACGAATTTAATATCTTCGGGTTTTTTTTCTATAATCAAACTCAAACTCAAGAACTGAAATGACAATTGACCAAGCCATTGTGCTGCCGGTTGCACTGTCATGATGTGTTCGTGTGTTTGCATTCCATTCGTTTTACATAATCATAGAAGCGTTGATACTTTTTCAACATTTCAAGCCTCTCAACAATAGATTTGCTTCAACAAATATGCTCTTTAACAGCACAAAAATCCTTTTTGATAAAATGTCAGACTGGGACTGCATCCCACTAAAAGCGCTAAAATGGCGGCAAGAAGACGAAAACACACAGTGTGTTTTCGTTTTCTTGTTGTCATTTTAGCGCTTTTAGTAGGGTGCATTTTTAATACTCTTTTGTGATCTTTTGTCACGAGTCCAAGTTTGGGTACTTGAGTACTTGATGGGAAAGTACTCGCAAAAAAGTACACGATTTAAAATATACTTAAAGTAAAGTACAACTACACAGAAAGCAGAAATGCACTTAAAGTACTACTTGAGTACTCGGTACTTCAAGTACTGCCCATCACTGCTTCTGACAAATAACCTGAAAATATATAGCAGATCCCAAGAACACACAGTCATCCCAGGGATATCCTAAGAGCATCATGCATGGACAGGGATGACACCCCCAAGTCTGATCCTCAAATCATCCTCATCGTGTCAATGTCCTGTGTCAATCGTGTCAATATACAGGGTGTTTGCTCTAACGTGTCCAGCAATTTTATTTAAAGCGAGCGATAAAAGGGAAACGAGCGCTACTTTTCAGCTACTTGACTAAGAAACAGGTGCTACTAGTGAAGCAGTGCCTGTTTCTTACTCAAGTAGCAGAAAAGTACCACTTACTTTTCTTTTATCACTGGCTTTAAATATAATTTCAGGAAACGTTAGAGCAAACACCCTGTATATGGCATACTCAGAATGTCCTCACACCTTCCTTTAGGACAATTTCAGGACAGAGTGATGACACATCAGGACACGAAACCTAGTTTCACTTTATTGCACCTTATTTTTTCTTCCCTGTGCTCAGACAGGATAAACGACACGAAACCACACGCAGTCCTGATAACTTCTGTTTTTCCTTGGTTAACTTCCGCAATAAAGTACGGCTGTTTGTTTCTAGTACAATTCATAACGGACAATTAGTGCAGCGGTTTCAAAAGAAAGCAGAGAGAGATATAAAAGACGCCGAAAAAATCTTGTCAGGGGCACAGAGTCCGAGAAACCCACTCCGAAAGGTACTAGCATTCTCTTCTGAAGCTAAAACAGATACTATTTATTGCTTATAAGTAGGGTTTCGAGTTTTCGGAGTTTTCATTTTAGAAAATTCGGAGGCTGTTTATCGGAGTTTTCAACATTTCCTAATTCGGAGAAATAAAAAGTCTGAAAAACGAAAGGCGCCGGTTTCGGAGTATTTCGGAGTAGTCATGGCAGAGACAATGCAAGGAGAGAAATGCAAGAGTGACTGAGACCACACGATATAGCTCACGGACGTTTTACTACCCAGAGCTGGTGCCCAGATGCCTGGTGAATGGTGCCCAGAAATGAGTAGCAGCTGTGAAGAACACATAATTGTTCTACGGCAAGCTACCACAGTGCCCGGGGTGAAGTAGAGTCACGAGGGTCGAGGATGCATAGAACAGATGGGACAAGTGTGTGTACTGTACTCCCTTTGGGAAATTCATGCGTCCAGCAACGCTGAAGGAGGCTCCCACTTCTGACCTTTTTTTTTTCTTCTTTTTGGTTGGGGATCAGTTTGAAGTCGAAAAGTACGTGTGGAAGAAGGGGGACAAAGGAAGAAGGACACGGGAAAAACCATAAGGCCGCCACGTAGGCCTTGGAAAAATCGGAGTTTATCGCATAACTCAGATTTTTTTTTGCAAAAAATATTGGAGGAAGCTTACCAGAGCTTGTCGGATAAATCGGAAAAGTCGAAAGCCTACTTATCAGTTATAACGCGACGCTCCGTAAATTCGAGAGTCCTGCTCGCCTGTGACAGGAGGAATTTATTTAATTATTAGCTCTGCATTAATACAAACCCTACGTTTCTTACTCCTTTTGGTTTGAGACGTTCAGGTAGGACGCTTGAAAGCCAAAAGTAGTGCGACAGAATCGCGCGTTTTTATCCTTTCCACGAGAAATGCTCCATGTATCACAGACAGTCATCCTTTTTGGAGGCAGATAATTTTAAGCTGGGCCACCCTTTATTTCAGAAAAATGACAAGCAGGTCCCAGGATCGGCACAAAAAACAAATCAAATGCGTTTAGGGTGGTATCTGAGCAGGTAAACTGGTATCTGGTAAATCTGAGCAGGTAAACTAAACAAAATAATAATTCTTCTCCCGCTAGCTGCCCACGGGGACGGGCACAGGACGTGCCTGAATGACTCTTTACGGACAGTCCGCGAATGTTGTCCTCAGGACGTTCTGGGGATACACCTCGAAGGACGAGGACACGATGACACTGTGTGGACATCCTGAGGACCGTGTGTGTTCTTGGGTGAGGCTAACTGTGCATGTTTACTCAAATGCACATTTCACAAACATAGCTACAGCTCCCTTGAAGTGGGACTCCGAAGTAAAATTACCACAAAGGCATATCCGTAAACTTTGGGATTTCAGGAACATGTGTTCGAAATATTTCGTTCCAAAACTGCACAGATTTTATTCAGACGAATTTATTGCGAAGTGGGTGCTTCGCCTCTGTGAAGCGAGAGGGCACTGAAAGCAATCCACTGAAAGAGGGCTCTGACATCATACGGCAAGGAAGAATGCAGGTTTCGAAGCAGACGACAGCGCTGGGTGACGTCACGGTATCCTCCTCCGCACTAACCGCCGTAGTATGGAGCTCTGATTTCTGCTCTTCGCATTTCGGTTTTGGTTTGGTGTTGTCAGCATTTGCGAATTAATTACTCGTGCGAATGATGTTTGCAATGTCGAGGGTGTGGTTCGTGTTTGGTGTGATGCTCGCGTATTTCTTTTTTTCGAATCCTTGCGAAGTCTCCCTTTAAAGGACAGTCGCTTCCATTCCAGTCAATTTGGAAATATACTATCAATTTTATCCCTCCTGAACCTCTGACCACGATATCGGAGATCCCACTCAAAAGTGGTTGTACTTGAACTACTATTCTACAGAACACATGAAAAGAGCAGACGCCGGATGTTGAGAGTATTCCTGAATTCTCTCTCTGGAAACATCACCTCCTAACAACCAATGAGGGCGCGACTTGGTTTCTGGTTGCAACCGTCCCTTTAAGCTGGCATAAACGGCAATGATGTAGCCATGCCAGCCTACTAGTTAGGGTCAGGGAAAGTCAAATTCCTCACAAAACATCAAAGAGATTGCAAAATGGCACACAAGCAATAATAAATTACTGCACATGAATAAACATTACTCACTTACTCTGCAGTATCCATGCTGTGAGATCGCAGAACTTCCTTTTGCATTTGCTCCGTACAAGCTGTATTGTCGTGCAGCATTGTGGTGAAGAAGGTGAAAGAGAGCACAAAAAGTGTGTTCCTTAACACTGGCACCTCCAACAGATTTACTTTCAGTACTTTCTCTGAGTTGGCGAAAAAAGGGTATACGTAAGCACGGAAGCGTACAGACAACATTTGATTTCTTTCACTTCAAATTTTGCATCAGTAAGATTTGGTAACTATATGTTAGTGAGTAACTGCAAAGCAGAGGTCACCAATGAGCAAAAGCATCAAAGCTAAGTGCATGCAATGCTTAAAGGAGCAATGAGGTGACATTTAACATGGCTCGAAGTCCTGCCTCATCTGTCAAGCTGTACATCAGGAGCCAACATGCAAAATATTTTCGCCCTGTGGTGTATTATAGTTGCACTATCAAATTTACACGCAAAAAAGAAGAAAAGAAACAGTCTCAGAAAGCAGCCGCGGGTGGCCGACACAATCCTCACGTGATGTAGGGAAATTCCCATGCTTTTTTTGCTTCTTTCTTCTCATCTTATGCGCCGCTTACACGTGCTGGAGATGTGCATGCCGATGTACGTCCAGAGTCACGTGCCTTGGGACAATGTTACGTCACGATGTTTCCCCGTTCTGCGATGCGCTCTTGTCACAAGTGGAGGATTTTTCAAGATGTGCAGAACAGAGGCCTCTCGCGCGCTCTGTAGGTCACCTGTACTTTTTTTTTCCCAGAACCCCCATTATATTCATTGCAAAACACACCGCTGCAAAAAAAGGAGGGTCACGTCAGTGCTTCTTTAACACATGGGTTCTAACTGGTTATGTTCAAAAAGCAGTTGTTCCCTAGAGGCACTTATATTATGTTTTTTAGAGCTGATAGTGAAAACACTGAGTAAAGGTATTGCAATTCTTATTAAGGTTATGCCTACCAGTTCATTTGGTTTTGAAGGACTGCCTTCGAGGTCATCTTCAAATGCCAAGAAATCTTCAAGCGTTTTGAAGGGCCCATCAATCACAGCAGTCGATCCTGTATAGTTACTGTCGTGGACTCGAAACGTTCCACGATAGTGGAAAGCTGCTCGCCCTGGGACTGTTGGGTGACTTTGAGAATGTGCAGAATTCGGAGGACTTCATTCTCGGATGCTAAAAAATAAGATACAATGAAAGAGAAATGATTTTGTATCAAGCGATACATGGGTAATTGCCGACACCCCTCATAATACAATCGTTTGCTCTTTCATAATTCATAATATAAATTATTTATTAGCAGAAAGCATGATAAAGATGCTAGAAATGGGGGCCCTGTAGCAAACCTAGAGGGAGGGCCGCCCTTTGTTGTTCCCTATGAGCATTATGTAATACTTTCACTTAAAAATGAAGACATGAGAGGCAGGTTCAACACAAATCACGAAACTGACAAGTTGATATACTCACCACTGTTACAATTGCGTTGTGTTCCATTCTGCTGTTCTGATCGTTCACGCACTAGATGTTCGACAGCCGTACGTTACAGTCTATATGTGGAGCTGGGGGGGTACTCCGAGTACTCTGGGGGCATCACTTGGGGGTACATGTTTTGAGTCTGAGAAAGATATCCAGTAGAAAAACAATGCCATATACGCGAACCGTTCGATCTTTGAGTTAGTGCCAGAATTTATATTCCCGTTTTAATACGAAATATTTATTACATACTTTGGTGCTGCTGAGATGGAGTGCATTAGGCGTTCTCTCGGTTGGGGAATCTAGGTGCCTGCGACGTCGTCAAGCGGCCTGAAACCGGTCTACCCGTAATAAAGAAAAAAATATGGTACCCTCCATGGTTAATCCCCACCATTAGAAGTTAAGCTAAGTCCACAAAACAAGGAAGAAATATTAATATCTTGTATCTGCTGGGACACTGCAGAGAAACGAAGAGGTTCCAGTGGCCTATGTTCGCCACCCATAGTCTGCTCTGGGGGAACCCTTTCAGTACATAAATTTGGGAAATATAAAACATCCACAACACGCTGTAGGCAAGTACAGCGCTTTCAAGGGTTGCATCAGGAAGTTGCTCACTGCTGTTTTTCCACGTATAGCCCACTTAGCATGCAATTTTATTTGGTCAAAATCAGTTGTGTAAAATTTTCTACGAAGGTGATTTCCAAAAATCATTTGTAGCAAGAAGGAGATTGTTGAAGGTCGTCATTCCATCTTTAGATCATTAGATTAGATGCTCGGCAGCGCTGCCGCTCTAGCCCAGTGTGCCCAGCTTAACGGCCAGCCCGGCTTAACGCGACCAATCTGGTATCAATCGTAGTGAATGCCCCTACAGCTTTTCCTTCCTGCCACTGAACGAAGGCAATACAGGAGAAGCTCGCCATGGTTTTGTTCATCAAGAGGAGCTTGTATGAAGTCATTGCCAAATGCTACATTTTCGTTTGTCAGATATTGTGGCACGTACTGCGCTGGCTGGTCCCCGGAAACATAGTGTTAAAAGTCTAGCATTAGCTTGCAACACTTCGTAATCTACTTGATATGCTTTTTGTCTGAGCATATTATCTGTAGCGCATCATGAGTCTGTCTCGTTCCTCTTGAAACATGCGCTGCGCTAAGCAGCAGCAGCTGACGTTCCGGACACATATTACTACCTGCCACGTATTACAAGAAACACTGCACATACATGATTTGCTCGCCATAGGTTGCACAGGAATGGCTCTTCTTACTCTGCGTGGAGTGTCTTTCGAAACAGAGATGAGTTCCGCATGAGAGGCTGAACTTAAATCACCATAATCTGAATAACACGAATTCCTCCATTCCTCAGAACAAGGGACCTAGCCGACTTCCACCTGCTCGTAGGGTGTCGCTTTGGGGGAAAAGTGCACCACTCGCGCGTAGTGCAGATTTTTGGCTAAAGCTACACAACCTTGTAGTCAGTAGTATAGACATGAGTCATCCTGGCTTGTGTATTGCAGACGAATTTGTGTACAAAGACATCATTCAAATTGTATTTTATACTGGAGACTGATTAAGAGAAATGACATTTCTTGTTATAATATTTAATAATGGGACCATAGGTGGATCAGCAATGAGTAACTGAAAATCATGTCTTGTAAAACCAGTGTTAGAGTACTGCATATCGAAGGCAGACACGGTAAGCATGTAACATGGAGATTTAGCCCAACTTTTACGATGTTCACATTCGCCCCCGGCATAGAAAGCGACACTGCTCGCGCTGCAGTTGGCTGCTGTCCTACAGGAACAGAATATTGTGGTGAGGTTATCAATATACATGCGCCGTAGTGCGCATCCTAGACTCACGTCCTTCTTGGGAGTACGTGGCCTCAGGGGTATGTAGATATACTCCTCGGAATCCGTTGTCCACCCTTCTTAAGAACCTGCCTGGCTGTAGATGCTTGTACTGTCTCTTGTGATTCGTTGTTTTTTCCGCCTTCGTCTACCCAGTTCTGCATCGCTGGACATATCTGATGTCTCTTCAGCTTCTTTGAGTTTTCTGTGTGAATCTTCATACGTATCTAAGCGTAAGAGGAAATGAATCAAAACAAATATGAAAAACTTACAACAACAGAAGCAAATGAGAGGACACACACAGTGCACTATCACAAAGTTAAGCAAAAAGACATCATTACTTCCTTAATATATTTCACTAAATCTATTTTCTTCCATGACAGACATGTGGAAGCACTCCTGACGTAGTCCATTCTCACAACAACACACATACAAGACGCAATAAAAGATAAATCTAGCAGCTGGGTCATTCCACGCCAAGTGATCCAGCGATGCTGCTCGACCCCCGCCGATTTTTACGAAAAAGATCAGAGTTCATTGTGGTAGTAGACATATCCCAAATCCAAAATATTAGCCTCAAATAGCGACGCGTTCCGGCGCTAGGGGGCTCCGAAGTTCGCGGTTCGAGCAGAAACCGTGGCCCCTCTGGAAGCGCGTTGTGTGCGTTCTACGGCACCGAAGAAGACGAAAATTTAAACGTGTTTTCTAGAAGGACAATATCACCAACTGACCGAATTTGAATAGCTCACCACAAAATTTGGGACTTGCGAAATTCTGAGAAATACTTCAAAATTTGCCCAACTTTGACATTTTTTATAAAAATAGCTACAACATCTACCAAAATGAAATTTTGGACGCGTGAAGCCCCTCGGAAGTAGTCTATAATAAAAAAGTATTAACCCTTTTTTTAACGATCTAGGTGTTGTAAATAATTCGTAAATTCGCGGAAATTTTCAGGGTTAAAACTTTCAATCCACATTTCATGGTTAAAACTTTCAATGGCGATAACAAGCTAGAAATGTGCGCTTTACATAGAACTGTAGAAGAACTTCTCATTTATGCGTGGAGAGAAAAACCAGGAAGGTTTTTCTTTTTTTGATAAACTGAAGAAATATTTTTTTTTTTTCGGCGCTATACTCGCGAAGTACGCTTTGCAGCGCGGTCATAAGCGCATGCTGATCCTGCTGGCTTCAGAAAACCTTGAGGTAAAACTAAAATTTTAGCAAAAGGAATGCTGGAAGCTCTTCTACAAGAGGAGTGAGTCAACATTGAAATGGTAATTTCCCTGTTTCGGTAGAGCTCTTTCGTCAATCTCAAGGTCGCGGCTGTACACAGTTCACTGAAACTACCGACCACCCATACGCTCAAATGCACGAAAGAATCAGCGCTTCTGAGGATATGTCTCACAGGCATTCTAGAAGTAGACTCGGTGTGGAGTATTTAATATTCGACCCAAGCCGGGTGACTCATCTTCACACGCTTCCGCACAGCCGGTTCAAGGCTCTCCCTTCGCTTTTCATGTTCACTGCCTTGTTTATCTTTCTTGGCGGGCTTGGTCGGAGGGCAGTCCGCACTTGGTACACATACAATCTCTTATAGCAGCAGTTCGACTCGGTCTTTGTTCCTGTTTAGTTCCTTTTTGAAACTCAAACGTACAACACATTCTGCACAGGAGTATCCTATAGTAGCAGCAGCTTTAAGAGACAGTTCAATTTCGACAGACTTGCACACGTGCAATTTGCGTTGCTCGTTTGTTAAACCACTTCTTTTGGTGGTCGTCGTCGTTGCACTATCGGATATCTTGAACCTATAGATTCCGATGAATCTTCGGCGACTGCTGGCAGCAGCAAAGGACCTCCACAGCGCTGAGTGTTGAATTGCTCTCCTTCTTTTACCGTAGCTTGTTTTACTGCTTGTTGTTTCGCGGGAAACAACCAATTAGAGCAAAATATTCCATTCTCTGGCTTTTCTCTCCTTCGCCCCATTTGCTCGCGACTGGTATTCTATATGAAAGTTCCTCTATGGGATTATAGCGTCTAGTATATTTTTAACTTATTTAATTTAAAATTTTTATTTATATAATTTTTCAGCTATAGGACATATGGTGATATATAATTTTGCCCCTAAAATTAACCTGTAGTGTATCACAACTCACTCTTCATATATAATTTGATTTTACTCCTTCCTTGTGTCACAGTGACCCCATTTTCTTCCATGACGTGTTTATTTTTTTTTTAAATCATGCCTGCCATTTCTGTAAAACCTTTTTTCTTCTCTATGTTTTCAGGCATGACGCTAATGATCCTCCGCCGTGTAGCTTTGGGCCACTGCACTGTAATATGCGCACATGGTGAAATCCGCTGGACTACTGCGGGTTCTGAGATTTCAGCATTGCCGCTCGGCACAACGCATGCCTTCGGTCCATGCGCGACAGAAAATGCGTACTGGCACGATAGCCAGGCTACTGTTCATCCTATCATTGTTTATTTCCGTGATGTCGACAGACAGGACAAAGACCCACAGCACGAGACTTATAAATGGTATCAGACTTACTAACGCATGATAACTCAGCAGTGCACGTTTTTCAAGGCCAAATCCTACAACGCTTCACCGCGGACATACCTGACATTGAGAAAGTTTCACATTGAGTATTTTACAGATGGTGCTGCTTCATAGTATAAAAACAAAACAAAAAAATTCGTCAATCTCTGTCACCATGTATATAACTTTAGTATGAGCTTCTTTGCATTTTTTGTGCGACATCACATGGAAAGGGTCCCTGTGACGGTGTCGGGGGAACGTTGAAGAGCTTCGCAGCAAAATATTCAAAAACCATTCAAAAACCAAATTTTGACGCCGCATGATCTGGGTGACCATAAACGAAATTGAAACGGAAGCTTTGACTTTGCTCATGAAACCGCGCTTTAACTATGGGGCGGGTGATATCCCAACAGAGGTACTAATTTCTGAAATGAAGGAAGGAGAGGCGCAAGAAGGAACAGAAGGTGTGCAAGGTCGAAATTTATACATACTCTAAGCAGCATGGCGGCAAGCGCCGAAAGAGGAAAAGGGAAATCAGTAGTCAAGCGAACTTGAACTGTCCTTTGGGGCTGGTCGAAAGAGCTCTTATATATACAAAATGTTGATTTAATTCACTTTCAGAAAAGCTTCCGGCAGTCCTTCTGCTAAAATGTGAGTTTCACCTCAAGGTTTTTGAGGCGTGCGCTTATACTCGGTGACCGCGCTGCAAAGCCTACGTCGCAAGTATAGCGCCCAAAAAGAAATTATTTCTTCAGATTATCAAAAAAAAGAACCTTCCTGATTTTTTTTTCTCCATGCATAAATGAGGAGTTCTTCTACAGTTCTATGTGAAGCGCATATTTCTAGCTTGTTATCGCCATTGAAAATTTTAACCCTGAAATGTGGACTTTTTAAGGATTTCCGCGAATTTACGAATTTTTTACAACACCTAGATCGTTAAGAAAAGGGTTAATATTTTTTTTATTATAGACAACTCCCGAGGGGGTTCACACCTGCAAAATTTCGCTTTAGTAGATGTTGTTGCTATTTTTATAAAAAAATGTCAAAGTTGGGCAAATTTTGAAGTGTTTCCCAGAATCTCCCAAATCCCAAATTTTGCGGAAAACTATTCAAATTCGGTCAGTTGGTGATATTGTCCTTCTAGAAAACACGTTTAAATTTTGGGCTTCTTCGGTGCCGTAGAACGCTCACAACACGCTTCCAGAGGGGCGATGGTTTTTGCTCGAGGCGCGAACTTCAGAGCCCCCTAGCGAGGGAACGCGTCGCTATTTGAGGCTTAATATTTTGGATTTGGGATACGTCTATCATCACAACGAACTCTGATTTTTTCGTGAAAATCGACGGAGGACGAGCAGCATCGCTGGATCCCACCTCTGGAATGACCCACCTCTTTTCTGGACAGCTTCAACAAGCCTGAACAGGTAATTTGGAGCAGAAAGGAGTGCAGACGGGTACTTCAATCTGGCACGCTCTATCCTAGGATGATAAGTTCGATCCGTGTAGAGATAACTTGATGCATCGAGATAAGCGATCGGAACACAGTGCTCTCCGCTGTACAATACACATGTTCCGATTATTTTTCTCGAAACATGAAGTTATCTCTACTTCGAATGAACTTAGCCTCCCTGGTTAACATCCTTTGATCGAACACACGGGTAATGCGTATTCGAAGAGTTAGAATCCTTGTTATTGGGTACAGAACAACATAGAACAAGTAAACTTCACGCATCAGGGACCCTTATGACAGCATTGCGGCTCAAGTGTGTGAACATGGCTTCCAAGGGTCGATGAAGCAAGCAAAGTAAATAATTGATAAGTTTCAAGGCAATGATGTCGTTTTGTCAATAACTTTCGCGTTGACATTGTGCTGTCTGTGTCGCTCCGGTTTTCGTTGTTTTTTTTTTTTTTTTTTTTTGCACACTTTTATTGCAATGTAATACCAGCAGGCCCAACTTTAGAACTCGCGCACACACAAGAAGGTAACACTTTGGGAACCATATTGCAGCCAAACCAAAACATATCAAATGAAGAAAGTGCAATGCAACTGTGTGTTGTCCAATCTTGCTGAGGTTTAGTGATCTCTTGAAGCATGAGTCGCAGATTGTTTGGATCCTTTTCGTTCGGCTAGAGAGATGTCTGAGCCCCAGTCATCCAAGTGGCATGCACAATGGGCCTGTCGCACTAAAGTTTCGTCCGGCGACCGCAGCGCCAACTGTCTTCCTCTATAGTGTATAGAGCGCCGTTACTAGACGGCCGTGTCCGGCGTGTTCCCTGCCTTACCACTGTACCGCGAACATAATCTCTTTTGTGGAAATCCTTGCGCCACGATTTTTCATAGCCGCAGTGTAGGTGATACATGCCTGTGTACGGAAAAACCTGCGGCTACACGACCACAAATGGCGCTGCAGAATACGGTTCGGAGTGCCCCCAAACGTCGTGAAACAGGCCCATAGCGATGCTGTCTTGCTCGTCCGGGAATTTGGTGATGATGTGCTTGGTTGTTCCTAATAGGCAACACTATGATGAACAAGCAGTATCACAACAAAAAGCAATGTCCGCCATGGCCGGTAATACGAGTTAGGGCTTTGAATGCAGTAGCGGGAAAACAGCAAATTTGTTTTGAAACTGCAGCTGCAAGCATTTCAGACTTATATGTGTCAGCGGCCAGGCATTCAGAGCAGAAAGGTTGCACACCAATCTAATACCAAGCATGGAAGATTTATAAGGATGATTGTACAGGTCAGCAGCTCCCAAAAATTTCAAGCCGATCACCACCATCCTTGGTAGCGGAGCTGCATGCTATGTTTTCCACACGCACGATAGATCCGTCAGTGAGAATGCACGTGTTGTCTGGCTTTGTTGTTCACAAGGTAAATTTCCAAGGAATAGTCACTCTTTTGTATTCCGGCCCTGTGGAGCCTACTGGCAGCGGTTCTGAATGATGGCCCATTGTGCACTTGAGAACTCGGGAAAGCACTCGTGCTTCCGTGGGATTTTTCATTTTTTCATTATGCGGTTATGCAGTTGCTCTAATGGTCGTTCTCGCTTTCTCAGAGACTCTGCATGATGAGCAGAGTCCCCTTTTTAGACTCTGTGCATGTAATTTTCAAAAGGTAAAGCACTCCATGTGTCCAAAGGTCCATGCTCACGGGCATCACCTGCCAGGTGGATCAAGTTGTGCACTTTGTGCAAAACGTTGTGAGTTCTGCAAAGGGTGATGGACACTTCAAATCTATAGCAGCCTCATGGGTGGAGCCTGTTTTGACGTCAGAGTCGTCGTTGCACCGCCCGAAAAACCTTGAATCCAAGCGGAATCCGCTTATCAGCCATGTGGTGCGCGCCATTTTGATGCTGTCAGCCAGCTGGTCGACTGCTTTGTGGTCGCACTGAATGTAATCTACAGGAATAACCGACTTATGACCCACAGCCACCTGTGATCAGGGGGGCTTTGTTGCCAAACTGAAAGAGTTCAAGGACGAAGTGCTTTCGAATAACGATGTACGCACTGTCTTCCCTCCTTGCATCGTAAACAATGAGCAAGGAACGACGCAAGACATCCCCATCGACGTTTGCATCACTTATTGCGCTTTTGCAAGGAGGAAGGAAAACTAAGAAGGGAGCGCGGCCGTTTGTTTCCGAGTCACGAAAGTGTAGTGGAAGTGACGATATATAGTGCACGTCATATAGATCAGGTGACCGGAGCCGACCAATATGCGGTGAGACGTCGCCACAACTGGGACAAACAATGCAGCTGTTCAGCTGCCACAAGCGTAGATCGCGTAGACCGTGTTGGTAGATCGGCATATATACGAGATACTAGCGACAGGCAAGTGATGCGATGAATTTCGTAGCAGTGTCGCTGCACGCTGTGAACTTAAAAGAGAAACAATTACGGTTCAATTAAGCTACGATTAAGATATACACGATCGGCCCGGTTTAACATTTGAATCGAAATCAACTGTCCTTTTACTTGAATTTAATGCTTAACTCTGCTTCACTGAAGGGAGTTGTTGTCACCGAAACATTCATTATGTCACCAACTTACCTTTGTGAAAAAGAATTGAGTGTTAACTTCAAGTTATAACAACCCTCGATTCGAAGTTGACGCGCGTTAGTTGAACCTTGTTGCGGCGAACTGAGAGAATGGTTTTTCCCAGTTGATTCTCCTCAACCAAACTTCCGGAGTCGTGTGGAATGACGTAACTCTCTCTCCTTAATTTCTTTTCTCCATGATCGCAAACAACGATCAGCATCAATGTGGTGTCGGCGACCGACTGACGACGGGACAACAATAGAGCACGGCGAGGGAGGTCGTTCAGCCGTGGCGTCGCCTGACGCGCTTCAAGTTAGGCTCCTCCTAATGGCCAAACTCTCCCTATAAACGGCTCTGAGAAAACTGATCTGAAAATATATCAAGCAGGCACGAAAACACACCATCGCGCTTTCCTCCTCGGATGTGGAATATCGTCGGAGAGAAGGGATGGGGGTCCTTAGGAGGGAAGATCTTATCTCCATGGAAAGATCCCTCTTCCGTGCAGCTTGCATCATTCCCAGGTAGTTTTTAACAGTGTTGTACATAGCGGCGCTACTAGTAGCGCCTCTACAGTATTCGCTACCTTTCTTGGTAGCGGAGTAGCGATCCCGCTACATTTTAAGTTGGTAACGGAAAAAGTATTTCCGCTGCAAAAATGGGTAGCGGCGGACTTTTCTCCGTCACCGCTGCCGCTACTTTTGATAAAGTGGAAGACGTGGAACACAGAGAAATAAAGCAATAGATATCAGCAAAGTTGAATTTTATTCTTGTTATTCATTTTAGTTACTTGTTAATCAGGCAGATTGATGTGAAGATCTTCCTCAATTTCACCAACTCTCATAAGCTAAGCACATTGGAATATATCAACATTTAATTTGCGATATTCTGTGTACTTTTAGCTCACATTTGCGAAACACAAACAGTTACGTATAACTTACTGCATAATATGGCTATACGTAGCTAGTTTCCATAATGCAATCAGTTGGCAAACTATAGTATGAGCGTATTGATAGCACATGTATATGTACATATGTTGATTGCACAACTGTGTTATGCAACTTTATCGTTCGGAGCAGGTAAACAAAGCGTCCTGTCTTTTGAAACAAGAGTACGAAAATATATCAGAAACGAAACGAGATATCGCCATATTCATTGCACTCCAAACGTACCGCTGATTCAGCTTAGGTGTTTGTTCCGCAAGCGAAGCATTACACAGGTTGCCGAAAGCGATCTCGCCATTTTCGGACATTAAATTCGTCCCATTCTAGGTATGCGAGCCACACAAAATGTAGAAATAATAATATTATTCGCGAGTCAGTGTATGCCAAATGCTTATTAGTGCTCTTCGCACACTGGCTTGGTTGCGGTACACAGGCGATTAACTTAAAAGCAATAATTTACAGCATTTGGCATATGCTAAGGGAAAAGTTACATCTTTTTCTGTTAGTGCTTCATTTCCGAGGAAGCAATCCCACACGGGTAGACTTCTCCTGAGGAACTTATGTTCCCGACAAAAGCGTATTAGATGTACTATTTTGTTTGGTCAAACGCTCTGTGAGAGAAGCCTTCGTGTTGCCGGAAGAACGGAAGCAGGGGGTAGGCAACAACAGTAACTCATAATTCCCAAGAGATCTAGTAAGCTTTGGTGCAGTATGCCAACCACACTCACAAGGCTATCTATTCCTCTCGGAGGCGTTGGAACTGGCGAAAGCATAAGCAAACATTATGCCATTCGTTTGGTCTTTTCACCACTTGGTAGCTACCTTGGTAGACCTATTGATTACTCGATGAGCGGTCGCTTATGATGGCAGTTGCGCCAGTTGACCACAGGGAAAACTGATAAGGAGATGGTAAAAGTTGAGGTTGGGACTCGCGGATATCTCGAACAAAATACGATTATTGCAGAAAGACAGTCTTGACACGTTCGAAACGTTCTGACGGGAAAATTTTTGAATGCACATATGCGCTATCTAGATTCAATGTGAGATAATATACATTGGCTGTATAAGTAGTGATATCCTTTATGCTGGCTATGTGAGCAGGGGGGCCGTCACTGGCTGGAGCAAGGGGGGCAGTTGCTCCCTTGCTTCAGCACCTTCAGCACCAGCTTGAAGCGCCATTAGAAATATGAATGGTAGATTTACAGTGATCACACCACGCAGATTCAAAATTACCAAAAAGCTTGTCACATTATTAGCAAGTTTACCTCGGAAAAAATGTGTTCACCTTAAGAGAATCACAATTACAAATATGGCATGTTTATATATGACATATGACATGCTAAGCGAGCCCACTCTGAAATCAATATGGTATTGCCAACTGTAGGATGCGACAAGCGTAAGCTTGCCCACATATGCGGCGGTGCATTTCCTTTCGGAGACAAAACATACACTATATATTGCTTGTCTTGAGAACTCCAGCATGTGCGAGAGACCTCCTAGCATCTGAGTTAAACGAAGGGTGATGTGCCTAAGTTTCATTCGATTTCATATATAAGCAACACTGAAGTTACGAATTGTTTCCAGTATTAACTTACAACCAAGGCAACTTCCGTGTTTCTCACTGAGTTGGTTTAAGACATCCATCGAAAGTCAAGCACGCGCTGTACTATACCATCACTTATTTTCTGTATCTTCGACGGAAATGCTCCGCGTAGCATCCCGTCAGGGACCTTCCTTGAATGCTTATGGCAACAAGATCCCAATGAAAGATTGAGCAAGCTATATCTCATCGCATATTGAGCCCAGTGCATGGAGTATCCTTTGAAATCATTCATTCTGTATTTCTACCCTTGTATTTGTTCGCTTTTTTTTGTAGTATTTTTGTAATTTGTACATAATCACTGCTGGTTCGGTTGAACTTTGTTATGACAAACAAACCGGAACATTAATTAATGGGTACGGGCATCAAAATCCACAACGCAGTATTAAAGAAATTTTGTTCTCTTTATATATGTCCTCCGATTGACGACCGCGGGACGTACGCAAATGACCATCACTGGAACATCTCATGATGACACTTTCTACATCTCCTCCCGACATCCCAATATGGACGAGGACGCGATAACACTTTGAGCACGTCCTGAGGATAGCGAGTGTTCTTGGGGGCGTGGACAACTCTACGTGCTCACGCGATTTTAGCCTCCGCGTACTGTCAGTGTTCACGCATTTTGAGACGTTAATCCACACGTCGCTATCACATACTTGGACGCACAATATAATTTCGAGTGTATAATCTGCGGGTGATCGCGTCGCACGGACTCAATGTGCAGCGATATAGACCGATCAAAATGTCGCGCACCAAAACACCACGCGCGCCATATGCGGAGAACAACACCTACCTTCCAGGTTTACAAATCTACGTCCGTGTCAACAAATGATAGCCTAACGAGTACTTTACCTTGGTGACAACACGACAACACGCGCCTAAGCAGCAACATCACATACCACGTACGCTCTTATGAACCCAGGCGCGTGGCGAACCATCTGTTTTACCTGTTGTATGAAACTCACCTGCACGTTCGCAGGTCGTCGACCTTCCATGTTCTGCGGTGATATCCATTGCAGTGAACCCTGCTATCGCGAAAAATCATTGCATCCACGGAATTCAAAACATTCACACCGCATCACGTTGCACGCAAAATATATCTTGCGAGCGAGGATCGCACCCTACTGGGACACCGCATGCGGTCATTCACCCGCGTGATTCATTCAAACCCGTGATAGCCCAACGTAAACGAAGGAAATTTACGCAGCTCGTCCCATAGTAAATTCAAAAATTTCGAAATGGAAAATCACAGCGATCAAAATCCATCCGCTGACGTTGAGGGCTGTCGACTTCACCTTATGTAAAAATTTATACCGTGAAATACAACGCAGTGAACCCTACTAGCATGAAAAAATCACTTACATGGTAAACCAAACAGGGTGATTTCATGCAGAATCAGGCGGGGTAGTCCGGTCGACCTCTCCGATTTTTTGCTTTCAAACATATGTCGAAGCCTAATCACTAGGAAGCATATTGACAGTGAAACTAGTTGAAAACAGTTGGTAGTCATTTTTTAATTAATTATCGTTCATATGCGGTAGCTTCGACCACAGCGCTTCCTGTGAAATTTGACGTCACATACCTTTATAACCATTGAACATATTCAAATGAATTTTTTTTCTTCACGTACTTCCAGTAATGTGTTGCATTGCATCCTCGGTTCTGAAGATTCTAACGACTGCCCTTGTCCAATTAAAATATCGCCAATGGGCTTCATTTGTAAAATTTAGCGCATTTTCGGAACCTCACTTTACAAAAGCAAGCGCCGCCTGTGGCACGCAAGGGCTCATGGGCACTCATACCCCTGACACACGGACACGTTTGAACTCCTTTACACAAAGCCAAACCTAACGGAAAGGCGTTGCGTGACGTGAAACACGGCAAATGAGAAGCTGACGAAGACTGAGGCTGAGATCGGCGATCTCCTTTTCATCTACAAAGGCGTGTAGAGCGAGAAATGAGGCGACCAGGCTCTACTGAGGTTGATGGGTTTAATGACGGTTAATGGCGATGAACCGAAAACGAAAGCTCGGGCCACGCGCAGTGCTGCGCGTAACCGATGGCGGTGCTGGTGATGATTATGACGCTGCTGCTACAGGGCTCCCCCCCGTGGCGGATGACCTGGCGAGGAGGGCCGAGGTTGGCGGAAAGGTCGGGCGCCGAGGCGAAGGAGTGCAGGAGCCGGACCCGAGGCGGCGGGCGGCTCGTAGTGTGTGAGCTGCGGCGCCCAATGCACTCGACGGGGAGGGGGAGGAATGCTGGAGACAGGAGGTGAGGACGGACGTAGGGAGGGCGGGTCGGGCGATACCAGAGGTGCAGACTCCAGGAATGCGGGCTTAAGCCTGTCGATGGCCACAGTGTCAGGTCCCCGTGGAAGATCGAGGCGGAAAAACTTCGCGGCTCGCGAGATGACCCTGTAGGGGCCGTCATAGGGAGGCTGCAAGCTGGAGCGCACAGAGTCCCGGCGGACGAAGACGTGGGTGGCTTGATTAAGGTCGGGGCTCACGAACACGCGTGTTGCGGGAGCGGAGCGGGTAGGCGTGGGCTTGAGGTCCCGGAAGAGCTGGCGGAGACGGTCGATGTAGGAGGAAGGGTCGTGCACGAGCGGGGCCGATGGGCTGAAGAATGCTCCGGGAAGGCGGAGCGGGCAGCCGTAGACCATGTGGGCCGCGCTGCAGTCATCCTGGCGGATCGCGGCGCGAAGGCCAAGCAGGACGAAGGGTAGACGCTCGGGCCAGGTTGTGTCGCCGTGGTCAGTGGCGCGGAGGGACGCCTTGAGCTGCCGATGAAGGCGCTCGACCAGGCCGTTGGCAGCCGGATGGTAGGCCGTGGTTCGGATGTGATGGGTTCCGAGGGCGCTGCACAGGTGACGGAAGAGGGACGATTCAAACTGGCGTCCTCTGTCCGTGGTTACAGTGGACGGGACGCCGAATCGGGAAACCCAGGAGAAGAGGAATGCGTGGGCCACCGTCTCTGCCGTGATGTCAGGGATCGGCGTTACCTCCGGCCAGCGGGTAAAGCGGTCGATGCACGAGAGCAGGTAGCGGTAGCCTTTGGCCGGAGGAAGCGGGCCGACCAAGTCGATGTGGACCTGGTCGAAACGTGCATCTGGCGGAAGGAACCGCGATGGAGGCGAGATGGTGTGGCGGTAGATTTTGGACCGCTGGCAGGCAAGGCAGGCCCGCGCCCAGTCACGGACGTCGGCATTCATGCGAGGCCATATGTAGCGCTCTGCGACGATCTTTTGCGTGCCGCGCACGCCAGGGTGGGACAGCGAGTGGAGGGCGTTGAAAACATGCCGGCGGAAGGCCAGGGGAACGAAAGGGCGCGGGGTACCAGTAGAGGTGTCGCACCATAGACTTGCCGTCGAACCGGGGAGCGAGATCTCCCGAAAAGTGGTGGATGAGGCGGGGGAGGAACGAAGGGCGGCGAGCTCTTGATCAGCCTGTTGCGCCTGGGCGATGCCGTTCAAATCGACCGCGGGGGGCGGATGGAGAGCATTGACGTCCGGCCGCGAGAGTGCGTCGGCAGCGGCATTGTCGTCGCCTGCGACGTGTCGCACATCGGTCGTGAACTCCAAGAGGTAGCACATGTGGCGGGTTTCACGAGGCGAGTGGTTGAGGGAGGCCGATCGCAGGGCGAACATGAGAGGCTTGTGGTCGGTGTACAGCACAAACGGGCGACCCTCGAGAAAATGGCGGTAGTGTCTGCATGCCAGGTATGCGGCGAGGAGCTCACGCCCGAAGGTGCTGTAGCGTGTTTCGGCTGGCGAGAGGCGTTGGGAAAAGAAACCGAGAGGTTTCCAGTGGCCATCCTGACGCTGCTGCAAGACTGCGCCGACAGCAGCAGTGGAGGCGTCGACGAACAACGCTGTCTCGGCGTCAGGACGAGGATGGTGGAGCAGCACAGCATCTGCCAGGGCCTGCTTGACCTCTTCGAACGCGCGTTCTGCTGCCGGTGTCCACTCCAGAGTGGCAGCACGGGCCTCTTTCGGATGGTCAGCGCCGAGAGCTGCGTAGAGAGGCTGGAGCAAGGCAGCACAGCGAGGCACAAAACGTCGGTAGAAAGTCACGAGGCCGAGGAATGAACGAAGTCCTTTGCGAGAAGTGGGGGCAGGAAAGTCTCGGATGGCCTGGACCTTGGATGCGAGTGGCCGGATGCCTTGCGGGGTGATGGTGTGTCCCAGGAAGGTAAGGGTGGTAACGCCAAACTCGCACTTCGCGGCATTGATGGAGACTCCGTAGTCCTCCAGGCGCGAGAACAGGGCGCGCAGGTGGGCGCGATGAGCCTCCGGAGATGGACTTGCGACGAGGATGTCATCCATGTATGCGAATGCGAAGTCCAGGCCGCGGAGCACTTCGTTGATGAATCGTTGGAATGTCTGCGCAGCATTACGCAGGCCAAAGGGCATCCGCACGTATTCATAGAGGCCAAAAGGGGTGGTTATAGCAGTCTTCGGGATGTCAGGGGGATGGACGGGAATTTGGTGATAGGCTTTGATGAGGTCTATCTTGGAGAAGATGGTCGCTCCGTCAAGATTCGCGGTGAAGTCCTGAATATGGGGAAGCGGGTATCTGTCCGGTACCGTGACGATGTTGAGTGCACGGTAGTCCCCACATGGGCGCCAGTCACCAGGTGTTGCTTTGGGCACCATGTGGAGAGCGGAAGACCACGGGCTGGAGGAAGGCCGAATGATTCCCAGTTCGAGCATGTGCTCAAATTCCCTCTTGGCAATGACGAGGCGCTCCGGAGCCAGCCGTCTGGGGCGAGCGAAGACAGGGGGGCCCCGTGTCACGATGTGGTGAGTGACGCTGTGGCGAGGTGGGCAAGAGGCGTGCGATTGGCGCAGGACAGCGGGGAACTCCGTGACAATGTCGGCGAAAGCAGTGGGCAACGGTAGCCGTATGGTGGGACTAATGGCGGCTATATGCGCTGGAGCTCCATAAACGTGCAAAGAAGTAGTGTTGTCGACGAGGCGCTGGCGTCTAATATCCACAAGAAGGTCGAAATGGTGGAGGAAGTCGGCGCCAAGGATTGCGAAGGGGAGGTCGGCGATGGTAAAAACCCAACGAAATACTCTGCGCAGGCCGAGGTCGAGGGTGACGGAGCGTTGCCCGTAAGTTGAGATGGTGGACTTGTTGACGGCCTGCAAAGCCAAGTCTGGTTGTCGGTGTCGTTTTTCTGCGGGGGTTGGTGGAACGACGCTCACGTCAGCCCCGGTGTCCACCAGGAAGCGACAGCCGGACACGCGGTCCGTGATCCGGAAGAGCCGGCTGTTGTCGCCCCCAGCCACGCCAGCCGTTAATGGTTGGGGGGAGCGTTTCCCGGCCACGAGCAAGGGGCCTGGCAGTTCCTTGCGGCATCGCCGAATTTTCGATGATACCAGCAGAAGTGGTGCTGAGAGGGCGAAGGAGACCGTTGACGGGATGGCGAGCAGCGACGGCAAAACGGGCGCCGAGGGGAACGTGGTCGCTGCGGGGGAATGGCGTCCACCCGGTTCACCAGGGCCGCCACCGTAGTCTGGAGTTGCTGGAGCGACGTGCTGATGGCATTGATTGCAACGTCCACCGGTGGAGGGGAGGTGCGGGGGGCCAGGGCGGCAACGGCTTCTGGTGATGGAAGGCCAGCAAAATCCAGAATACGGTCCGCCATCTTCGCCAAGTCATCCAGGCGGGAATTTTCGCCGGCGGCCAGGATCATGCGTACGTTGTGGGGCAAACGTTGTAGGAAGAGCTCGCGTAGTAGTGAGTCGTCCGTGGTAGGGTTGCCCGCGAGGTCGCGCATGCGGCGTAGTAGCTGTGTGGGCCGTCGATCGCCGAGCTCTTCCCTGTTCAGAAGCTGCTGCAATCGCCGCTCCTCCGAAGCAGACGTGCGGCGGATTAACTCGCCCCTTAAGGTGTCGTAGGGTAATTCGGGGTGAGGGTGGATGATTAGGTCGCGGACTTCCGCCGCAGCTTCGGGAGGAAGGTTTGCGATGGCGTGGCCAAACCTTGAGGCTTGAGAAGTGACGCGGCGTCCGTCGAAGAGAACCTCCGCCTGCGCGAACCACAGCTGAGGATCGGAGATGGAGAAAGGCGGCAGGCGGAGCGGTGCCACAGAAGCCTCGAGCGGTGGAAGTGGCGGTGGCCGGCTGGGAGGCGAAGAGCTGGTGGAGTGCTGGTCACCGTTCACGATGGTGGAACGCTAAGACATCACGTTCGGGTCACCAGTTGTAGAGCGAGAAATGAGGCGACCAGGCTCTACTGAGGTTGATGGGTTTAATGACGGTTAATGGCGATGAACCGAAAACGAAAGCTCGGGCCACGCGCAGTGCTGCGCGTAACCGATGGCGGTGCTGGTGATGATTATGACGCTGCTGCTACAGGCGTATGGCGTAGCTCCGAACGAAGGGCGATACGACGACAATACTCTCGAACGAAGGCTAGACCGTGTTTTCATTTCTCAAATACTCGAAGTCTGCGTGCAGATATTGCATTTATCGCCCCTGGCAATGTAACTCTTCATTCATCATCTCCTAATAAAGTTGTTGTTGTTATTGCAGTTGCAGTACTTGTTTCGAATTCATGGGTCGTATTGTTATGTTTACTGCTACTATGTCGAACGTGAAGGCTGGTTCTAATGGTAATATCTAGAGCGACATCTTTCGGTATATTTTTGAAATGAAACACCGAAAGAAGTTCGCTCCTGCCGTGTGTCTGGGGCGCGTTCCCGGACACTGCGCGAGCTGGCGACTTCGCGCTGACCACGCCCATCGTTGCCACTACGCAGGAGGACAACGAAAGTGCGGGAATACTACCGTTGCGCTATCGTTGCGCGATCCGCCACGAGGTGACGGCACTCTCGGCTACAGGCCCGCTACGAACGCACTTAGTACCAGAAATGAAGCTGAAATAATGTGTAAACGGAACACATAATTTTGGTTACATAAACAATTACATTGTAAGTATGCCTCGAAACAGCATTCGTTTCAACTGTTTGATTTCTGGTTCAAATCAACCAATGAGAAACTACGTGCTGTCGTCTGCTGAAAAAGCGGTTGAGAGTCAAACTTGGACGCGCGCATCACTGCAAAAGTATGAAAGTTCTTCAGATATCATTCCGTATCCTAGCTTAGTCGCGTACAACCTCTTGCAGCATCGTAACACAAGAAAACTGAGTGTGAACCATATTTATGTAATTCCTCGCTGCATTTCGGTTTTTGCTTCGATATTTTGCACGACTGCTCACACTGTCTGCAGGGCGCCGTGCCTAAAATGTTGCTTGCTATCTATAGAATTGTATCAGCTTCATCAACTTTCACCTGTGTAGCGGTGAAATTACGTTTCTCTGCGTGTAGACGGAATGTTTAAGTAATGCTATGTTAGCACAGTTGAAAGCTCAGGTGGTTGAGCACAGTTGAACAGTGGTTGAGAGTTTTGAAACATGCAGCCATGTACAGTGAGACAAACAAAAACATTTCTTACACAGCAGTTCCACGTTTTTGGGCCTTGCAATACAGGTTTCGAGACGTTCAGCTGAAGCTGGTGCAGTGCATAGTTGAAGCACTTGAAAAACCGAACACTAGCACCCGTTAATGATAAAGCATGCCAGCGACCTAGAACAACTATTCTTTCGAATTTAGAAAAGAACAAAATGTCTAGCCCATCCAATAAAAAGAAAATACAAAAGTAAAAGATGGACCACTCATAGGACCTCCCTGCACAAAAAGGGTTGAGATGGACAAAATATGGCCATAATTTGTGTCCAACTTAGCAGGGGAAACTAACTCAGTCCTGCTTTAGTCAGTAAAGCAGGACTGAGCTAGTTTCTCCTGCTAAGTTGGACAAAGTACACTAAAGTTTAGTGTACTTTCAATTAGAAATGAGGTGGTTGTCTAGAAGTGACAGTTGGTGTGCATCTTATTTTATTTCTTTTTCTCACATTACAGCTATGGAGAGCGAAACCCAAAAGCTGCTGCTGTTGTAACTGCTCGAGGAGTCGCCGGAACTGTGTAGCAACAGGAGATTCCTCGAGTGTGTGACGGCAGCACAGCGCAGAGCGAAATGGGGCAGAATTGCTGGCACCCTGGACGCTGTTGGACATACAACAAAGACGGCAAGGGGTGGCAGCAATTTTGGAAGCACTGCGCCACAGCGTGCAGAGCCGAGCCAGAGAATTGTCACGAAGACTGCAGGCCACAAGGGGAGGGAGCGGCAACGTTGTCGCTAGCGTGGGGCCGGCCCTAGTGGACACCTCATCGCGCCTGTCTGGGCCCGACCGGCGTGTCATGGCCCTTGTGGGCTGGGACACGACGGTCGGCGTACCAGGAGCGGTGGAGATGTCCATCGAGACTGGTCTCATGGAAGTGATGTTGCCCGTCTCAGTCGTAAGTAATATACAGCGGTCCTAGCCCAACATGTATATGAAACAAGTGGAAAAGATAAAGCATGAGTGAATGCAGCACACCTCACAATGTTTATATCAATTGCACGTTTTCAGAACGAGACAGAGCCGGTTCCCTCCACCTCGGCCGGTCTTCGTGGAACCGAGGAGTCGGCAAGCGAAAGGTAAGGAGGTTTACCAAATAAGTGACAAGTGAGCAAAAGGAAATACAAGAAGCACATGCAAAGACACACAGAAGGGACAGTGATAGACAACAGAGCTAGGATTTATTTACTTTGAGGGTCATGGCTTTTTCACTTAACAGTACATTTATGTTGTCACAAACATGCATACACTTTCTTGGGTAATACTAGGGCGACACTGCTGTACCATACTACAGATGTAAGGAAATTATTGTTGGCAGTTCTTGCCCGGTTAATATGGACACCTTTGTCCCCGACAAAAAATTGTCTATAAAGGGAATGGTCCCTATTATTATGGGCTAAGGAAATTACAGAAAACAATGGAACATTTCAAGATTGACATTACAGATAAAGCAAGTCTGTCATGGTACAGTCTTTTTCTCTCGGAATCCTTATGACAAAAGGAACCAGTGAGAATGAAAAGCCATAACTTTTCGTTTGTACAAGACAGCACTTGGACTGCCTTACTTTAAGAAGTTCTCATGATGAATGTGGGGAGAGACTTGCTGCCCTCCATGCAGATATCGTACATAATAATTACGGAAACACATTAACTACGTGGGGTTTGTACCCTGTACTACTCTACATTGTTGGAACAGCAAGTTAAGGAGTTATCAATGCACTAAAAATGTTTAAACCTCAGTAACATCTTCCATAATTCGGGATATCCATATTAACAAGGCTCAGATGCACTTTTACAATCTCCCTATAGTGGAAGGATGAAAAATAATCAGGTTTCTGCATAGTAACACTGTAGATTGTTTACTGCTGCTCTCTCCTGTGAACGTCTGAGGTGATTCATCTGTTCTATACGTCTGAAACACTGTCTTATAAGTTGGCTTCTCAGTTGTGATGCACAGTTTCTCACGAACAAAGGGACAGGTTTAACGTCTTCTGTTCTCTCCTCCTCGGTCTCTCCGGTGGCACCGCCTTCCACCTGTTCCTCCCTTGGCTCACCAGCATCATCCAGAGGCTCACGAGTGTTGTACACAGAGCCATGTTATGGAGTACGGCAGAGGCATTGATTATCTTGGAACACTGGTCAGCAGCGAAATGCAGTGTCCGGTACCCATGTAGGCACCGGAATCGCGTCTTCAGTACCCCAAAGCTCAATGCACACATGGGTCCTGCTGTGAGCAGTGTTGTAGCTTTGTCCTTAACGTGTTGAGGGCGAACGGACAGGTGCCATGAGCCAGGGCTGGAGCGGGTAGCCGTTATTACCTGTAAATAATTTTACACTTCAACTAGTTATCCAAAAAATGTAAATCAAGACTGATTGCCTGTGCAGTGAATGTGTTATGCATTGAATTGTAAATAAATATAAGCAATGTGTTCAATAAAAATGAATCATATGTTAGCACTAGTGCAGCCATAATATTACTGGGTACAGTATGCCTGCCAGTTACGCAGAAATCTTTTTGCGCATTTGAAGTACATAAATTTTATTATGCAAAGCTGCATTGTTGTGCACACTCAAAAAATAAATAGCACACACACATCTGATACCTACAGGTCAGTCTCCATCTTCGAATATAGTGGCACCTGCTCGATGCAGATTGCAGGCTGTCCATTAAGGAGCACCGTACCACGATCCAGGGAACCTTGTGTTCATGAAGAGAACCTGACTTCAGGCATCACAGACCTGAAAGGAGGAGGAATAGTGTGGTTCACTGTGCCGACATTCTTGTTGATATGCAAAAGCTAGCATGCTGGACATCACACATCGGCATATATATGCACATCAATACATTGATGGAGAGGCAGCCTTTATGGCAATAGCAATTACAATCAACAAACCGCTGATCAAAGAGGTTCTGCTGCGACCTGTGTACCACAAATAGCTTCCTGAATTATGACACAAAATTAGATACTGTGGGAGACAGCATCCGTTCTTTGTTAATAAAATCAACCAATACGTGCCCACAGATACGTTAGCAGAGAAGTACGTTTACTACTCAGAGTTAGCGACCTGAAGCATATACTTACCTACATAAACGTACCTTGCACCTAGTTGATGGTGCATTTATAATTTATGACCTGCATAATAGTATGAATCGGAATAATAGTCTAAGATTCTGAATACTAATGCACACTGAATACAAACCACGAGTAGATTCCCAAGTGGAAATGGCCGACTACCAACAATCGGCCAGTGGTCGGTTTTTGGTCGGCAAGCGACTTAGTCGGCCACTGCACCTTGGACCAGCGTTGGTATGATGTCGCTCACAGCGGTGGTTGGCGAACGACGTTGGGCCGAGAACATTGTGCAACGTGTTGTGGGCGTGCTGTTGAGAGATTGGAGTAATAAAGACGGACCAATGTCGGCCTGCGCTGCAAGCAAGCTCGAAAAGAATGCAGCTGAAGAAAAGACGCTTGGACGGTTGGCAAAAAGTCGGACGACAATTGGCCAACTACTCTTTCGGCCAGCCAACGTTGGCGCAATGTTGCATAGTGATAGGCAGAGTGAAGCTTGGCATGCCGTCGGCCAGGCGGCAGATCTGTACCAAGAAACGAGCTCATTGGCCAAGCACTTGCCAAGCAGGGCTAGGTTGGCCAGCAAGGCTCTTGGCAAGCTTGGTCCGATCCTGGTATGTTGCCTTGGGGAGAGGGAAATGCGGAATTGTGTAGCATTGCATAAGTTCCACTTTCGATTGACCAAGTGATTGTCTCAAACCAAAAGCAGTAAGAAACAGAGACCTTATCTTCATGGTGAGCTAATATGACAACCAGTTCCTCATTTCAGTGTTGTTTGTGTACGCATAGAATTAAACTTAGACACCTCACCTTTCAGTTTGACTCATACGCGAACAGGACTCTCGAACTTGTGGAAGCTCGCGAGACAACCTATGTATAGTATATGTTCTATCTCAGGAAAGAAAGAGCTGTTTGATTATAGTGGTCTCGGGCATATTGCGAGCTTTCATGACCCTCCCCTACGCCGTTACCGTACGCTGCGAGACAATTGAGTATGAATACGAGCGATACCACAGGACTGCTTTGGCCTAACTTGGCACAATGCATGCTGGCCTATGCTTGGCAAGTCATTGGCCAGGTACAGATCTGTATCAAGAAAGAAGCTTGTTGACCGATAATACACCAACCAAGGCCGGATAGGCCAGCCTAGCTATTGCAAAGCTTGGCCCAACCTTTGTTGCTTGGGCATACACCCTTAACTCCGTACCCTTTAGTAAAGGGTAAAAAATCGCAATATTTTACCCTCTATTTCAGAAGCTACCAGGTACCCTCTGAGTGACACCTTTTATAAAAGTTACAAAGAAACCCACTAATTAGAGGTTACGGCCTTCAATCCAGCACCTGCCCGTAAAGGTTACGCCAACGTGCGGCTTTTTATACAGGATGTTCATTTTTATTCGCAACAGAGTAGCGCTCATTTGGCAGGTGGGTTATGTGAATCTTTGCTAATTAGTCGATCCGTAGTTACAAACACATGCGTCAGGAAATGTCGGAAATGTTTGTAACTACGGATGGGTTAATTTGCGAAAATTAACATAACCCACCTGTCAAATGAGCGCTGGTGTGATGCGAATAAAAACAAACACCCTGTGCGTGGGATATGGACAGACATTTACAGAACACACCAAGGTACCAAAATGAACCAGCAGAAAAGGAGATCTTGAACATATGTATATTACAAAAACAGAAGTCTGTCGAGAGGTGACACATTGTGCACAAGTGCGATTCTGGTGTGAGGAGAAACCATGGTTGCTTTACCATGTATGTGGAAAAAAGAACTATCTTCTAAGTGAGAAGCAATGCCTAAAAGTGCGAGGAAGCTAGCGAGTCAAAACAACTGACCTATGTTTGCTAAGCTGAACACACCCAACGAAATGGAGAACTGCAGCAGAAACAAATTTATTCCACATTCGTGTTGCAGAGGCGAGCGCAAATGGCAATACAGTATTACATAAAACGCACACAACCTTGAGGAATATGAGTGTACAGTAACGCAGGAGACACTACATTACTGCGTTATCAGCGTTGGAGGCGCTCTGGGACGAGTTTGTGAGGTACTGCATTGCGCTGGTGACGGTATGTGAACCTGCATGTAGGATCCTGGGAACAAAAGTTTGGGCAATGAGAGTAACATTTACGGAACCATTCAAATCCGTACAAAGCACAAGGTACAAAGCAGCATAAATGCGGGAAGGCGTTCACTCCGCGATTGAGTCTTAGAATATCGTAAGAATACAACAAGTAGGAAGCTGCGAATTATATATCTCGATGCATATATCCGCAGCTCGCAAAATGCACGCCGGTGTATTGACTTGGCGACCAAGTAAGAGCAGAAAAGTAGCAAGCGTAAGTGGCGTTCATATGCAGGACCGCAAAACGCTTGCCATAATCACAACAAACCTGCGCTAAGAGCTCTTGCTATCAAAATAACGCACGTACCTAGCACAAAATGTACACTTACCCAGTGTATGAAGTGTGTGAATTAGGGCTGCGGTGGTGACGTTCGTTTTCGGTTATATATTCTTTGCAATCTTCGCACTCACTACACTTTCCCCTGAGAACACCGAAAATATACTTGTTTGCTAGCGACATCTAGCTTTTCCGTTGTTCCTGACGATACTATGATAAACGCGAGGAAAACCACTGATTAAAACAGATTACACTTGTTAACGGACGGACGACGAGCGTTAAGCGTTTCAAGGAAACCGCTCTCAGTGTGGATGGACCTAGACCAGGCTCGGCTACGCAGCGAAATCGGAAATCTTGGTGGTTGCGGCATTGACAATTGTTTTCCACCCTTTAGAAAGAAACATACTATCAGTATTTCAGACTGCGAACTTATAATCTGTGTTCATACAGCATTGATAACATGTAGTTGACGTATAGGTGACGCTGAAACAGATAAAAAATAACAGCGTAGATTCGCAACTATCGTCTCGAATGGGAGGCTGAAACGCGGCATTATGCTGAAAAACAAAAGGAAAACAAACGATAAGAAACTAACAAAGAGATTATCGTTGGAGATTTCGCTTAGAAGTTACAGTGTCGGAGTAGAGGGTACATTTATAAGTTACAACAAGCTGTTTTTGTTTTTTCCGAGATGTAACTTCTATTCGTGTTGTAAAGACATGACCTTGGTCGCTTTTAACCTCTAAATATACGTTACAGTGGTGTAACCTATAAGAAATCTCGAAATCTACGTCTATACAGAAGTTACATGTTTCTAAAAGTTACAATAAAGGGTACGGGTTTAAGAGTGTAGTTGGCCCATCGTTGCTGTTAATCGGTGGGCCGCATCTAGCCGACAAAGGGACGGCTATTGCCCAGATTTGGTTCTACACTGGCCCTGTGTTAGCCCCATGTCTTATAGGTCGGTCTGCTACATTGGCCCAACGTTGGCAGTGTTATTGTCGGGCCGAGTAAGGCCAATGTCAATCCCCAAGCTTGGCCTAACCTTTTTCTGCAAGGACGGCCCAACGACTTTTAGGTCGGAAGCACACGTCGGCCCGGCATTTTGCCGACGTTGTTTTTCCCCTTGGGTTGTTCTTCATAGCAAACACACACACACTCATTCAAACTCAACACACACATATATAATGGCAACACACCGACACAGCCTGTCAAACTGCTAATTCGTGGAAGCTATGACAGAACACTCCGTTCCACGGTCAGTGTCGTACGATGCGACTGCCGGGCTGAAATGCATTATTTAATTACAAAACAATGATCGCTCACCATGCAAAGTTTCAGATTCTCGCAAGTGTACTTACTGCGTTGCACATCCTCCCGAAAAGCTTCATATACTTCCCGTACAGCCTCATTTGATAGCGACGAATTCATCGTCCGACAATGTGGAGAAAGCATCGCTACTAATGCGGAATCTGCGCACCGGCTCTTCCTTTGCAGCACTTTGTTCTTCCGAAATGAAACAGAGGTCCGCCATTTTCGACGCGAACACCGACGAGCTTTGCTTTGTTGTTCCTCCTCTCAGTCTCAGGAAACAACCACCTTTTCCCAGCGCGAGCTCGCGAAGCAGGTGCAGGAACGAGGTTATCTGAGCATTCTCGCGAAGCGTACCACGTGGTGCTCTTGTTGCTGGGGCAACGGGAACGCTCGACGCGAGGTCGCGAGCTCGCGCAGTGTCCAGGAACGCGCCCCAGCACGAACTACTTTCGCCAACGTGTCCTCGTATTGCCAACTGTAGGATGGGACAAACGAGATCTTGCCCACATCACAATTCTAAAATAGTACTGCTTTCGCCCTAAAAACGAAGAGCAGGATTAACAGGAGCCAACTGTAGTTATTGCCTTCCTACTTATGGTGTATAAATTGCACTGTGGATCACTGTGCACATTGGAACATGTCCTTTGCAGCTCGTCGTATTGCCAACTGTAAGAGGGGACAAGCGAAAGCTCAAGAAAAGATCTTCCCGGAACAGCACCGCAAGCGGTACTGCCCTGACGACCTTATTATCGGCCGCGCGTTCAACCGAAAGCTTTCCCGCATCACATAAAACGGAAAGTCCCTTGCGGCTAGAAGCATTACGAGACGGCCATAGGCGGAGGTAAAAGAAGAACAACAACATTCCCGGTATGCGCAGCAGCAACGTCAGCCAGGATAAACCATAACCGAAGCTGACCACGGAGCAGTGTTCCTCAAAGTTCCCACGTTGCGTTGCGACGGGCACGTGGTGGCGCACGCATCTTTGTAAAATCATCTTTAATCGTCTAAGAAATTTAATAAAAAAAATCATTGTGTTGGGCACGGAATGTTCCCTTCTTCTCGTAGCAAGCACGTCATTTTGTGATGATCGTTTTGTGAGCGGTGGTCTACCGAAAACGGGTAAATCCAACATCACGCTTCCCAGTAGTTTGCACCTCTAAAACGTAACTTCGCCCATCATTGAAGCAACTGTTTTTTATGTGCTATTTTGAGAGAAAGATGGACGACGTCACGAATGGGAATATATGGGAAGTGCGATGTTGAATTTACCCGTTTTTCGTAGACCACCGCTCACAAAACGATCGTTGGGCGCGTTGCTCCTAGTCACAAAACGATGTGCTTGATACGAGAAGGAGGGGCATTCCGAGGCGAACAGAACGACGTAAATTTCTTTTATGTATCACACTTGAAAGAAGATCAGTGAGGTGCCGAAAAAGTGCCAAATTTTACAAATGAGCCCGATTTGTGATTTTTTAACGGGACAAAGGCAGACCTCAGAAACTCCAGAACCTATAGGATGCAATGTGACCCACCACTGAGAGTACGTGAAAAATAAAATCAGTTCAATATGTTAAATGGTTATGACTTATGGTTATGGTTATGGAAAGCATAACTACCAACTATTTTCAACTATTTTCACTGCCGATATCCTTCCCAAGGACTAGGCTTGGATATATATTTGAAAGAACAAATAGGAGAGCTCGACCAAAACACCGCGCCTGATTCTGCTTGAAATTACCCTGCTTTGGACTTACATATGAGTGATCTTTTCACGATAGCGGGGGTTCATTACGTTGGATTTCACCGTATAACTTTTTACGTAAGGTGAGGGCGACAACCTTCAACTTCAGCATATGGATTTTGATGGCTTGGAATTTTCGATTTCGAATTTTTTAAAAATATTTTCTATCGGACGAGTTCCGTACCTGCCCTCGTTTACGTCGAGCTATCGCGCGATGACATGTACGCCGTGGTCCCAGGGAAGCGATGCGAGAACGCTGGAGTGAATCATCGGATGCAGGGTCCGAGTAGGGTGCGATCCTCGCTCGCAAGATATATTTTACGGGCAAGGTGATGCGGTGTGGTTGTTGTGACTCCCGTGGATACAATGCTTTTTCGCGATAGCGGGGTTCACTGCGGTGAATTTCACCGCAGAACATGGAAGTTCGTCGACCTGCGAACGTGCAATGCAAGTGAGTTATGTATATCAGATAAAACAGACGGTTCGCCACGCGCCTGGGTTAATAAGGCCGTGCGCGATATGTGATGCCAGTTGTGCTGTCTGCGGTATGTCGGCACAGTTCCCTTAAAAGTCGGCCCAGGACGCACATTTTCCGGGGCGTCACTCGTGACGTTGTCCACCCCTGTGAGGCCGACAACGGCGAACCCTTTCACCACCACCGCACCGCACCACCACCTGCTGTTTACGCGCGTGTGTTCCGACTGCTTTTTCCTACTTTTCTTTGTGATTATCATACACTCACCACGGTAAGTTACTCGTTAGGCTATCATTTGTTGACACGGGGTGCGATGTAGATTTGTAAACCTCGAAGGCAGGTGTTGTTTTGTGCATATAGCGCGGCTGGTGTTTTGTGCGCGAAATTTTCATTTGGATGTTTCTATATTGCTGCACGTTGAGTCCGTGCGACGCGATCACCCGCATATTATGCACTCATTATATTGTGCGTGTATGAAATATGCGTGAAATTCCAATATGCGTGCACATGGGCGGTGCGCGGAGGCTAAAGCCACGTGAGCACGTAGAGTTGTCCACGCGCAGCATGCGTGAGCGCTGGAAATTCGTGGACGTGTTTCCATATTGCGGAAAGTGTGTGCGTTGGAAAGATGCTCATTATATGGACGGTGCTCATGAATTCTTCGCGTCCCCAATGTGAATCTGTGTAGTGCGAACGCCATAAACATGTCATATTTGTAACTGTGATTCCCTTATGGTAAACGCACTTTTTCTGAACAAGCTTGTTCATAATGTGACAAGCTTTTGGCGCATTTTGGATCTGTGTGGTATGTTCGTTGCCACTGACCTGTAACAGCCGATGACTCTAACCAAGAGACGAGCGTTGCCTCTTGGCACATGACAACAACGAAGACGACAAAAGTAACACAAAGAGAGCCAGGGAATGACGAACTTTCAACCTTTAATCGTGTGATAAAAGGTTGAAAGTTCCCTGTCTGCCTCTGTGTAGCTTTCGTTGTCTTCGCTAATGACTCTCTAAACCTGCTTCTGCGTCTGATTTTACTTGATTAATATTATTAATATTACTGGTACGTTCCTACCAAAATTTCTGAACAAACCCTACGTGGCCGATTTGTAATATTGGTGCCTACAATGCCAGGTGAAACGGACCGGTTCAGTCGGAGGCTTGGTGATCTCCCCAGTGAATTCGAGCAAAGATTCTTCGAGTGTAGGAGACGTGAACCGTAGCTGCAAAAAAGCAAAACGGAAAAAAGCTCTACGTATGTATATATGTATGTTTTGTATGTATGTGCGTGTGTCTGTATGAGTGATGGTGAAGCCTCACCGAGGCAGAGGTATAAGTGGAGATGTAAAGGGGATATATAAAAGGGTAAACGTGAATGAAGGTAAATGACATGAAATTGAAGTAGTTGAAGGTAATTATAAGAGTAAGGGGTAAGAATAATTAAAGGTAGAGGTAGAGGTAGAGGTAATCAAAGGTAATTAAAGCAAGAAAGTTGAATTTAAATGTAATGAATCTAAGATATATGTAATTAAGAGAAAGATGAAATGAAATTAAAGATTACCAAACATAACCGCAGGTTACGGGAGGCAATTAAATGTGATTACAGGTAATTAACATCAACTAAAAAGATATAGAGAGTAATTAAAACAAGTAGACGTAATTAAAGGGAATTAAATGAGATTGAATATTACCCCAGGGGTCATTGAAAGTAATTGAGGCTAATTAAAGGTTAATTAAATCTATTTACATATAGTAATTGAAAATGTCGAACCGGAAGTCAAGTATAGACCGGAGGTGGACAAGTGGACAAGGTGGACAAGGACAGGAAGTCGAGTTGCAGCGGAAGTGGATACCCGGAAGTCAAGTACAGATCGGAAAAAGCGCTTAATTTTAAGGCATTTCTCTCTCGCTTAACGCTAAATCGCCACTGATTTTTTTTTTTTTTTTTGCTCTCCTCTTTCCGCATGACAACGTTCCTCATGTTTAACAAATGGAACTGATTGACCGACAGTGCGACGCACCGACAAGAACAAGATCGCTGAAATTGGTGCGGCTTTGTTTTACTCTTACGTTGGACGAAAGTATCTGAAGATACCTATGTTGTCGCAGACAAATCTGTCCATGTTCCGTGCAACATACGCCTAGTAACAACAACACCTTTCCTTTCTTTTTCCTAATAAACATATCCCCCCCCCCCCCCCGCGTGGCTTTACGTCGCGAGACAACTGTGTCAACATGCGTCTGCGAGCAGGCGTTTTCTGTAATGAACCTGAATAACTTGCGCTCACAACTCACAAACGAACATTTCAACGTAGTCCTTAAGATTGCAATTGAGCAATCACTTTGATGCGATGTTGACGCAACATTTAAAAACCAGATGTGCCAAGTTTCCTCATCACACAGTAAATAAAAAAGATTGCTGACCCTGTGGTTGGGCAACGCTAAGTAACGCAAACATGCGTTTTATGTCGTTGTAAGTTCTGTGTTGTGACGTCTCTATCAGAAACAGGCTACCCCAAAGCCGTGGTATGAGGCCCGCGTAGTTGCTCCACCACTCAATGCGGACCGCGGATACGAATGAGTTCGGCACCCCTGGTGTAGACCCTTCTGTATGGGGCATCCTCGAAAGAGTGAGAACAGGCGAATTCGGCAGTCTCTCAGATGATAGTGATAAAGTTGAGCGATATGCTATCAACAACAATGAGACCGTACGCTTTCGTCTCCATGTTCCGCATCTTCACGGTACAGGTCACTGTAGTGAAAAGGACACCTTAGCAGATGGTACGTGTGTTGCAGAAATATCATGCTATGGGCAGGGTGCAGTGAGCTGCGGTAGGTGGACAGGAAATCGATTCGATGGTGAAAAACGGACGAGCTGGTCACATTTCGTTGACAAATTAAACATTTTCTTAATCATAGCACAATGGTGCGTCGAAGAGGCGGCTGTATACAAATCCTCGTAACGTCCGACCTACTCTGCGCGCTTTCAAGCACTCAGCTGTCAACAGCTGGCGCAACAGCGCGCTAGCAGCATACCCCTTCGCATCGAGCGCTAACGCATGCGCTGCTATATCCGTCGTGCCATTACACATGCCGGTGCACCACCAGCAGCCCCTGCCACCCATTCAGACGCAAAAACCACAGGGGTGCCCTCCAATGTATTGCTGGATAGATGAAAGCATGCTATGCGAACACAATGAGAGGGAGAGAAGGAGATATCTTTATTGACACACCAAAAAAATAAGCAATTTACAATGAGGCCTGCAAAGAAGTCCGCTGATGCACGTCCTAAAACATACAGTGAAGTTAGCATTTTCTTAAGTGTCCTTTGGGAATATTAAATGTCGACAACTTATCGACAGAGAGAAACAAACAAATTCACCAACAAAGGCAATGTATCTCATTATAATTAGTGTTCAGGTAACAATACATACAAAAATTCATTGGCGATTTAGCGGTAAATGCGAGAGAAATGTGTTAGCATTGGGCGCGTTAAGCAGGCTCCCGAGCGCCATAACCCGGGTTTTCAGGGGAACATACCCTTGGTGCCTCTACTTAATGGTGTTTGTGAGCCTATCCGGAAGCCGGGCGCCAGAGCCGCTGAGCGCGCGTCGCCTATCGAGCATTCTGGAGCATGGACGGTTGCAACATGCTGCAACGGTTGCGCCATTTCGAAAGGCAGTACACCGGAACATGCGTCACGCTCCGGAACTGGCCTCGCTCTTCCCCAGCGTTCTCCGGCTCCCCGGCTCCGAAGAAGGGGTGGGCAGGGTGCACCCGGGAACGTGCACCGGAAGTCACTTTGGAGGTGTTAAGTGATCCCCTGAAAGAGGGAATGTTCCCAGAGCACGAACCTAACGCGCCCATTAAGCGCCTTTTTTAGTTCATACTTTACTTCCGGGTATCCACTTCCGGTCCAACCGACTTCCGGTTGCCCTATTGCGGTCTAACCTGACTTCTGGTTGTCCACCTCCGGTTTATACTTGACGTTCGGTTCCGCACATTCAATTACCATGTCTAAGTCCACTTAATTAACCTTTAATTAGCCTCAATTACTTTCAATTACCCTGTTTTACCCTTTATTATCGAAGGCAACTGCAGGTTACATTAGGTAATCTTGAATTTCATTTAATTACCTTTAATTACGCTTATTTCCTTTAATTGCCATTAATTACCTTTAACTATATTTAATTACCTCCGGTATCCTGCGGTTACCTTCGGTAATCTTTAATTTCGTTTAATCGTTCTCTTAATTACATATATCTCACGTTAATTTCCTTTAAACGCTACTTTCTTGCTTTAATTGCCCCTAATTACATCTAATTACCTTCAATTACTCTTACCTCTTACTCTTAACTACTTTCGACTACTTCAAGTTCAAATCATTTACCTCCATTTACCTTTACCCTCTTATAAACCCCTTTACATGTCCACTTATACCTCTCTCTCCGCGAGGCTTCACCATTTCATACACGGACACACACACATACGAGTACATACAGCTTTTTCCATTTTGACACTCGTAATGCTTTCGCATTAAAAAATGTCAAGCTCTCGCTTCTATCTGTGAAACTGTTTAATGTATCGCAGCGAGATAGACAAGTTGTTCCATGTTTTCGCCTCAAACAACAGCTTGATTTGATGACTTGAATTCGTGCTTGAGAGGGGGAGCTGGGGAAGAGGCTACGCTAATTGATCCCTTCCTACCATGTAGTGTGTAAAGCTCTTTGTAACGTTGATATCAAGTATATCTAAGATGCCGTTAATTTTAAAGTGTGTAAATGTAAAAAAAAAGCAAGAAGATTAAACCCGAATGTAACATGCAGTTTCAAAGGGTGGTGCAAACAAACAAACAAACAAACAGATCGGCTCGGAGTGTTTTCTTTTGTAGCAAATATATTTATCTTAAAGTCGTAGGATATGTTGATGTGATGTGATGTGATGTGATAAAGAAAAAAAAAATTGGGATGTGAGTTACTACGAAGTCGAACTGGCTACCCCAGTGCGCTTACACACAGAAAGTACAAACAGATGAGCTAGTAACAATGATGGAGTTCAACATGTAGTTCAAGTGTTTTAAACCATGTCAGTGTAAATTGTCGGAATCGCTGGGGACACACGAGTCATACAATGTCCATAACCCTTGATTTGTTTATTTTTTATTTATTTCGTGTTAGCGCCGCGAAGCAACTGTGGCTATGAGCGGCGTATAGACGTGGACAGATGAAGAGAGGACAGCAGGAAGGAGTGGGGGACAGGGGGGTTAGTATGCGTCCTGGGCCGACTTCAAAGGGAACTGTGCCGACATTCATCTGGAAAGTCTTCGGAAAACCCAGGGAAAGTCGGTGACAGGATTCGAACCCGTGTCACCTCCCAGTCTCGGCGTGGAAAGCGGTCACTCTAACCACTATGCCACGGGAGCTGGGGAATGTCCATAACCCCGGTCGTGTGTAGAAAATCTTCAGGTGCCTGTTAAGGAAAATGAAGAAGGGAGCTCGCGCACGCGTCATTCATCGTGTACAGTCGTTCTAGTCACCCTATCCATTAAAGCCTGTTCCTTATAACAACACACCAACACCACCACCATTAAAGTCTGTTTTGTTCATATCTCTGGCCCTTCCTCATCAATGGCAACAGTTGGCGGCCTCACAACATCAATTTCCATCGTGTTCAACAGATGTCGCTTGCATCGCCCCGTCTTCAGAACCATTTATCAGGAGAGTTTGGCCATTCTCTGTTCTTTTGCCGCCTCATGGGCGGGGCCTGTTTTGACGTCAGAGTCGTCGTCGCACCGCCCAAAAAGCCTGAATCCAAGCGGAATTCGCTTATCAGCCATCTGGTGCGCGCCATTTTGATGCTGTCCGCCAGCTGGTCGACAGCTTTGTGGTCGCGCTCAATGTAATCTACAGGAATAATCGGGTTATGACCCACAGCCGCCTGTGATAAGGGGGCCTTCGTTGCTAAATAAACTGAAAGAGTTCAAGGACGAAGGGCTTTCGAAGGATGGAGCACGCACGTGTCTTCCCTCTTTGCATCGTAAACAACGATCAGCATCAATATGGCGTCTGCGACCAGATGACGACGGGACAACAATAGAACACCGTGAGGGAGGTCGTTCAGCCGTGACGTCGCATGACGCGCTTCAAGTTAGGCTCCTCCTAATGACCAAACTCTCTCTATAAACGGCTCTGCCCGTCGTATGAATGTGTGCGGGAGTGAGAAAACATGTAAGAGTGGAAGTGGAATGAGTGAGAGAGTGAATGTGGTTTGTCCTTTCAAATGACGCTCCCTTGGAAATCGTTGGGGAGCTGTGTTAGCTTAGCTCAATAGACAACTTCAGAAAAGCCCAGAGAGCTTAGCGCCGCTTTGAACTATGGGAATTTGCTGGCAACAAAGGAGGAGAAGGCCTCCAAACTGTTTCGGTTCCTTCTCTCTCGGCCGATTGTCCACGAGGAGTCAAGGTCAGCGAAAACGGAACGTGAAGGACAGTTCTCCGTTTCTCATTCCAGTTATCTCCCAGGTGCAACGCGTGCACAAGTAGCTATGGGATTTCCAGAATCGTCTATTGGCAAAGCCCTGCGGACCGGCAATCCACAAGATATGAGTTTGAGTCCTACAGCCGGCTAACCTTTTCAGTGGCTTCCTTCGTGCATTATTCTTAAGCATTTGAGGCTTCTGTGCTGTGTTGTCCTTTCTTCTGTGTTTCAGCCTCAGAACGTCAATCTCCATCGTCTTCAACAGATGCCGCTTGCGTCGCCCCGTCGTATGTATGTGTGCGTGAGTGGGAAAACATGTAAGAGTAAAAGTGAAATGAGTGAGAGAGTGGATGTGGTTTGTCCTCTCAAATGACGCCCCCTTGGAAGTCGTTGAGGAGGTGTGTTAGCAGAGCCCTGGACCGGCAGTCCAGAAGATGTGGGTTTGTGTCCTACAGCTGTCTAACCTTTTCAGTGACTTCCTTCTTTCATTGTTCTGAGGCACTTGAGGCTTGTGTGTTGTGTTGTCCTTACTTGTGTATTCCAGCCTCAGAACATCAATTTCCATCGTGTTCAAGTAGAGATCGTTTTACCTGTGGCTACGTATTTTGTTGTATCACTTAAGTAGCTTCGGAAACGTTCCAGTGGTATGCCACGCAGTCCATACCTTTGTAATTTCGTGAGCAGAATATCGTGGTAACTGCTTTGGTAAGATCTAAAAAAAAATCATGGTTAAAAGCTTAGAATAATGTTATGCTTGGTTTTCTCTACTATTGCAATCAAGGCCATTGTAGTTCATTTCCCTTCTGAAAACCGCATTGGGAATCAGTCAGTACTGGTGTTCTATAAAACAGTTATCTATGCCGACAAATATTACCTTCTGAACAAGTTTGCTTAATGCAGGAGAAACTGTGATGGGTCTATAGTTTACTGTCTGCTGTCGATTACTTTTTTGTTCTATACTGTGATTATTCTACCAACCTTAAGTTGACTAGGAAAGATACTTCAACGAACATTTCATTAACCATAGACCCGCCACTGTGCTCGATATGTATTGTGCAATATGTTTCAATAAAGATACTGAAATGTTATCGGGCGTTATTGAGCTTGTGCATTTCAGCCTCATTTTTGTGGCAGGTATACATCATCAGTAGAGCGCGGATTTTCATTTGCAAATGCATATTTTTTTTCTCGGTATCGTATTGCATCTCGACGATGAAGAAACGCTTTTCGGCTTGGTTTGGGGCCGATTAAGAGGGTTCCATAGCGCATAAAAGTGCATGTTTCGCACGTTATGGCATATTTAGAGAGAAAATGCGTGCATAGTGCATATTTTACCATATTTTCGTATGGCCAGGTGCGAGAGTTTTCGTCTGGTTTTCTTGCATGTAAAGCTTTGGGTCCCCTATCAGAAGCGAACGTTTTGTTATGTTTTGGAGGGGTGTGGTGTTCAGCCTCTACCTTACAGCTCGGCGTTCATAGCTCGCGCCCTCGCCTGACGTGGGAGTACGTTCGTTCTGTGTGCGTGGTCGATAGGCCGTACTTCGCTTTCGCCACTTTCGTTATCGTTAAGAAGACCGGCAGAGTTTTCACCTGTCACGCAGTACCGAATGTAAAGCCTCCAGGTGCATGATTTTTGTATCTGTTGCGCAAGTTATCTTTCTAGTGTGATCTTAAAGGAGCACTGAGGTGACCCCCTTTGTGTTTGTGTGTATGTTTCTCTAACAGCGTGTTCGGCAACGAATGAAAGGAGCGCCTGCCAAAGAACTACGAATGCAGGGGACCTAAAGGGCGCGAGCAAGGCCTCTCTTCCTCACACCTTTGAAAATCCTCCATTCATGAAGAGAGCGTATGAGGGAGTGAGGGGACATCCTGACGTAACGTGGGCACGCGATTCGTGACGTACAGTGATACAGCTCAAGCAGCTGTATCGCTGTACGTCACGAACCGATCAGCATCAATGATGACTATTGATGCCTATGTTGACTATGTTGTTGCCTATGTTGAGTATGCCTATGTTGACTAATGATGACTATTGATGCCAATGATGCCTATCAAGGGCAAGCGGCGCATACGCCGCTTGCCCTTACAGCGCAAGCAGCTGTAAGCGGCACGTGAGCTCAGAAGAGTTTACGACGTGACGCGAGGATCGTGTCGGCGGCTGCTTTTACCGAGTGTTTTTGTAAATTGGATTGCGCAGTGATAATGCACGACGGAGTGAAAATGTTTTGCGTGGTGGCTCCCGATGGAGAGCTTGACGAATGAGACTGGGCTTCGAACCGTGCTAAATGTCACCACATTGTTCCTTTAACGAGCGCTGCTTTATTTTACCGCGTCGTCCCGAATAAATGCTTTAGGTTTTTAGTGGTTAGGTTAGGTTTAGTGGTTTTTAGTGCATATTTATTCGCGCTCTCTTCATCACTATATGTAGGAGTAATGAAAGAACCGAAGATATGGTGAAACCAAGGCAAAGAAGGTTCTTCACTATCAGGAGGTAAGTAGGAAATGTGAACATTTACGTTTGCAAAATAGATTTCGCGAAGCATTCTCGACAGGTCATGATAACATGTCACAGCAAACGGCAACGCGCACGTGACCTTAAAGACGGCCGCGCCCGTGACCGGCGGCCAAACCGTTGTAAACAACGCGTTTGCTGTTTGTGTGCGCCGTCGTGGACGTCTTCTGGCCCAAATAATTATTTTTATCCATAATCTCGCAGTAAAACGCGCAGTTCTGTACATGAGGTATCGTACCGTTGACCGCTTCCCAACATGTGATGATGACCTCACGTTAAGAGGCACTGAGCCGATGCCGACTACCATGTTGCGGAAGTAGGACTGTATAGTTTACGCTGACAAAATACGCTCATCTCTAGTCTTTATGCCGATGAGAATATGTCGGCAAAGTCACATGACCTCAAAGTGACATTGCCTATGACGCGTGACCAGGACAAGATGACGGTTTTGCGAAAAGTATCCGCTTGGGCGAAGTTACAAAAATGGCTGGTTTGTGTCGATACGGCGCTACGATACTGTGTTAATACTGTGGCGCATACGGAGACTGTCAAAAATGGCGCCGCTTGCCCTTTTCCCAGACACTACCAGGAAATCCACGCAATCAGAAGCGTGAAGTAGGCAAACGTTGTAACCCAGCAGCGGGCACACCAACATAAGCCCTCGATGGAATTGAATTTCAAAACCGTGATGGGTATCTCAAGTGGAACTCTAATGATAGAGTTCGAAATGGTGTGCTTTTGAATGAAGGGCTACGTGATAGGCTCTGAAGTTAAAGTTGAATGATGCGTTAGTAGTGACGGGTCCTCAAGTTGAATGATGGGCTCTAATATGATGGTTTATGGTGGTGATGTAATGTGATGGACTGTGCGGAGATACGATTATGATGTGATGTTGAATGAATTCTTCGGAAAATACAGACCTATGGTTATGACTAACCCGAGGACAATACAGATATGATCAAGTAGCTCCTATAAGTTTTCACTGATGAATTCGCAATAGGGACACCTCATCTGTTGGGACGTAGCCAGCTCTCACCAACTCCCCATAGAGCCCATAGTATAGGTAAATTCACACAACACTGGGCACACGACCTATCCCTCAATCCTCCAATCAGAAGTCTTTCCGTCCGGCTCGCAGCCCGACCGGTTCTGTCTGTTGCTGACTTCTGCTTTCCATACTGGCCTGTACCAGCTACCCCTGACCTCTAAGTCTACTAGCTTTCATGCACGCCGTAAAGTTATTCCGTGATTCCCAAACAACTGTGAAAAGTGTCGTAATGAACAGAAATTTATTTGAGTCATTATACTGACACAATCGGCAGGTTGACGCATTTTACATGCACTGAGCGTACTGAGTCCATTGCGTAGCGCTTCCTAGCACACTGGAACAAAGTTCAAACTTGCAAAACGCGCATATCGACACAGCTTATTCCCAGCAACGAACAACTGTCACATACTTGCGCACAATCTCTTGATCATCATGTCCTTGCCTGCTACACGTCAAATACAAAATGCTGCTGCTTCATGAATCCTATTTTCTTGTCACCGCTATGCAGATCTGACGGCGCTAGAACATGTTCATCGAGCCAGAATTCACAACAACACTTCAGTTTGAAGTCCGATTGGCTGTTCGTAGACCGATGCTTGTGTCGAGAAACAGTACAACACGATCAAAGACACCATAATACACGGATAAGACGGCGAAGAGCGAACACACTTGTCTCCCAACGAAAAGCACCGCCGACCCGGCGTCCACCGTTCAAGTTTCAAATGAAACCGCCGAGGGAATACGCAGCACGCAGGTGAGGAAGCGCGAAGTGCCGTTTTCAAATTCCGGCAAACAAACCGGACACGCTTGTGGCGTCCGACTAACAGAGAGGCACGGATCGCTCCGTGCGCAGTAACAAGCATTTTGATACAGATTTCGCGAGAGCTGTGGGGGGGCTGACGTAGCTTCTGTGGTGTCACCGGGTTATGACGGCATTCCCGCTAACCCAGATTTTTCGCCACAGGGGTGGCACAAACCCGCCATTATTGTAACTACCCCCAAGCGAGTGCTTTTGGCAAAACTGCCATCTTGTCCTGGTCGCACGTCATAGAAAACGTCATTTTGAGGTCATGTGACTTTGTTTACATGTCGTTCTGCCGCTTACCGACATATTTCCGTCTTCATAAAGCCATGAGATGAACGTACGAGGGGCGTTCAAGTTAAACCGGGACTTTTCATTTTTCGCAAAGTAAAATGAACGTACAGGCGAAAAATTAGTTTTATTTTTCAACGTAATCTCCAGCTGCACTAATGCACTTGTCCCGGCGTTTCACGAGGGCTTGGATGCCAGCAGCGTAGAAATCCTTACTGACGCGTAGCAGCCATGATCGGACCGCATTCTTGACCTCGTCGTCGCAGCTGAAGTGGCGGCCCCCAAGGAACGCCTGCAGTGGCCCGAAGAGATGGAAATCGCCGGGGGCGAGGTCTGGACCGTAAGGGGGATGTGGCAGCAACTCCCAGCCAAGTTCCCGTAAGGTGCGTGTCGTGAGATGCGCGGTATGCGGGCGTGCATTGTCCTGTAGGAGGAGGACTCATTTGGTGATGAGGCCCGACTTTTCGAAACTGGAGGTGTTCATGAATTATAGTGTTCAACGTATCCACAGAAAGGTCCGGCTTTCGAGCCAGTTCGAGACATGTTATCCGTCGATCCTTAAGGACCAGACGCTGCACAAGTTGGATGTTCTCAGGAACTCCGGCACTGGGCTCTAAGCCGCCGTTTGCACCACTCAAACGCTTTGCTGCGGCTAAGTGTATCGTGGCCATACTGAGCCTGATGTCTTCTGTGAATTTCAGATGACTTTACGCCTTCATCAGAGAAACTTCATGAGAATTCGCTGTTCGATGTGCGCGCTCACCTCGTTGTCGGCCATCTTGTCTAGCACGTGTCTTCTGATTTGCACAAACTTTGGACCACTACGTGGTGAACGCGGAGGCCTGTCGCGTGTGAAAATGACGAAAAAGAAGTAGCGGGAGCCATTTGTACACTCACGAGACAGAAAGTCCCGGTTTGACTTGAACGCCCCTCATATTTTGCCAGCGTAAACTATGTAGTGCTTCTTCCGCAACATGGTAGCCCATTTCTCCTTAGTTTAAGCACATTGAATCGGCTCAATGCGTCGTAACGCGCTGCCGTGATCACATCTTTGAAAGGCGTCAACAGTACGAGGCCTCATGTGCAAAACTGCACGTTTTACTGCGAGATTATGGGATAAAAATAATTACCGTCGTCGAAAGACATCCAAAACGTCGCGCAGAAACAGCAACCACATTGTTTACAAACGGTTTGGCCGCCGATCACGGGCACCGCCATCTTTAAGGTCACGTGTGCCTTGACGTTTGCTGTGACGTGCGCCCAGGACCTGTTCAGGATGCATTGCGTTCGCCCAGCACGCTTTCGTATACGGAGCAATACATTGGGTGCCACCCCTGTGTTTTTCGCCCACCGAGGATTATTCCCAAGATTCCCGGGTGACTGACCCCCGATCGCTCTCTCCGTTTCGCTTGATGTGGCCGGCCGAATGCCCTCTCGCAGGTGATGGGCGAAGTTCGTATTCCTGCCGCATTCCCTTTGAGGGCGCTGACCAACGGGGGATGCCGCCGCTTGCTCAAATGCTCGTTTACCGGTATAGTGTCCGCATAGATGTACCTACGCTTCGTTTCCCGTAAAATTATCATTCTCTATGTGCGGTGTGAATACAGTCCCCTGATCAACCACATACGGTGATTTCTGTGCATGACTTCTTGTAAATGTCGCCGACAGCTAGCGGCCTGCTGGGACTCGTGCTACATCCAATTTATGTACAAACCAATCAGGGCGGCAGGTTCCTCGTGCAGTATAATTGTATATGCATTCTAGCTGTAACACTGAATGAACGTCTTTTAAGTAGCCTAAATTGCGATCGAGGGCATCATATGCCAGCCGATCTGGACAGTGCACTTGCAGAATGTGAAAAACAATAATACGTTTGCTTAAAAAGCTGCTCAAAATTTCCAACACAATCAGGGCGCCGACTGTGCTGTCTTGGTGTTTTCCATCGGTTCTCCCTCAGGCGCTTTAAGACAAATGTCGGCCCAGGACGCACGATTCTCCCCGAGCAAATGCCGCCACACCAGCAGGCAGATCTCTCGGAAATAACACGCCACCACAACCACCAAGAATGGAAACAAACATTCTGACATACTGCATAAACGAGGCTAAAATATCAACAAAACATATGCCTCTTTTTGAGCTAGACCAAACAAAACAATTCCGCCTTTATTTGTATGGTGAAGAACTCATTCAACAATAGACAGCTAGTTTAACTCAATTCTTTTTGTCTTGCTGAAAGCAATATTTGAGAAATCCGTGCTTTTTATCATCTTTTATCATTTAGCTTTTATGTTTATTTGTTTACGTATAATGCAGGTCAAACCAATTTCCCAAGCAGGAGAGCATGCAGAGCTGTGCATTAATGAGTCAGAACATCACAAGTGAATACAATCGCAACCACATAATACAATGAAAATTACATACGAGAAGAAAGGTAGAGTTACACCTGGGAACAATTAAAGCGAAAATGCTTTCCAGCCACCGTTCGCGGCATATTATTATCCTAAGATTTGCTCTCTAATATTCTCTTATAAATCTAAGTCGAACAAAAGTAAAACCTTCGGATATTTTACGTCCCTGTACGCAAGTCGCTCATTTGGGAACGTAGTGTTACAGAAAAACTGAACACTGGCTTAACACAACAATAAGTAACAATTTACCACAGACGTTTCGTTTCCCATACGCGAGATATCATCACTGTGAAACAGAATGAGAGGCGGAACACTTCAGGGAGAGGGCCGCGGTTTGGACGTTGCACGATAAGGGGTCTCCTCGGATGTGCCATGATTCGAGCAGTTCTCTGAGGCCCCACATCTTTGTTCTCTCGCCACGGTCACGGGATTGACGAAATCGAAAGAATGTCCCGTTCTCCAACAATCATCTTTTAGTTAGTGCGTGATGCACGACGTCGCTTTCCTGAAGCGGAACGGACGTTCCAACGAACCCTGCAGCCCGGTGATATGCATCATGTCTTCCAAGCACGGAAGCTGCGGAAACTACTGAGAAGGGCAAGTGTGCCGACAGCCATGTCAAAAAACTTTCCCGGCTCCTGCCCAGAAAACCGACGGCGAACGCGTCTAATCCCATCTCCAATCTCTCGTTTAAGCAACCTTCTGCTGGACACCTGAGCCTTCTCTCCAAAGGTCTCTGCTTTGCTTTGTCACAACGCGCCGTGCCCAAAAGAGAGATCGTCGTTGAGATCGAGGACAAACTGCGGCACCTGAAGGACACAACAGGGGTGAACCTGGCATGCAGCCGCATACACTACTCTAACCACCTCCAGGGAAATTCCGCCAAACCTCACCAGGCAGGAAAATTCAGCGCTTCGCGATCTGCGGGTCGGACGACTCTGTCGTAATCCTTCCGGCAGACAAGGGAAAAGACACCGTCGTACTGGACAAAGAAGCGTACTGCGCGAAAATGCAGAGGATCCTCAATGACACGTCCGATTTCATTAAGTAGCCCCGTGACCCCCCGCAGCGGTCCTTTGCGACCACACGGAAACGAACGAACGAAGCCGGGTCCGCGAAAAAGCTGATTTCAGACAAGGAGGACCATCCCCCACGCGAAACGTGTGTGTGAGTCTATTCGTCGGGCTCTTTAGGCGGTAAAAATCAAGACTGCCTTCAAACCCTGCCTGCAACTTGGAACGCTCATCTCTAAGGCAAAGGACCCTGTTCCCCTAGAGTCCCAAATGGGCGTAGTACATAAAGTGCAATGTCAGGAGTGTGAAGCGTCCTACAACGGTGAAGCTAGTCGTAAACGTAGTACAAGACTAAAGGAGCACCACCACGATGTACGCATTTCAACACACGCGACACGATTCAAGACTGAACTAACCGATCATGGTTGGACATAGGACATTATTTCGATTTCGTCAATGCCGTGACCCTGGCGAGAGAACAAAGATGGGGGTCCCAGAAAACTGCACGAATCGTGGCACATCCGAGGTGACCCCTCATCGTGCAACGCAAACCGCGGCCATCTCCCAGAGTGTTCTCTCACCTGCGTAAGTAATCCGCTGATTGCGATCGCCTCTCATTCTGTTTCTCACTGGTAATGTCTTCCGTATGGGAGATTGGAAACGAAACGTCTGTAGTAAATTGTCACTTGTTGTTGTGCTAAGCCAGTGTTCAGTTGTTTCTCTCTTTCGTCATGAGCTGTCCTGGCTTTTGGAATATTTTTTTGTAGTGTTACAGGCCGAAACACCGTATGTGTAAAGGAGAAATCCTTCGGAGAACCCCAGCTCTGTCGCGCAGCTAGCGTGGAAATGTGGAGATTCCCTCGCCACGCTTTTTCTATTGTTCTCCCCCACATCGGCAGGCCGCACCAGCGGAGCAGACACGAGCCATCGAGGGGCTGTGCCCGGGTTGAATAAGAAAACGAACCCGCCTGCTGACGCGCACAAGCACGCTTTAATAAACTGTTTTCCGCGTGAGGTTATCTGTTTTTTGAGTTTGTTCTGTTAGTGCAGTTGCAAAACAGTGCGAGATAAAAAAGCTGGTAATAATGGTCCGTGCTCTACCCAAAACATCACCTATTCTTACTACCTTTCGCACGAGTTTTTATGGCAAAAGAGACATTTGCAAGATGATGACGTAATAACTTACAGCAAAAGCACGTTTATTTTTCTTTCCTTTTTTTTTAGTCAGTCCGGTCACTATGGCCCTATCGTTATACTCTATATGCTAGGTTATCATAGCGGGATAAAAAACTGCACGATTAAGCATTGTTAAATACGCTACATTACTTGCGCCCGGTCTTTCTCGCACGTTCCCCATGTTATGGTCACGTTACATAATAGGAATAACCACATACATAAATGATGGATAGAACTGAAGCCTTTTTAGCAGGTTTTCCAACAGTTTTTGTTGAGCTGCATAACGATGCTATTAATCCTCACACATGGGCGACTGTATCTGTAAGTTGTCGCGGCCATTCGTGACATGAACACTTTGCATTCCGCCGTCGTACAATTAACTTCTTAGTTGAATATTTGACATTGACAGGAAGCGACCTGCATGAAAATCAGATGTTTCGTTGGAGGCTTTCAGTCGCAGATATGCGTAGGTGTCTATGGCCTGCTCTCCTGCTGGTTTCGGCGGTTATTGCAACACTGCTGTGGAAAAGTCGACCGAAGGATGTTGCAGGACTCACCCCTACGGACCTGCCGCTCCAGGAAACGTATGTAGACCAGATGTATATGGATGACTTGTATATAGACCTAATGTATATAAACCACTTCCCAACTGAACCGCCGCTGTGGTGAGAACGGTATTTTCCTCACTGTCCTACACCGCTTATGCGTCAAGTTTCAAGGTGCAAGGATCTCTGTCTTTTCCTTCCAGTTTAATTTTATATTCCCAAAATAATAGAAGAGCTGGAATAGAAAAGCGACGCGGTCCACCGGTGCCCAACAAACATTCCGTCAAAATAAGTAATGGCCCCTGTATTACTGTCGAGCACCAACAGTCAGGTAGTGGGTTCTGCTCTAGAAGCTTCGATATAATTTATAAATTTGTGGAATTCTGCAATTAGTAATGCAATTCGCTAATTCGCGTCTTTTGCTGCAGGACAGCATTACGCCAGAGAGCCAGCAAGCCTGACGAGAACCACTTACTAGCTGCTGCGAAGTTCACGCCATCTGGGAGCTTCATGGGATTTCGAGATGCCGTCGCAACGTATGGACACGTCGAGCAAAGCCTTTTGGAACTCAACCGCTTCCTTGCTGTTCAGCTAAGAGGAACACTGAGTAGAGCTCCTGAACCTCTTGCCGGTCGCCTAAGGAACCTTTCCGTGACGACGCGAGAACGGGTTCGAGTTCTTCTTGAAGAGGTGAAGTCCTTAGCGAACCAGGCAGGCATTTTCAAGAAGAAACGTGAAGCACTGTTCGAGCTGAAGAACAAGGTCCGCAGGCTTATTGAAGTGAATCAGAACCAGGATAACTGTTCCACAGTCTTATCATGCCGCCTGGCCAGCCCACATGGGTTCTCCTCAGGAATCCACGATGTGCTCTGGTGTCTTGTCAGAGGTGTTCAGCTCAAACGTCCAGTGATTGTAGATTCTGAGCTGTGGCATTATGACCCGTATGGTTGGAGTCGAATCTTTCTGCCACTGAGCTACAAGTGTCCTGAGAAACCTGACCGTTCGTCAACGTGGCCAGGAGGCATCCCCGGTAAGCAAATGCCCTCCAAACAAACCATGACAAGCCCCCCCCCCCTTTTTCCGCTGGCAATTCTATGACTCCTTCAGATTTCGAAACTGTATCTAGAGAGGACTTAATTGTATCAAATTTTCATATAACATTTTCCTGTTATATAAATTGCATAATTTGTTCCGACTTACCGTATATCGTTCAATGCCGTCGTAGTTGCACCACTTACAACTTGTCACTTTATTCATCGGTTTAGTTTTATTCTCGATTCAGGACAGCTTTGCCTTTTCATGAAATTATTGCGAAGTGTAGAGGGTCACCAGTTGTAAGATAGAGAATTTGGAGTCACAGAAGAAAGACAACTTCTTTACATTATGAGTCGTGTTTATTTTAGCGTCCACTTCCTTCGGAACCCCAGTCCAGACTGCCCCCCTCGGGACGCGCAAACCGGGTGTCAGATTACTCCGCGTCCGAGAGGCAGACCACGCATGCCATGCGAACCCGCGAGTTCGAAGAAATTTACAGCGTCGCGGGTTCACGTGATCGGTCTGGCATGGCGTGTGTCTGTGAAGATGTGGGGGCCACGAAGGAAGTCGGTTTTCGGGAAATAATACATAGAGCCTGTTGGAGGGGGGATATAGGTGTATTGCAAAGAAAAAACAAAGAAAGAGGGGAAAGGTTAGCCTGGCTCCAAAAGCCGACTTGCTGTTCCCGCGTAGAAAAAAAAACGAAAAGAGGAAAAACAGCGAAAGAAAAGAGGTGCAGTCACAGGTTCAGCGCGAGCCCTGTGTCGGTAGGAAAGCGCACGAGTTCCCTTCCGAAGCGCCACTGAAGGGGGCGTCGCAGGGGGCCCAGGAGCGTTGCCAGCGAGACCTCCCTCAGCCCCAGGGCAGCCAGCCGCACCATGACAGTGGCACGGGGAGCGGCGAACAGGTGACAGTGGAGGAGCAGGTGGGAAGTGTTGCCCTCGGTAGAGCAAGCTGCACAAGGGGTGTCAAGCATGCTGATTTGGAAGAGCCGTGTTGGCGTTCGAGCCACGCTTAACCGCAGACGGTGGATAGCAGACGCCTCCCTCCTCGTGATGTTTGGGGGAGGGACGTATTGCAGTGCAGAAATGTATTGGGCGGGATGGCACGTTCTATAAAATCTTGGACACAGCGAGAGCGCAAGCGACGTATTTGGAGCAGGCTGGCTGGCATTGAGAGCGAGATGCTGAGACATAAGGCAGCCGTGGTGTGGGCACGTTTCGCAGCGATGTCAGCACGGGTATTTCCGGACAGCCCGACGTGACGGGGCACCCACTGGAGCCGTACGCTCTGGCCGGAAGCCAGGAGCTCGTTGTATTTGGCGATTACAAGCGTGCGGAGATCGCAAATAGCACTGCACCGGTACGACGCCAAGACCTCCAATGCTGACTTGCTGTCCGTGAAGATGGACCACGAGTCGGCCTGTCAACCGGATATGGCGTTGAGCGCTTCACAGATGGCTGTCAGTTCCGCTTCAGTGGATGAAGTTTCATGCGGCAGCTTTAAAGCCTGCACAGTGTCGCTGTGAGGCATGTAGAAAGCTACAGACGACACGCCGTGCACAACCGAGCCATCCGTGAAAATTGCTTTACGCTGACCGTAGGCCGAGCTCAAATGGTCAAGAGCAAACTGGCGCGCAGCGAGGACAGGAGTGTCTTTTTTGCGGGACATGTCGGGAATATGCAGGTCAGTCGTAGGCGGCACGAGGGTCCACAAAGGTGGGGCGTATAGCAGGCGCGACGGAGGTGGCGGAAGAGACTGTGCCACTCTCTGAATAGCATCTCAACTGAGAGCGCAAGATACACGGACAAAGAACGGAGAAATAAACAGGATGGGCGCTACTGCAAACAGCAGCCCCGAAAGCTGACTTTTCATAGAGTAGGTGAATGTCCCGTAGGTAGTGGGCAGCGTGTCGTGTGTATTACCGTGCACAAGAGCGCAGGATCTCCATGTCGCGTAGGACGTTTGCTGGCGTCTCCTTCGCCTCAGCCAAGACCAGGAAGGTGTCGGTCGTTCTGGGGACACCAAGGCACACTCGGAGGCTCCTTGGATGTTCAAAAGTTCGCGCTCTGTTGTTGAACTTACACCGTGCAATACCGGTAAGCTGTAACGCAGGAGACCTAGGACGAGTGAGGTATGCACGTGGCGAAGGTCAGCGTATGATGGGCCCCAGGACGAACCAGAGATACGGCGGAGGACGTTCACGATGGTAGTCGCCGCGGTAGACAGGACCATCTGGACGGCCTTACGGTGGCCGAATGGCATACGGACATACTCAAAGAGACCGAAAGGTGTTATGATGGCCGTTTTGTGAATGTCCGCAGGCTCTACAGGGATTTGGAAGTAGGCCTTGATGAGATCAATCTTGGAGAACATTGTGGTGCCATGTAGATGAGCCGTGAAGTCTTGGATATGTAGGGCTGGATATCTGTCCGGAACGGTGATGTTGTTCAACGCACGGTAATCTCCACACGGTCTACTGTCGCCGGGATTCTTTTGGGGCACCATATGCAAGGGGGATGCCCATGGGCTGGAGGACGGGCGAACGATACCCACCTCTAACATATGGTCGAATTCACGCTTAGCAATCGCAAGACGTTCAGGAGGGAGGCGTCTTGGGCGAGCGTGTACAGGCGGACCGCTCGTCACGATGTGGTGAGTAACGTTGTGACGCGCTGGCGTAGGAGATGATGTAGCACGCACAACAACAGGAAAGTCTCGCAGAAGAGATGAGAATCGGGTAGATGTCGAAGGGAGGAGAAACGTAGGTCCGATGGAGGAGTAAGAAGATGGCACGCCGCAGATGCTCAAGGTGGTGGAATTGTCCACGAGCCTCTTCCGGCGTACGTCAACGAGGAGATCGAAGAACTTGAGAAAGTCGGCACCGAGAATGGCGTGGGAAAGATCAGCAATGACGAATATCCACTGAAATGTTCTGCGAAGTCCTAGGTTCAGAGTCAGTGAACGTTCTCCGTAAGTGGCGATGGCAGAGTGGTTAACTGCGCGCCACTTGTACTCTGGAGAGCGCAAACGACGGTCTTGTGGGGTCGGTGGGATGATGCTTACGTCAGCACCACAACGTGTGTCCACAAGGAACCTCGTACCGTAGCACGTATCAGCAACGAAGAAAGGACGGCTTCCACATTCTCCGGCAGCACCAGCCGTCGTTAGTGGCTGGGAGCGGCATTTCCCGATCTTGCACAGGGTGGGCGGCAGCGTTGGGTGGCGTCATCAAACGTGCGGTGGTACCAGCACATGGTACTGTTGGCGGCCTGTGAAGCTGAGCGAGTGCGACGGGACCGCGATGGTGTGTGACCGCGTTGGTGTGTCGTACGGCCGAGTGAGGTCAGTGGATAAGATAGTGTATCCACCGATTAACTATCAGTGACATCACATAGTTAATCTTAGTGATATGATATCAATGATAAGATTAAACAATAATGACGTCATGGTGAAACAAACTAGGAATCGAACTTGGGTCCTTCAGGTTGTCAGACGAGCAGCTCAAGCCAGTGGACCATGGGCTCTACATATTTACTTGCGTCGCAAATCAGGATAGAATTGTGTGGGGTGGAGACGTCGTTTGATTTCTTTTACGCCAGGTGGCGTCATGGGGAGTTGAGTTCGTTCATCTAGAGATGGCAGCACTTCCAGCAAATTTACCGCCGTTCAACAGATGGCGCTACCGATAGATATAGCACTTGGTAACAATGGGCCGCTCAGGTTACATGCGACACGCACACGCACGATAAGATAGCTCAGAAAACAATGGAAATCGTGTATCGATAGTGTGAACAATGGGTTCCCAAGTTTCAATAACATGCGCCGCCAGGATAAGGTAACGGTTAACTCAGGTAAACAATGGGAACTCACGTGTCGATAGTGTTTGATAGGCACCTGGATGCACATTTAATGACACTTAATAACACGCAATGACGGTTAATAACAAGCAATGACATGTAATAACACGCAAATGACATGTAATAACACGCAAATGACATTTAATAACACGCAATAACATCCGATGACATTTAATAGCATTTTCCGATCGGGTTGACGTCCCGATCAGTCCGTCACCTAGGTTGGTTGCCGCGTCAGAGCGCCAGGTAGGTTTCCGACCATGTGTAGTTTTGGTTTCGGTTTGAAATTCCCACCAAGCGCCCTCTAGTTTTCAAGCTTTGGCCGTCTGTAGTTTCAGTTTCGGTTTGAAAAAACAAATGGACGTCGGGGCCCGCCACCTAGGTTGGTTGCCGCGCTAGAGCGCCAGCTAGGTTGGTTTCAGACCATGTGTAGTTTTGGTTTCGGTTTGAAATTCCCACCAAGCGCCCTCTAATTTTCAAGCTTTGGCCGTCTGTAGTTTCGGTTTTAACAAAATGGATGTCGGGACCCGACGCCAAGGTTGGTTCCCGTACAGTTTATGACCATGTGTAGTTTTGGTTTCGGTTTGGAATTCCTAGGTTTTGAATGGTTGCAGAAGCCACCTTGTTTCAAGCTTTTGACCGTCTGAAGTTTCGGTTTCGGTTTGAAAAATGCATGGCGCGTGACAGCATGGTTTTTTTTCCCCCATGCCACTGTGATAAGTACACCCAAATAATGATGTATGTCGGAGACCAGACAACAGTGTATATATTCCTTTTTTATTTTAGCACATTATTTTTCTACTCTTTTATTTAACTACCGAAGGATATGTTACAAATTACCAGATTCTTGCTTGGCATCATCCTTGTACAAAAGCAATCTGGAAAAGAAAGGAAAACGAAACATCCTGTGAATGCTTTTCTCAATCAGAACAAAGTCTGGGACGGCTAAGATCTTGATCGGGTGCCACGCCACAACAACAAGCAGCATTATCAAAAAGTCGGCTAACGTTTCCACTTTCCGATATGTCTCTCATACTGTGTCGTGCATTTGCGTTGGAGTACGGCCTTTGGACATGCCACACGCTAAAGTAAATAACCCGCTGACAATACCCTCAACAATCACTATAAAGTAGAGGTGTTCTATAGACATGCATTTCCAAACTTGTGTTGCTCATTGTGACAACAGCAAACAACGAATCGAGAAACAGCGCATGACCGCGTATTGTGGTTACCAGCTGTGACGGTTTCGAAATAAAAATAACCAAAATGGCATAAGGGCGAGGGTATACTCACATCTTGCATGACGAACTAGCACTGGGAACGGGACAGAGAGAAGAGGGTCGTCCATGGAGGTTCGTTCACAATCACCGGACTCAGTCATCGACAGCTAGCTTATAAGACCCGTGATTTTTGTTTTATTTCAAGGGAAGGAGGGATCACGTGAATGCATCGTGGACAGCTTCTCCTTTCGCAGGAGCAGCATGTGAAATGCGATACCTCTTGCCGACACGCTCTTCTTTCTTCTTCTTTTTGTATGATAACGCAAGCCGCGAAACACTGTGTCGGAGACACCCGTCTGGCTTTTTCCAAGCGCTCTTTGGGAACGCCAACCACACAAAAACATTATCGTCCTCGCAAGATGTATTTTCGACTGCCGCACAAAGTAAATAGAGTTATATATGTGACAGTTGAATGAAATCCGTGCCATCATCGGGCCGTGCTCTGGCAACATCTCTCAGAGCTTGGGTGCACGGACGGACGGACAGACGTTTCCCTCGCAACACTCCTTGGCCCTGTGCAGCGAGCTAACCAGTGGAGAGTTACAAAAGCGGTGCTCCGCTTTCTGCGTAACACGGGTCTCCTGGGCTCCCTGTGAGCCCTGAGTTTCTCTCTCGGCCCAGTGGGCAGTCACCACAGCGCTCCTCCTTCGAACCTTGTCAACGCCTTGTGATTGTGTGACTGTGTGTGTGACTTTTCAGTTTTAGTTTTGTGTTTTAGTTTGGTTTTTCTTTTCCTTTTCTTTTCTTCTTTTTCTTCCTTCTTTTCCTTTCCTTTTCTTCTTTTTCTTTCTTCTTTTCCTTTTCGTTTCTTCTTTTCCTTTTCTTTCCTTCTTTTTCTTTCTTCTTTTCCTTTTCGTTTCTTCTTTTTCTTTCTTCTTTTCATTTCTTCTCCTTTCCTTTTCCTTTGCTTTCTTCTTCTCCTTTTCTTTTCTTACTTTTCCTTTCTTCCCCTTTTCTCCTTCTTTCTTCCCCTTTTCTTTTCTTACTTTTCTTTTCGTCCCCTTTCCTCCTTCTTTCTTCCCCTTTTCTTTTCTTATTTTTCTTTTCGTCCCCTTTTCTTTCCTTCCCCTTCCCTTGCCTTTTTGTTTGGAATAGCAAGCCGACCTTCGTCTGGCTGACCTTTCCTTTCTTTTTCTTAATAAACATATTCCCCCCCCCCCCGTGCTTGATAGTGTACGTCAATAAGACGCTGTCGCTTTGTAGCAAGTTGCATGATCTCGAAGCGAGTGGAATACTCAAACGGTTTCACTCATTCTTACGTGACCGTTAGATTAGTAAAACGAAGGATGTACCTTGAAACGAAAGAAAAAAAGGAATCGACTATATGGAGCGCGGAATACATTTCCTTTGGAGATTCCCAGATGACTTGATTTCGACGATTATTCGCTAATCACTAGAACTTCAAACAGCACAATATTCGTCTCAACTTGAAATGGTTCCATAAAATGTGTCCTCTTGACTGCTGTTAAACTAATTTTAATAGGTCCTTTCGAGCAAGGTATGCTTTCTGATTAGGCGGAGGTATCCAGTTTGGCTCTCACGTTTAACCATGACTTCTTCATTTTAATATCGAACACTTTTTCCTTGAAGTGCATGTAGCTTCTCGTAAGGAGAGCAAAATGGTATCAGCCGAAAATTGTCTAATGGTTCACGGCGCTTGATATGGTCATCGAGTTCAATGAATGTGGATACATGAGATGCTTAAACTCTCGCAAAATGAATTTCTGCTCTTCAATCATCGTTGATCCAAACGATGCAAATCCTACCAGATATGAACACAAGGTGTCAAATAGAACTCTGTTAGCGTCCCGATATGTATGCGGTTGACATATGGGTGATAGTGAGTATAATAGGGAAAAAATGCTTAAACATATAACCAGACCGCGATCTGTAAATATATGATAGTCTACATTTCAGTAGGTTAGGTTTAGTAGGTTCTCCCCTCATCTCTATGTTGTCGATCTATAAGAAAGCATTCAATTAGGTCCAAATTACGATCTTTCAATTGATAGATTCGAAATGATAGCTTTCCAACTCAATGTCGAATAATTATGGATGATATAACATAAGGTATTGGTTGGCGTGCTTTATCCATCCTGGGTTGTGCTAGCTGTTCACTTCATCGATTTCTAATCGCATAGAATAATTGATTCCTTACACATACCTGCTTGCGAATCGTTCACATGTTGCTACATGTTGGTACATATAGCTACATTTGATTATCACGAATATGGAATACTTAATTCTCTTGTGAGTGTCTGTATAGCTTGAAATGGGATAGTATCTATTCTTTACATGGTGTTGTCTAGAATGTCTTATAGAAATGGTTTGCCCGCCTGTGGACATTGAGTCTATCCACCATGTCGCCCTGTTAATGTATGATTTCTATCGTTTCTTGCGTTAACTATTTACAATTATTGCTAAGATTGGTTGCAGGTGGATCTATCCCTGTCTCTCGAGAAAGGGATGGAGGTTACATATTTGAGTATCAGATGTCCTATAATTAAAAAAATGAATTTGATTTGATTGTCATCGTATGGATCGAAAACATCTTATTGAAGCTAAAAGCCGTGTCCCTGATGTAAAATAATTATCGCTAGCTTTGATTTCATTCTTCAGATAGAAACATGGTGGTGGTGGTTTGTCGTTTTCATAGACTGCTTGAGTCTCACTCCTCTGCCTCTGTCGATTTCTTGGTGACTGCCTAATATGTTGTGATAGACTTGTTCTGGGTGGTCGGTTTCTATCATAAAGAATAGTTATTTCTAGCATTGATTTTTTATTTTTTTTAGATATTAAGTTGTGGTATAGAAAATTCAGTGATTAATTTGCTGGACCTCTGGGGATTGATTCCTCTGTCGTAGAATAATTACAGTTAGCTCTGATTTTATTCCCTAGATGTGACAAAAAAGTGTGGTGTAGATAACAAAATATTTTTACTCGTGTTTTACTTGTGCTTACCGTCATGTCATACGATGCCAAATAAAGTTTAGCTTGATACATTCGAATTGGTAACTGAGTCTTAATAGTTAGCCTGGATGACCTGATACAACATCGAATCGACATTGTAAGGAATGGGAGTATGCAACGTACATAACTCTACGATTTCTATAATATCTAGGGAATATAATCAGAACTAACAACAATTGTTCTATATCAACCCTCCTAGCAATAGGCCATCCATCCAAACGCTCACTTTTCTATGTCACAACTATTTGTAATATCTGAGAAGGAAAATCAATGCTAGCACCAAGTATTCTTTATCATAATAGCCGACCAGCTACAATCAATCTCTTGTAGCATATTATTTCAGTCATCAAGGAATCGACAGAGGTGAGACTCAAGCGGTCTATCAAACGAAGAACAACCACCACTATGTTACTATCTGAGGAATAAAATCACAGCAAGGGATAATTGAGTCTCTGTATGCAATATGGGGATAAGTCGAAAATCCCAAACCGAGAAAACTGCGAGTGAATATTTGGTAAAGTAGTTGCAGATAAGTTCCCTCGAATAACGCAAATGCAAAATGTGTAACATATATGCGTGTGTCTACTCTACATGCATGTCCCGTTAGCGTCCTTTCTGAGTGTGTGATTTAGCAGAGATTGAACAAATCCAGGAGCATGACATATCCCCTTTTTCTATATAAGAAAGCACGCACAGGGCTTTCGTGCAGGAAAAAACACTTTTCATGAGTCGGACTTTCATGGTGACGGCAGGATGTCCGAAGTTACCTTTGTGCAGTGGAGCAGCCTAGATCGTGATTATCGTGCTGCTAAACGAGCATAATCTTGAAAATAATGTTCTGTATGACCAGCAAAACATGACTTATTAGTATAGTGAGCACGTTTTCCGATTAAAACGCTCAGTAGCACTGCTGACACTGTTACGTGAGGTAGGAAGAACATGTTTTTCGAGCGGAAGTCCAAGTTGATTTCTGCACCCAAGCAAAATTTAAGCTTTAATATAAAGGGATATTAAGCTTATAATAGGGAAAATTTAACAAAAACACTAAAAGGGGATAATTTGACTTATCCCCTTATTGCACATAGAGGTTCAATCATTTTATGTGAAAAGCACAACCTTTAATTCCGAGAAGCGATTCTCAATCAACATGCTGGCGATTAACTATTATAGTATGTTGCTAATATTATCCGAAACGATCGACTGCACAACACAACACAGGATGGATAAAGCAGCATAAACAACATGCTGCATAATGTAAAACCCCGAGACTAGGGAACACGAAAGGACAGACACAACACGAAGTCGTTTCGTGTTCCCTAGTCTCGGGGTTTTACATTATGCACCATCTTCACCAGCTCGCTTGTTTCCTAGCCATTTTTTCACTGTCATAAACAACATGTTATATATTTTCATCGCGGTTAATTACGACTGTATGAAGCGCGGAATACATTTCCTTTGGAGTTTCCCAGATGACCTGATTTCGACCATTATTCGCTAAAACTTCAAAGAGCGCAATATTCGTCTCAACTTAAAAATGGTTCCACTCCTGACTGGTGTTCAGCTAATTTTGATAGGTCCTTTCCAGCAAGGTATGCTTTCTGATTAGATGGAGGTGTCCAGTTTGACTCTCACTTTTAACCATAACTTCTTTATTTTGATATCGAACACTTTTTCCTTGAAGTGATCTTCCAACTTACGAATCCTTCGTTTGCCGTCCTTGTCCTGAGTAGTGATGAATTGAGAGTGTAGCAAATAGTGGTTCTTTAAGATAAATCGATTGAATACAGCATTCATCCGTACAGTCAGATGTCTTAGCCGTGTACCGTAGCGTTTTAGGAATAAGCATTTGACTGCCACAAACTTGCACAATCTCATGTAGCTTCTCGTAAGGAGAGCAAAATGGTATCAATCGAAAACTGTCTAATGGTTCACCGTACTTGATATGGTCATCGAGTTTCAATTAATGTGGATACATGAGATGCTGAAACTCTCACAAATGAATTTCTGCTCTTGAATCATCGTTGATCCAAACGGTGATGTCAACTGCGAGCCGCAAATAATTGCATGGATTTGATAGAGCGGGCACATCATGTGATATGACTTAAAAAATACTTTCCCTATCAATATACAGATGGAATGGCAAGAAAATCTGTAATGATTCATTCGATATACACTGCTTGGATATGGTTATTCGATCTGACCGATTTCTTTATGAAAGGCAATCCATCAGCGAGGATTCCTATCACATCCGAGGCTGAGTATTTCAGTGTTCCCAGCCCCATGTCATGCTTTCGAAATCAATGTTCACTATCCAAATTATAGAAGCGCTATCCTGAAGACGGTTTGCAATTAAAAATTTGTACACATAATTAACGATTGAACAAAGTAACTGAACAAAGCAAACAAAAATGATGAACAAAGTACCTTAATCAAAGTGATACATGTAAAACGTTTGTGCCTCTGTCACCTAGTGAACGATATGAAGTAAGAAAAAAAATATTAGTCATGAAAGAAATGCTAGTGAAAGAAAAGCAAATAAAGATTATGTTTTGCTTGATGGGATAAGTTCTTTGAAGTTTTGATGATCATTTCGCACTTAACAGATGCACACTGCTTACTTATGCTCAAATTTGACCGTGGTTTTGTAAACATTATTTAGTGTTCTTTTCAGATGTTCTTGCTTTCACTCGATTGACACTGACACTTCCTGATCCTTCAGACTGTCTTCTTTAATTAAACTTGCGTCACCCACTCGTGCCATGCCTTCTAAATAAATGTTATCTGTTTTTTCTCATCGTGATGTGTAGCATAGTAATGCTTATCACATATGATGCGCAGACGACAATTACAACATTTGTCTATTTTGAGGCTGTTGTCATTGAAGTTGTTTTCAAATCCTACCAGATACGAACACAAGGTGTCAAATGTTACTCTGTTAGCATCCTGATATGTATGCGGATAACATATGGTGACAGCGAGTATAATTGGGAAAAATGTTTAAACATATAACGAGACCGCGTACTGTAAATCTATGATAGTGTACATTTCAGTAGGTTAGTAGGTTAGGTTAGGTAGGTTCTCCCATCATCTTTATGATGTCGATCTCAAATCCAAATCTTATCCAAAGATCCAAATTACGGTCTTTCAATTGATAGATTCGAAATGACAGCTTTCCAATAGTATCAATATGTAATAATTTTCTTGAATCATATAATATATGGTGTTGGTTGGTATGCTTTATCCATCCTGGATGTGCTGTTCGCTTCATCGATTTCTAATAGCATATAATAATTAATTCCTTACCCATACCTGCTTGCGAATCGTTCACATGTTGCTACATGTTGGTACATATAGCTACATTTGATTATCACGAATATGGAATACTTAATTCTCTTGTGAGTGTCTGTATAGCTTGAAATGGGATAGTATCTATTCTTTACATGTGTTGTCTAGAATGTCTTATAGAAATGGTTTGCCCGCGTGTGGACATTGAATCTATCCACCATGTTCGCCTGTCAATGTATGATTTCTATCGTTTCTAGTGTTAACTATTTACAATTATTGATAAGGTTGGTTGCAGGTGGGTCTATCCCTGTCTCTCCAGAAAAGGATGGAGGTTACATATTTGAGTATCAGATGCCCTATAATAAAAAAAAAGAATTTGATTTGATTGTCATCGTATGGCTTGAACCACTTATTGAAGCTAAAAGCCGTGTCCCTGATGTAAAATAATTATCGCTAGCTTTGATTTCATTCTTCAGATAGAAACATAGTGGTGGTGGTTTGTCGTTTTCATAGACTGCTTGAGTCTCACTCCTCTGTCTCTGTCGATTTCTTGATGACTGCCTAATATGCTGTGATTGACTTGTTGTGGGTGGCCGGTTTTTTATCATAAATAATAATTATTGCTAGCATTGATTTTTGTATTTTTGAGATTTAAAAAATACTTGTGCTACAGAAAATTGAGTGATTGGTTCGCTGGACACATCTCTGGGAATTGATTCCTACGCAGTTTTCTCGGTTTGGGATTTTCGACTTATCCCCATATTGCATACAGAGACTCAATTATCCCTTGCTGTGATTTTATTCCTCAGATAGTAACATAGTGGTGGTTGTTCTTCGTTTGATAGACCGCTTGAGTCTCACCTCTGTCGATTCCTTGATGACTGAAATAATATGCTACAAGAGATTGATTGTAGCTGGTCGGCTACTATGATAAAGAATACTTGGTGCTAGCATTGATTTTCCTTCTCAGATATTAAAAATAGTTGTGACATAGAAAAGTGAGCGTTTGGATGGATGGCCTATTGCTGGGAGGGTTGATATAGAACAATTGTTGTTAGTTCTGATTATATTCCCTAGATATTATAGAAATCGTAGAGTTATGTACGTTGCATACTCCCATTCCTTACAATGTCGATTCGATGTTGTATCAGGTCATCCAGGCTAACTATTAAGACTCAGTTACCAATTCGAATGTATCAAGTTAAACTTTATTTGGCATCGTATGACATGACGGTAAGCACAAGTAAAACACGAGTAAAAATATTTTGTTATCTACACCACACTTTTTTTGTCACATCTAGGGAATAAAATCAGAGCTAACTGTAATTATTCTACGACAGAGGAATCAATCCCCAGAGGTCCAGCAAATTAATCACTGAATTTTCTATACCACAACTTAATATCTAAAAAAAATAAAAAATCAATGCTAGAAATAACTATTCTTTATGATAGAAACCGACCACCCAGAACAAGTCTATCACAACATATTAGGCAGTCACCAAGAAATCGACAGAGGCAGAGGAGTGAGACTCAAGCAGTCTATGAAAACGACAAACCACCACCACGATGTTTATATCTCAAGAATGAAATCAAAGCTAGCGATAATTATTTTACATCAGGGACACGGCTTTTAGCTTCAATAAGATGTTTTCGATCCATACGATGACAATCAAATCAAATTCATTTTTTTAATTATAGGACATCTGATACTCAAATATGTAACCTCCATCCCTTTCTCGAGAGACTGGGATAGATCCACCTGCAACCAATCTTAGCAATAATTGTAAATAGTTAACGCAAGAAACGCTAGAAATCATACATTAACAGGGCGACATGGTGGATAGACTCAATGTCCACACGCGGGCAAACCATTTCTATAAGACATTCTAGACAACACCATGTAAAGAATAGATACTATCCCATTTCAAGCTATACAGACACTCACAAGAGAATTAAGTATTCCATATTCGTGATAATCAAATGTAGCTATATGTACCAACATGTAGCAACATGTGAACGATTCGCAAGCAGGTATGTGTAAGGAATCAATTATTCTATGCGATTAGAAATCGATGAAGTGAACAGCTAGCACAACCCAGGATGGATAAAGCACGCCAACCAATACCTTATGTTATATCATCCATAATTATTCGACATTGAGTTGGAAAGCTATCATTTCGAATCTATCAATTGAAAGATCGTAATTTGGAACTAATTGAATGCTTTCTTATAGATCGACAACATAGAGATGAGGGGAGAACCTACTAAACCTAACCTACTGAAATGTAGACTATCATATATTTACAGATCGCGGTCTGGTTATATGTTTAAGCATTTTTTCCCTATTATACTCACTATCACCCATATGTCAGCCGCATACATATCGGGACGCTAACAGAGTTCTATTTGACACCTTGTGTTCATATCTGGTAGGATTTGCATCGTTTGGATCAACGATGATTGAAGAGCAGAAATTCATTTTGCGAGAGTTTAAGCATCTCATGTATCCACATTCATTGAACTCGATGACCATATCAAGCGCCGTGAACCATTAGACAATTTTCGGCTGATACCATTTTGCTCTCCTTACGAGAAGCTACATGCACTTCAAGGAAAAAGTGTTCGATATTAAAATGAAGAAGTCATGGTTAAACGTGAGAGCCAAACTGGATACCTCCGCCTAATCAGAAAGCATACCTTGCTCGAAAGGACCTATTAAAATTAGTTTAACAGCAGTCAAGAGGACACATTTTATGGAACCATTTCAAGTTGAGACGAATATTGTGCTGTTTGAAGTTCTAGCGATTAGCGAATAATCGTCGAAATCAAGTCATCTGGGAATCTCCAAAGGAAATGTATTCCGCGCTCCATATAGTCGATTCCTTTTTTTCTTTCGTTTCAAGGTACATCCTTCGTTTTACTAATCTAACGGTCACGTAAGAATGAGTGAAACCGTTTGAGTATTCCACTCGCTTCGAGATCATGCAACTTGCTACAAAGCGACAGCGTCTTATTGACGTACGCTATCAAGCACGGATTTCATTCAACTGTCACATATATAACTCTATTTACTTTGTGCGGCAGTCGAAAATACATCTTGCGAGGACGATAATGCTTTTGTGTGGTTGGCGTTCCCAAAGAGCGCTTGGAAAAAGCCAGACGGGTGTCTCCGACACAGTGTTTCGCGGCTTGTGTTATCATACAAAAAGAAGAAGAAAGAAGAGCGTGTTGGCAAGAGGTATCGCATTTCACATGCTGCTCCTGCGAAAGGAGAAGCTGTCCACGATGCATTCACGTGATCCCTCCTTCCCTTGAAATAAAACAAAAATCACGGGTCTTATAAGCTAGCTGTCGAAGACTGAGTCCGGTGATTGTGAACGAACCTCCATGGACGACCCTCTTCTCTCTGTCCCGTTCCCAGTGCTAGTTCGTCATGCAAGATGTGAGTATACCCTCGCCCTTATGCCATTTTGGTTATTTTTATTTCGAAACCGTCACAGCTGGTAACCACAAAACGCGGTCATGCGCTGTTTCTCGATTCGTTGTTTGCTGTTGTCACAATGAGCAACACAAGTTTGGAAATGCATGTCTATAGAACACCTCTACTTTATAGTGATTGTTGAGGGTATTGTCAGCGGGTTATTTACTTTAGCGTGTGGCATGTCCAAAGGCCGTACTCCAACGCAAATGCACGACACAGTATGAGAGACATATCGGAAAGTGGAAACGTTAGCCGACTCTTTGATAATGCTGCTTGTTGTTGTTGCGTGGCACCCGATCAAGATCTTAGCCGTCCCAGACTTTGTTCTGATTGAGAAAAGCATTCACAGGATGTTTCGTTTTCCTTTGTTTTCCAGATTGCTTTTGTACAAGGATGATGCCAAGCAAGAACATATCCTTCGGTAGTTAAATAAAAGAGTAGAAAAATAATGTGCTAAAATAAAAAAGGAATATATACACTGTTGTCTGGTCTCCGACATACATCATTATTTGGGTGTACTTATCACAGTGGCATGGGGAAAAAAAAATCATGCTGTCACGCGCCATGCATTTTTCAAACCGAAACCGAAACTTCAGACGGTCAAAAGCTTGAAACAAGGTGGCTTCTGCAACCATTCAAAACCTAGGAATTCCAAACCGAAACCAAAACTACACATGGTCATAAACTATACGGGAACCAACCTTGGCGTCGGGTCCCGACATCCATTTTGTTAAAACCGAAACTACAGACGGCCAAAGCTTGAAAATTAGAGGGCGCTTGAAACCAACCTAGCTGGCGCTCTAGCGCGGCAACCAACCTAGGTGGCGGGCCCCGACGTCCATTTGTTTTTTCAAACCGAAACTGAAACTACAGACGGCCAAAGCTTGAAAACTAGAGGGCGCTTGGTGGGAATTTCAAACCGAAACCAAAACTACACATGGTCGGAAACCTACCTGGCGCTCTGACGCGGCAACCAACCTAGGTGACGGACTGATCGGGACGTCAACCCGATCGGAAAATGCTATTAAATGTCATCGGATGTTATTGCGTGTTATTAAATGTCATTTGCGTGTTATTACATGTCATTTGCGTGTTATTACATGTCATTGCTTGTTATTAACCGTCATTGCGTGTTATTAAGTGTCATTAAATGTGCATCCAGGTGCCTATCAAACACTATCGACACGTGAGTTCCCATTGTTTACCTGAGTTAACCGTTACCTTATCCTGGCGGCGCATGTTATTGAAACTTGGGAACCCATTGTTCACACTATCGATACATGATTTCCATTGTTTTCTGAGCTATCTTATCGTGCGTGTGCGTGTCGCATGTAACCTGAGAGGCCCATTGTTACCAAGTGCTATATCTATCGGTAGCGCCATCTGTTGAACGGCGGTAAATTTGCTGGAAGTGCTGCCATCTCTAGATGAACGAACTCAACTCCCCATGACGCCACCTGGCATAAAAGAAATCAAACGACGTCTCCACCCCACACAATTCTATCCTGATTAGCGACGCAAGTAAACATGTAGAGCCCATGGTCCAGTGGCTTGAGCTGCTCGTCTGACAACCTAAAGGACCCAAGTTCGATTCCTAGTTTGTTTCACCATGACGTCATTATGGTTTAATCTTATCATTGATACCATATCACTAAGATTAACTATGTGATGTCACTGATAGTTAATCGGTGGATACACTATCTTATCCACTGACCTCACTGATATGAGGGCGGAGCGGCTGCGGCCTGGAGTGACGTCATACGTCCTTGATGACGTCATTTCCTGTTTGACGTCATTTCCTGGCTGTCGAGTTAATCAGTAGTACTACTGCCCTCCCTAGCTATTTTTTCAAACAAACAAACCGCGGTAAAATTTAGAGATTTTTGGTTTTATCGGAAAAACTCCGCTTTTGCGCATTTCACTACGCGAGAGCTCAGCAAGAAAAGACGTGCCCTGATGACTTGTTGGCGGGATTTGTTTCCTTTTGTGTCGAGACTGCCTCGTATCGCGGGTTAGCATTCCACGAGACCAGGATGGGTGGTTCTCTGGACCCAAATCCACTTTGCAACACTCTTTGACTTATCCGTGTAATGCGGGTTAACTCCATCTTTGCATAGAGGCACCTCGACGTTACAGAGTCACTCGATGGGACACCTTATCTAGTCCTTTCATTTCCCTTCCTCTTTTCCTTTTTCTTCTTTTCCCCTTTTTTCTTTCACTCTATTAGACATAACCCCTGCTCGTCCACCCTCTCCTTTCTCTCTCGCACTCCTTCTGTGAACGCAAACACGAAGGAAGAGCGAATGTGAAGCGCAGGTTGGGTTGAAGCTGTCGTTGGACATGTACGCTCGAGCCAGTGCAACTTTTTCTGCACGAAAACAATCACCTGAATTTGCTATAAAGCCGGTTCCTTACCAGACAGCGCCAAAGACGGGGTGCTGACACATGACGTTCCAAATTCCGCTATCTTTCGGCCTCAATGATTTCTCTGGTGGTCTTATTCATACATCTCGCTATCACTCTGTTTGGTTATGTGACTATCATAGTATGTCTTCCGTAGGCTTGGGGAAAATTGTTTGGCGGCATTACAGAACCAATAAATGCCATGGAATTTCGAAGCGTACGCCCGCAAGGACGCTCACCGCATGAGTCCCTAATGTCCGGCATTTGCAAACAAGGCAAGATGAGGTCAACATAGAGCCATCCAGGATGGCTTCAAATGTAGCTGCCGGTTTATCTCTCTATTACCCTCTCGATCTCGTTGATGCAAACATGAGCGCTTATAACGTGTCAAACCTCCCCCCTCGAATGTCAAATGTTAAGAGAACATCAGTCCAATGTACCTAACAAATATAGTACTTTGGGGGAACACCTTGGTACGTGTGCTGGCTGCTGGGTGCGAGACTTCGGCGTTTAGTCACACGCAGTGGCGTCGCTAGGGTACGCGTCACCCGGTGCGGGAGCTCATTGCGTCACCACCCACCCCACCCCATGCCCACAATAACGGATACCAGGATTTCCGTATTTCCAGGATTTCGTCCCGGCGATTCACGCTAAGTAAGCATATTACACCACACTCAGAAAAAAAAAGTGCCTTGCAGAAGGCTCCTCATGTTGTTTTTGGCGTCATCGTGCCACAGAGAACCAGAGGAAGGGGCAGTATTGGTGCGGCGCGTCACCCCTTCCGTCGCTTCACCCGGTGCGGCCGCACTCCCCGCACCCCCCTAGTGACTCCACTGGTCACACGCAAGTTATTTTCAAGAGCAAAATACCGGGGGGGGGGGGTGCTGTACAGGGAGGTGTTAGAAATAAAACAAGCGAGTTCTAAGTGCATTAGCAGAGTCGGTGTTCTTCTCCGATAAAGTGATCAACCTATGGATAATCTAAACACAGAGTGATCGTTCTAGATTGTTCGTCGGGACGATGCGGATAGATGGTTTGAGGGGTTATAAGCGTACATGTTTCAATGAATAAAAATCTTTGGTTGGCTGTCAACGCTTTGTGTCGTCTCGATCTTGTCTCTGTAGTGTTTTTTTTTTCCCTTTTTTCTTGCACTGGGAGAACTTATCGATTTTAGAATGTACCACCAACCCGCCCGGATTTTAACCTCAATCCATTCTTTCCCTGTCTCGGGTTTCACCGTTTGGCATACTTACCGGTTCGCCTTTCCCCTAGCCCTTTTTCTGTTAACTTTTCCTCAACTGGTAAGTAAAACATTCGGAGTCACAGTATAACGAAATGTGCGTTTTCTATTTTTTTTCTTTTTTTCGAAGTCTTATAGCGCATGAGACCATGACTCATATTATTTGAGCCAATGTTGGTGTGAGACATCCGAGTACTCCAAATAAGAGTTTGAGATTTGTGGAACTAATATGCAACATGCACGACGACAACACTTTTCAGTATTGTGAAGTGACCCTGTGGCCCTATACATATGGAAGACAATGTTTTCTTAATCCCAAGCATTTACAACGCACTTGGTATGAGTTTGAGTTTGAATATATATATAAAAAATGGAAGATATTGAATTCATCACCTTGTATGAGTTTCCTGAGGACACGTTGCCTTTAAATCACAGAACGAGGAGCATCTCCCTTCGAAAGGGAAAATAGCGCTACCTTCAAGAGACGGTTCCTTCTGCATATTAACACCTTTCAGTGAACACAATTACCACACGTGGAAGCTGTTACGCAGTATTTTTTTTTTTTCAGTCTCGAAGAATCGCGGATCTATCCTGGATATTCCTGACGATATCGCGGCAGAATTAGTCAGGCTTCACACAGACCCTTACGCCTGGTGGTTTGGGCAGTTCATGGCATACATCATGAGGCCTTCGGTGTCCCTATTTGACAACCTAAGCGAAACGAAGAGAAACATCACCTTTGGGTCTCCTATTGTGGGGTGAGTGGTCCACACTCCAGATGATGTTTCCTCGCAACGTTACACATTATTCTGAGAACGGTGACACTACAGAATAGTTAAATATTTTATATACTTATGTTAATAATATAGGGTTCGTAGATAACTCGCCCTGGGCCCTGTTTTCTCAGTTTATTTCTGACTGTGAACCCACACTCTCTTGGGGAGCCATGCGCTCATGAATTTGTCATTCTACACTGTATGTTTCATATATTTACACGACATGTTTCATACTCCAAGCCATACTTTTCAGTTTAAGAGGCAAATACTAACGGAGGTAGTCCACCCGTTAAGTTAGAGAAGCCTTGTAAAGAATTCGTTGGCTCACGTTGAGTAAAGTTCACTGCCAATTATGCTGGAAGGCGAATAATATTGCAATAATTGTTCCATCTCATTTTAGCTTACACGTCCGACGCACTGACAAGGGCAGCGAGGCGTCCTACCACGAAGTAGAAGAATACATGGAACACGCCGAGGAATATTTCGCCAACATCGCCGGGCCCGTACCAAGGCGCATATATGTGGCAACCGAAGAGCCTTCGGTCTTCCGGGAACTACGGAAAAAGTATACTTTAGCTCATTTACTTTACGATGTGAGCTGCTCGTAAGTAGGAGTAAGAGATATCAACGTAGCTGTCCTTAGTCCGAATCGTTTCGTTGTGTCGTTTCTGAGAGCACTGCTGCTTCTTTAGTTTTTGGACGCACCTGTATAAGAACTGCAGGTGTGGCAACGTAGCGCACCCGCTTCGCAGGTGTTCTCCATCGATATCAACTGATTTGGTTTTTGATCGGTGGGAGATGATGAGTTGTTGCACATGATGTGCAAACTCATTGGCGGTACAGTACGCCAAATGAAATTGGGTCATTCCATTCCAAACGTCCCAGACATTGCGCTCGACCATCTCCGATTTCTTTCAAAGAAATTGTGGTTAATCGTTCACAAGCAGCCAATGCTCTCTCCCGGATTAATTTTGCCGCAAAAGAATTTTGGCAACATGGCCGCCTCTTGAAGGAGTAGCCTACCTGGCAAAAAAAAAAAAAAACATTCTAACAAAATAGCTTGAGCTACATGTTTCATGTGTTAGGTTGTGAGGAAAGTCAGTCTGGCTCCCTTCAACGCTTTGTTTCCAATCATGGACCAGCAATCTTGTTTCAAAATGACATTTGTTTCATAAAGGTAAGTCACACTATCTCTGTAAAGTAGTTGTTTGTCAGACCCCTAAACAATGACCCATCGTATGGTGGCTTGGTTGAAGCGATACATATCTTGAAAGTATGCATTAACTGAGCCTTGAAATCAATCGCTCATGTCATATTGCTTAAGTTGGATGTAATCGCTAAACATTTTCCCAACAGGTTCCCAAGATATCTCTTTCTGGGCGACGAGAAGGCGTCCCAGGATGCCAGCAATCGAAGCACACGTTATTCACCATCTGCCCTCCAGGCAGTCGTGAAGGACATTTTCCTTCTTTCCCAGTGTGACTTGGTCGTATGTACTTTGTCATCTGGCGTGTGTCGTGTCGCCTACGAGCTAATGCAAGAGCGACGTACCGACGCCACATCTCACATAGTATCGTTAGACGTTGACTACTTCTATGCATTCGTTCGATTCCCGCCCAGGCGTATCATCTACCCACACCAAGGGACTGCGCCCAAGGAATTGCAGCTGCGAGAAGGCGACAGCGTCCAACGAGTGGGCGATTTTTCAGTCACTCTGGAAGCACAAAATAAGAAATTTTGGGACGGCTACTCTTTTAGTTGTCGCCAAGGAACAAACCTTACCGGACACTTTCCGTTGTTCAAGAGCGTAGCACAAGTGCGTGTTCCACCCAACGTTACCGAAACGAATCTCTTCGAAGAAGCTGAGTCTGAAGCATTAGTGTGTAAAGCGTGAGTTATTACAGTTCTAATGGGTCCAAATGGTTCTGTAAGGTATTGCGAAGAATACTGCGAAAAAAATTATTTAGGTCAGATAGTTCCATTGAGGTATCCTACAAAAAAAATTCAGTGGACATTTAGCGGTAAATGCGATTGAAACGCGTTAGCATTAAGCGCCTTTTCTGGTCCATAATTTACTTCCGGGTATCCACTTCCGGTCTAAACCAGACTTCCAGTCTAAACCGGACTTCCCGTGTATACTTGTCTTCCGGTATCCAGTTCCGGTTCAACTCGACTTCGGATTCTCCACCTCCGGCCTATATTGACTGCCGGAACTTGACTTCCAGTTCGACACTTTCAATTACTATGTGTAGGTCTATTTAATTAACCTTTAATTGGCCTCAATTACCTTAATTACCGAAGGGAACCACATGCTACATCAGGTAATCTTGTATTTCATTTTTATTCCCTTTAATTACGCTTACATGCTTTAATTACTCTCAATTTCTCTTTAATTGACGTCTATTACTTTTCATTACATTCAATTACCTCCGATAACCTGTGTATACCTTCGGTAATCTTTAATTTCATCTAATCTTTCTTTTAATTACACATACCAGGGTGGTTTCATAAGTTTCCTGCCCTTCCAACTTTTAATAGTCATGGTGACGAAACAAGTGCATCACTTTTCGACATTGTCACCCTTAACTTCGATGCACTTTTGACACCTTTCAACCAGCATTCTTATACCCTTGAAAAAATAGTCCGAAGCTTTGTCCGCAAAATACTGGAAATCTGCCTCTTACACCTCACTATCGTTTTGAAATCTCCGTCCTCTGAGATCCCTCTTACAGGAAGTAATCACTCGGTGCCAAGACTGGACTGTGGGGTGGGTGGTGGATTTCTTCGAAGCCGCACTCCTTCAGTGCAGCCTTTGCAACAGAAGTCGTGTGGACAGGGGCATTGTCCTGGAGCAACCGGACACCTCAACTCAACCTGCCGCGCCTCTTTTCCTTGATGGCGTCTCGCAGTCGGTGCAGGAGTGAAGCATAATAAGTAGCATTCACTGTGGTGTTCCTCTCTTTGAAGTCGATGAGGAGGATCCCGTGACAATCCCAAAATATTGTTGCCATGATCTTCTTTGTGGATTGTGTGACCTTGGCTTTTCTTGGGGGTGCTTCTTCTGGTTTGCGACATTCCATCGACTCCTTTTCCGAAAGGAGGTCATAGTAGAGCACCATAGTCTCATCCCCTGTAACAATTGATTTCAATATTTCTTCTTCGTTCTCTTGACAGAGCTCCAAAAACTCTTTGGCACAGACGACGCGCTTTTGCTTTTGAGCTGACTAGAGAAGTCGTGGCACCGATCTCGCACTGACCTTTTTCATGTGAAGGCCCTCGCTGATGATGCGAAAAACGGTTGTTTTGGAAAGCCCCAACCGTTCTGAGATTTCCTTCACCTTCAACGCCTGTCGCTCAGCACTTCCTCCTCGACAAGAGAAAAATTTTCTTGTGTCACCACTTCCACTGGACGACCATCGTGTGGATCATCTTCAATCGACTCTCGCCCCACTCGAAACTGCTTAGTCCAGTCTTTTACCGTTGTGTACGACGGAGAGGCTTCCCTGTACACGTTGTCCAGTCGCGCTTTAATTTCTCTAGGCGAAAGTCCCTCTTTTGTCAAGAATTTTATGACAGCGCGGTACTCGATTTTTTCCGTTTTAACTAAGCAGTGCACCCTGGCTGTTTGAAGTGCCGCTCTCCAACCGACAAAATCATGGAAAGGGTTGAGGGTGGTGCTCCGGCCCTCCAACAGATGGCGCCACGCGTCCTTAATCGCATTTTCAAATTTGAGCGCATTTTCTACCTCGGGCCGGAAACTTATGGAACCACCCTCGTATCTCACATTCATAACCTTTAAACTCAACTTTCTTGCTTTAATTGAGTTTAGTTACCTCTAAATACCTTCAGTTACTTTTACCTGTTACTTTTGACAACTTTAAGTTCAAATCATTTACCTCTCTTTACATGTCCTCTTATACCTCTGTCTTGGTGACGCTTCACCGTCTCATACACGGACACACGCGCACATACATACATACATACATACATACAGCTTTTCTTCATTTTGACACTCCTAATGCTCGTGCATTAACAGTTCCGTACACTGCAGAACACTGAACGTTTCGTTGAGTCTGAGGACGATACGAGGGACAGCCGACAAGTTGACACGGATACTCACGGAGGCTTGTGAGTCTCCGTGCCAACTCCTAAACAACCAATGGGTTGCCAAGTTGTTAGACACGCCCGACCCTTGGCTGTCATGAAAAGCGTTCAGAAGGTCCAGTAGTACAGGAACAGATATTCAGAAATATGTATTATGCGAGAGCCGATGTTGTAAGAATCTTGGGGACCACCACCATATTTTCCCTCTTTTCTTAGCACCAAGCCTTCGAACTGCATAATCCTTTCTCGCTTTGCTGCGGTAGTTTTGTACGTCTGCATACGGATGCACCTGCACAATTTTCTCAATTTTCAATTATTTGCACGACAGGCAACAAGGGGAGCTGTCAAATTTTATTACCAAAAACAGAAAGAAACACGCACAGGAGCGCATTTCTCTTTCGGATTTCATCGGAGAGCATCAGAAAAGGACGGAACGTCTCAGAGAACGCGATCCTCCTCCGTTGCTGACACGAAGATTGTTACGGCGAGATGCAGGCATCAATCATGCTCCATGATATTCGAACACACCTGTACAGTTCAAATTCCAGTTAGCGCAACGCGTTTATTTCCTACATCCGTGAACATCGTACGCGGTAACGAAACAATACGCATTCACAGCAGCTTCTAGGAACGACAGCGGCTAACAGTAAAGCATTTAATCTTATACTGATCACTCGTCCGTCACGTGTCAATGTCTTCCAAGCAAGGAACGACACACTCATGCTAGGTATATGCAGACATCCGGATTTAAGGTTGTTACTGGTTGACTTCGAAACCCCGCAAGCCCAGTTAATTCACGTCCCATCACATACCAAAACGCGATCGAACCCGACATGGAATCGAATGAAGACCTGTGTAGCCACCGTGTTTCACCCACATACGAGGCTGTTCAACTCCACTTTAGGAGACCGTGTTTCTGGAACTGACGCTACTGTTCAATTTTTTCCAGTGCCAGTGATCACTTAGTCCTCATTGTGTACTTAGTTTCGTTATTTTGCTTATTTCCACTGCTGCTGCACAATATTGGGATGGAAAACTTAGTCAAGCCCCCTCGGCTTTTTGCTTCTTTCAACCGAAAGGAAAAATAAAGATTGAGTTTAATCAAATTGAATTGAATCCTATACCGCCTCCCTGTGCAGACGTTCCGTTGAAGCACCAGAGGGAACGGCTGTGTTCGCTTTTTTTGAAGACACGGTGAGCGTTCGAAGAGCTGTTCTCATGACAGGTCCGCGTAAGGCGGACCAATGACAATGAATACAGGCAAGAAATATGACCGGTGAAGAAAGGGTGCGGGCTCTACAAAAAGTATCGTTAACGATACAGAGATCGTGTTACCATCATTTTGTAAAGGAAATACTTTTCCGATAGCGACCAAAAAAGTATCCTTACTTTGATAACAAAAAAGTACGATAAAGGCGTTACGTACAGGTCCCAACAAAAGTTAAACACGCGAGCGGTGCATTTTCTCCTCGGTGGGACGCCCTACAGAGGCAAGCGGAAACGGGCTTGTTCACTCGATATCGTTAAGAGAGGTGGAGGAGTGCGCCGGCAACGATACCCATTCAAACCACCTTTCAAGCAGGCTCATGTCATACCGAAGCTACGGCGGCGTCTTTCTACCAGCGCAAACCCACTTCCGCTTACCGGTAGGGTGTCGCACTGAGGAGAAAATTCGCCGCTCGCGTGTTCCGTAAACTTTTGTCGGCACCTGTACGACTCTGGGTATAAACAGCCTGCTGTACGAAAACAGCGTCCCCATGGATTCGTATTGTACCCACAACGCAGAGAAGGAGCAGTATGAACAAAGCATTAGTTCACGATTAATCGCGGACCGGTTGTGGTACAGTGTCGAAGTGGAGTCGCAGCCCACCCGTCTAGCGACCCTCGTTTCAGAGGCTTTTTCTTAGAGAGCCACGTTGCATATGAAGCGTTACATATGATGTGTTCGTAAGGGAACACTGATGATGTGTGCAAAATAGTTATCCCAAACTCCTCGCGGTTTTTCGAAAAAGTGAATTTTTAGTTTCACTGACATTCCGTCTTGTGGCCCGCAAACCCTGTGTCGACGACACATTCGTGGTCTGCCCGTGCTCCGGCTTGGCATGACATTTGGCTTGGTTTCTTTCGCCAAGCCGGCCGGTTTCTTCTGCCGAGCCGTCTGCTGCGCAGATTGACATTGGGGAAGTGATAAACAGTTCGCTATTAGGGAGCCAGTATATTTCTTCGACAGCAAAGCATTTGCTAGGCCAGTACAGACTTCCTAGTGTGTTTAGTGTTCTGTGCTGCGTGCCGAGCATGCGTGAGTGTTTTGCTACCGTCTGCAAGAACACTTCAGCATGCAGTTACAATGTTTCAAATGACAACTTTCCGGAAGGCGAAAGAAAAAGCTATTGACTGCAACAATCGGTTACAGCTCCGACTGGGTGCCACCTTCGAAAGCAGCGATTTGATCTGTTCGTTTCGCTCATACGAATGTTACGGAAGCAATGCGCAACTTGTTTCACACGAAGCCGATGATGTCTCGTCCGGGATGCTGTGGCAACCTTATCTGCAGCAGGCGATTGCAGGGGCAGGACTAGGCAGCAGATCACGACCTACTATTATACTAGAGGGTAGTAGTTCTGACAATCGCCGCTTGGCTATGGGATATGGCGCTAGCTCGCACTATTCGTTACCACGTGACTTGCCGAAACCGCAGCAATGCATGGTGGGCTGTGTTGACGACGACGAAGCAGTAAGAGAGAGAATAGCGCGTGCTGAGCAACAGCCTGTATAACACGAAAGACGGTGGCAAGGGTGATAGTGTCATTCCCTCTCCCCAATAATGCGATGTGGTGCTTGCAGTGGCCACTACAGTAACAATGCCATGACCCGGCTCTCCCATAGGCGATCGCCAGTTGTCCAGGTCTCTAGTATAGAGTAGGTCGTGCAGCAGATCAAGGTAAGACGCGTAACGTTAGACAAGTCAGTCATTCGGTGCAAATGCCATCACATAGAAAAGAAAAATACGCTATCTGCTTCATCCTTTAGAGATTAGGCCCCAGCGGGTGTATTCTCAGTACAGATTTGGAATGGCATTATTTGTTAAATTATTTCGCAGGCATTCTGGCACCACCGAAAAGCTTGCACTCCACGCCTCGACTATCACCGTCTTTGTTTAGAGCTGAAGGCTGTCACCATCAAACCAGACGCCCCTTCAAAGTTCATCTGTTTTTGTTGACGTAACAGTGACACCTGGTACTGAGACATTTCATTTTCTGATGAATCAAGTGCTTTGCATCACTTGTGCTCGACTTCTTGTGTTCCTATACCCTTGCTGTTGCTCGCTAGCTCAGCAACCATGCCTCAGGTGTTTCTGTTCTTACTCCAGCGCTTTTGGAGTACATTTAAGCAGTATCATTGTATCATATGCACGGCAGCACATCTTGTGTATTTTGAGTAAGGTATAAATTAAAATGTTTGCTCAGCTGTTGTATTTTGGTCACAAATAAGGTGTTCTTCCAGAGTCCTCAAGGGCAGTACTAGAAATATTATGTTGGGCGTGAGCGGGGATGAGAGTTAGCAACATGGCCCCCTGCCGCCCCTCCCCCTGAGCCCTGCGCGTATTTTTTCCCGCGCGGCGCGTGTGCGGAAGGTTGTCCGCGCGCTTATCGGCGGGGGGAGGGCTGCGTGCGCGCTTACCCTCTCACATTTTTGAGCCTTGGCCGACTTCGTTCTCATATTTTTCCCGCGCCCAGCTGGCGGCGCTCGGGTGGAGGACTGCTGTGGTGGACGAAGCGTGACCGGAGGTCTGCGTGCGCGCTTATCCGTTCACATTTTTTAGCCTGGGCCGACTTCTTTCGTCATTTTTCAATCTGTGCCGACTTCAATCGCTATTTTTTTTTAAGCTACAACAGGTGTGCAGTAGGCGGTTTACATGCAAAGGATAGCCATACACTAAAGTACAAGTGAAAATATATTTATTAAAGTCATTAGTGTCAGGAATTATGTTGCAACTCTGCCAAAAATCTGATGCAATAGCATTGAAGGGGTATCACAATTTTGTATTAGTGATAATCACGCAAGTTTTCAATTAAGCAGAAGGAGTAGCACATTTTAATCGAAGAAGATATTTTAATCAATACGATTACAATCAAAATTAAAAGTTTTATTATAAAAAGTCTAACATTATCATACGTGAGCACCCTAGCGGAGTTTTAATTATAAAGTTCTGACAGATGTACGTAACTTCATGCACAACAGCTAATATTCCATTATGACACATTTAATCAGAGAAGATATTTTTAATCAATATGATTACAACCAAAATTAAAAGTTTTATTATAAAAAGTCTAACATTATTATACGTGAGCACCATAGTGGAGTTTTAATTACAAAGTTCTAATGGATGTATGTAACTTCAAGAACAATAGCTGGGCCGACTTCTCTAGCGATTTTTTATTTTTTTTTCCAGCGCGCGGTGGCTGGCGCGCAGGTGAGGGGCTGTCCGTGTGCTTACCAGCGGGCCAAAGAGCTAAGCGTACACTTATGGTTGTCCACCCTGGGCCGACTTCGCTCGCATTTTTTCATGCGGCGCGTGGGCACTTTACATGCAAGTAGGGGCATGCACACTGACAACACCGGACCGACTTCTTTGGCGATTTTTCACACTGGGCCGACTTCGTGTGCAATTTTTTTCAGGTGATGCGTGAGTGGTTTACATGCAAGTAGATGGGTGAGGTGATGTCCGAGTGCCTACCAGCGAGCCGGAGAGCAGCGCGCGCCCTTATCGTTCTGTATTTTTCCACCTGGGCCGACTTCTTTGGCGATTTTTCACCCGGGCCGACTTCGTTCGCAATTTTTTTTTCAGGCGGCGCGTGAGTGGTTTACATGTAAGTAGGGACATGCACACTCTCATCCCATCCAGGCGACGATACCGTCACATCTGGGCCGACTTCCATCGTCATTTTTCAATCTGGGCCGACTTGAATCGCTAATTTTTTTCCCGCTACAACAGGTGTGGAGTAGGCGGTTTACATGCAAAGGATAGTAAAGCCAGTGATGGCCAGTAGTTAACTACATGTAGTTAAACTACTAGTTAAACTACCTGATTGTAGTTAAAAAGTAGTTATCAACTACTTGCAGACTTGTACTGGCAACTACTAGTTAAACTACTATTTTAAGTAGTTAACTACAGTAGTTAGGTTACTGAAGGCGCCAACTACTCCCGATTTTACCGCAAGCTTTACGGCACGATTGTGCTTCCGATTTTTACCTTGAGCTACTTGTTCGATGAGAACGGAGGTGCAGAGCAATTGTGTCGTGCATGTGTACTAAATCTTCACCGTTAATGTTTGTCTAGTGAAGCCTGTGAAATAATTCTGCAACTTAGTTTATCGCGTAGGCACAAAGAGAATCCCGCTGCAAGCTTTGTATTTGACGATCGTAGCAATGGCTTGAGACAAAGTTTATTATTGCTTGTGATTCATATTTAGGTGTCCAAGAACACTACAAGGGACTGGTGTTGGTGGACAACGTTAAGTAGTTATAGATGTAGTTAAACTACATTCTAGTAGTTAAAAAAGTAGTTTTAATTACTCCCCTGAAAAGTAGTTGAACTACTAGTTAAACTACTCAATCACAAAGTAGTTAGTAGTTATAGTTAAACTACTGTAGAAGTAGTTAGTGGCCATCACTGAGTAAAGCCAAATAGTGGCAGGAATTATGTTGTAACTCTGCGTGAAGGCGGAAAACCCAGACAAAAAAGAAAGCAGGAGGAATGCAATACACATAATAAAAATATGGGAAGCTAAGTTGGATATTCCAACACGACACAATTAATCAATTTCTTATTATGTGAATAGCACAGACGCAAGGAAGTAACGAGAAACACAATCAACAGCTAATAGAGAACCAAAACCCATCATGTAAACAAGAGGTACACAAAGGATAAATAATTGAAAAAGAATCTATCAAAACGAGAAACATTACGAATTTAATATAGCACAGAGCTAACGCTGAATAGCAGACAAACAATTTGAACGGTGCATCATCCACACGTAAACAATAGACAGGAAAATAATATCGAAACAAGATCAACAGCTAATAGAGAGCCAAAACAATGCACAATCCAACACGTAAACAAGAGGTACACAAAAGATAAATAGTTGAAGAACAATCTATCAAAACGAGAAACATGCACGCACTTAACACTGAATAGCAGAGAAACACTCTAAACGGTGCATCTGCGAACGTGTAAACAACAAACACATGCAGGAACAATGTAAAAGTTTGCTACAGTGAAAATCAACGCACACAACTTAAACGTACTTTCCCAGTAGTAGAATATTTTTATTAATATCAATCGAGCGATCATCTGAAGCAAACTTTTACATTAATTTGCATTTCAGATGAGTTGTTTATTTGTGGCTTCTGCGTGTAGAAACTACTATTGCAAAGTTTGATATTTTGTGAGTTGAGAATAATGTATGCATAATAGTTGTGTCAGATCTGAAATACATTAAAATGCAACGTTTCTCGTTTTGGTTGAGTATTGTTTGCGCCGATAATATTTCTCATTTGCTTAGATAATGTTTCTCTAAAACCAGTTTGCACTGATATAAAAGTCTATTCTTAGATTTTTTTTCTTTTTGCGTGCTATTGTTTGTTGATAGAATTCTTATTGTGTTCTTGAGAATCGAATAATTCCAATAACCTATTTGCGATCAATAAAAAATTTCGTCTCTGTACACCAGTCCTAAGAATATTTCCTTTTGGAGGAAAGAATGTGAAAAAGAGAGAGGGTTTCCCCACCCCGTAGATCGACAACAGATGTGCGGATTCTTCGTTTTAAGCTGTATAGAGGGAGAGAGTGACCCCACCGGGCTCAAGTAGCAAAGATTGGCTGTACTGTGTAAAGCTTGTCTGTACTGCATGTGTTGGATATCTCCGTCAAGGTAATGTTTATAGTGCCCGAGTAGGACGAAAATTGGATATTCTTAGGTCGCAAGGATGATTTTATGATAGTTCAAAAGATATATTATTTCCATTTCAGTTTATTAAATTTGTAATGTCTGATAGTTTGTTTCGCTATTATTTCCCTGTGTGTTGTTTACATGTTGGTAGATGCATCGTTCAAGGCGTTTCTCTGCTATTCATCCGTGCATGTTTAGCGTTTTGATAGATTGTTTTTTCAATTATTTTCTTTTGTGTACCTCTTGTTTGCTTTGGTGCATTTGTTTGGTTCTCTATTAGCTGTTGATTGTATTTCCTCATTATTCCATTGCATGTACCTATTGTTTATGTGTGGATGGTGTGCCGTTCAAAGTGTTTCTCAGCTATTCAGTGCTAGCTCCATGCATGTTTCTCGTTTTGATAGATTATTTTTCAATTATTTTCCTGCATGTGTCTGTTGTTTACACGTTGGCGGATGCGCCGTTCAGAGTGTTTCTCTGCTATTCAGAGTTAAGTGCGTGCATGTTTCTCGTTTTGATAGATTGTTCTTCAACTATTTATCCTTTGTGTACCTCTTGTTTACGTGTTGGATTGTGCATTCTTTTTGCTCTTTATTAGCTGTTGATCTTGTTTCGATATTATTTTCCTGTCTATTGTTTACGTGTGGATGGTGTCCGTTCAAAGCGTTTCTCTGCTATTCAGTGCTAGCTCCGTGCATGTTTCTCGTTTCGATAGATTCTTTTTCAATTATTTTCCTGCATGTGTCTGTTGTCTACACGTTGGCAGATGCGCCGTTTAGAGTGTTTCTCTGCTATTCATCCATGCATGTTTCTCACTTTGATAGATACTTTTTCAATTATTTTCCTGCATGTGTCTGTTGTTTACACGTTGGCAGGTGCACCGTTTAGAGTGTTTCTCTGCTATTCAGTGTTAAGTGCGTGCATGTTTCTCGTTTTGATAGATTGTTCTTCAACTATTTATCCTTTGTGTATCTCTTGTTTACGTGTTGGATTATGCATTGTTTTGGCTCTCTATTAGCTGTTGATCTTGTTTCGATATTATTTTCCTGTCTATTGTTTACGTGGGGATGATGCACCGTTCAAATTGTTTGTCTGCTATTCAGCGTTAGCTCTGTGCTGTATTAAATTCGTCATGTTTCTCGCCAGAGAAGTCGGCCCGGTGTTGTCAGTGTGCATGACCCTACTTGCATGTAAAGTGCCCACGCGCCGCATGACAAAAATGCGAGCGAAGTCGGCCCAAAGTGCACAACCATAAGTGTACGCTTAGCTCTTCGGCCCGCTGGTAAGCACACGGACAGCCCCTCACCTGCGCGCCAGCCACCGCGCGCTGGAAAAAATAATAAAAAATCGCTAGAGAAGTCGGCCCAGTTATTGTCCTTGAAGTTACATACGTCTATTAGAACTTTGTAATTAGAACTCCACTATGGTGCTCACGTATAATAATGTTACTTTTTATAATAAAACTTTTAATTTTGATTGTAATCGTATTGGTTAAAAATATCTTCTTTGATTAAAATGTGCTACTCCTTCTGCTTAATTGAAAACTTGTGTGATTATCACTAATAAAAAATTGTGATACCCCTTCAATGCTATTGCATCAGATTTTTGGCTAAGTTTTTCTCCTTCACGCAGAGTTGCAACATAATTCCTGACACTAATGACTTTAATAAATATATTTTCACTTGTACTTTTGTGTATGGCTATCCTTTGCATGTAAACCGCCTACTGCACACCTGTTGTAGCTGAAAAAAAAATAGCGATTGAAGTCGGCACAGATTGAAAAATGGCGAAAGAAGTCGGCCCAGGCTGAAAAATGTGAGCGGGTAAGCGCGCACGCAGCCCTCGGCCACGCTCCGCCCACCACAGCAGTCCTCCACCCGAGCGCCGCCCACCGGGCGCGGGAAAAAATATGCGAACGAAGTCGGCCAAGGCTCAAAAATGTCGAAAGAAGTCGGCCCATGCTGAAAAATGTGAGAGGGTAAGCGCACACGCAGCCCTCCCCCGCCGATAAGCGCGTTGACAACCCTCCGCACACGCGCCGCGCGGGGAAAAATACGCGCAGGGTTCAGAGGCAGGGGTCAGGGGTCCATGTTGCTAACTCTCATTCCCGCTCACGCCCAACATAATATTACTACTGGCAGTTCAAGCAGTTTCATGTGTGCAACAGCACACATACCTTTTCTCAGTTTTGAGAAAGGTAAATCGAAATATTCCAGTTGATGTATTTCGGTCATAAATTATGTTTTTCGAGACGTTTCAGGATTACATTCAAACAGCATCATGTGTGCAACAGTACTTTCTTTTTCTCAGGTGAAGTAAGGTAAATTTGTCCGCTGTTGTGTTCTGGCAATGCAGCAGAATATTCTGTAGCATTCAAGTGGTATCGTGTATACAAAAACTTATTTTATGCATTTCTGTAGCTGCTGTACTAATATTGCGAGTACAGAGACATTCCTACAGAACATATCGGAGCATCTTGTGTGGTATTGTTGGTATGATCTGCAGCAGCATATTGATAATGTTAATTATTCAGTGACTTCAGCTAACATTTACATTCTTACTTCTAGGTAAACCTGTCACGCAGATGCCCTACCCCTTGGTATGCTTAGTTCAAGATTGCACCGACACAATCCACCTAGAGCATTATTTTTCAATTGGCAGTGGCATTACTATCACAACACACCACACACTGCATTTCTAAGGTGCGTGTACAATGCATCTAACCTATTCTCAGGTACAGGCGAGCTGGCACGCAATGACAACATGAAACAACTGACACAGAGATCGTAAAGTCATGCCTTTTCCTCCGCGCCTCGGGTTTCATGCTGTAATCCTGACATGCAGCTCATTTCGCCTGTGCTACGCAGCATGAGCAAAAGCATATATTGTTTTTGGTCACATGACACGGGACATAAATACAGTGAAACCTTCCTATGTTGGACACCTGCGGTGCAGACGAAGCATGTCCTACTTATAGAGGTGTCCGAGTTACAGAATATGAGGGAAACAGAAAATGGAAAAGATCACAGCTGTGTTGCCAGAAATGCCCCCCTTCTTTAATTTATGGTCCTTAGTGGTACCTGGTGGTGGTGCCTGGTAGCGGTACCTGGTGGTAATGGTACCTTCTACCTTCACTGATAATTATTACTGATTTTGGTAGATTCAATTCCATTCAGATTCCACTCAATGGCATTACCTCTGGAGCTTTTCGAGCAGCGAGGACTTGTCTCTGAAGCGTCAGCCCGCTTTTCATTGCGTTGGTGCAATGCGTGTTCAAAGGCTCTGGACAAACCGAAGACAAGTGCTCACACAAAGAATTACAGTGTAGAATGACAGCACTTGTTTTTGGGCTCGAAAAACTAAAACAACAAAATGCTGAGACCAGTATAGGGGGAAAAAACGGGCGAAAGTCAAGGCCACTGGCTCTTTTTGGTGCAAAGATGGGCCGAGATTGAGGTAATTTGGCAGGGTTTTGTCCGACTTAACAGGGAAAACCCTGTCCTACTTCCGAGATAGGGAGGTGTCCGACATAGAGAATTTCGTCCCCATGTAGTTTCAATGGGAGCCTGGGAGCAATGGGAGTAGTGCAATGAAATCTTGTCTGACATGGGGAGTTGTCCGAGGTAGGGAGGTGTCCGACATTGGAGGTTTTACTGTATATACAGCATTCTACATCATGTAATTTAACAGTTGTTGACGTTTGGATATTTTAACCATGGAATTTACCCTGCATGCATGTCCAAACACGAACAACTGCTAGACAGTAGCATGTACTGTTGCCGCATAGCACTTATGGCTCGCGTCCTGTGATCGGAAACAATGGTATGTTTTTCTGCTACAACCGGTAAACTACAGTAAAGATTTAAAAATACTGTATCATACCATAAAGCACTATGGGAAATGGCAGTTTGAAAAACTGGAGAAGACTGTCATTAGAACGGGGGACATGTTTTTTACAACAATGACAATTTTTTACAGTGTGTGCTGTACCACTGCACTGCAGGCCCACCACAGTATGGTAACGCTCGGAATACTGATTTGCTCAAAAAAGGAACGTGTGCGTTTCTGGTACTAACTTCCCCTTATGCAAAGTAGTAAAAAAATGTTTTCAGCCAACGGGGAGGGAGAGGACATCATTCTGGAGTCTCGTTGACCTACAATGTGTCGTGTGTGAAGGTCATTTTGAAGAATGTAGGTGGTACAAGACTGTGTTCCCACATTCTTGGCAGTGTTGACTAATAATCATAATAACGTGGAGAGTACATTTGTTACTTCATATATTTGTGCCATGGCAAAGTATGTAGAGATACATCTGTCTCATCATACAGGTGCCAAAACTGTTTTTTGTGCCTAAAATATGACAAATAGTTGTCTGTCAAACACCACTAATCATGTGGCCTCCGTGACGTGTCTGTGACATTCCAAAATGATTAACATGTCTCATAGATGTGTGCAATGCTGAAGATGACTGTGTACCTTCTATGGATTCTTGTTTCAAGAAAAGTACTGTGTGATTTACTAACAGCGCCGGGCTGTACCTTCACAATTCTACATAAAAGTATGCAAAGTTTCCGGAAGGAAACATCATTAAGGTCAATAGCGATAAACCCTGAGACGAGGGATAGGAAGGGAGATACACAATGTCTCAACATAGTGTGTGTATCTCCTCTTCAGGTCTCGCCATCATGGACACTATCACCAGCTCGCTTACTGTTGAACCGTTCTTTCAACGATAAAGGTCACTTTCATGAACTGGATGGCAGCCAACGTGCTGTCAATAAAAAGAATAATGGAAGGAGCTCAATATGATCCTTAGGCTGTGCATGGTCATTGCCTACTGACGAATGGTGACTTAGAATTTCAGGACAGTGCCTGCAGTGGTAGTATTCTTGTGTTCTTACCCTTGACGCCCATTGTGTGTCATCGGTCACCTGTAATCTGCTAACATGCACATAGCTAAAACAAAGCATATTTGTATTTCTTTGAATGCAGTAGGTACAGCACATTGTTTTTTACATGTTCTTTGGAAAATATAAATTAAAAAATTGTATACTCTGCAAGTCTCCTGTCAGCTCTACATAGCAGCTTCGAACTTCACTAGAAGCCACGTGTGAAACCTAGACCAAACTGGTGTTGAAGGTCCATATAGGTCATAGATAGGTACTATTATTATTATTATTATTATTAGATCATAGGTCAGGCTTAGGCCCTGGTTGGTAGCAACGCAATTGAACCTTATTAAAAATTGGTGCAGGAGGTGACCAACATAACTAAATACACCAACTGACCATCACAAATTTTGTGGTGTTATACTTTTGCAGCAACATTAATACGCTGCAGTGGTCTTTTCTCCTTTGTTCCTTTTAACCTAGAAATATTAGGTCTTCGGCATCACCAGCCTTAGTTGCTGAGCATGCAGTTATTTACGTTGAGCGCTGCAGTTTCATATTTGTTTCTCTGGACAAGCAAGCCAGGGCTTCCCCATTTTGATAAGGGTCTTTCAGCTTTGACAGGGCATTTGTGGACAAGGAAAACATTTGGACTCTGTGTATTTTGCTACGAAGTGCACCGTACCAGGCAGAGGATAGCATCAACCATTTCCACAAAGGTTATTGAATTTGTCATAAAGTACATATACCTTTTGTCATTGACTAATTTGGTGGCAAAGTTACTTGAGTGGCAGTTGTGCAATTTTAAGCACATGTTCAAAAAAAATTAGGGTATGGGAAGTGCTGCCTGGTTGAACATGTGGAGTACACAATATAAGAATTGGGGGTTTACGTCGCGAGACAACTGAGTGTGGAATACACAGCACAGTGTAATGTTCCTTACTCTGGCAATGTCAGCATGGTTCAAGCTATGGGAAATATTGCACTACCCTTAATAACATCTGTTGGGGCCCAGCAAACAGGATACATACACCCTGATCTGAGGACACTATGCCTAACTCAAAAGCAGTATGAGATCGACCCGTACGTGTTTATTTGCGAAACTATTGTGAATGAAATATGGCCTGTGGGGTATAGAACAATGCGCACACTCAAGTAAACATGCAAAAAATACGTATAAGGGCTCTCGATCTCTACATGCCGCGATGCGCTCTACGAGATAAACAACACACTACAAAACTACATCCAACACTTTTTGTGCGGGGCAACTGTAATGACCATTTTCATATAACCGACGAATGGTTGAACGAATGCAGTTCGAATGGTCACGATACATTCCTCCGTCGTTGATTGCGGTCACGCTATGATGCTGCATAATATACGTATCTCGTGTAACAAGCCTGGCAATCGCACGACGTGAATGGGCAGAACAGAACGGTCTTCTTTCTTTGAAGACCGGTCCTCTGCAGGTATATGCTCAAGCGACCACCAAGTCTCATGTTGTTTCTCAATCGCTCCCATTCCTGCACTTGTAGTAAAAGCAGCAAACGCGTCGACGTGAATGGCAGCTGAACGGTTGAACTGCGACGTTTTTGAGCGCATAATCACAATTTCACGCCGAAAATGTTGTGGAGGTGAGTTCGCAGTTGTTGTTTCCATCGTTCAATAGTTCACGGGATTACCTCGGACGAAACGCTCATCGTAGCTGGCGGCCATAACTGGATTTCCTCGCAAACGGGAGAAGACACCAGGGAAGTCGCAGAAAGCCTCAGCTTTCATCCAATCAGAAGCACGATCCTCTATCTACGGAGATGGAACAGCCTTTTCCATCTACGTCACAAAAATGGCTGGGCCGAAGGCTTGTTTTGGGTTTTTGATTAATTAATTTTCGTAATAGGAAGACAAAATTGAGAAACGAAGGTGCGTTTTGGGGACAGTTGGATGTGCTCTTTCTGAATATCACAACCGTTTTAACACATCGGGAAATCAGCGTAGCTGACCTTTAACATTGGCGATTGAATGACGCTCGCACGCTCTTCATAGTGGTGGGGTAAAAAAGTGACCTTTACTGGGCAAATTTGCGACTTCAGTTCGCAAAAATGTACATAATTAAACTTACTTTACACGACATTCACATCAGGAGGTGGCAAAAACCTAGTAAGAACAAATGCCGTTGACCGCATGATTCTAGGTGATGTAGTTTTTTTATTATAATTCAATGATACGTTTCCTGGGACACCTGTATGTCTTCCGCATAACATCAACAGCAATTTGCCTGCCGAAGGTGATGTAGAGTGCAATTATGACTTTTCGTTTTTATGTCTTTTTTACGAGCGAGTGATCTGGAGCACCACACTATTGAGGCGCCTCAGTCTACAAGTTGGGTTGGTTTGGTAGGAAAAGCACTGAAATTTCAGTATGCAGAAGGAAGCCAACACAGAAAAGCACAAAAAGTTTAAACAAGAAATGCAGCGGGGGCTGCGTTGTTGCGATATACGATGTAATGTTGCGATGTACGTTGAGCAACAGCCCTTGGGCTGTTGCTCAACGTACATGGTAACATCTGCTTGAGCTTCCTTATGTCCTTCGAGGTGTCACTATGACGCTTGCCTTGAGCTCCGTCTGCAGTTCAGCGTGCGTCATGGAGTCCATAGAAATGTGGTTGGATCAACGTGAAGAAAAAAGAAAATCTATTTCGAGGCCTCAGAGGCAGCGTTGCTTCCCTCTTACGTGTCTCAGCAGTACCGATAAGCGATAACTGCACTAGGGCGTTGTATGGTATTGATTTTTTATTTTTACCGGTGAAGTAAAGATGACGCGGTTCTATCACAGTATACACTCGTGGAGCTTCTTCATCGCATACAGCAGGGTGCTCTAAAAGCGTCTCGATATCATCTTTATGTAAGGAGATGTTTCAACGAAAATTGTTGGAACTTTGCGCTGCACTACGATGGCCATATACCCAACAAAGGGAGTTGTGCTTGACTTTTACGAATTCTACTCCGCTGCTGGACAGTTGGTCTTTTCGCTTGATGTACAGCTTGGACACAAAAGTTTACGCAACACCATGGTGTCGTACTTCTCAATTCGAGCGACAGCTCTACAGCAAACAGGAGCAGACACACACACTGACATGGATAGAATACCCGGTCTGTCGTTTCTTTTTCGATCTCTTCCTGATAGTTAGCAGAGGGCCGCTTCGATGAAGAAATACGTCAGCGCCGTGTTCTGTAAACGTTTACCACAAGCTGCACCAATTGCTCACGTGTACTGTGTCTGAAATGCTTTCCTTCTTTCTTTTCTTTTGCGTGCAGAGCAGCAGGGTGTCCGGCTTGACAAAGTGAGACGCGATGATGGACATTGAATGACGAAGGGCACATAAACAATTGTTTTGTTTTTTTAATTCCGTGTTAGCGCCGCGAAGCCACTGTGGCTCTGTGGGGCGTACAGACATTTGCAGGTGGAGAGAGGACAGCAGCAAGTAGCGGGGGACATGGGGTTTGTATGCGTACTGGGCCAGCTTCAGAGGGAACTGTGCCGACATTCGTGTGGAAAGTCTGCAGGAAAACCCAAGGAGAACCTCAGACAGCACAGCCGGTAACGGGATTCGAACTCGCGGAAATCAGTAATTCGAACCGGCATATATGCCACGGTAGTTGGCACATAAAGAAATATTGGTTATTACATGTTACCAACCAAAGAGAGGAAACGCGCGTATAGGCAAGTAGCGCAAACAAAGTCATCCATACGCAAATATGGCTGCATAAATCAGCTGTTTCAAGGACGAATGATAAAGAACAAAGGTGGCGAGGCCGGCTCTGTAGTTTGGGGACTTTGGAAACAGATGTTCGTAACTGGGATGTTACCATTGCCGTTTGAATACCGAGCATTGTTTGTGGATTAGCATTATTAGCGGTATTTGGAGCACGCGAAGTTCATGCGGAAGTGTTCAGAGGTACCACCGACATTGGGGCTCCCAAGTGAAGATCCCTCAACAAGCCGTGCTGAAAAATTTGGAGCCTCAAAGGAACCTGACAATATTCACCCATAAATCTACATAAGCATCGCCATAACAAAAACAACGCACTATACGCGCTCTTCGATTTCTGACTTTGTGTAGCTATTCGTATCTGCGTCTAGTGTACGTTTTCTGAGTTGTCTACGTGGTACGGAGTAGCCGGCTTCCACGTTGGTGGTGCCAATTTCACTCACTCACTCGATTTTCAATGCGCGCATCCAGTGGCGGTAGGTAGATGATGCCTGCTTTACGAGGCGAAAGGAATCAACTTAGTGCTCTAATATTGGCCTCTGTGCTAGCAGTGGCGTATCTAGAGCTACCTGCGCCCATGGCAACATGGTCCTTGGGGATGCGTTTTCGTGTGGTCCGCACTAGGTTTCACACGACAGCCTCTCTAATGGCGGGTGCTCTAGATCATTTATGAATGTGCCAGGTTGAGTGCCCGACCTGGCACATTCACACCCGACCACATAATGGCGCCCCTGTTCACCTGGCGCCCATGGCACCTGTCCACACCTGCCACACCCTAGATACGCCACTGTGTGCTAGTTTACCATAGCTCATATGACGATATTCCTTGCCTGCACGGCCCTGGCCTCAGACCTCCTCAGACTGGCCTCAGACTGTGAGTTAACGCAAGTACACCATGTATTTTGCAAGAAACGTGCGAGTTGAATGCTCTGGAATGCATCTCAAACACCCTACAAGACAGATCAGTTCGCAGAATTTGTTGCGCATGCAAAAATAAAACAAATCCCTTGCTGTCACAAGCTCCGTGCATCGAAGCAGGAGTTTCGTGACAGCAAGGGATTTGTTTTATTTTTGCATACGCAACAAATTCTGCGAACTTATCTGTCTTGTAGGGTGTTTGGGATGCCGTACAGAGCATTCAACTCACACGTTTCTTGCAAAATACATGGTGTATTTGCGTTAACTCACCAGGTTGAGGGCCTCAACCAACGCTTCAGTGCATCTCGTGAAGCCTCCTTTACAGGTCGGAGATTTGGAAAGCGGTATGGATGCAAAGCGGCAACAATGGAACGTGCTGCACGCGATTTTCTATTCCTGATACATGGCTTCTATGGGAGCAGTATCAGGTGAAGCCTGCTTTACGTTTTGTCCCGAATTGCTGGGCATGCCGTGTAATGCGGATAAACTTTATCCAGATTGCCTTCCTGAAAGGGCAGCTATTTGTTGCAACGCAGACAGTAGAATGCAAGCGAAGGCCGTTTTGCAGTGCTGTGGTGCAGCCCTGTGGGGCAAAGCGCTGTATGTCGGAACGGGCCTTGACTGTCAAGGAGCACCCTCATTTTGAAATGCTCACGTTGCCAGATTACCATAGTAAGCGTATTTGCAAGGCAGCTTCTCATCATTTTTCTGAATACTGTAAAGCCCTTTAATTTCACGACATTAATTTTTGTTTGTCGCCCACACAAGGCACATATTCGGAAATCTTGATGCTAAATTGAATGGCTCGATCGCTTCACTTCATGATGCGCGTAAGGTTGCCCTTACTATATCTAATTCAAGCGGTATAGGACACGCTTGTTCTGTGAATCACTTTGCTTATTAGCAACCAAGTGTGAAAATGAAGTTTTGGATAATATCACTGTTTTCGAAGCGACAATTTTTGCACGAAATTTGCGAAAATTAGGGCCGCGGAAACAGGACGAGTTTTGCAGTATGTCATGTCACAGCCGTCGCTTTTTCTCCGAATATCGAATACTATAGTAAACTCCGAAAACACCCTTCCAAATATGCTTGAAAATAATACCTAAAAACCTGAAACCTTTATAATTTAATAGGAGCTTATTCCGTCTAGCCTGGTAATTTGTGTGGCGTTCGCTCTGTACAGTGCATATTAACATGTGCGCGTGCTAAACTGCAGCCATCATGTTTACAGAAGAAAAAAAAAAGCATAAACAGTCTCCCTAGTAGCTGCCGTTGATAGAACAGTTTGCCCATCTACGTTATTACAGTGTTACCAGGCGCAGATCTGTCCTCCCTTGCGGACCCCTATCTTAATTTCTGTCTTCCTATACTGCTTCAATTGACCTTAGGTAGCGCATGTTGCATACATTTTAAGGCTGGACACTCCCATCCAAAAAATCCTGGAACCGCCCCTGACGGTTACGTTGTATTGCCATCGCCGCACCGCCTAAGACAGCAGATTCATATTCAAGGATGCAACGCATTATTTTGTAATCACACACTTTTCGTAGGGTTAGCCTTTCATTTTGCGTAAATAAATAGCTATTGCTCACCATACTCCATAGCTTGTCCTGAACAACGGGTCCGCTAGATGTGCATGAAATTCGTCAAAGACCTCATGTTGTCAAAATTATCCGCAATCCTATACCCTGCAGTGCTCGAGTTACGAACAAATCTGCTCTCACTTATTTTTTAACGGGAATTTCTTCATCTGGTGGAACACTGCGCTGAAAGACATTGTTTCGTTTACTGCCATACATCACCTGCATGCCATGGTACGTGTCAGAAAGACAGAAGTAGATCAAAATGTTAATTACAGCATTCATCGCGTATATGCCAGCGCGTGATGAGATGACTTCGTAAGAAATGCCACTTTACCGGAGTTTTTCATATATTTAGCGATAATGCGCTTTCAGCACACATTTTGATATCTCCGACGGTAATCTCCTGAAGGCACCCTAAGAGGGTGTAGAGTAGCGCCTGTGTTTAATATGGGTAAAATACACTCCAGCGCTGTAACACAGCGCTGTTACACAACTTTCCCCCGAAAACGCTCCTCATACACCTTTATCTCCGGGCGCGTTTCTTTTTTTATTCCACCCAGGTAGGGACGGGTATAAATACATTTTTGATGTATTTAAATATAAATACAAAATACTTCACTTAAATATGTATTTAAAAAGTTCTCATAAATACTTTGTAAGTGCAGTATTGAAATATTAAATATAAATGCGGTATTTAAATACCCCAAATATTTTTATAAATACATTGAGTGAGCAAATCACTGAGATCATTATAGACTAAATAACTGTTTACGTGTATGAGCATTCAAGCAGACCGTTACGAAGTGACAGGTTTCCTCCATCGTGGTGATTTTAATGATTAAATGATTTAATTAGACGATTCTGTCGTCCATGCAGCTCCTGCTTGATCAGACGCTGTTTGATCGTGAAGAAACGAGCCTCTCCACAGGATCTGAAGAACAATATGCACATATGCAGAACGTCCTTTAACAACAGACATCGGCCATGGAGTCTTTGTGAGGTTTCATAGACAAATGCTCATGTTTGGTACTGAGTGCAGTATACGTTGGTGACATTCGATTGCTGACACAAATGCGTATATCCGCGTGTGCCCGAAAGAAACTTCTAAAAGTGTACTGATTCATCAAATCAGGTGAATAACCTCTGTCATCTAAACAAAGCATCAGCCACGACAGTACATGCAGCTGCGAAGTTTGGAAATATGCGCATTTGATGTGTTTACACGTATTTAAATAAATAAATACTGAAAAACAGTGTTTAAATATCAATGCAAATGAATTTTTCCAAACTGTGTTTCAATACAAGATATAAATACGTGTATTTCTATTTTAAATACAATGTATTTAAATACTGTCCATCCCTGCACCCAGGTAACCGACGAGTAACCTTCGCCAGGCGAAAACTCAAGGTTAGCGGAAACCACCTCGTAACCTGTCGTCGAAAATGCAACCGGCCGTCACCCGAGAGCTGCGGGGGTATCTATTCACCACAAGATTGCTCCACAGGTGAGTAGCCTAGGGGTGTGACGTCCCAGGGGTGGGCAGTAAGAGTAATACTTTGTATTATAATACTGTTAGTGTAATTTTTCTGAGTATTTGTAATATGTATTATAATACTTGTTTTCGAAACGTATTTGGAGAATGGCTGTCTCGATAAGTAATGTGCGAACTATATATTTCTGCTTTTCTTTTCATTTCTTTCTCCCCAAGCTTTGTATCAACATATTACTAATATTACTCGTGTAATACACACAAGTATTAGTATTATGTAATATAATACCTCAGAATCAAAGTATTACGTATTAGCATTACAATCCTGACTTCCAGGAAGTATTATGCGATAGTATTATATACAAAATACGAGTATTCCTTCCTACCCCTGGACGTCACGCATACTTCAGCCAAGAAGTTCCGCCACAATTCGTCGACCGTGTCAGAATACTTGCAATCCACGTGTTTCCGAGCGCTGAAATTTTACTGTACTGCAGTTTTTGGTGCTATACTAATAGTGCTCAAACGTTTCTCTGAGAGTGAGAACATTGTAGATCGGAATGCTTCTATTTGATGGATATTTTCGGAAACATGCATGATTTCGTTCTGGTAGGTAAATAACGATGGGGATCATTGGTACATAATGTCACCATCGTTGCTTCTCGCCAATGTATCTGTCGGACTACTCCAGGCTACTCCATTGTTCACATTAAAACACTATGCCAGTCCGGCGTGCACCTACTGAAAACCACCAGAACTGTCCTGGCGTCACACCAGGCCACTCCGATGCACAGATTAAAACAAACACACCACATCAGTCTAGCGTGGACACTAGGAGAACAAGACACCACCAGAACCTCTCTGGTGTTACTCCAGACAACTCTGATGTGTATACAGGGTGTCCACGCTAAGTGTGAACAGATTTTTTAAAAATATATCAATCACTTTTTCTGAGATGAAATCAATTGCAATATAGCATATGCTGAAGGGCACTCCCTAGGGGGGCATTGCGCATCTTCAAAGAAGCGGCTTTCCTTTACCCCCAGTGTGAGAGAGTGAAAAAGCACAGTGCCGCCTCATGCGTCGAAGATTAGCTTTAACTTGCGGAAACAAAACAAAAACACAAATCTGTCGGGTGACTCTATCGTGACTGCCCTTATCTTGGGCTGCATTTTCTGTTTTCTTTTAATCTTTTTCCAGGACGCAAGAGGCGATAGTGTGCTCTTTCGTCCTCTCGTATTGGGGGCGAAGGAAAGACGCGTCTCTATAGAGATGCGCAATGAATAAAATAAAGAAAAAATGGCGTTCCTTCACGAATTTTTTGCGGACGATCTATCGAACGGATTTTTGTTTTGAAAACGGCTTTGGTATCTGGTGACCGAAGAGATCAGATGTTCTCATTGGAGCAACTTCGTAGCTTTTATAATTAAAAAGTTAATTATTGAAAGTTAATTAAGACATTGCCTTAGGAGTCTGTTAATGTCCCCCTAGGGAGTGCCCTTCAGCATATGCTATATTGCAATTGATTTCATCTCGAAAAAAGTGATTGACATATTTTTAAAAAATCTGTTCACACTTAGCGTGGACACCCTGTATAAAAATCGCAACATTGGTCGTGTGTACACCAGGAACAGTAGAATAGTTCGCGTGCATTTCTTTTTTCCAAATAGGCACACTATGCTGTGGAACTGAATTCTATTCGAGAATCGACGCACTTTCATGAATTTTTCTCGCTACTTTTCTAGTCGCACTGCCGCTCGCCACTGTTTACAAACTTGACGTTCAATGCACAATATACAAAAGGAGTTATAATGCTCGGGGCACTTTAGGCATCCTTCCTTGTGTACACTACGTGGTTTACGTAGTTTACTGCTACGTAGTTTATACCAGTGGTTCCCAAAGTGTGGTCCGCGAGCCCCTGGGAGTCCCCGAGAGTTCGTGGGGGTCCGCGACGGTTAAAGACACCCCGAAGACCGTCTTGGCGAGTGCTGGTCACGTCATCTCTGAGGGGAACGCACGAATCTCAATCGAAATATCGAGAGAGGGGGAGAGAGATACATGACGACGATGATATGGGGATGACTTCCGCTCATTGAGCAGAATGCTACCCCATTGCTATAGAATTTAAATATACTATACCTTCTGATTTCCTGCATGGCGGTGCCTTGTTTGTTTGCTTTTCCTTTCCTTTCTTCACCTCCCTTACTTATATGAAGATGAACAGTACATAACGGGGGCCCTCGAACGGATTCTCAGTAGCTTGGGGGGTCCGACACAACGAGAAGTTTGAGAGACGCTGGTTTATACTATGTTGTTTACGTATAGTATACACATGATGTGGCCCTGCCTCGTGCCTGATTTGGTGAGTGAGTAAGATGTAAGAGAGAATGGGAAGAGCGTCATTGGTTGTCCGTCCCCCTTTTACTTGGGGCAGTCTGGCTCAGGAGAAAGTCGTGCTGTCGTGCTGGTTGCGGTAGCATGTCTTACCGAAAATCAGACGGCCCAGGTTCGAATCCTGGCGTCAGCACCTTTTCCTAAGTTGTCTGATTTGTTTGATTCTCGGGGTCCTTTCTTGTATAGGTGAGAGACAGAAGAGAGCTCTCTTAAGGCAGGTGTAGAGTCTGACGGAGCGAGGCGTAACTACGCGCGGCGCATCGTGAGCCGCCGCCGGTGAGTTCATAGTTTGACGACACTTGACATAATTTTTCAGAACACGTGTACTATATATATACAGAGCTTCAAAGTTAGTGTCTTACAACCGCTTTCCAGAGTGGTATCCTTTACGGCATAGAGCTCCATGACTCAAACCACGGCAGCATATAAACCCACGAAGGAAGACATTCTCACAGTATTTTCAGGAGCGTATTAAAATAGGTTGAAAAAGAAAAAAACGATAACAAGAAGAAGGATAGAGAAGCTAAATCTACTACGTGGTGAAACTTGACATTGCGTAATAAGCAACGACAGGACTAGTTTGTATGTTTGCATTTGTTATCAAATATTTCCTGGTGTGTCATTGACGTCTTGTGCTTTGGGATCATTTGTCCTGCAGAATGTTATATGCGTGCCGATATTTCTGTTTTACAACTTACACGATGTCAGCCTTCCAGCTGAAGGATGACACAAAGTTAAAGAACGGCTTGCGAAGTTGTAAGGGAGCGCAAACAAAAAAATGTGACCTGAAACCTGTCTCAATGTTTCTAAGGTTCAACTATTCTACTGATTTTTTTTCGATGCAAGTTCAATGATGACACAGTGGCCAGCGAATGGTAGCTGCCAAAACCGCTTTTTTAACGTCTTTCTATTGGGCCTCTATTGCGTAATGCCTATTGACACTTCTCCATACATACACCGCAGCCGATTTGGAATGGGGTGCAATAGAATTTCTATACAGCACCTACGGTGGTCGGACCAGGATGCATACTAACCCCGCTCTTTCCCGCTGTCATCTGTCCACGTTCGCAATCCGCTAATAGTCCCAGTTACTTCACGGCGCTAGCACGGAATTAAAAAATAAGGGACCTTAAAAATATTTTCAATACGAACTCAGTACAAATACGGTAACAATTTTGCAGTACAGACGCAATAGTAATTCTATAGCCTATTGCAATACAGGTTCAATAGGGACGCAATAATCGTTTTGCAACGCAGATTCATTATGAAATTTATAGACCCTGTCGCAATAAAAGCTCAATAAGAAATCAGTGGCCAATTCGCAACAGACCCTCTACAGGAAATTCATACGAGGGCTATCAATTTTTTATTGATTTTATGGAAGCTTCGTGATGCTGGTTTATAGAGGTTCAACAACCATTTGTTTATAGATTTTCTACTATACGGGCTCAGTAAGAACTCATTGGCCAATTCCCAACAGACTTTCTACAGGAAGTTCATACAGCGTTTATTAACTCTTTATCGAATTACTCCGTACAGCTCCTGACGAATGACAATAGACATTTTATATAGTAGTATTACACTTTCTCATAAGGGAAGTTTCAGTGATATTCAGCTCATCCTTTCGGGTGGTGTTTGCTTGGTCGAGAGGTGGCTTGACTGTGCTCACACGCTTGAGTATGTTTTTGTCCTCTGGAGGTTTGTCCTTGTCGTAGATATCTATAAGTTTCCAAGATCCTGGAGGGTCCACGCCTTTCACGGGTCGTCGTTTCGCTGCTGGCATATTCCACTTTGTGACATATTCCCAATAGAAGTTGACTGGTTTAAATAACTGGTATTTTCTCTCCTTCTCAGTTTCTAGCGTGTAATTTACGCACTTTCTCTTGAATGACAAGATTTTTCTGTAAGATATTAAAGTTACGTGTGTTATCGGTGGGTTCAGTTCAACTAATTATGAAACAATGAATTATTGTGCTGAAGTAGGACAGTCAAACATTTTAGGAAACAGGCATAGCAGAAACATTATCCGTTTAGTGAAACTGCACCCATCAAGTGTAAAAAGAGTGCATGTTGACGCAACGCAAGGATAACAACTACACAAATGGTCCTCTAGATCTCCCCCCCCCCCCCCCAACTTGCAAGAGATGATGCAACGCTCGCTCTCCGGATGGCACGAAACACCTGTTGTCGAGACGCTGCATTAATTCATTTACTTCATCGGATGCGACACAGTGTGATTTCTACGGCTAAGTGACGTTACCGCATGCGACAAGTTGATCGACTCGCCAAGATACCCTCACTGTGGTGATCTGTAAGATCTAGAGCACATCCTTCTCCATTGCCCGCACTATACAGGGTGCTTTTTTTTAGAGTCAACAAATTTTCATAAAAAGTGGAGTTGCCTTAGGACGGTTTTACTTTCGCCATTGGATTACTCGACCGTGCTGCTACTATCAGGCCGTATTTATTCTCAGTTAGGGGGACTAATTAACAGAGATATTTCAATCAACTTTTTAATTATTGACTTTAGGGAGCACATTGCAATTGTAATATTAAAGCCTGATCTTCACTTGATGCACTCGAACCACTGACGAAGCACGAAAGTAATCGCAGCACGCGCCACAGACCTAATTATCTCAGCTCTGCCGTCTGTTGCGTTGCGCACCTCAAGTGGTCGGCAAAAGAGCGACGGTGACGTCGATATCTCCGCCCTCACTTAGCGTCACGGAAAAACGTAATGTTTCACGATATTCGTTTTGTTTTGTTTTTCTTTTTTGCTTGCAAATAGCTTTGCGCATTACCAACACATATCAGCGCTTATCACACCGGGGAAGGGCAAGAGCTGTTCCCGGCAGGATGAAATGACTGATACGGCAAGCGACTGTGAACGCATGAAGGAACGAAAACGAAAGGAAGGAAAAAGAAAAAGAAAACAAACATTGTGAAACATACCGCGATAAAGGTTTGCCAACGTCACGTATGACGTTTTTCTGTGACGTTAAGTGAGGGCGGAGATATCGACGTCATCGTCGCTCTTTCGGAGATCGCTTTCTGTTTCCAGCGGACGGCCGAGGCGACTTACTTCGGTCTATAGCACGCGCTGATATTACTTTAGTGCTTCATCAGTGGTTGGAGCGTATCATATGGGGATCAGGCTTTAATATGTGCTCCCTAAAGTCGATAATTAAAAAGTTGATGAAAATAGCTACGTTAATTAGTCCCCTAACTGAGCAAAAAATAGGTTTCCAAGTAGCAGCTCCGTCGAGCAATCCAATGACAAAAGTAAAACCGCCCTAAGGCAACTCCCCTTTTTATGAAAATTTGTTGCAGGTAAAAGGAAACACCCTGTATACCATCCTTTCAGATCCTCTCTTGTAGTGTCCCTAAATCAGCTGGACTCTTGCCCTCTAACTATGTCAAAATTGCTTGGTCTATGGCCAAGTCCAGCCCACCAACGCTCTTCCGTAAAAGCTTCTAAACTCTTTGGACACCGTGTGACTTCTGGTCTCACTGTGAGGCGACTTGTTCTTCCATTTCAACACATTACCGCCAGCAATTGGGTAGAACATCTTTCAGACGACATGTTCCCTGCTTCGAGATAAATTCACAAAGTGGAGGCGGAATGTCATTGGCTACACCGTCAGGATACATCACTGTTGGATAGGATACACGATAACAGTTTCATCCTGCTCAGGGCTCGTCAATATGCCTCACTTTATAGGAGCACTGAAGGAACACTTTTTGTTGGACTTCCATCACCTGGCAGAAATCGCGCAGAAGTACAAGGGCTACACCGATGCCACAAAAATGCGTTAGAGAATGCTACTGCATTTAAAAGCACCCTAGATATGCCGTAGCGTTATAGCCAATGTCAAAATGTAACCACATATCCTATACTTACAGCTTTGTTTTTGTGCACTTCATAGGGTAGGTGTTCGCATAACACCTTGCCTTCATTACATCAAAATAGAATTGACCAAATTCTTTCGACGCTTTGCTACTGTCGTTCAGTAAGCAAGCATACAGTTTCTTGTCGTCATCACAGCTGGAGCTGAAAAGATACACAGCGATCGTGCTGAGGTATTGCTGAATAACGAGGCCACGCACTTGAAGTGCAGTGAACATGTAAATCAACGGGAGCAGGCAAATACATGGGACATGCTGTAAGAGATGCGAGACACTGTGAAAAGTAAGATTGTCTGCGGAATAACCTGGCTTCAGGGGTTTCCAGGATTTTTCTTTCGTGGAGGCATTGGTGCCCCGTAGGAGGGGGAGGCACCCATATTTGCTGCTTTTCTGGCCTTTCTGGCAGGCATTTGGGGGGCGTTACGGGGTGGGGGCTGTTGGGGAAGATCCCTCACTGGCTGACTGAAGCTTCACTACACCAGCTAGTCCTACAGACACTGCTAAACCGTAGGCTGGTAATGTTGAGCGGCTAGAGTGATCTCTGGTGCAACTACTTTTCAGAGCTGCATTAGTTGATTATATTGCTTCAGTGTACCTTGGCTGCTCGCGCTCAGGAGTAACACGAAACACCGCGGTTAAACTAGGTCCGAAATTGCTATTTAGTACTGCTTCACTCATATAGCATTCTTTTCGAGAAGGATTCTGAGAATTGGCACGAAACTAAACCCTTTTAAGAGAGTTTGAGTTTATTGATATTTGTTTGAACAGCATTATATGCATTCACACATATATGCACATAGGATACAAAGGCTACAAATACCAAGAGGGAAGGGGTGGATGGGGAAGAAGCTGTAAGAACAGCTTGGCCAGTCTCACCCTTCTTGCTCTCGGCAGACTTGTGCCCGTTACTCGAAAAAAGTAATTGATTACCGTTACCGTTACTTCTGTGGAAAAAGCAATTGATTACCATTACCAATTACTCGACTTCAAATGTAATTGTGTAACGAGTAGAAAAGTAACGCGTTACTTCGGTCGTTACTCTGCATTCACCCAAATTGTAACCGTCTTTGTGTGCCTCAGAAAAAAAAAAAAAAAAAAAAGGTTCAACAGCGGAACAGCTGAAATAACATGACAAACAAAAACACGTAGGACAAGGAGATCTGTACGCCCGGGAAGACGTTGACCCCATTGTGGAAGAGCATTGCGTGGAGCTTCCCCATGACTCACTAAACCTCCAAAGCTTCAGGTACCATCACACTGGTGTAAGAAGAGATTAGGGAGAGAGACTCTGAAATTCCAGAGCGTTATTACAATGACCTCCGCTTGCTATAGTAGAACAGCCCAACAAGGGCTGATGGCACCAGGGCCTGACTTGGGGCAGAACATCTGAAAGATAAGCTAATCTCTGCCGGAAAAGTAATCAATTACTGAGTAATCGATTACTCAGAAAAGTAATTGATTACTCGAAAAATTACTTTGATAGTAAAGTAACTGATTACACGACAAATTACTCAAAAAGGTAATTGATTACAAGTAACGCAAGTACTAGTAACGCGTTACGCACAAGTCTGGCTCTCGGTAATGCATGACAGCAAAGACTGCAGATGACGGCTGTTCAAAATCACTATTATTGTACCGTACGCAGTACTGGAGAGTGTGAAGATGATGCAACACGAATAGTCGCTTTTCGTCCCTGTTCGCATGTTAGGACGAATAATATTTTCTTGGGAAACAAGCGGTAATTGCTCCTCAGATAGCTTTAGTATATTTAGTGTGTGTGGGAGGATGTATTGTAGCTTTTGGAACCGTAATTTGTTCGCGGCCGTGGAACATACCAGTGTTCAGTGAAACGCATGACCGAGAGGAAGTGTTTTCACGCAAGTTTGCAATGCTCCTTATTTGTGTTATATTTTAATGCATTTCTGATTTTAGAGAAAGCAAGAGTTTATGTTAATGCATTGAAGAAAGATTTAAAAAGAGATGCGAGGTGTGTGGCCCGTAAAGGACGTTGGCTGCTGCACGTAAAGCTTTTTCTGTTTCTTTAATGCAGTGTGTCTACTAGTCGATTTTTGTGCAATTTTCTGTGCTTTTCGTCGAACCTTCCCAGATAAAACTTCATGACTGTGCTTACATGACATATGGGTATTTATTTTCGATGTCATCCAAGGTCCCAAAGAGCGGAATATGATTTTCCAATAAGTCGCTCTCCCGACAACACTTGTCGGTGGCTTCAGCTGTCCCGAGTTCATCGTCTTCTGCCCTGTTTCCCATTCCGCACCATTTTGTACCTGAGAGATAAAACAGGTGAGTGCCGTCAAGTAGCTGTAGAATTGCTGAAAACGTCATCACTTGGCGAACAACACAGCAGATAATGACTGGCATATGCTCACGCCTATGCGTGTGTCAATGCCATAGAAATCAGAAGGAGAGAAGCTAGAACTGGGAAAGCTGGGAGAGAGAGTAATAGGGGAGAGCAAAGGAGTTGTACGGAGGCGAGACCCTCTCCCAGCATCCAAGTCCGGGAGCCGTCATGATCGGTATTGTGGATTCGGCCACAGCCTTTCAACGTCTAGAGACCAGGCGCGTTCGGCGCCATGGTATCCAATCCAATCAAAATCATACTTGCTTCCGCAAAGCTCCGTGTGCCATGCCGTGTGCGAAGTGTGTTTGTTTTGTCCGCTCTCACGTGTGCGCTTGGATTGTGTCTTATTCCGTAAGGAACGAGAGTATATCGTACGGTCTAAACCTGGTCCCGCGACATGAAAGAACGGTGCGCGGAACTTGTAGGAGGCACCGTTCGTAACACGCTAGGCCTAACGCATCGATCAAGGCGCGGCCCACACGTTGAGATGCCCCCCCCCCCCTTCGCTGGTTACTTTCTTGTTATTATGAGAGTTCTATGATACACGCGAACGTGTGATCGCGGATAGGCGAATTAACTTGCTAATATACCGATAATTCCTTACCACAAAATGTTATAAATGTCAGAGATATGATACAGGACACTCCAACGAAAATGCGGAACACGGTTCCTCAGAATTACTTAAATGGACTGTCTCATTCGGCCCGGTCGATTCCGAAACCACAGCGTCGTTTTGCTCTTCGTTCATCGCCGACCACAGGTGGTGGTGGTTGGAACTGCTCGCCGTAGTCGGTCACGCTCAGGCGCGCAACGTCACGCGTATCCCAGGGGTGATCGTGCGTCCTTGGCCCACCGACATTTGTCTCAAAGCCCCCCGGTATGAGTAAAACCCAGAGAAAACACACAGACAACACAGCCGGCGCCTGGATTCGAACCTGGGTCACCTCCACTCTCGGCGTGGAATAGCCGTCAACAACGCCGAAAAGCCAATACGAATTAGTGGAATAGTTTCTGTGCAATTTGATGTAATGCATGGCAAGAGCAGACGCTGCCGGATGCTGAGAGCATGTCGGCGCTCTCTGGAAATCAAAGAAAACGTCACATGGACAAGTCCAGGAGCACTCTGTGGTTCGGAAAATTCCAATCAGAGAGCGCCGTTTGGCGACTGACGGGCGTGCTTGCGGACGGAGGTTCTGCAAGTCTTTGAGAGTTTGTGTAAGTCTGCAGAGAGTGTGGTCGACTTGTGGAATGTCTCTTCGGGGTTAGAACCGGACGTGTTTGTATAGCCAGGAACGTAACACCGTATTCCATGCGACGTGGTCGCGTCAAAACTGCGCTCATAAGCGAAAGTCGCCGTATTACCGAAGAGTTTTCACGTAGAACAAGGGTCGTTATAGGTTGACCGACTCTTTTATTTCTATAAATATAATGGAAAATTCAAGAAGCGCCAAACAACGTCAGTTTTTCAAGGTAATCACCTGCGCATCTAGGCACCACTTCCATCGCTGTGGCAACGCTTTGATACCTATGGCGTAGAAAGGTGTGGGCTGCTATCGTAGCCTCTGCATGACATCTTTCTGGAGGGCTAAGTCTGGACTGTAAGGGATATGTAGCAAAACTTCCCAGCGGATTGCGGTCAGGGTAGCTACCGTCAAATCTGCCGTGTGAGGTCCGGCATTGTCATGAAGAAGAATGACCCTTCCGGGCAACATCCCATGCCTTTTCTTGCGAATTGCGTTTCGCACGGCACCCTTTATCAACGCGGAGTAGAACTGCACATTAACCCTTGCTCCAAGAAGTTCACATGGATGACACACCGCACGTCCCAGAAGGCACTTCCCACGGACACCCCAGCAGACAGCTGCATCTTGCTATACTTTGGCGGCGAAGAAGCTTTATGTCACGATTTCATGCTGCTTCTTTTTGTCTCTGGGGTGAAATGATACATCCAGGTTGCATCGTAATGATTCATTGCAAAAATTGTAGAGTGGCAGCAAAAACAGAAGCAACTACCTGCTGGAAGTGTTACAGGTTTACTAAAGAACAATAGTACGAGGGTGCGCGTGACTGTGCGCCCGTGCACCTGGACAGAAACTGTCGTTGTTGTCGCCCAATCAACACCCCCCCCCCCCCCTCGGCAACTACTCTTAAATCAACCCCATCTGAATTCTGAGGGCTTCGTGCCGAAGACGAGGAATATTAAGTGGCTTGGTTAGGCCGTCTGCTACCATGTTGCTACTTTGGCAATATTGGTGGCTGACAACCTTGCGAGCGACCAAGTCACGTAAATGATGGTGACGAACATCGATATGCTTAATTCTGGCTCGGATCCCCTCACCAAGGGACAACTTGATGCACTCCAAGATGCTTGTCCTCCAACATGCAAGTAGGTTTGTCGACGCTGTGTCCGAAGTCTGGTAGAAGCTGTCGTAACCAGAGTACCTCCTGAGATGCATGTGCGGCCGAAACGTATTCTGCTTCCGTTACTGTTCCGTTGTTACGCAACTGTCAACTGTTTCCGACTGAACCATGAAATAGGGCTTCCGCCGAGCACAATCAAGTAACCACTGGTTGACTTGCGATCCACCAGGTTTCCTGCCCAGTCCGCATCGACGTAGCAGAGCAGTTCGAGATGCGGGTCCTGCGAAAGTCTCAGCTTTAGCGCTCTAGTGTGCTTTAGAGCAGACGCAAAAGTAGTCACAAAAAGCCCATTAGAGTAGTCACAAAAAGACCATTTGTAGCTGTAAACCAGGGTATTTTCATAACAGGTCATAGATTATGTAGATGGGTTGAAATCCAGCGAACCGGTAGAGATGTAGGAAGGGAGTTGCCTCAGGACAGAAGCCGCCGATATTTCGAACAGAGACTGTTCTTCTTCTGGGCACCGTCCTCATCATTGGCATGGTATTTAAAGGGTTAGGTGTGACGTGTTTAAAGGTTCATGCGAATTGTGGGTCAACAGCCCGGAGGGAAGAAAGGTCCGTACGGGTTTTTACGGCGGGAGTGAATGGCTGCTTTGTTAGAGTGTGGAGGGGATTATGTGAATGTAGTGATCTAGGCTACAGACCGGTTGCAGAAAAATGGAAGGTTCACGAACACGTGGACGAAACGGGACAACAGGCAAGAATTCGCAAGCATAGCGAAAGATAAGGAGGTTAGTGGTTACGTGGGGAAAATTCCAGAACGAGCAATTTTTTTTTTTTTTTTAATATATATTTGTAATACAAAGTTGTGGCATGCAATAAAGAGAGCAGAAAGCAGTGGCCATGCAGAACATAACAGATGATAATGGAGGTAGATGGGAAAAGCATATTTTATTTGTGAAGTGTTTCTAGGGTGCCTTGTGATTTGTTGATACCGGACGGGTGAAGAGCGTTGAACTTGTATATGAGATAAGACTCCCTATCACGTCTGTCACGTGTGGATCTAAACCCGGTTTCTAGAATATATAGTTTAATGTTGTCAAAATTGTGACCAGGAACGTTAAAGTGTTCGGCGACTGCTTTGGGGAGTTTGTTGGACGTGTCGGTTCTGTGTCCGGTAAGGCGGTTGTTCATTTGTTGGCCGGTTTCACCAATGTATTGCATAGAGCAGTCGCCGCATTCAATGCAGTATATAACATTGGAGCTTGTGCATGTGAATGCGTGGTTAACGGGGTGGGTGTAATTGCTCGCAGTGCTTTTGATGGAGTTAGCGTGTTGAACGTGCTTGCATGTTTTGCAGCGCGGGAGGTTGCAGGGTCGTGTTCCCGTGTACGGGGCGCTCGTTTTGCTGATTTTGGCATTGACCAAGGAGTCTGCCAGGTTTCTTGCGCGTCGGTATGTCACCTGTATGGGATTTGTGAATATGTTGTTAAGTCGGTCACTGCTTTGGAGGAGGGGCTCGTGCTTCTGTAGAATGGCTTTGATGTTTGGAAGTGCGTTAGAATATCTTGTGATGAAGCTTATTTGGCACGCGTCGGGATTTTTTCGGTTTTCCAGAACCTCGTTTCGATCGAGTGTGAGTGCCTTGCGACGGAATTCGGTTAGGAGGGAGTCTGGATAGTCCCTTTGGGCAAGTGTACTGCAGAGTTCGTCAAGCTTCTCAGCGTAATCTGTGTCGTTTGAACAAATTCTGCGTAGTCTTACACGCTGCCCATTAGGAATTCCAACCTTACAGTGACGCGGGTGGTGACTCTTGAAGTGAAGGTATTGTTGTTTGTCAGTTGGCTTTTTGTACAGGGTTGTGACGAGGTTGCCGTTGTCTAGTGATATCGTGGTGTCGAGGAAGTTAATTAAGTGAGTTGACTGTTGTGATGTGAACTTTATGTTGCTATGCGCGGTGTTCAGTAGATCTACGAACTTTTGAAATTCATGTTCCCCGTGTTCCCATACTATCAGTACATCATCGATGTATCGAAGGTACACCGTGGGTTTTAATGAGAGGGCGCTGAGAACTTTGTTTTCTAGGAACCCCATGAAGATATTTGCGTATGTGGGTGCAACAGGTGTGCCCATACTTGTACCGTGTACTTGTAGGTAGTATTCACCATTGAACTCGAAGTAGTTCAGTTTAAGAACCAAGTCCATTAGAGCGAGTATGGTTTCCGTGTCTTTTCTGGTGTTTGTAGTAGAAAGGGTATTGCAGAGGGCTGTGATTCCGTCGTTGTGTGGGATGTTAGTATACAGTGATGTCACATCCAGCGTGGCTAGTATTGTGTCCCTACCAAATGTACGAGTGTTGTTTATATCTCTGATTATTCTGAGGAGGTGGGGTGTGTCTTGTACATGCGATGGCAGTGTTGTCGGAATATGGTTTAAATAGTGGTCCAGGAATTTCGAGAGTCTTTCTGTTGGTGTGTTGTTATTAGATACAATTGGCCTGCCGGGGATGTCAGCCGTGTAGAGCTCGTTGGCGTGTACCTTGTGGATTTTGGGCAGTAAATAGAAACGACCTGCGTCTGTGTTTGATGGGGTGAGATATCTGAGGTCATCACGTGTGATGAGCTTTCGTTCGTGGAGGTCCTGTATGGTATGGGTTATTAGCGCCATGTACTCCTTTGTTGGGTCATGGTCCAGTTTGAGGTAGTGTTGCGTATTGTTGAGTTGCCTATGTGCTTCAGAGATATATTTATCTGTGGGCCAGATGACGATACTCCCACCCTTATCTGCGGGCTTGATAATGATATCATCTCTGTCAGCTAGCGCATTGATGATGTCACGTTGTGTTTTAGTGAGGTTGTGACCACGCGAGCTTTGGGAAATACCGCGAAGGATGTCGTTGCTTACTTGTTTAATGTACAGGTCTAGTGCGGGTTCTCGGCCGTGATTTGGTGTCCAGGTTGATGGTAGTCGGAGGTCGTTGTTGTTTTCTTGTGTTGCATTATCAAGCCCGCAGATAAGGGTGGGAGTATCGTCATCTGGCCCACAGATAAATATATCTCTGAAGCACATAGGCAACTCAACAATACGCAACACTACCTCAAACTGGACCATGACCCAACAAAGGAGTACACGGCGCTAATAACCCATACCATACAGGACCTCCACGAACGAAAGCTCATCACACGTGATGACCTCAGATATCTCACCCCATCAAACACAGACGCAGGTCGTTTCTATTTACTGCCCAAAATCCACAAGGTACACGCCAACGAGCTCTACACGGCTGACATCCCCGGCAGGCCAATTGTATCTAATAACAACACACCAACAGAAAGACTCTCGAAATTCCTGGACCACTATTTAAACCATATTCCGACAACACTGCCATCGCATGTACAAGACACACCCCACCTCCTCAGAATAATCAGAGATATAAACAACACTCGTACATTTGGTAGGGACACAATACTAGCCACGCTGGATGTGACATCACTGTATACTAACATCCCACACAACGACGGAATCACAGCCCTCTGCAATACCCTTTCTACTACAAACACCAGAAAAGACACGGAAACCATACTCGCTCTAATGGACTTGGTTCTTAAACTGAACTACTTCGAGTTCAATGGTGAATACTACCTACAAGTACACGGTACAAGTATGGGCACACCTGTTGCACCCACATACGCAAATATCTTCATGGGGTTCCTAGAAAACAAAGTTCTCAGCGCCCTCTCATTAAAACCCACGGTGTACCTTCGATACATCGATGATATACTGATAATATGGGAACACGGGGAACATGAATTTCAAAAGTTCGTAGATCTACTGAACACCGCGCATAGCAACATAAAGTTCACATCACAACAGTCAACTCACTTAATTAACTTCCTCGACACCACGATATCACTAGACAACGGCAACCTCGTCACAACCCTGTACAAAAAGCCAACTGACAAACAACAATACCTTCACTTCAAGAGTCACCACCCGCGTCACTGTAAGGTTGGAATTCCTAATGGGCAGAGTGTAAGACTACGCAGAATTTGTTCAAACGACACAGATTACGCTGAGAAGCTTGACGAACTCTGCAGTACACTTGCCCAAAGGGACTATCCAGACTCCCTCCTAACCGAATTCCGTCGCAAGGCACTCACACTCGATCGAAACGAGGTTCTGGAAAACCGAAAAAATCCCGACGCGTGCCAAATAAGCTTCATCACAAGATATTCCAACGCACTTCCAAACATCAAAGCCATTCTACAGAAGCACGAGCCCCTCCTCCAAAGCAGTGACCGACTTAACAACATATTCACAAATCCCATACAGGTGACATACCGACGCGCAAGAAACCTGGCAGACTCCTTGGTCAATGCCAAAATCAGCAAAACGAGCGCCCCGTACACGGGAACACGACCCTGCAACCTCCCGCGCTGCAAAACATGCAAGCCACGTTCAACACGCTAACTCCATCAAAAGCACTGCGAGCAATTACACCCACCCCGTTAACCACGCATTCACATGCACAAGCTCCAATGTTATATACTGCATTGAATGCGGCGACTGCTCTATGCAATACATTGGTGAAACCGGCCAACAAATGAACAACCGCCTTACCGGACACAGAACCGACACGTCCAACAAACTCCCCAAAGCAGTCGCCGAACACTTTAACGTTCCTGGTCACAATTTTGACAACATTAAACTATATATTCTAGAAACCGGGTTTAGATCCACACGTGACAGACGTGATAGGGAGTCTTATCTCATATACAAGTTCAACGCTCTTCACCCGTCCGGTATCAACAAATCACAAGGCACCCTAGAAACACTTCACAAATAAAATATGCTTTTCCCATCTACCTCCATTATCATCTGTTATGTTCTGCATGGCCACTGCTTTCTGCTCTCTTTATTGCATGCCACAACTTTGTATTACAAATATATATTTAAAAAAAAAAAAAAATTTGCTCGTTCTGGAATTTTCCCCACGTAACCACTAACCTCCTTATCTTTCGCTATGCTTGCGAATTCTTGCCTGTTGTCCCGTTTCGTCCACGTGTTCGTGAACCTTCCATTTTTCTGCAACCGGTCTGTAGCCTAGATCACTACATTCACATAATCCCCTCCACACTCTAACAAAGCAGCCATTCACTCCCGCCGTAAAAACCCGTACGGACCTTTCTTCCCTCCGGGCTGTTGACCCACAATTCGCATGAACCTTTAAACACGTCACACCTAACCCTTTAAATACCATGCCAATGATGAGGACGGTGCCCAGAAGAAGAACAGTCTCTGTTCGAAATATCGGCGGCTTCTGTCCTGAGGCAACTCCCTTCCTACATAGATTATGTAGGTAGTCTTATAATGTCCATTTGTTGTGCAAAGAATAGTTGTATTCATAACAATCAATTTCTAGCTACAAACCAGCAAATAGTCATAACATGTCAGAAACCATTCAGGTATCTTAAATTATCCCATGGTAGTTCAAATAGTACTCATAGTCATAGCAAATCAATTTATTGTTGTAAACAAGGGTTAAGTAGAGCTTGTGTATTACGTTCATAATAAATTTTCTCTACAATAACAAGGAAATACTAATAAGAGGTTAGAGATCATGCAGCTGCTCCCATACTATCGCATAATAGTGCATTTACCAGCGATAGTTATTCTATAGCTGAACACCCATAACCTAGAGACCATAACCTGTATAGTGGCAGCAAAAACAGAAGCAACTACCTGCTGGAAGTGTTACAGGTTTAATAAAGAACAATAGTACGAGGGTGCGCATGAGTGTGCACCCGTGCACCTGGACAGAAACTGTTGTTGTTGTCGCCCAACCAACAAAAATTCGTCCCCCTCGTACTGAAACCGGTTCAGCAGCTGCTGAGACTGCCATGAGTGCGCCCTTCTGGTCACAAGTGGGGTGTACATAATTTTCCTGGGGCGCACCGGCAACAGCGACCATAGGTTGCCATGTAGGCCCCGAGCACAGCGGCTCCAAAAGCGTTCACATCTTGTTATAGTCTCTATACTCTTTGGTGCGCATCTCTGAACACCTGGTCGAGTGTAATGGCGGCACGCTTTGCCGCACGCCGCATCCTGCCGTTATTGGCCGCACGCCGCTTACGTTCCTCATTTTCGGTCACCACATCTGCAACTCCCGCAGCAGCATCCCCGGCACATCTGCGACATCTCTGCTGTTTTTTTTTTTTTTTTGTGTGTGTGTGTGTTTGCGTTTTCGGCCTAAGATGTCTGTGATCCCGGACAAAAAGCTACAAGCATGTACGAGGGTGGTTCCATAAGTTTCCGACCCGACCAACTTTTAATAGTCATAGAGACGAAACAAGTGTATCACTTTTCGACATAGTCACCCTTAACTTCGATGCACTTTTTACACCTTTCAACCAGCATTCTTATACCCTTGGAAAAATAGTCCTAAGTTTTGTCCGCAAAATGCTGGAAAACTGCCTCTTGCACCTCACTATCGTTTTGAAATCTCCGTCCTCTGACGTCCCTCTTCAAGTTTGAGAACAGGACGTAGTCACTCGGTGCCAAGTGTGGACTGTAGGGTGGGTGGTGGATATCTTCGAAGCAGCACTCCTTCAGTCCAGCCTTGGCAACAGAAGCCGTGTGGACAGGGGCATTGTCCTGGAGCAACCGGACACCTCGACTCAACCTGCCGCACCTCTTTTCCTTGATGGCGTCTCGCTGTCGGTGCAGGAGTGAAGCATAATAAGTCGCATTCATTGTGGTGTTCCTCTCTTTGAAGTCGATGAGGAGGATCCCGTGACAATCCCAAAATATTGTTGCCATGATCTTCTTTGTGGATTGTGTGACCTTGGCTTTTCTTGGGGGTGCTTCTCCTGGTTTGCGCTGTAGAGGAGGTGGAGTTCCTCTACATGAGTCCCGACCGGCGATGATGGTATGCCACGGAGAGGCAATGACGGTGGCCTATCTCCATGGCCGCGCCGGTGGAACTAAGGCAGGTGCTCCGGGCGCGTGGCCATCTTCGTCGTTGTCCACGGCCCGCTACAGTGCTCCCCCCTCAGACGCGGAGCGGCGACAAGAAAGATCGAAGAATCACGTCGACACAGAGGGAGAAGCAAGAGCGACCGTGGATGACGCGCACGGCTGGACATGTCCATGGCACGGCAAAGCACACGTGGCAGGAAGAAGTCGATTAGGGCGAAGTCGTTGAAGTCGTGGACGGGCGCTGGAGTCGTCTGGGGTGCCGCAACCGGCACAGGAGCGAGAGCTCGTATGGTCCCAGGAAGTGAGGCTGCGTTAGCTGTGTTGACTGCCGAGACGCCGGCTGAAGCGTGCCGTGGCGTCGGCTGCCGCGACTGCCGAAACCGGCAGGGGAGCACGTTGCTCAGTTGTCGCGGCCGGCAGCGGATGCGAGTCGAGATGTGGAAATGAAGCGGTGCGTCGTCAGTGTGCCGGAAGCCATGGACAGCGCAGGTCGGTCCCTGGAAGCCGTGAAGTGATGGTCGATGGGCGGATGCGATGATCAGTGAGCGGCCGGTCGAGCGGTGCGGGTCGGTGGGTCGTCAGTAGCGGATCGGAAGCGTGGACGGAAGCGGGACGGGAGCGGTCGGCGTGTTGATCGAGAGGCGAGCAGCGGTCGTGATGTCCTCGTGATGAGTCGAGTAATGGTAGGGGCTTCCAGGGAGAGCGTGCCGTGGTAGTGCTTGTAGTCGATGGTGTTGTCAGAAATTTGGGATGGTCAAGGGCATAATTGCGACGAACGTGGTGTTCATAGTTCGGGTCACCAAATGTAGAGGAGGTGGAGTTCCTCTACATGAGTCCCGACCGGCGATGATGGTATGCCACGGAGAGGCGATGACGGTGGCCTATCTCCATGGCCGCGCCGGTGGAACTCAGGCAGGTGCTCCAGGCGCGTGGCCATCTTCGTCGTTGTCCACGGCCCGCTACAGCGCCATTCCATCGACTCCTTTTTCGAAAGAGGATCATAGTAGAGCACCATAGTCTCATCCCCTGTGACAATTGACTTCAATATTTCTTCTTCGTTCTCTTGACAGAGCTCCAAAAACTCTTCGGCACAGATGACGCACTGTTGCTTTTGAACTGACGAGAGAAGTCGTGGCACCCATCTCGCACTGACCTTTTTCATGTGAAGGCCCTCGCCGATGATGAAAAACGGTTGTTTTGGAAAGCCCCAGCCTTTCTGAGATTTCCTTCACCTTCAGACGACTGTCGCTCAGCACTTCCTTCTGGACAAGAGACAAATTTTCTTGTGTCACCACTTCCACTGGACGACCATCGCGTGGATCATCTTCAATGGACTCTCGCCCCAGTCGAAACTGCTTAGCCCAGTCTTTTACCGTTGTGTACGACGGAGAGGCTTCCCTGTACACGTTGTCCAGTCGCGCTTTAATTTCTTTAGGTGAAAGTCCCTCTTTTGTCAAGAATTTTATCACAGCGCGGTACTCCATTTTTTCTATTTTAACTGAAGAGTGCACCCTGGCTGTTTGAAATGCCGCTCTCCAACCGACAAGAGCATGGAGACGGTTGAGGGTGGTGCTCCGGATCTCCAACACATGGCACCACGCCTCCTTAATTGCATTTTCAAATTCGCGCGCATTTTCTACCTCGGGCCGGAAACTTATGGAACCACCTCCCAGTAAACCACTCATATCCATAGGACATCCCCATAAGGTCGCGAACATCCTGAATATCTGGACTACCATGCGATATCTACTGGATGTCTCAGAACGACATTCGCGTTTCGGTATTACCCAGTAAACAACAGATGTCCTAGGTACATCTGCAGGATATCGCATTTTGGGTATTTGACTGGAGGAAGCAGCCTCAAGATCCAGTACACGAGATTTTGGGCACTGGTTGAATGTCACAAGAACGTCGCCAGGACTTTGCAGGAAGATATACGGATAAATGTGAAGTTTATGATGTCTTGTTCTGACTGCGACATTTTTGTTGTGCTGAAAGCAAGCAAAAACTTCTGTAAACGCTGACTGGATATGGAGGAACAAGTAAAATCGTTATATATTTTTATCGTTCACGTGCTGCAAGCGGCGAAAGTATTTATCTATGCGTAACGCTCGTCAAGCAACAGTGGAATTCGATCACTTACAGCTCCACTAAGCAGCTAATCACATTATAAACGATAGCTTGAATTTAAGACACAGTATTTGGCAGGAAGGAATGTGAGTCACGTTATTGGTTATACCTTGACTCTGCAGATAGGTGAGCTACTTGCAAAGACAGCCCCTTTCACCGTACCAAACGTTTTACGCCCAATACACTTAGAATGAACGTGCCCCAACAACTTGTACTTCAGTATATATGCTCGGGCCTCCAGCCGTTTCGCCAACAGAGGCCACTGCGAATGATCTGGTCTCCCTTGAAATCCGCGCTCGCTGTGGAGGGGACAAAAAGGGAGCCTGCTGTTTTTTTAGCGTTTTGGGGGAGTGAGAGCATTTTTAACAATAACACCTTAAATAATAACCTTGGTCTATGATACTATAATATACTTACTGATCAAACGACAAACAGTATCAAAACTACTGAATTACGGGTTTTTTATACTGACACCGTACAATATCCACCTGATATCCACATGTCCATGAAATACATTGTCTGGAGATTCGTAGGATCAGAAAACAGGGGTAAAGTCCAGCTCCCATGGATATCCAGTGGATGTAAGTTGGACCCTCACGAAAATCCACTGGATATCCAAATATCCATGTTGCGACGTCTTATGCACATCTGTGTGCAGTCGGTGGTTTGCTGGGCTCGTACCTTGCGCGAATGCCATCATCCCTCCGCAGCACACCGCCTATACACTGTTACTCCACAGCGTTCGTGTTGCCAGACGACGCGGACGACATCACGTGAGACGCGCTGTGCAAACACTGAGATTCCAGCGGAACAACCGAGTGGGCAAAAGTGTGCGATCGTTGGTGGTAGTCAAGGTCGTGCGGAAGATTAGGAGGTGGTGGGTTCGTATCCTACCACCGACTGTGGATCTTCCGCGCGAATGTCGGCACAGTTTTCCCTAAAGCCGGCCCAGAATGCACACCAACCCCCGTCACTCACTCCTTCCTGATGTCGTCTACCGATTAGTCCATACACATCTGTACGCCGCTCAACACGAAGTCAAAAAGAAGCAGGGAATGTAAACAGAGAGCATTAGCCGAGGCAGGCCACAAACATGGACGACACAAACACGTAAGACTCAAACGCCCAAGGAGCCCGCCCGGCGTGGTGTAACGGTAGCACCCATGGCCGGAAATCAGGAGGATTCTAGGCTAGGGTCCTCGCGGCAGCAACTTTTTCCTGAGTTATTTTATTACATTAGGGAGTTTAACACATCATAAGCGCTCTGCGGCGGTGGTGATGGTGAAAGGGCTCGCCGTTGTCGGCCTCGCAGAGTTGGGCACCGTCACGACTGACGCCCTGGGGAATGTGCGTCCTGGGCCGACTTCTCAGGGAACTGTGCCTACATATGTCTGAAAGCGTCTGAGGAAAACCTAGGAAGCTATACTACAGTCGACCCAAGATCAGGAACGTGACGTCAGCCGCTTCAAACGAATCAGATGCTTGGCATATCATATTTTCGGAACCGTTATCGTAAACATCCTCCAATCTACTAAATCTCTTCTAGTGCTTCCACTCCTTCTAAATATTCCTTCTGAACCGGCGCCGCGATAAGGAAACAAACGACGGGGAGCAGCGTGACGCGACGACACCGAGGCCCCGAAAGCGCGTTAAAGCAGTTAAAATTAATTATTTCCTCATTTCTCTAGTGTGCATAAGCAAATCTGTCTATCGTTTAAGTGTCACAGTCACTTCAAATAACATGCTAAAAGATGGCTACTGAATTTGATATTGTAGCTGCGGGGCAGACATAAAAAGAGGCTCTAAATTCAATTAGCCGCCTAATTAGAAGTTTCGCTACTTAACTTTCTCCTTAATTTAAAGATTGACACTACTCTAGTTGCAGATAAGTAGACCACTACTAATGGCTCCCAAATGTACTGTTCCGGAATATGTTTAAAACGCTCATCCCCCTTTCCCTGCAGTTGAGGATGAGCAGCTCGGCCAGTGCCGAAGAGGTCGCGCAGACTGCATTATATAATGGATTTCCGTTGGAGCACAATATTTTGCCTTTGCAGTTCGTGCTACTTCAATTTTACACCGGATAGGGACACACGCACAAGGAAACCAAGCCCGAGACAACATAGTCACATGAGTCACATACCGGTCGAATGAGGAGATACGATTACATAAGTATTTGCTAGACAACTTTCGTTATTTTTGAAACGGTATTCTTAACACAGACCTTCTGGAACAACAGCATGCCGCTACCACTGCATATGCGAATAACACGCTGTAAGCTAGCGGCTATAAGCAAATAACAGGCGGCTGTGTGCTTACTGGATCCGGGCATCTCACATCTTGCATCTCACAATAAAGTTGCTGTTTGAAGATGGGAAGATTGTAGCTTTGTGCACGTTCTCAATCTAAATGGCCAGTATAGGACAGCTTACCTGGACCCGACTGCACGCACAATAAGAACTCCATATTTCATTGTGAGTGAGCGCGCACACTGCTTTTTGTACCAATAACTTGAGGGCGTCACCTTTGACGAGAGTTCCTGAACCTGAGAGGGATTAGGTATTTGGTTTGGGGCCTCTATTTGGGCCTGTTGGTGCAGCACTAAACTCATGTTACAAACGGTAAAATTAGACAGGACGAAACACGAAACACACACACCAAGTGCTGTTGAGAGTGGCGCTTGATGCGTGTGGTTCATGTTTCCTCCTGTCCCCTTTGCTCTCCCCGACGAACTCATGCATCCTCTACGCGTCTCCATCCATCATCCTCCACCTTCTATCCGTCTTTTTCTTTCTTTTTTGCTATAGTCGTGACGACGCCCACTTCTATGTGGCCAACAACGGCGGGCCGATCCTTGCATTACCCCCCCCCCTCGTCCTATCCAGTTTTAAAGTTTATAACCTGATGTCATTAGGGCTTTGGCTTCCGTGTTTTACGTGTAATCTAATCCCACTTATATTATATTATTGGTTTTCGTTTTTTTTCGTTTTTTTTCATTGTTATATTTTTTCTAATATTGTTGGAATCTCGTGAATCGAGCATGCGTTTTCTGTGTCAGGTAAAACAAGGAGAAAGAAAGACAGGAACAAAAATGTGTTAGCATTGAACTGCTGAGCAGGGAACTGCCCTTCACAACGCTTCACAACCCTTTACGACCCTAGACAAAGCTAATGCAAGACAGCATTCGCAGCCAAACAAGCCTTTCGGGCTTACTCCGATTCAGCTTGACGGCGTCGTCTCGCAGCCTTCTTTCGCCGCCGCTCCTTCGCGCAGCTTTCATTACCCATGGCGCGCCCACGCAGACACGTCTGAACCTGTTGACCACAGCTGCACTGCGGAGTGGCGACGCCGTGGCCGCGTCGCTCTGTCCACGCGCCTTCTCCTTCCCTCTACACTCACCGCGCGTGCGTACCGCCCGTGCGGAGAGACAGACCACGCAGCGATTCTTGCGTGGCGAGGATTATAATACTAACGCATTAAAACAAAAACTATATTTCTAGCAATTGAAGCTCGTTGAAATTGCTCAGTGTTGTACGCAGGGCACCTTCCCCCACAAATAAGCACCATCGACACCACATTTTTCGGGGAAGTAATTTTTAAATATTATTTTTACCCTGTATGTTCCACTCACTTTTCACCGGTAGATATTCTTAGAACACAGGATTAGCAAGCAAACAAGACGGCTATTGAAACGGACCAGGCTTGTAGAGCTTGTATCAGGTTTTAAGTCTCTCCCATTGGGTGTATCTTCTGTTTCTCATCATACTCAAAGAATATAGTATTGCCTACAAGTGCTTATTCTCTCCTTCTGTTATTGTTTTCAGAGAGCAAAACGTATAGAAAACAATACAGTTGAAATAAACCAGGAAACAGTCAATATGCCCACGTCAGCACACCGACCTAAGCCCTCCTGATGTCCGGTCAGGAAGGCAACCGATTACACCACATTTCATTACATTTATTTACTTATATACATGTCGGACGACTCGATGCCATGGGATATTCATGTTTCTTGTGATTGTACGCCATCTGGTTCGTGAGTAAAATACGTGAGGCTAATGACCGAATTGTAGGGTCGTGGGATATATTAGTGTAAGTGCGTGGAATGCCTACATCTTAGGTTGCTGTATTTGGCGGTACGAGCTTGTGAGCCGTGCATATATGTCTGTAAACGAATATTGACGTCGGCACACTGCCCCCCCCCCCAACTTATTTGCATTTCATTGCTTCTTGGGCGCTGGACGCTCATGTGTTTGTTTAGTTCGTAGATAGAGCTCGACTACGCTAATTCTCCTTTCTAGCAGTATGTTTTCCTGCGTTCTTTTTTATTTATATATAACCTTACTTTGTTTTCATATTAAAAATATTTGTCCTCGTACCTGGATAGATGCCACCGTTCTTAGCCATTTTTACCAGCAGTACAAAGTGACTGCTTATTGCGTTTCCGAGTGTGTGGTTCTGACATTTCTTAGTATGCCTCCGAATTGATCTCTTCAATCCACTTGTGATAACACTATCCGGCACGAAATCCAGGGCGAATTCTATAGCTTCCCTGAAAATGAAATTGACATGTTGTACGAAAGGGCAATGAGAGATATTTATAACTCTGCTCTTGTACTTTTATATAAGCAGGTACATGATACTATACTTTTGCGAGAGTACTGCACAAGTTAGCTCCTTGTTCGAGCTTAGTAGAATCTCTGCCAGCAGCGTTGCTATGAAGCCAAGTATTGTGTCTGTCCCAAAGAGGAATCGCTCTTCGCTGAAAGAAGTCGAGATGAGCACAGCTATAACACATCGTTGACAAAGTGAACCCCAGCACTTCAAATCATTGAGTGATTTGTAACAATAACGGTTGATTATTGGATTACACACACCCCTTATGTAATTTTCACCGCCAGTTCTGAATTCATGCTTACTGTGGTGGAGCTGATTGAGAGGCACAGTTTCCAAGAGAACGACAGACAGACGGAGCAAGATAAGCAATGGCGGTGGCTAACGATGAGGCACTTCCCATGAATATTTGGTATGGCCCTATAGCACTGGCATGTTACGAGGCTAAACGATGAGGACTCCTCTTAATGTACCAAAACAGTACACATTTTTATACTTAGGGTTACTATTACCTTACAGTACTTTTTCTTTCTGTTTTGCGTCCGATAATATATTTACCTCTTTTTTTTTTTTTTTGCTTTGAAAACGAAGTCGTATTAAGGAATCGCGCAATGATATAACTTACTGTGTACTTACATGACCACCCTGTGGTTGTGCGTCCTGTGACCGATTTCATCGGGTATGTCCAGTATCAACTGTTGCTCGTCAATGATTCCCGGTTTTCCGTTGATGTCTGGAGCGATCATCAGTGTAATGACACCAAGAACGGTGAACACCATACCTGCACAACAAACATTATATTGTCAAATAAGTAGAACGTCATTCTACAATTTCTAATGCAGAATATGCGTTCTGACAGTACGAAATGCGTAAGCGTGGAAGATTTTACCGTGGCATAAAGCGTGGTCCGCGTTTCGATGCGTCTGTCAGCGTTACGTCCGTCTGCGAGCCGACGCAATTTCCTTTAAAGGCGACGATTGCGCCCACGGGTTCGCAGAGTTAAATTTTTATTTATTCATTTATTTATTGCAACCCTCAAGGCTCTGGGAAGCATTACAGAGGGGGTTGGGCACGATAACACATACATAACATAACTATAACATGTTGATTGCAGAAAAAGAAAAAGAAGAAACAGTAAATATATTGTTAATGTGATAGATCCAATCAGTAATAACATGTAAATAGCACTATCAAAAACCGTGATAAGACCAACGCAGAAAGGACTAAATAAATTAATTTTACAGCATATATGCGCATACTGCACTACGAAAATGCGCAGCGTCATTGATGTTTATGATTGAAGGAGGCAGGTCATTAAACTGTTTAATAGTAGATGGTAGAAATGAATGATAATGTGCGACTGTCTTACTTTTTACAGTCTTAATCTTCTTTTGATGATCGACACGATCCGACACGTAGGATGGTAGTTCTAGCTAGTAACGATCCTTTGAGAATGGGTTTGGCATGATATATTTTGTACAGTAGACATAACCGTGATATTTTACGGCGAGTTGACAGGTCCGGTAGTGACAATGATGATGTCATGACAGTGATACTAGAGTGCCGGGAGTAGTCAGATTTTTGGACGGAGCAATGTCAGGAATGTCGGTGGCTGTCCCGGCAACCGTTCCTACGCGTTCTTATCTTTTACTTCACTTTTTCGTTTGCGTTTAGGGACGGTTCACACGTCGCAACTTTTGCTGGAACTTAAATTCGCTCCAGCAACGTCTGCACGCAACACAAGTTGCAGAGAGCAGGCTCCTTTCACACGGTGAGAAACTCGCCCAAACGCACGAGAGCGAGGACTGGAGACACGGTTGAAATTTTGCAATGGCGTATTCAGGAGCACATTCTCATTAAATATTTTTCTTGAACCACCCGGGTGAGTTTTCGTGTTGCTATACCGGCTTCTTCGTATCCCGCGCCGGCTGGGCCCGCAATTTCAGTCTCGGAAGTGACGCCACGTCAGTCAGCCGTTGCGATTGGACGTCTTTGAAGGAGGAGCCAAGTGACGGACAGGTTGCGACTGAAGATTGCGAGAAGAGTCGCTATTCAGGCGATTCGTCCTGTAACTCTTGCAAACGAGGTGCACGCCAGTTGCGCGCAAACGGAGTACGTCGTGTGAATACTGCCTTACTCGATCGCGAGCCGTTCCTCGCTAAACACCGTCGCAATGGTGCAGACGTGAACCGGAAACCAGAGATGGGCTATGACTACTTTTTTGTAGTTTAACTACAACCACTACCTCTTGAAACTGTAGTTTAATCAGTAGTGTTACTACATCACAGCACGAATAGTTCAACTACTTTGTAACTACTGCGACGTAGTTTAACTAAATTTTTGACTACCTTGGCATTTTGTGCGCGTTGTTATAGAGGGTGTCCAGCCAAAAGTACACCGACGGTTTAAACAGGACGATGCGCTCTACGTGCGAAGTAGAACTGCTGAATAGTATTCAGCTAGCCCTGTGTCAATCTGGTTCTCTCTGGCCTACCGAAGTCATTACCGGAATCAATTCCGCAACTACACTGCTCCATTTATGCCGGTGACATCTGCGTATGGGTTTCAAGCGAAAACCCTGGACAGCTCAGCGAAGATGGCATTACTGCAGTGGATAACCACGTCACAGCACGCGGGCGAAAGCTTTCCGCGGTCAAAACATGTTAGATGCTCCTAGGGCGTTGAAAAATGTGGCCTCCACTACCTCCATCTTCTTTGCACGGTACATTCTTACCAAGAGTTAGGACCTACCAGTTCCTTAGCATTGTGATCGACAGCCACTTATCGTGGGGGCCTTTCACAAAAGAAATGAAATCTAGATGTCTGTCGACTCAGAATCTCGTCCGACGTCTTAGATGTCCCGCATCTGAATGCCCCCATCGCACGGTGTTGGCCATGCATAAGGCTACGACCGTTGCCAAGATCCTATATGACCTCCGATTCGCTCGCCCAAGTCCATCTGCTTAGCCTGTAGCAGCTTCATCGGAAAGTCCTACGAAACGCCCTCGGCCTTCCTGGTTTTGCGCGTAACGAGGTCGTGTGTGGGCGAAGGCTCCTCTTCTGCTCGTCACTCAGCAGCTCCTCCAATAACTTACGTGCTTACACAGAACGACCGCTGGCAAGGCCCTCATCCGGAGACTGAAAAACCGCAACGGAATCTCGCTTCGCAACCACCGTCCGCACTTTCACCGAGGTAGTGCCCACACCGCCTGCAATGGCCCGTAAGGAGCCGCCTTGGGCAATTTCCGAAATTCACAGCGAGCTATACTTAAACTAACGGGCAAAAAATGTGAGAAGTCAAGTGAATAAAATAAGTATTTAAAGAGATTGAAATATTTATTTTACTGAAAAACAAGCATTCGGATGGAGTCCGTCCTTCATCGGGTGCGATACATTGAACACTCGGTAGAGATATTTATACTAATGTACATCAAAGAAAGGTGACAAAGAAGGTGGTGAGGAGGAAATACAAATTCTTATTAGAGAGGACTGAGGGCGCGAAAAAGAAAATACAAAAGAAAGCGATGATAGTAACGAAAATCTCCAACAAAGGTACAGGACGGGGTTACCCGACGTTTCGGAGCCAGTTCGGCTCCTTCTTCAGGGGTGACTGTAGTGGCGGTTGGCAGCAGCGTTCTTGCCTTGGTTCGAATTTCGTGATTCGTCGGATTGTTTTTCAGTCACGTGACGGAGGCCGCTGACGTATACGCTGGGTAACGCTCCAACAGATCGGTAAACGTTTCTAGGTGTGGATTGTATATGCCAGGACTCTACAAACATTCTTTTGATCTGATTACCCTCAACGTCGATGATGCAGGTATTTTGAAAGTCGATAGGATGGTCTCGAACTTGACAGTGTTCAGCGAGAGCGCTTCGTTCCATGTCCGACTTCCGTACATCATTCTTGTGTTGCCGTAGCCTTTCGGGGATGTTCTTTGTCTCGCCGATATATGATGCGCTGCATTTGGTGCATGGAATTTTATAGTTTACAAACAAATCTCAGCTCTCGAAAGAAGGGACGAAACCACCGAAGCCTGGTGACACGTAGGGTGATTGGAATCAAACCTTAGATATCGTCCCGTATGAGTGGGCTTCCTGTACACGATGAACTTTAGGCCAATTCCTTCTCTCTTTACGAGTACATCGAGAAAAGGCAAAACGTTGTCCCTCTCGAGTTCCACGGTAAACTGGATGGATGGCTCGATGCCGTTTAGGCGTGCCAAAAACTCGTCAACATCGGAGTTCTTCAAAATACAGAAGCAATCGTCTACGTACCGTAATGTACCGTCAAAATACCGTCTCGATGTACTCGTAAAGAGAGAAGGAATTGACCTAAAGTTCACCGTGTACAGAAAGCCCACTCATACGGGACGATATCTAAGCTTTGATTCCAATCACCCTACGTGTCACAAGGCTTCGGTGGTTTCGTCCCTTCTTTCGAGAGCTGAGAAGATTTGCTTGTCGGAGAAAGACAGGAAAAAAGAAGCAGCAGCAATCACTTCCGATTTAAAAAAGAACGGATACACAGGTAGCTTTGTTCAGAGAGTCGCCCGTCGTCAAGCTCGCGGTCTCCGAAACCGACCACGTCCAACTGACGACCAGCCCTGTCAGACTAGACGAATCACCATGCCATATGTGAAGGGAATCAGCGAGTCTCTGACACGTATACTAGCAAAGGAAGGAATACGTGTGTCTCACAAACCCGTCTCAACAATCGGACACTATATACCGCGGTCGAAAGATCGCCCACCGAAAGAAAAAAGCACAAGGTGTAGTCTATAAAATTCCATGCACCAAATGCAGCGCATCATATATCGGCGAGACAAAGAACTTCCCTGTTGTGAATCTATGAAACACTCTTTAAACTTGTTCGCACCTGACCTACGCTGCTCGGTACAAACTCAACTGCATCGCATCGTAACTTTAGAAAAGAAGCAAAGACGTCTGTTCTCGTTGGAGTTAAGACAAACACTAACTTTATTCTATACAACAAGTGAAAACTGACATATTTACAGTCACACAGAGAGGGAAAAGTCCTCATTCCCAGAAAGACAGGGAGCTCTCTCTCCCTCGGGGTCCCCCACAAGGGTGTCAGTCTTGCCGCTGTAAATGTCCTCGGGGCGCGTATACTAACACCCGCGGGTGGAAACACTTCGTGGAACAGTTCCACAACATCCTCCCCCCAAAATGAGTGTAGGTCATTTTCTAGGCACATTCTAACGGGAAGAGTAATTGGACGGGTCGGCGAGTCACATGGCCGGAGGGCAGCTTGACAGCGCAGGAGCGGACTTTCCCGTCACGGCCTTTGTAGAGTTCCGTCACTCGCACCACCTTCCATAAATGTCGGGGGACTCTTTCTTCGTGCAGGAGGGCGATGTCTTCCTTTTGTAACCCTACTGGGCTCCCCTCACAGGAAGCAGTATGTGCGGATCTTAGCTCTAATAGATACTCGCGCTTCCACCTTCGCCAAAAATGATCTGCGAGCCTTTGCAGATGTCTCCACCGTTCTCTCAGGCTGACCGCAGACGAAGGGGGACCCGTCGTGACAGGCACTGAAGGTAGCGCTGTCAGCGTTCGCCCAATTAGAAGATGAGCCGGGGTCAAAGCTATCGGTTCGTCTGGCGTTGACGGAAGGAAGGTCAGTGGGCGGGAATTAACAGCTGCCTCGGCCTCGTGTAAGAGGGTCGTCATTTGTTCGAAAGTAAGGCACTGACGCCCGAGGACCCGCCGAAGGCACTGTTTCACGGTCCGAACCATCCTCTCCCACCAACCTCCCCACCAAGCCGCTCGTTCCACAATATACTTCCAATGGATGCGGCTAGTGGAAGCAAAGTTTTGGGTGTCATCACTTCTAATAACGTCCCACAGCTTCTTAATGTCCCGTTCCGCTCTCTTAAAGGTGAGGGCATTATCGGTGTAGACCGTAGATGGTGGTCCCCTTCGTGAGATGAAGCGTCGAAATGCCATGATGAAGGATTTCGAAGTAAGGTCAGAGACCAACTCGAGGTGGATGGCTCTCGTTGTCGCACATGTGAAGAGTGCAATGTAGGACTTCTGGGGCGCGCCGCCGGTCTTTGCATACACAGGGCCGGCGAAATCGATCCCAGTGGTGTCAAACGGATGACTTCGGTTAATTCGGTCGGCCGGAAGGGGTGCAGTCGGTGCTGTAGCACGGGTTGCTCGGAAGCGGGCGCATACCCTACACTGCCGCAAGATGGACTTCACGAGTTGTCTGGCCTGGGTAATCCACCACCTCTGGCGGAGGTCTGTGAGAGTCGCTTGTACCCCTCCGTGCAAAGTGCGGCGATGGGCTCCTTCTGCGATGTGTCTCGTCAATGGGTGCTCTTTCGGTAGTAGAATGGGGTGCTTGACCTCCTCGGTATCGTCGGCGTACTGAAGTCTTCCGGTGAGACGTAGCACACCCAAGTCATCAATGAAAGGCTGTAGCCTGACTATTTTGGATGACTCGCGTAATTTCTCGCCTTGGGAGACAGCGATGATTTCTTCTTGGTAGGCTTCGTACTGTGCTTGTTTCACCCAATATTTCTCCGCCTGCTCTATCTCTAATGATGAAAGCGGTCCGCTGGCACGGTTCTTCGGTTGACAGTTTGTTGTAAAGCGCATTATCCACGCTGTGACGCGCAAAACGCGTTGGTAGGTGCTGTATCTCTTCAAGTCGAATAATGGGGGTGTCGTCGTTGTTACGTGCGTTACGATGACGTCTTTCGGGACCCCCTCTTCTTGGAACGTATGCAAATCAGCCTCTGTTGGTGGTGTGTCCGCTTGGGGCCAAAACTGCGGTGCTTGTGATAACCATTCCGGCCCATGGAACCACAATCGGGACTCAGCCAGTGCTGTGACGGTAAGGCCTCTTGTCAGTGCGTCGGCTGGGTTAGAAACACCGGGGCAGTGCCGCCAGCATGATGGGTCACTGCTACTTTGTACTTCGCTCACGCGGTTCCTGACGAACGGCTTCCATTTTGAGGAGTTTCCCTTTATCCAGCTGAGGGCAATGGTGGAGTCCGTCCAGTAGGTGGGTTCACCGATTGTAGCCGTCAGCGAGTCACGCACCAGTTTCGCGATTCGGACCCCCATCACCGCTCCCATTAGTTCCAAGCGTGGCAGTGTGAGTTTCTTGATGGGTGCCACACGAGCCTTCGCGAACAGTAGTCCCACCTTAACGTGTCCTTCTCCGTCGACTGCTCGCAAGAAGGCGCATGCGCCGTATGCTTGCGGGCTAGCGTCAGTAAAAATATGAAGTTCTGCCGTGTAACCGTTCTCTCCGTGAGGCACCAAGCATCGCTCCAGTGAAATCAGGTGAAGCGTCGGAAGTTCGGCGCACCATGCAAACCAATCGTCACAAATGTCATCCGGCAGTGGAGTGTCCCACTCGAGTCCTCTCTCCCATAGACGTTGAAACAGAATCTTCACTCTGATAGTGTAGGGTGAAAGGATGCCGAGCGGGTCAAATATTTTGGCGGATGTCTGTAACACGCTTCGCTTCGTAGATTTTGCGGCAATCATGGTGTCCAGGATATGTTCTCCGGAGAATCTGAGGTGGTCATGCGTTTTGTCCCACACGACGCCAAGTACTTTAGTGTCCTCCGTTTCACCCAGCTGCCTCTCTGCATTACAACTGCTGGTGTTGAACTGCTCGAATACCTTCTGGAGTTCCAGAGAGTTTGATGACCATTTGTCCAACTTCATACCGGCCTTTTGCAGTACGGCTTCTGCCCTTTCAGTCAACCTCTTCGCTTCTTCCACATTGTCAGCCCCAGTTAGCAAGTCGTCTACGTAGAACGCGTTTGCCAGTGAGTTGGCGACGTCCTCATCGGGCCCGTTCGTGCTGTTCAGGTGATGTTGTAGTGTTGCTCCGAGTAGGAACGGGCTTGCAGTAGTTCCGAACGGCACTCGGGTCATCCTCCAAATCTCAATTGGTGGAAGTGGAGCACCCGGAAGCGGTGGAGTGGCGAACCACAGAAAGCGCAAAGCGTCTCTGTCTGATGGTCGGATGCAAATCTGCAAAAATGCCTTCTTAATATCTGCTGTAATAGCAATTTTGTGCATCCGGAAGCGCAGTAAAATCGCAACCAGTTCGGAGTTCAGCTTTGGGCCCTTCTCTAGGTGATCGTTCAGTGATGTGGCACCAGCACTGTGTGATGAGGCGTCAAAAACTACACGTATTCTGGTAGAAGTAGATCCATTGCGAATCACTGCTCTGTGTGGCATGTAATACGTGCAGCTCGAATCTGGTGAGTCGCCGAGCACTCGCTCGGCGTGATCATTTTCTACATAGCTTCGTATGGCTTCATCATACTCCATTACACTGTGATTTCGCTGCAGCCGTCTCACCAGACCTTGCAACCTTGACTTTGCTACTTCCAGGTTGTCTGGGAAATCGGTGGTACCTGCCTTCCAAGGGAGTGCAACTTCGTATCGACCATCCTTTAGGTTTAGATTTCGTTCGAATTCTCCCAGGACGAGCTGATTCTGCTCTGCACTGCTCTTATCTTCGTCGGCTATTCCAATGCTCTCCAATTCCCAAAATCGTTTCAGAAGGTCAGGTTCTTGATTTTGTGTTGCTTCCACTCTCAGCACGCACACCGCCGTCGTGTTCTGTTTGGCAAAGTGACAGGTGAGCGTGGTAGGCCCTTGGAATGTCCAGCCGAACACTGTCGAGATGGCCACCAGCTTTTCGTTTTGCTCGCACCTGTGCACTCCGCCGGTCAACAGCTTCCACATTTGGTCGCAGCCCACCAGGAGGCTTATTCCAACTTCGCCGGGGATGTTCGGGTACAACACCTCATCTGCGATGAAACCTTTGTTTCGACGAATTGACTGTATAAATTCGTGGTCTGTTGGTGTCGCTGTGAGGTCCTTGCAAATAAATGGAATGGTTAAAGCCTCGATGGTGAATGCTTCGGAGCAGTATTGGCTGTGCAGCACAAGCTTCACAATCTTTACGGTCGTTGCAGACCTGCTGGGGCTCTCATTTGCGAAGGTGTTGAGCTGGAGAGTTGTTTCTCCCACAACCTTCAATTGAAGCCTATTGGCAACATCCTCACGAATGAAGGTACGTTGGCTTCCTCCGTCGATGATGCCCCGAAGGTAGGCAGTGGTTCTGTCGGAGGTGGCCCACGCTCGAAATGTTTGGAGCAAGATATTCGCGTCTTGCCGCGCAGGCGTACTGTTGGTTGTCATCATGCTCGTTGTAGCAATCTGGCCATCTTCTGTCGAATTCCCTTGAGACTGCTTGTATGGATCGCACAATGATGATGCATGTCGTTTTCGGCAGTGACTGCAGGTAATCTTTGCTCGACAGTCTTTTGATCGGTGGCCCTTCCTGGTGCATCGGTAGCAGCGCATATCCTCCAAGAGCCTCTTCCGTTTTTCAGCCAATGATAAGCCGCATTTGCACTGCGGCGCGCCGTGGTCAGCCGAATTGCAAAAGAAGCACTTCGATAGCACTTGAACGCTGTTCTGTAGTACTGCACCAGTCGGGACGAAACCGCCTAGTTTTGTCCTTGGTGCTCGTTGTCCATGCGCGGTATCTTTTATGCGGGAGCGCTCTCGGCTCTCTATCTCGACACGAAGAAAATTAAGAACCTTCGCCAACTCACCGCTCGCCGTTGAATCTGACCCACTACTCGTCGAATGACGTTCGTCATGAGCTGCGTTGCCCTCGACATCTTCCGAAGGCTCGCTGAGAGCAGTGCCATAGCGTGCGAGTCGGTGATATTCCACCACCATATCCGAGGGTAACGATGTCAACAATATGTCGACCATCATCGATGCATAGCTTGCACTGGAAACGCCGAGAGCACGTAGTCCACGCACATTGTTCTGAACATGGTCGTACATTGTTCGCAGTCCATGCACGTCGTTCGCCGATTTTACACCAGGCAGGTTCCGCAGCTTTGCTAGATGCTCTCTTTCAATGCGGCACCTGTCCCCAAAACGTTGTCTTAAGATTTCGATGGCGTCATCGTAGCACGATTCTGATGCTTGCAAACCCATGACAGCAGAGGCAGCCGACCCACGTAGTAACGACCGCAAATATTGAAACTTTTCCGTCTTGGTGAGGTTCCGGTTATTATGAACAGTTGTTTCATATTGTTCCCAAAAAGGCTGCCACAGAGTCAACTCACCGGCAAATGATTGCAGCTGAAGTTTCGGGAGCTTGACTCCAGTGTGTGGCCGCTCACTTTCGGACGGTCGTGCTGATGGCGAAGGGGTCGCTGTTACTGTGACCTGATCGACAAGTTGTATCTCCGCAATCCTAGTTTGAAGTTCAGCGATGGCGTTGTGCGCCTGATCTTCATAGGTGATCATCGTCGTGTACTCCTCTTCGAGGTCTTCTTCTTTGATCAGTGGCTCTACGTCTTTGTTGATTTGCCGTAGATCACTGTCGTTCGCGGCGAGTCTGTTGAGCAGTCCGTTGAGTGCTGCCTTGGAAACGCTGTTATTGCCTCGCAGTTCCGCCACCTCGTTGACCAACTTCGTAATTTGCGTTCGGCGGGCGGTTCTCTTGTGCTTAAGGCTATCCATGATGTCTTCGTTGTTCAAATCCAATGCAGTAGTTGATTCCAGCGCAGTCAGATCCCGGGTTTCGGCACCATAAAATGTTGTGAATCTAGGAAACACTCTTTAAACTTGTTCGCACCTGACCTACGCTGCTCGGTACAAACTCAACTGCATCGCATCGTAACTTTAGAAAAGAAGCAAAGACGTCTGTTCTCGTTGGAGTTAAGACAAACACTAACTTTATTCTATACAACAAGTGAAAACTGACATATTTACAGTCACACAGAGAGGGAAAAGTCCTCATTCCCAGAAAGACAGTGAGCTCTCTCTCCCTCGGGGTCCCCCACAAGGGTGTCAGTCTTGCCGCTGTAAATGTCCTCGGGGCGCGTATACTAACACCCGCGGGTGGAAACACTTCGTGGAACAGTTCCACAACATCCCCGAAAGGCTACGGCAACATAAGAATGAGGTACGGAAGTCGGACAACGAACGAAGCGTTCTCGCTGAACACTGTCAAGTTCGAGACCATCCTATCGACTTTCAAAACGCCTGCATCATCGACCTTGAGGGTAATCAGATCAAAATAATGTTTGTAGAGTCCTGGCATATACAATCCACACCTGGAAACCTTAGCCGATCTGTTGGAGCGTTACCCAACGTATACGTCAGCGGCCTCCGTCACGTGACTAAAAACAATCCGACGAATCACGAAATTCTAACCACGGCAAGAACGCTGCTGCAAACGGCCACTACAGTCACCCATGAGGAAGGAGCCGAACTGGCTCCGAAACGTCGGGTATCCCCGTCCTGTACCTTGGGTGGAGATTAATTTTGTTACTATCATAGTTCTCACCCAACCAGACACACTTCTATCGAATATGTTCACTTTCAAAAGAAAGCGATGTACAGTAGGAGCGTTACCGGAGACAAAAACCGTTGAGAGATCTCAGGTGAGCGAACATGGTAAAGAAGACACCGCTGGAATAAATATTATACTGCTGGGGTTTGAAAAAAGATAAACGGTGGCAGCAATCGTGTTTAGCCTGCATTCTAACGTAGAGAAGCTGAGAAAAGGCGATCGGTTATTAGGAGTTTTGCAAAAGTGGTACATTCTTAAAATGGATAAAAAAGAAAGAAAATAATAAGCAAAGAAAAATAAAATCTGGAGAAATTGTAACATGTCTGTTGAGAACACAAGGTATAAGCACCACAGTTTAAAAACAGAGGGCCCAGGAGTTCGTAACAAAAAAGGGGGGATGGGTTATACAATACTAAAGGGGATTGCTTCAGGCGATCAAATCACCGATACACACGTGGTCTCCTGCAGTGGGTGAAAAACAGGTCAAGAGTTTTTATGTTTAGCAAACGGGCAATGTTTTGGAACCTTCGAGGAACTCGGGGGAAAAAAGTGGGCCAGAAAAAACATTGAGACCATGGGGAGTCAAGGACTGGAATTTAGCAATTAAAAATGACTCCCGGTTTTTGCGTTTGTTGTTATCAGGAAAGCCCGATTCTAAGATGAAGATCTTTAAGTGGGTGTTAAAGTCGTGCTCAGGAAGGTTAATATGCAAGGAAACAGGGGTTGGTCGCTGATGAAGAATGTCTCCTTTGTGTCCGTAAAACCGTTCCCGCATGGAATTAGACATTTCTCCAACATACTGAAGGTGGCATTTGGTGCAAAAGATTATGTAGCATACATTATATGGATTACAGTTAAGAGAGTGTTTTATTTTAAAAGTGAAGTTGTTTTTGTAGCTATCAATCTGTGTACACGAAACAATAAATTTACAGGTCTGGCATCGTGTTTTGCCACATGGAGCACAACTTGGGGGTTGATGGTGAATCTTTGGCGATACTAGTAGGTTACGTAAGTTTGTCTGTCGCTTGAAAGCGACCGTGGGTGCCAGCGGGAAAACTTCCTTTAATTTCCTGTCAGCGTGAAGGATATTTAAATGGCGGTTTAGAGTTGTTTTACAGTTATTGAGAGATTTATGGAACTGAGTGGTAAAAACTAAGTTTGGGCCTTCTATTCTAGTTTTAGGTGCTAGTAGGACATATCTTTCCCGTAAGTTTGATTTGTGGAGGGCATGACTGACAAGAGGGGAAGGATAACCACGGTTTAGGAAGTCTTTAGTCATGTCGCGTGCATGTTTAGAAAAATCTTCCTGGTCAGAGCATATGCGTTTTAAGCGCAAAAACTGTCCATAAGGTATGTTACCTTTCTGTTTCTGGGGGTGGTAACTCTCAAAATGGAGATACTGGCGTCGATCTGTGGGTTTTCTGAAAAGCGCGGTAACAAATGAGCCCGATCTAAGAGAGACGGCTACGTCTAAGAAGTTAGCAGATTGGTGTGAGAAGTGACGTGAAAATTTAATTGAATGATGCAGCGAGTTAAAATGCTCAAAGAATCGTTTTAGAGACGTTATCTGTACATTGCCACTGTTATTCATTTTGGTCTCACAAAACCAGCCATATTTCTAGCATACTCGTTATTTTTATAACATGCATTATTCTATTGTCAAATGTCAGCGCATATATGTTTTTCTTGTCATCTTTCATGTTTTTGTTGTTGTCACGTAGGTATATATCTAAGCATGAGTGTACATGTTTTATGGCGAGTCCTCTGATGTTCTTTGACCAATTCTTACATCATCTGCTTTACAGAGCCTTATCAAGGGACGACGAATCCTGATCAGGAACCACTTTCCACGCTTGACAGTGATCACGCAAATATCGTGAATTTCTGTGATGAAACAGCAATGTGCTACAATCAATGAGCCCCCTTCCTCTGAAGAGCCTTCCACCACAGTTGCTCCGGCATCTCAGTAAGAGGATTCATGCAGACCTTTCATGTGAAAACAACATAATGTCAAAACCAAAATAAAATTTCAGAGAACATCCCATAGCTACAACAGAGAAAGGCACGCTACCAGCATCAGAATGCACAAATTATTCCGTGATGAAGGAGACAGAAGAGACACGTATGCAGTGTACACGGGAGAGAAGGAAGAATTTGCTGTCCACAGTTACAGCAAAATAACTCCAACCCTTGTCTGTGATCGCTTTGTGCAGATAACCTGTAGTTAGAAGAACGATTCCCATACTTTACTGGACCTACAAAAAGAGTATTTGAGGAATATGCCAGAGCTGCAAGAACCGTAGCAAATGTTTCTTTTAACAAACTTTATTTTCCTTTCATTTGTCAACAATATATCTTGCGTCTTTGTGTTCTCTCGAGATGTGAGTATACGAGGGCGGTTCCATAAGTTTCCGGCCCGACCAACTTTTAATAGTCATAGAGACGAAACAAGTGTATCACTTTTCGACATAGTCACCCTTAACTTCGATGCACTTTTGATACCTTTCAACCAGCATTCTTATACCCTTGAAAAAATAGTCCGAAGTTTTGTCCGCAAAATGCTGGAAAACTGCCTCTTGCACCTCACTATCGTTTTGAAATCTCCGTCCTCTGAGATCCCTCTTCAAGTTTGAGAACAGGACGTAGTCACTCGGTTCCAAGTCTGGACTGTAGGGTGGGTGGTGGGTTTCTTCGAAGCCGTACTCCTTCAATGCAGCCTTGGTAACAGAAGCCGTGTGGACAGGGGCATTTTCCTGGAGCAACCGGACACCTCGACTCAACCTGCCGCGCCTCTTTCCCTTGATGGCGTCTAGCAGTCGGTGCAGGAGTGAAGCATAATAAGTCGCATTCACTGTGGTGTTCCTCTCTTTGAAGTCGATGAGGAGGATCCCGTGACAACCCCAAAATATTCTTGCCATGATCTTCTTTGTGGATTGTGTGACCTTGGCTTTTCTTGGGGGTGCTTCTCCTGGTTTGCGCCATTCCATCGACTCCTTTTTCGAATGGGGATCATAGTATGGCACCATAGTCTCATCCCCTGTGACAATTGACTTCAATATTTCTTCTTCGTTCTCTTGACAGATCTCCAAAAACTCTTTGGCGCAGGCGACGCACTGTTGCTTTTGAACTGACGAGAGAAGTCGTGGCACCCATCTTGCACTGACCTTTTTCATGTGAAGGCCCTCGCCGATGATGCGAAAAACGGTTGTTTTGGAAAGCCCCAGCATTTCTGAGATTTCCTTCACCTTCAGATGCCTGTCGCTCACCACTTCCTCCTCGACAAGAGACAAATTGTCTTGTGACACCACTTCCACTGGACGACCATCGCATGGATTATCTTCAATGGAATCTCGCCCCAGTCGAAACTGCTTAGCCCAGTTTTGTACCGTTGTGTACGATGGAGAGGCTTCCCTGTACACGTTGTCCAGTCGCCCTTTAATTTCTTTAGGCGAAAGTCCCTCTTTTGTCAAGAATTTTATCACAGCGCGGAACTCGATTTTTTCCATTTTAACTGAAGAGTGCACCCTGGCTGTTTGAAATGCCGCTCTCCAACCGACAAAAGCATGGAGACGGTTGAGGGTTGTGCTCCGGCCATCCCACAGATGGCGCCACGCGTCCTTAATCGCATTTTCAAATTCGCGCGCATTTTTTACCTCGGGCCGGAAACTTATGGAACCACCCTCCTATATGCCTCAGGAGTGTTCAACACTTGAAAAAGCATTGTGCCCTCAAGATTCTCTGTCCTGAAAGGAGTTTTATGCAACCGATTCGTAAGCACTGCTTGCGAGATCATCCCTAGAATGTTATTTTCTCCTGCCCTTGTGGTTCTAAGTCTCTGTGGCCATCATCTATGACACAACATTTTTTTGCGGTCGAGGAGTTTCACACACATTTTTTGTCCGCGCATGTGGAACCACTGAGTCCTTTCTTTATAGCTTCTGCTACTTTGAGCAACACACCCCCACGTGAGAGGATGTTTTGCCCAGTCCTGCTGCACACGGGAAAGATACATTTTGCACTTTTCTTTCATGAAAGGCAACGGTGACTTCACATGAACTTCAGACAGTCTGTGCTGACCTAAGATTGGCTTGCAGATAACAGACGTTTCCACCCATTTACAGAACACATTTCCAACATGGCCAGAGTCGAGGAGGTCGGTTGTCTCAGCCCTGTCGCTTTCCCTGTGTAGTTGCCCTGTAGTGTTCCGCTGGCCGGCCATGAATGTCTGTTTTGTTTATCATGTACTTGCACACCACTGAAAAAGAATCGAAATAAAGAAGTGCAGTTTTGTAGTCGTTATATTGTTACGTATTGCCATGCTGGTTTTTGTGCGAAATGTATTTGTTAAACAACATACGACAGAATAAGCACTGTACATAGTGCGAAATATGGCACTGCACTGATAAACATCCCAGAAAAACTTTTTTTTTTCTGGTTGTTGTAAGAGCTGGTTCGAGTAAAAACATATTTAGTTCACTTGCGTGATCTCGGTATCCTGAGCCATCGTCGTGTGTCGTCCACTCATTCCGTGTCAGCGCTTACGGCAGTTATTACTTACGTGCCATACGTCAGTGGTGATGAAGGAAAACGAGGGGGGGAATATGTTTATTAAAGATAAAGAAAGGGGGAAAGGTCAGAAAAGGAAGCTTGCGATCGTGCTTGCGATCGCGAGGCGGAGACTCCGACAGCGTGCTTGCGGAAGGCCGGCAATGGCGGAAGGTCACGTGACCTCAATATGGCAGAGCCGAGAGATTTATGGAGAAAACGGTCCGTTTTCCCCATACATACACCACGCAAAATGGCTGGGTGGGGCTGTGGCAGTCGCTGCACTACCGCGCTCAGGATGAAGCGATAAGACAGACCGGCACCCTCTTCTCCGGCCTACTCACCAAGATAAGCAACGGGCATCGCTTGGCTCCGGAGGAGATGGATGCGATCGAGTCCCGCCTCCAGGCTGCTCAGTGGGGCCGTGACCAAGTGCGTCTGAACGTGAACGCGCGTCTCTTTCCACAGAAACCACAGCGTAGGCGCCTACAGCTCACAGGCTACCAGCACGTAGCTATAAAGTGTGGCCGCGGATGATCACCGGCTACACAGACGATGCTCAGGCGGCTACGTGCCGGCGTAAACTGCACGGGATGAGTGTGGTAGAAGCGGCGGGTTGCCTTACCTTGTGGATGTAGCCACAGGATCTCTGTACATGATCACCGTCCACATATACGTCGAGGATGGAGTGCTCAACAGAGCGATCAGCACTCTCAGCCACATCGAAACCGCGCAGTTAGGCGGCAAGAGGAAAACGACGGCTTCGTGCGTTTGGTGCTGCCCTTTCCAGATGCCACTATGGGCGCCATTTAAGGAGCTAAAACTTAGGAGCTGTTTTCAGGGGCTAAATACGCGACGTTGGTAACTGTTGGCAAAGCTTGTTCCGCTGGTTCCGTACGCTACGGATTTTGTTGCTCCTATCCAGGCTCGTAGACAAGAGGCAGCGGCGGTGCGGCGGTGGCAGTGTGGGCGAACGTAGCGAACGAGTCCCTACGTGGCGTCCGTGTCGTGTCTTCTTCGTGTGTGTGTTTTTCCCTGGTCGTAGGGTTTTGGATTAGGGCTGTGTGTTACTGCTCGAAAAGCCTTTTTCTTGCGTTATGTTTCTTGCACGCTTACCGGATTCTTTGTTCTTTTTTTTTTTTTTTTTGCGTGCGGTACGTATACCTTCTTCACTCTCCATACAACTGTTATGCGTAATGTACATGGATGTTTGATCTGTGTAGCGTTTACGTGCTTCATCTTTGAGCACAGGCCTTGTTTTCTAATAATTACTGTGCTAGCTTACGCTAGCTTAGCGGCGGAGCAGAGCGCTGCCACGGCAACGCTGGCTGATTGAATGTGGCGCTCCCCTCGCCCATACGTCCCAGTTTCGAAGGTTTCCTTCTAGCATACTCCTTACGATTTCTATGATGGGTGCCAAGACCACAGTGAAGGCCCGAGCGCTTGTGCTCTTCAGTGCTTCTGCGTTGGACACAACTTTGACTCCTCTGGTGCCCGCTTGTGCCGTAAGGACACACAAGTCGCAGGGTAGCACTTTCGACCATCAGTGTCGAGTCTCTTCAGATTTCAAGTCTCAGCGCCTTTTTACGCCGTCCTGAGCAGAGTGACATCCATAGGTGGGTTCTATCTCACCAACAACAAAGTCGTTAACTTCTGTGTCTCTTAATATTATTGTCATCAGGATATAACATATGTTATTCTTTTCTAAGTGGCCTCAGTCTGCAGTATTATGGCGCGTATGACTATTTTTATTTGTTTGTTTGTTACAAGGCCCTCGGCCTTGCCCATTGTTAACAAAACCGCACCTCGGACAACGCGCTAATGGGTTGTGTCGCATTAGACTGAGGGAGTGATAAGGACGGCTCGCGCACGTGAAGGTTGACTTTCTTAGTATACTAGGAAGAGTGTTTGCGAACAGGCCAATCCGCTGTTTCCTTATGATGTAGGGATTGCCACTAATGTACTTGCTTTTTGTTATGACAATTGTGTTTACGGCTTGGTGTATTTTTGAGTAAGCTCTTCCGGAGTACATTTTTATTGGTTGCACGAATTCTGATGTGCCGAATCAGGGAATTGCAGGGAAATTGCAATCATCACTGTGATTCGTTGGGAACGTTTGGGCGGTACACTGATGCTTCTATCTCGACCTGAGGTAACGTGTACTATGTGTATACTGTAATTAAACAGTTATTGTTGCTAGTACCCTGGAATGATTTCTGCTCGCTCCGTGACGAACTCGCGTCATCCCACCACCACCACCCTTTCACGACAACTTCTGCCAGGGCGTCTTCGTTTCATCAACGGTGGAAGCCAGGGTAGAAAGTTGACTGGCGCAGCAGACAGGATGGGATTGGCAGCAGCGAGGTGAGCAAGGACCAGCCAAGCCCGGGATCAGCATTGTGACGCGGAACAAGGCAACATCTAAGTGAGAAGTGTGCTTCGCTGAAGCCGACTCCAGGACGAAGCAACGGAAACTGCGAAACGATATCCAAGTGAGAAGCTCTAAGAACGACTGAACGACGACGGACAGAATAGGCGGTAGCTACGTGTGAAGCCTGCTTCGTCGGAGTCGGTGCGACAAGGGACCGGTGGCACCTACGTGAGAGACCGGGGGCCTACGTGGTCACATCAGGGAAATGAAAGGGCCGAAGGTGAACAGATTAGGCAGCATCTGCAAGAGAAGCCTGCTTCACCGGAGCCGGAACAACTAACACAGTCGACATCTACGTGAAAGGTCGGAGACCTTAGTGGTCAGAAGCGTGGAGACAGCGGTGAGCGGCGCAAGATAGCGAAGGATGTCACCTACGTGAGAGGTCCATGGCTGTGAAACGACACATCGGAACGTCGTCGGAAGGTGAACATTGTGGAAAAAGTGACATAGTGGACTTCATCAGGAGTTGCGGACAGTGATCAGTGAAGACAGTGTCCAGACGTCCGGCAACAGAGACAAGCACGGCGTCGAAATTTCGGGGTGAGTCTTTTTGTCATCTTGGGTCTGAGGGCTCACCATGTCTATGGTTACTAGGCAGATGGCTAAGAACGGGAGTACAGAGCTCCTCGATGGAAATGTTCATGATGACACTGGTAGTCGCGATGATATATGGGAACGACAACGATGACTGGCGCGTGATGTGTGCTCGTACTGTTTTCTCGTACTAACTGTAGTGTTTGTGGCGCCACCTGTGTGAGTGGTGCAGAATGATTGGCGGGGTGCCGCCTGGTGGGTGACAAATAAAGAGATCGTTTGACAAAATGGCACCGTAGCGTCAAGAAGTGTATGAATCATCAAAGGGGGGTTTCAATCCAGGACATCAAAGAAACGACACTACAAATTTGGCGACGAGCGGCAACGAAATGACTAATACAGGATCTACAAACATCGAGGTGCCAATATGTTTTGGAAACCTGGATAATTTCGACCCCGATGGCCGAATCCAAGTGAGGCATGGCGCAAATGGAAACAACGATGGCAGTTCTTCATCGATGCACAACCGGAAATTCCCGACAAGCGAAAGAGAGCTTTGCTTCTTCATCTGGCTGGAGAGAAAGTCCAAGAAGTGTATTCTACACTGACGGATCAAGGAACAACGTACAAAACAGCTTTGGATGCGCTGGACGCACACTTCGGAGACAAGAAGAACGTTCCATATGAACGCTACTTGTTCCACAAGATTGAGCAGCAACAAGAAGAAACGGTGGATCAGCTCATGCAAAGACTTAAGTTGGCTGCAGAGAACTGTGAGTTCGGGAATGAGAAATCGAATGTAATAAGAGATAAACTTGTGCATGGGTGCCGAAACAAGAACTTAAGACGCCGACTACTTCAAGAAGAAAAACTCACATTGGAACGAGCAGTACAACTGGCAAAACTGCTGGAACAAAGCGATACACAAGCTACTGTGATGGAAGAAAACAACGGAATCCAACGCCAAGAAGTAAATTTGGTCGCCAGGAAGTCTAGGCCTAGAATCGAACATCGGCAGACGCAGAAGAGGTGTACACAAGGAATGCCACGTTTCAACATAAAAGGTCATCAAGAACCGAAAATGTGTACCAGGTGTGGACAACAAGGACATTTTGGAGATTCATGTCAGCGAACGCAAGGAAAAACATGCAGCAAGTGTGGTTTGAAGGGACACTTTGCACGTGTCTGTCGTACGAACGTCGGAAGAAACCGACCAAGGGTCAAGACCTACAATGTTCAAGGAGAGATGGAAAGGAATGAAACAACAACGGAACATTCGGGCGACGAGTATCAACTGTTCAAAGTGACAGCGAAAGACTGCCATGATACAGTCATGGTGAAGCTATACGATGTTGACATTCCAGCGGTTGTGGATACGGGAGCTTCGCTGAACATTATCAATGAAGCGCAATGGAACATACTTCAGAGACATGGTCTCTACCTGTCCGAGACAAGTGCCAAGGTGTTTCCCTATGGAATGGAACAGCCTTTACCGCTGATCGGAAAGTTTACAGCGCCAGTTACAAAAAGAGACAGGCGAGTACAAGCTGATTTCCACGTGATGAAGGGCAAGTCGGTATCCTTGCTAGGAAAGCAAACAAGCATTGATCTAAAACTCGTCGTACTACCACAAGACAGGCTAGAAGTTAGGCTAGGAAAGACAAGGATGGAGAACGTCATCGCGACAAACGCAGAAGTGTTTGAAGGCTTGGGAAAACTGAAAGACTACAAGTTGAAGATTCATGTAGACGAATCCGTAGTGCCTGTAGCACAGCCACATCGTAGAATCCCCTTTCAGCTGAGAAAGAAAGTGGAAGAAGAGTTACAAAGATTGTTGAACGAAGATGTAATTGAGCCAGTCAATGGACCAACCACGTGGTCATCTCCCGTTGTGGTGGTGCCCAAAGCGAATGACAAAATACGATTATGTGTGGACATGAGAATCCCGAATCAAGCAGTAAAAAGGGAAAGGTATCCCATTCCGACTGTGGATGACGTCTTAGAGGAGATTGGTGAAGCACAAGTGCTGTCGGAATTAGATCATAGAGAAGGATACCACCAGATTGAGTTGGACGAAGCATCACGGGATATAACAACGTTTTCGACACATGTGGGAAATTTTAGATTCAAGAGGCTCATCTACGGTGTTTCTTGTGCACCAGAAGTATTTCAGAAGATTATTCAAGATGTGCTGCAAGGATGTGAAGGAGTGCGTAACATCTCAGACAACACAATTGTGTACGGGAGAAACCAAGGAGAACATGATGATAGACTGGATAGATTGCTTCGCAGGTTTCGAGAGAAAAGTCTAACGCTTAACAGAAGCAAATGCCATTTTGGGCTGAGTAAACTTAATTTTATGGGACATACCATTTCTGGCAATGGCATCAGTCCAAGCACTGAGAAGATTAAAGCTATACGTGATGCAAGGACACCCAGTAATGCTTCGGAGTTGAGGAGCTTCCTTGGATTGATCAACTTTTGTGCTAGACACATACCACATTTGGCTACAAAGACTACAAGGTTGAGAGAACTCATAAAGAAAGAAGTCAGGTGGGAATGGACAACAAAGCATTATGAAGATTTTGCAGAACTTAACTGTCTGACCGACAAGACTGTTTTGGCTTTCTACGATAAAAATGCACGGACAAGGCTCGTGGTGGATGCCAGTAACACTGGAGTAGGAGCTGTTCTACTGCAAGCAAAACGAGGAGAGATGTTCAGACCAGTCGTGTATCTGAGCAGAGCATTGACGGACATAGAAAAGAAATATTCTCAGACAGAGAAAGAAGCATTAGCAGTCGTATGGGCTGTAGAAAGATGTAGACTCTACCTGTACGGCGTGGAGTTTGAACTCATAACTGACCACAAAGCTTTAGAAATAATCTACGGACCAAGGTCGAAACCTTCAGCTCGGATTGAAAGGTGACTGTTAAGAATGATGCCATTTACGTACAAGGTGATATACCAGCCAGGCAAGACGAACATTGCGGATCCGTTATCAAGACTTATGCAACAGAGAAGTGAGAAACAAAGGACTGCGACTGAAGACTACGTAAACTTTGTGATCAAAGAAGCAACGCCAAAAGCACTGAGCGAAGATGAACTTCGGAAAGCCACGAAAGGAGATCCTGTTCTGCAGAGAGTACTGGACAAGGTACGGAAAGGACGATGGGAACCAAACAATGAAGACAGTGTATACAAAAGAGTGGAGCCTGAGTTATCGGAGAAAGAGGGATTACTCCTTAAAGGAACGAGAATTGTAATTCCCAGTGAACTCCAGGCAAGAGTGTTGGACATAGTTCATGAGACACACCAAGGCATTGTTAAGACGAAACAGTTGCTGAGAACCAAAGTATGGTGGCCAAACATGGACAAACATGTGGAGGAATTGATAAGACAGTGCCCATCTTGTCAACTTGTAACAATAGAAAATCAACCACAGCCCATAAAGTCGACTCCACTACCTGCCAGGCCTTGGGAAGAGTTAGCACTTGCTATTTGTGGACCTTTGCCATCTGCAGAATATGTTTTGGTTTTGGTGGACTATCATTCAAGATGGCCGGAAGCTGTGATCGTCAAGACGACGACAACCAACGTGATAATTACCTGGCTAAAAGAACTATTTGCAAGATTTGGTTACCGTAGAAGTATCAAGACGGATAATGGACCTCAGTTTGTCTTTGAGAGATTTTGCGGAATATTTACAGCAGTGCAACATAAGACACGACAGGACTACACCTTATTGGCCGCAAGCGAATGGCGAAGTGGAAAGACTGAATAGATCTTTCCTGAAAGCACTGAAGATTGGTCGATTACAGAACCGGAATTTAAAAGGCACGCTTTTGAGTTTTCTTCAAGCATACCGAAGTACACCACACTGCGTGACAGGAAGGTCACCATCAGAACTTCTAATTGGAAGGGCCATGAGAACAAAGCTTCCAGAGGTAAAGATTGAGGAGAAGCGAGGAAATGTCAATGTGCATGACAAAGAAAGGAAGTTGTATGAAAAGCGATATGCGAACAGGAGGAGAAGAGCGAAGGAAAAGGATATCCAAAGAGGAGACGAAGTATTGCTAAAGAGAATGACAAAGACGGACAAGTTGAGTACGGAGTACTGGCCGAAGAGGTGAAAAGTTGTTAATAGATATGGACCAACAATAACAGTGCAAGACAATGAAGGTGTTGTGCGCAAGCGAAATGTAACTCACGTAAAGAAGTTCTTCGGTGGAAGACTTGGCGGTACTGAGCAGTATGAGGATGTATTTTGTCCACACACCGCAGATACATCGGAACCAGAGGGGCAACAAGTCACGCAATGTGTGCCGGCACAGGAAAGATCCGAAGTTACGGAACGAGCCGGAGGAACAGAAACATTGGTGAACAGGCCGCGGAGGCAGGTACGCCAACCTACAAGATTTCAGGATTATGTGCTCTACCGCACAAACTTTTATTAACTGCAAGTACGTGTTAAGTTTTGGGACTTACGGGACTAGGTGTTTGTGTTAACATTTGGGACTTATGGGATTATGGTTTTCCGAGATAGTTAGATTGGGATTATTCTTATGATGGATGTTTGTGTTTGGAAAGAAAGAAAGAAGATGTAGTGTTTGTGGCGCCACCTGTGTGAGTGGTGCAGAATGATTGGCGGGGTGCCGCCTGGTGGGTGACGAATAAAGAGATCTTTTGACAAAATGGCACCGTAGCGTCAAGAAGTGTATGAATCATCAAAGGGGGGTTTCAATCCAGGACATCAAAGAAACGACACTACACTAACACTTAGCCAATTTGCTATACCTTTCGATTGGTGGAGGTTGCGCATCGATTTCCACTCCCTTTGACACTTTCAAGGTCGTACACGGCTTCCCTGCGCTTCAGCCACCGGCTTCGTGGCCTTCAACCGGAGTCTCCAATGGCTGGTGACAACGACCACGACCACGCTGTCTCGAATTCCGTCCCCAACAATCCGACATCCACTGCCACTACACCTGACCCCTTCTTTCGATGCTATCCCCGACGTGACCGTGAGGCTTCAACCTTCTCGGGAAAACGAGGAGAGGACACAACATCTTGGCTCAACGACTATCAACCTGTAAGCGATGTCAACGGCTGGGACGGTTCGTTCCGTTTGGTGAATGTCATTATTTACTTATCTGGAACAGCGAAAATATGGTTCGAGAATCATGAAGACAGCATACGCTCTTGGGACGAATTCAAGACTCAACTTACTGCAATGTTCAATTACCATCAGAAAAAGGAAGCCGAAGATATTCTGTCGTCTCGGGTGCAACTATCTAATGAGACATGCACCGACTATATCGAGAACATCCTCAAGCTATGCCACATTATAAATCCAGTGATGCCGGAAGACGAAAAACTTGGCCATCTCCTCAAAGGCATTGCTGAGGATGTGTTCAACTTCGTCACCCTCCGAGGTGTCACGTCTGTATGTGGGCTGGTGTCTGAAATACGCAAGTTTGAGGAACTCCGCCAGAATCGCATAATTACACCACAGGTGCTGCGTCTCCCTAATGTGGTGCCTACTGTGGCTTCGGTGCACAGCTCCACTGACGATTTCGAGGCACTCGTACGCCGTATTGTCCGTGACGAAATCGAGACCGCACTCAAGAATATGATTCCTGTGTCCCATCCAGAAACCAATGTACATAACATATTGTCCAAGACGAACTCAGACGAGCGCTCACGCCTCACTTCGCCCCCAGCACAGTCACAACGCCGCAGCAAGTGTCGTTCGCATCTCCCAACGCATGGAGCCCTCCTTTGCTGTTTGAGCCGCGCTGTCCGGACAACGCAAGCTGTTGGATACCCGTGCAGCGTAGGCTGCCTAATCGTTACGCGCCCTCTCGCACTGCAGATAACCATCCCATATGTTTTGACTGTGGCCGTGTAGGACACGTTCGTCGATACTGTCGCTCGAGCAATCCCCATTGGGGAGCTACTGACGGACGGCTTCCTCAAGACTACACCAGCCGCTCCGCAAACGTTGATACACCTGCCCGACCCTTCTCGCCCGATCGCCGCCAAGCTCGCCGACAACCGCCGTCTTCCTCCCGCTCCTTCTCGCCTTGCAACCGCTCCCCTTCACCGTCCTTCCGGCCCCGGTTCCCAACGGGAAACCGGTAACGGCGACCGTCGAAGGCCAGGCCGCCACTGCAGTTACGACTAAAGCACCTTCCCCGGAAATCTTATCTATGAAGACGAACGTGATAGAAGTGAATGTGGACAATATTGTTGTACCTGCACTGGTTGATACGGGGGCTTGTGTTTCCGTGATGAGCGACGATTTCAGACGGAAACTGAACAAGATACTGATACCCATTGGACAGCGACACTACCGTGAGTCGAGAGCCGTTATCCCCGCTTGGAATGTGCACCGCAAGACTATTGTTCGATGAGGATGTTGTCCCAGTTCAGTTTGTTGTCCTCGCGAACTCCACCTACGACGTCATCCTTGGTATGGACTTTTTAGCCGCGCATGGGGCCCTTATTGACTGTGGTGCCAAGGAGCTACACATCTCACCCTTTCCTCACCCTTCCTTTTGGGAAGCCGACGCGATACCACGAGTGGCCGGTACAAAGCTTAAGCTTGCAGCGACAACCGGAATCCCCCCCCCCTCGTTCAGTTGTATTGGTGCTCACCGCAACAGAATGCGGCACCCGGTCCAATGACCGGCCCTATGATGTAATCACTGAGCCAGCGACCAAGTTACTCATCCAGAAAGGTGTCATTTCCCCGAACAGCATCACAACTATTGACCACAATACCGCGCGACTTTGGGTCATGAACGCAGGGTATACCCCGGAACTACTTCCCCAGGGCACCGTCGTAGCCTCGTTTGTTTTACCCGACTGTTATGTTGATGTCGATCCTCTGCTGGAAGAAACACCCAACCAGTCTTCCTCCATTCGAGAGACAGAGTCTTTGTCTAGCCCCGGCGATGCTCTGGAAGAGCGGCTGTCCAAGATGATCGACCCAAATCTCGATCATGGGCAACATGGTGAGCTACTCTTCGTCTTGAAAGAATACCAAGCGATATTCGATTTCGAACGACGACAGTGTGGGACTTCTCTGGCACGACATTGCATAGATACTGAAGGCCGTCATCCAGTTCGACAAAAGCCTTACCGCATATCGTTGACTGAAAGGCGCGTCATTCAGCAACACGTGCAAGAAATACTGGAATCCGACGTTATCGAGCCCTCTTGCAGTCCGTGGGCCGCACCTGTTGTTCTCGTAAAGAAGAAAGACGGCTCATGGCGTTTTTGTATCGACTTTCGTAAACGCAATAAAGTCACCAAGAAATATACTTATCCCATGCCACGGATCGACGATGCACTCGACTCTCTACAGGGATTCCGGTTTTTCTCTTCTTTAGACATGCGATCCGGGTACTGGCAAATTGAGATGGACCCGAAGGATGCCGAAAAAACGGCCTTTGTTACACCCGACGTCCTCTATCAATTCAAGGTGATGTCTTTCGGTCTCTGTAACGCACCGGCCACATTCGAGCGCACGATCGACAACGTACTCAGCTCTCTTAAATGGACGTCATGTCTTTGCTACTTTGACGATATTGTTGTTTTTGCTCCGACGCTCGAAGATCATAACCGCCGCCTTCGAGACGTCCTGTCCTGCATTAGCCGTGCCGGCCTAACACTCAATCACGAAAAGTGTAACTTTGGTTGTCGTCAGCTTACTGTCCTGGGCCACTTAGCGCGACCTGACCCTAAGAAGACAAGCTGTAACGCTCTTCCCGCGGTCTACCTCAACGAAGGCCGTACGCAGCTTTCTTGGCATTTGTTCGTACTTCCTTAGATTCATTCATCATTTTGCAGACAAGGGACGTCCCCTGCGTGACCTTCTAAAGAACGATGTTGCGTTCCACTGGGATGACCAACGCGAAGAAGCCTTCAATTATCTGAAATCCGCATTAACATCAGCGCCCGTAGTAAGCCATTTCGATCCTAATGTGCCAATTGAGGTGCGCACGGACGCCAGCGGAACGGGGCTTGGCGCTGTCCTGACGCAATGTCCTGCCGAACGCCCGGTTGCATTTGCGAGTCAGTCTTTAAGCCCTGCTGAACAAAACTACAGCGTCACCGAACGAGGATGCTTGGCAGTCGTATGGGCGCTCGCGAAATTCCGACCATACCTCTATGGGCAGCACTTCCGAGTCGTCACGAACCACTATGCCCTTTGCTGGACGACTAGCTCGTTGGTCCCTTCTCCTACAAGAGTATGATTTCGAAGTTAGCTACAAAGCGGGCAGCAACCACAGGGACGCAGACGCTTTGTCTCGCTCAGCTGTTCACCATCTGGCCAACATTACCCCGTCTCCAGACTCCGATCCGTTCGCCGATCTGGACCTCCCTGAGGAACAGCGCCGAGACCCTTCTTTGCGCCACATCATCGACATTCTTGCGGCCACCGCACCGCTCTCAACACAGGATTCCAGGCAATCACGGAACTTCGAGCTCCGCGATTCTGTCCTCTGTAAACGGAATTTTGATCCGTTTGGCCGGCAGTATCTGATTGTCGTACCACGTCATCGTAGCCGCGACCTTCTTCGTCACATGCACGACGATCCGACGTCCGGTCACTTGGGCTTTGCCCGCACGTACGACAGAGTCATTCGCGCTACTTCTGTCCTGGGATTCGACGGTACATTTCTTCATATGTACGTAGTTGCCCTGACTGTCAACGTCGTAAGCACATGACGTCTTTATCTCCGGGATTACTCCAACCCCTGCCACCGCCCTCGGCACCTTTCCACCGCGTTGGTATTGACCTGCTGGGACCTTTCCCGCCGTCTCTAGATGGCAACAGGTGGATCGTCGTTTGCATCGACCACCATACCCGGTATGCAGAGACCAAGTCGCTCCCCTCTGGTACTGCGCAAGTCATTGCAATGTTCGTCTTGGAACAGGTGATTCTTCGCCATGGTGCACCGCGAGAGATGCTGGGCGACCGAAGGGCTGCCTTCCTGTCAAGTGTGATTTCTGAGCTCCTGAAGGCCTGCAAAATCATGCGTTTGACTACTACGGCATACCACCCTCAGTGCAACGGCCTGACGGAGCGCTTGAACCGTACTCTCGCCGACGTGATATCCATGTATGTTGACGCCTCTCATACCAACTGGGACACTGTACTCGCGTTCATCACGTACGCGTACAATACGTCGCGCCACGACGCCACCTCGTTCAGTCCTTTTTACCTTATGTTTGCTCTATCGAGTGAGACGACCCTGGACACACTCTTTCCTTATCTGGATGACGGCTATGCTAACGATTACGTCACTGAACTCGTCATGGGCAGGGCTGAAGAAAGCCGTCTGCTAGCTCGGACCTTCACGCTCTATGCCCAAGATGTGCTGTGGCAGCACTATGACACATCCCACAGGAGCGTCACTTACAAACCCAGAGATCTCGTGTGGCTCTGGAAGCCCGATCGTAAGATTGGGCTCTCGGAGAAGCTGATGCGGAGATACTTCGGCCCGTACGCCGTCCTGCGGCAAACCTCACCTGTCAACTATGTTGTTCAGGATGCCAACCTCTTCCGCCCCCGCACACGCTCATCAGCAAAAGAAGACATCGTCCACGTTTCTCGACTCAAGCCCTACTTTGCCACTCCTGATTGACCAGGATGACCAATCCCTCCGCCCGGGGGTATTGTAACGTGTGGGAACGACAACGATGACTGGCGCGTGATGTGTGCTCGTATTGTTTTCTCGTGCGACCACCTAGCCAGTATGCTATACCTTTCAATATCATAGATGAAACAGGAGCCGATGTGCGAGAAGTGCATGCTATAGTGTGCTAGTGAGAAGCTTCGGCTAGAAATTGAACTGTACAAAGCGAAAATGCAGTTAGCTCAGATGGAAATTGACAGGACTGGAACGAGTAGTAGTCGGCCGAGCACAAGTCGATGCAGGGTAGAGACCTAAGGGGAGTGCTAACGGCAATGCCGGAAAAGGAGGCGTTAGTGCCTGCCTGGTTCACCGCGGTAGAGACAATTTTCACAAATTTTGAGGTTCCTGAAGACGTGCAGGGCCCAGTTTTGTTAACCTATCTCAATGAGAAGATGGGAGCAGTCATTGCTAAGCACGGTAATGGGCAGATTCTCAATTATGAAGAACCAAAAGAAAAAGTTCAAACGGAGCTACGTTTGACTCCTGGAGAGTACAAAAGATTGTTCGTCCAAACGCGAAAAGATGATTCTGAGTCTTGGGATCAGCTCACGCCGAGGCTAGAGTCCCTCTATGACCACTATATCACTAGCAGCAAAATCAAATCACTAGACGATCTACGTGACCTTGTGATCACAGTCTGAAGTCTGTGATGCCGGAGGAAACACGGTCCTATATCCTGCTGACAGAGGTAGACACGTGGTTCAGGCCTAGTAAGTTGGCTGACTCAGCTGAGAACTTCGATGAAAGCAAAAAGGGGCCTAAGCATCACAAGAATCAAGGTAATCTTTTGGACAAAGGGGTGAAGCCGGGAACTAAACAGAAACAGCGACCAGTTAGCAACGAGAACAGTAGACAAAGTAGCACGGTGAATCGTAACGTCAGTCGCGGAAGCACTATCAAGTGTTTTGTATGTGGTGAAGTAGAGCACTACAGAAGCCAATGTCCGCAGACGTCGGTAAAAACGGAGCAGACGGACTCGCACCCGTCTGGAACAAAGGGAAGAAGGAAAGAAAACGTGGTAGCCAAAGTCACTCTTCCGTGTAAAGAGGTTAAGGAGTCGAATGGATTAGCAGACAAACAAGCCCCAACCATACGACTTTGCATAGACAATAACATCGTAAATGCTCGTGTTGGCCCGGAAGCTGATGTGACTGTAGTTCGGAAAGAGGTGATTCCCGACAAATGGAGGGAAGAAGGATGTCCGGAAGTAAAATTGAAAGGGGCGTTCGATTGGGTACACAGATTGGAAATGATAAGGATACACAGAGTGATGCAAAATTCTTAGAAATATCGGTAAATGCAGTGGAGCAGTCAGGCGAATGATTCATTTGAGATGGTCAAGAGGCAGTTGGTCAAGCTTCCTGAGTTCACACCTCCCGATCCGAGCCTTCGGTTCACGTTAACCACTGACGCGTCCCAGAAAGCTATCGGCGCGTGTTTATCACAAAGTATAGGAGGGAAAGAAATGCCCATTGCCTTTCTTAGTAAAAAGCTGTCAAATTCTCAGTCGAAATGGTTCGCAATAGAGCGGGAAGCCTTTGCCGTTATTTGGGCATTAGGTCGTTTGGACACCTGGCTATTTGGAGCCAAAATAAAGGTTATGACAGACCATAACCCTCTTCCATATTTGTCGCGCACTGCCCCTCATGAACCTTGTTTCTGTGTTGCTATGTTGTGCTTTCTAGAAGCCCGCACAACATAGTTAAGGGGGGAGGTGTTAAGTTCTGTGTCTCTTAATATTATTGTCATCAGGATATAAGATATTTTCTTCTTTTCTAAGGGGCCCCAGTCTGCAGTATTACGGCGCGTATGGCTGCTTTTATTTCTTTGTTTGTCACAAGGGCCTCGGCCTTGCCCATTGTTAATACCCCTGTCACACGGGCATTTTCGATCCTGCTCGACCGAACCTGCTTGAACCCAATGCAGATCGGATGGTGCTACACGGCCGCTTCCAAGCAGGATCGAACGTTGATCCTGCTTGACTCAAGACAGTTCCCATAACAGGATTGAGAATTTCAAGACGGCTCGACGGCCGCCATTTGCATCCTCGACCCCGGTGAACTGTCATAACTTAAGACGGACATGCGCGCGAAGCTACAAATGATGCTTACATCGGTATACGATAAATTACCACTAATATCGCTGTTATATAGGAAACGCGAAAGTAATGAGTCCCGTTTATTCATTTGCACAAGTCAACCATTCAATGCGCATTGAAAGTGGCCGTGTAGCAGCGTCAAAACTCGAGCGTGCTCGGGAAGTTCGATGCAGATCGGATTCGAGAAGGATCGAAATGCCCGTGTGACAGGGGTATAACAAAACCGCACCTGGGACGACACGCTAATGGGTTGTGTCGCAGTTGGGACTTAGACTGAGGGAGTGACAAGGAAGACTCGCGCACGTGAAGGTTGACTTTCTTTGTATACTAGGAAGAGTGTCTGCGAACAGGCCAATCCGCTGTTTCCTTATGATGTAGGGATTGCCACTAATGTACTTGCTTTTTGTTATGACAATTGTGTTTACGGCTTGGTGTATTATTGAGTAAGCTCTTCCGGAGTACATTTTTATTGGTTGCACGAATTCTGATGTGCCGAATCAGGGAATTGCAGGGAAATTGCAATCATCACTGTGATTCGTTGGGAACGTTTGGGCGGTACACTGATGTTTGTAAATAAAAAGGCCCGGACAAACAATGGAACAGGAAGAAGACTCGGCAGAGGAAGACTACACCTGAGTTTGGGGAAGAGACAGTCAGTTTCGACCTGAGGTAAGGTGTACTATGTGTATACTGTAATTAAACAGTTATTGTTGCTAGTATCCTGGAATGGTTTCTCCTCGCTCTGTTACGGACTCGCGTCATCCCCCCACCACCACCCTTTCACGACAACTTCTGCCAGGGCGTCTTCGTTCCATCAACGGTGGAAGCGCCTTTGGCGAGGGCAACTGTGCTTTACATCCTTCCAGTCTTGCACAGGGTTTCTACAACGTTGTTAAATACCCTTCGGACCCTGTTCGCCCGAAGCCTTCGTCGCTGCCTTGGAGTTCTAAGAATGGCTGAAACACGGCAAGTCCTAGCTGAACCTGGTGAACTCCCGGTGGAGGTCATCCGTGAGCGGGAAATGACTCGACACTTCCTACGTATAGGTGCGCACATTCCCCGTCACCCACTCCTCAGGAAAATTCGATACCGTCCTGAAAGTGATTTCCATCGCGTAGCGCAGAGGACACGCCAGGCTCTCACTGGCTTCGATCATACCTAAGGACGTCCCACCGCCGAACGCCCCCTGGTCTCTCACCTTTGCACGTCTTCCGGACCTTCATGACCGCAGAGATCAGGTTCCCCCTAAATTCCTTCGAGCCCATTTTTATGCTCTTGTAGACGCGAAGTTTTCTACCTCCGCCGCAGTATTCACCAATGGCGCATCTCGAAATGGTCAGTCCCATCCGAAGGCGTAGTTGAAGGACGTCACCTTTCGCATCAAACCTCATCCACAGCTGCGGAGCCCTATGCCATACTTTTCTTTCTACCGCACATCGTTCACTTTACCCCACGGAATTGGGTGGTATACACTGACTCAACATCTGCGCTGCAAGCAATTGATAATTCTGGCATCCGAGGCTCCTCCGCACCGTCGATTATGGATGTGTCAATGGCTTCCAAACTTGTCTACGAAGCAGGGCACAGGCTCGTTCTCCAATGGGTTCTAGCCCATTGCGGTCTCGAAGGCAATGAACAGGCTAACAGCGCCGCCGAAGCTCTCTCGTCTCGGAGAGGGACGCGTATTGCACTGCTGAGAGGAGATCGTCGGTCCGTACTTCGACGCCTCGTGACTCCTCTGGCTTCCCGCAAACGGACCGCTGACATCCCCTCCCTCCCGCCATGCTGAGCACAGTTGACCCAGCGCTCGCTTTTCGCATGCCTGCACATATCTCTCGTCAAGATGCCGCATTAGTACATCGAATGCGCCTCGATGTGGCCTTCACAGCACAGTGGCGCTACCACTTGAGACAAGTTGCCTCTCACCACTGCAGCCACTACGGGGTTGTTGAAGATCTAGAGCACATTCTTCTCCATCGCCCACACTACCAACCTTCCCGAACCGTACTCTCCGGATCCCTCAACGAGCTAGACTGCCGCCCCCTCTCTCTCACACAGAATTCCTTGGTCCCTGGCCACATGCAGCACACCAACGCTCTGCCCTCAAGGCTCTCTTCACCTTTCTGGACACCACAGGACTTCTATCCTTATGGCCTTATTGTGAAGGGGCTCATTATTTCATTCCCCGCATCACCACCAGCAATGGGGTAGAGTATCGCCCCCGGTGATGAAACTCCCCAATCATCCCGTAATAAAGTTGTTGTTGTTGTTTATCATCGTCCACCCTTACACAAGCTAATGTTTAAGAGTTAAATGGATGTAGTGCACCTGGTTCACATATGTGATTGTAACTATGATCTGTTAAGGTCAACCTGGAGCGATTTTTCTTTTCTCCTTTTTTTTTTTTTTGGGAGGAAGTTCGCGCGACAGATTTCAGACAGCGTTCCACAGCCAGTTGTTCACTGGCACAGGCTCAATGCCACAGAAAACAGGCGGACGGCGTCGGAGAGTGTTGCTCCGATGTCACTGTTGCTAGAGCACAAAGTGAGAGCTTAGTGAAATCAGTCGTTCGAAAAAAATGCGCTCAACGTCACAAATGTTACAACTCCAGTTTCACTCGTATCATAACATGCTCCGACTGCATTAGTTGCGAACGTGGGCCGCAGTGTTTATCGCTTCAGCCCCAAAATCCATGGGCAGTTCAGCTTCCTTCAAGAGCGTTCTTGCGGTTTCGACTATAGTGTCCTGTTCATTCTCTCTGCTATTCCATTTTGCGTAGGCGAGAACGGAACAGCCCTTTCGTTAAGAATCCCTTTCTCTCTGAAGAAAGAATGCCGGCTCAGGAATTCAGACCATTGTCTGTCCTGACACGCATGAAGTTTCTGCTTGTTTGACATTCTGCTTCAATTATGAAGTCTACCAGTCTTTCGTTCACTTCGCTTTTGTACTTCAAGAATCTCACAGCTACTCTCCGGCTGTGATCGTCGACGATGACTAGTACATAGCGGCTTCCCCCGAGTGAGCTAACCGGGAAGGGCCCACAAACGTCGACGTGTATATCAGATCCAGCACGCCACTGGATTCTGGTTCATTTGAAGGCTTGAAGGGACCCCTGGAATGCTTTCCAACGATGCAATCCTCGCACTGTCCGCTGGCTTGCTTTAAACTAGGCGTACCTCGAATGACTCCAGTTTGAGACATCTGCACCAGCGTTTGATGATTCAGATATCCCATTCGGCGATGCCATAACTCAATGTCACCCAGTCGCGATTCACCGGCTCGTTGACTTCCAGTGGGTATCTCAGTATGTAGCTTGTAGATTCCTCCTTCTTTTACACCGTCAAATACGAATTTGTCTCCTTGATACACTTTGCATAAGTCACTTTGCAAGCACCACTGAATGTGACATCCATACCTTTTTCCGTCAGCTTCGACGTGGAAAGTAAATTGTCCGCCATGCCTGGGACGTGGAGAACATCCTTTGCAGTCATAATGTTTTTCACGTTCCCTCGTTCCCTCCTATTCCTCCTATACAAAGACTATTGCCGTCAGCCAGTGTGACATTTTTTCTCCGTCACGTCAACGTGACGGAATTTCTCCTGGAAATTTCTCCTGGAAATTCTCCAGGATGTCGCGACATCCGGTCATATGGCTGCTTGCTCCTGGATCAACGGACCAAATATCGCAGCCTTCGTTGCTCCCGTTGACCATCACAACTTGAAGGGCTAGAAAGTTTATTTGTTCAGATTCGGGGCATTGCCCATTTCTCTATGACGCGATTCTTGCTTTATGTCCCCTCTAGTCGAGCTTCGACTTCTGAGGTTGTTCTCTGACTTGCTGCTGGGCACCTGACTATTGGAAGTATTCGTCGGACAACGTTGAGCAATACGAGGTGTGGCTATTAAATAACGGGATTCCACATCTGGAAGGAAGTGTACTTCGCGGATCGGGAAACGCACGCGCAGTTTAGTGACCTTGAACCTTCCACAACGAGCCCCGAGAAGCCGCGTTTTGTTGTCGCTCGTTGTCTATCTGCTGGAGTCCGTTGCAGGGAGGGGTATACGCTCTACAAGTTGTTTTCTGCGCATGGGAAGAGGGCGAGAGAGTACAATGACGTGGGCGCATGCATATTGGCTAAGGAGCCGACTGCACCACGTGCGCAGCTTAGAAAGGTAAACAGTGCGGAAAACCCCATGCATTTGGCTGTGTTTTGTGTCTTGTTCGCTCGAATATAGTGAATACGTGCTGTGTGTACGGGTGCACTTGTTCACATTTGGAGGGAGTGTCGCTTTTCACATTCCCGAAAGAGACAAGACTGCGTCGACGATGGGAAAAGGCAATTAAGCGTCGATACTGGCGGGCGACAGATACGCAAGCTGTCTGTAGCCGCCACTTCAATCCTGACGCCATCGTACATCAAGGAAACCGGAAACGCTTGAAACCAAGTGCTGTGCCGACACTTCACCTCCGTGGTGCCATCAAAGAACAGCTACATGACAGCCCCCGTGGTAGGTTTGATGACTTGTTTTTGCGTGTTTCCAACGTTGCTGTGAGTGAGATAGCGTGATAACAGTGATATATCGCACATGAACAGATAGAAGATGCAGCACATCTCCGTCTACCAAGATTCGGATGCCACTCGCAGAACTTCAGGCACCTGCGGTGAATCACCCCAGGCCATAGTCATGATTTAGTTGTTGTTGTTGTTGTTGTTGTTCAGGCACCTGAAAACGTCCGCACGCCAGTCTTTCACTATCACGAAGTCCAACCTGCATGCGAATGTCCCGGAACGGAAATGTCCTCGCCATGTACAGGTAAATAATGCAAAGCTTAAGTCTAAGTCATTTTGCCTGTTATGTGAACATCTAGCATCGCAGTATCAGAGCTCTGCGCACGGTGTGGAGCACTACGTGAACCAGTTCACACCATGAAGTGGATCAGGATGTGGACATGTCTGCAGCTGGATGCGGTGGGTTCCAGATTAGAAAGAGGGAGGGGGGGGGGGGTCATGATGTTTTGATCCCCTCCACGATTTCTGTCTTCACATTGTGTTTAATTGACCTGCAGGAATTCATAATTCAACACAGCAACCACTAGGGCAGTCTGGAGGTGAGGATGGCACCATCAAGGATTTCCTCTCGCCCACATCGGATCAAGAATGCTGCAGACATGGCTGTCAAGGAGAGCTCGGTATGTATTTTATGGCATAGCTAGGGACATTGCTAGTCCACAGTACAGGGAGGTGTGTAAAGCAATTCTCATGCAGCACTTGCACAGACACGCATAACGAATATGAGAAGCAGATGAGCACGGGAACTACAACCAACATGTACGAACAGGGGCAGGTTGAACCCATCTCCAATGAAAGCCTTGTCCAAACCACAGAAACATATGAGTGCCATGAAAGCAGTGATGGGCAGTACTTGAACTACCAAGTATTCAAGTAGTACTTTAAGTACATTTCTGTGTTCTTGTACTTTACTTTAAGTACATTTTAAATCGTGTACTTTGTACTGTGCTTAAAGTACTTTTTTTCCGAATACTTTGCCATCAAGTACTCAAGTACCCAAAATTGGACCCCAGACAAAAAAATCACAAAAGATCATAAAAAATAAAAAATGCACCCTACTAAGAGCGCTAAAGTGACAACAAGAAAACGAAAACACACACATAGCGCTATCTTTGTGTTTTCGTCTTCTTGCCATCATTTTAGCGCTTTTAGTGGGATGCAGTACCAACAGTCCCAGTCTGACATTTTACCAAAAAAGGATTTTTGTGCTTTTAAAGAGCATATTTGTTGAAGCAAATCTATTGTTGAAGATGCTTGAAATGTTGAAAAAGTATCATCGCTTCTATGATTATGTAAAACGAATGGAATGCAAAGACACGCACACATTATGACACTGCAACCGGCAGCACAATGGTCAGTTGTCATTTCAGTTCTCCTAATGCAGGGTTCTACTCGTTTTTTTTGTATGGTTTCCTTCATTGGCAATTAATAATCAGTTTATATCACAATATGTGATTGCATTACATGGAGATCATTCGACAGTTGTGTAAAAATGAAGGCTTAGATTGTGCTTCATCCTTTTTTTACTTTCTTCATATTCTTTTTTTAAACATGTTGTATTTCAAAAAGCAGCTAGGAATGCCCCGAAAATATATAATCTCTGTTGGCTTGTACTTTTCTCCCCTTGAAATTTCCTAGCCTGTTATAGGAGACGATTACCACCGGAACACCACACTAGGCAGGTGATCTTGGATCAGTCAGGGTATAATAGTATTTTGCATAATCACAGCACAGCTGACTGATTACCTCTTGTGGGATTTGCTCCTGCAAGAAGCCTTCCCCACCGGGTTGTGGTCTAAGTAACCAGTACGTTCCCCGCCGTCAACCAAGAGATGACTCTGACACCAGACTGGAATGCAACTTACATAGTTTATTCCTCTCGTACAGGTCTTCCTCGCGCGCTGCTCCGGTCCCGAATGTCCCGTTTTTCCCGCCGCTCCCTCCCGCCTCACCTCCCACTGACCCCAATCCGAGCGACAGAACGGCACGTGCGGTGAACTTGGTCAGTGGAAGAAAACCTGCCCGGAGGGCAGCTGAGAAGGCCGGGGGCCTCAGACAAAGGGCCGCCCCCTCCTCGCGACCGGGTCACCACACTCTCTACATGTTACTGCAAATTATGCCATCTGATTAAGTCCATATTCGCGAGTTAGCACTTAAACTAGGACTTTATGGCTTCAGAGTATTTGTCAAGGATGCTCGCTAAAGTGTTGCCAAAAAAGCAAGACACAGATACTAAACAGTGAAATGCAAAGTGATACAAATGAAATTGGCAATGTACTTGATGAGTACTTAATACATTTTGAATTGGGTACTTTGTACTGTACTTGAAGTACTAATGATGCCAGGTGCTTGGTACTTTACTTGAAGTATAATTTTGAGGTACTTTGCCCATCACTGCATGAAAGTACTGGTAAGAAATCATATTACGTACCGTGGCGCGCAGGCTTACCATAACCAGCAAAGCACGTGTCGCCGGGTGGTGATAAACGGCTGCAAAATGAAATTGAGATGATCCACTATCCCGTTGAAGGGAGGGTCGGTACGCACAACGGAGAAGTCGAAACGCGACCGCATCCATTAAGCGTACCGAACCTCCCTTCAAGGGGATAGTGGATCGTCCCAATCACGTGTCCAGCTGTCTATCGGTGAACGATCACACACGCTTTGCTGGGTAAGGCAAATCTGCGTGCCACTGTAAATTCCCCCTTGCAAGAATCTTGCCCTAGTACTAATAAGAAAAGTGCACAAAGAGACAACACAAGAGATATAACCTTTTGATTCTCTGTCTAGTTTTTTTGTTTCTGTCTGTTTATGCATTTTGCTTATTATGTCTCCTCACCTACTAGCCTAACACTCCATGCTCATTCACTAATAAATTTTGTTAAGGTATAGGAAAAATGCTAGGAAATGTGGAATACATATGAAAATGCATAATGTAAAACCCCGAGACTAGCGAACACGAAAGGACAGACACAACACGAAGTCTCAACTTTTGAGACTTCGTGTTGTGTCTGTTCTTTCGTGTTCCCTCTCGGGGATTTACATTATGCATCATCTTCACCAGCTCGCTTGCTTCCTAGCCATTTTTTCACTGACATATGAAAACTTCACCTTCACATGGGCACAACTGATAACACGTACGACCTGGACAATTACACACCAGGAGGTCCTGTGCACAATTACGAAGCACAGCTTGGTATGTCTTAGACCACACATTCAGGTGCAATGTATTTTTTTAGTATGTTGCAAATTGGAGGTATTGGTAAGACATGAAACGTGCAAGTATGAGAATTAGATGACAAGCATTATAATTTGCCCTTGTCTAGCATCTCGTAATTTTGTAAGTATATTGCTCTGCATATGTGGCATGTCATTTTCCTTGCTCTGACCTCTTTAGGTCAACTATGTGCCTTGTTGCTTGAATAAGTGGCACAGCCTAACTCTGACACTTATTTACTGCAGAGGGGCTGAGACAAGAGAGTCAGCGCCTGTAAGGTATTTACACAGCCTCCTTGAGTGATGAACAGCTATGTCTCTACACTGGCATGCCTGCAACAAACTTTCGTGCCCTTGCACAACTAATTTGCAAGCTTGAAATCAGATACTACAGTAACACTCGTGTTGCAAGAATTAGTCTTGAGGACCAGCTTCTGTTGTGCCTCACAAAGTTGAAGCTAGGTACCCCCTGATGGTGACTTGGCATTTAGATTTTCAGTCAGCCATACAACTGTTCAAAACGTCTTTGTGACATTTTTACATGTTCTTTATGAAGTCCTCTATGAAGGCATTATGGTGACAAAGAAGGTCAAGGTGCCTTTTCAGTTGCATGAAATGCCACCGCAGTTTGTACAGTATCCGAATTGTGCTTTAATTATTGATTGCTCTGAAATTGAGATTGGGGCACCTAGACAGAGCCTGCAGGCCCAGAGTGCTTCATATTCAAATTATAAGTCGTGGTATACTGTAAAGTTTTTGGTCGGTGTAGCCCCAAATGGTGCTATTTTACACGTTAGTGAGTGTTACTTGGGATCAGTGAGTGACGGAGACATTGTGCGCTCTTGTGGTGTTCTTACCATGCTTCATGAAGGAGATCTTGTGTTAGCTGGAGCTTCCTAATCTATGATCTAATGCCTTCAGGTGTATCATTGAATGTGCCTCCATTTTTGCGTGCACGCCAATTTACAAGTGGGGAAGTTGAGCTAACAAAACGAATAGCATCTTGCCGTATTTAGGTTGAGCGAGCTCTTCGAAGGGTAAAGGTGTTTAAGATCCTATCTACAGTGAAGGTGCATAAGCGACCACTGGTGTCGAAGATCGTAAGGGTGTGCAGCTGTCTTGCAAACCTGCAGCGACCAAGAAATGACTTATAAATTAAGATGCTGTCCAACTGCTTTTACCTTCGTTGTACAAGCCATGTACTTTTTATTGTGACTACAGTGTACATTTGCATTTGTGTATATATATGTAGATATCATCAATTTACTTCAAGCCATGTGCTCTGTACATTGGTTTTCTCATTTTGTTGCAGCAGTGGAATTGTAATTAAATGTTCAGCTTTTATTTCACCAATGGGCATCATTCTGTTTTTGTAGAAGTCCAACAGTTCCGGGATTTTCAGGTCTTGCCATGCTTGTTCTGGGTACACCCGTGTGCAGTAAAAGTCCACTGAGATCCACACAGAAGTCGCAGTACTGGCGTCCCGAAAAAGCAAGGCAGCCCTGAACTTGGTGATAGTAGACGTGGTCCTGGTTTAAAAGCCCCTGTTCTGTTAAGCAACCCTGTTTCACACCAAATATGGTTTCAACATTCTGAAACCGGATGGACCATGGGCATTTTACTTCAAGCAGCCCATCATTGTTCACGAGGCCACCAGGGCTACCACCGAGCAATCCCCTTTGATGTAGCCACAGTCCAGATGGTATTACACTATTGCCACTTTTTTTCTTGTATTCTTCTATGGCGGTAGCCTCATTGCTTTGTCCCCATATAATGGCGGATTGAGTGATTGAGTGGAGAGGTTATATTCTCCTAGGAAATAAAGTATACGACTAAAACATAACAGAACAAGTCTGAGCATGAAATTACAGCACTTCTGATGCAATGAGGTTGAGCATGGTTTATTAAAAGCTATGGTACAAAGACAGGCATCAAACTAGGGAGCACAAAGAAATTAACCTTCTGGGCAATCGAACTCCCCCTGAACAAACTTTGAGGTAGAAACTACGATGCTTACGTTAAAATGTTGGAAGTTCGTTTATGCTATTAGCGACCACCAGTTCATTCTTCCTCCTTTTCAGCGTTACAATTACAATGTAACGATAATGACAATGTAATGTTCTTACATGCTAATAACTTCCTTTTCGTTTGTACAGCAGGCATCACAAAGAGAATATGAAGACACAGATACGATTGAAATTATGTAACAACCGTAAAATGAAAAAAGGAAGTCGCTGAAAAGGTCAGCCAGCTGTGGGTTCATGCCCTACAGCTGGCTAACCTTTTCAGTGACTTCCTTCTTTCATTCCTCTTAGGCACATGAGGCTTGTGTTTGTGTTGTCCTTTCTCTGTGTTCCAGCTTCAGGACATGAATTTCCATAATTAACTACCCTAAATTGGGAAACTTGCTTTACATGCGTATTTACTTGCATATACTGCGGCGCTGTCTTATTTTATTCCATTTGATGGCATTTAGCTCACGCTTGAGGTTGATCTTGCGCTCTAGTATCCTTCCTCTGTTCGCTTCCTGTAGTTTCAGCCAAGCACATTTTGTCGTTGTTTATTTAATAACATAGCATGCTTGTGACGTCGATAGGGTCTGGACGACTACGTTGAGCGCCTCCTGATCCTTCTTTTCCCAAGCCACCCTCGCTGCAGCCTCTCTTGGAGGTCCTCCTCTACAGTAGCCCAAAGCCGCTTTGCCTTGAGGCACACGTACACCTTGTTTTCTCCCCGTTGGATAATTGTTACCTTCCAACTTTTGGAAGTGGGGCACAGGGAATCCTTCTGCCATCTTCACGCAACTCCTGCTACGCCTTCGCAAGATATTCACTTGTCGTCATCCACTAAATTTTCATCTCCACGCGCTGAGGTACTGCTGCAAACTGCTAAGGTGTGGCTCGAAGGAAGCAACGGCCGGAGGATCCTAGCCAGAATCCTTCTCGACGGCGGCAGCCAGCGTAGTTTCATCCGTGGCGTTGTGAAGGTGTTGGTGTATCTTCCGTCCCTACCAATCGTTCTGGCTTGTGACCTGGACCGTAGTAGAATCCGTCCCTGGGCCCATAACCTTTGTTGCAGAGGGTCAATGGGTCTTATACCACGTCGTAGACAACAGATTGCTAACGGCAGCTAATGCATACACGTCCGAACCCAATCTTGGTATGGCTATGGAATGTCCTGCTCGAGCTGCACGCTCAACCACGTGATTTTCATTGCACACGCTCATATACTCATAAGTTGATAAAAAACACGTAGTCCCGAAATACACATTTGACGCACACAGTTTTGAATATTATAACATTTTCCACAACTAAGACATCAGAGCACACGCCACGTCAGCGGTGTCAAGATGCGCGCAAAGTGCCAAGTGCAAAGCGCCAAGTGCAAAGTGATGTAGTTTGGTGCTTCCCGAATTTTCAATTCTATTTAAAGAAATGAAAGTCTCAGTCAAAATTAAATGACCCTTGTATGTTCGTGGTGCATTACATGCCCCTTGAAAGCACTTCCAATTTACTCTAAAATCTCGGTATTTTTTTATTTATTCTTTTTAAGTGTTTCAGTAACCGGAGTTGAGCAAGAAATGCCATGCCCTGATGACTCATTGATCGGGTTCGTTTCCTTTTCTATCGAAATTGTCTGGCGTCTGGGTTCCCTGCCCCCGCGCCAACGAAGGGTATCAGTTTTTGACCCAAGTCCAAAATGCCCCAGTCATTAACCTATAATAATGCGCGAAGCATACGTGCAATGCGCATAGACTTCATCCAAATTGCCTTCTTGAAAGGGCAGCTATTTGTTGCAGCGCAGACAGTGAAACACAAGCGAAAGCTGTTTGTGACTGTCAGTAAATACCCTGATTTTGAGATGTTCACGTTGCCAGATGACTATGCGTTTATGAGAGTAAGCGTATTTGCAGGACAGCTTCTTATCATTGTTTTTTTTTTTCTTTTTTTTTTTTTTTTTGTACTGCACAATCCTTTAATTTCACGACCCAACTTTTGTTTGTCGCCCAAACAAGGCACATATTCGGAAATCTAGATGCTAAATTGCATGTCTCGATAGCCTCACTTTGTGATGCGCGTTAGATTGCCCTTACTATATTTAATTAAAGTGGAATTGCGGATACCATAGGACTTGGATCCTTATTATGAAGGGCCTCGTTATTTCATTCCCCGCATCCCTACCAGCAATGGGGTAGAGTATCTCCCCTGGCGATGAAACTCCCCATTCATCATCTTGTAATAAAGTTGTTGTTGTTAAGCGGAATCAGACCAGCTTGTGCTGCGAATCACTTCAAACGCTCATTAGCAACCAAGTGTGAAAATGAAGTTTTTGATAGTATTACTGTTTTCGAAGCGACAATAATTTTTGCTTGAAATTCCTCTCGAAAAACTTAGAGCCGCGGAAGTACCAGCTCTCCGGTATGCCATGTCACAGTCGTCGCCTTCTCTCCGAATATCGAATACTAACTCGGTTGGAAAAACCAACTACGAAGAATTAGTGAACTCCGAACCACACTTCCGAATATATTTGAAAATAATCTCTGAAAACCCAGATACCATGTACTTTATATGAGCTCCTTCCGCCTATCCTGCTGATCATGTGACGTTCGCCTCTGTATAGAGCATATTAACATGTGCGCGTGCTAAACTGCAGCATTATATTTGCAGGAACAAAAAAAGATCAGAAACAGTCTGCCTGAGCATAGCTCTCGTTGATAGAACAGTTTGCCCTTCTACGTTATTACACTATTACCAGACGCTCATCTATTACCCCCGCGGACTCCTCTCTCAATTTCATATTTCATCATTTCATCTTCATATACTGTACTGCTTCAGTTGATCCTATATAGGTAACACATGTCGCATATACTGTTTAAGGCTGGACACTACCCTCAGAAAAATCCTGGATCGTTAAATTGCTATCGCCGCACTACATAAAGCAGCAGATTCATATTCATGGATGCAATGCATCGTTTCGTATTCACACACTTTCCGTAGAGTTAGCCATTCGTTTTGCGTAAATAAAGAGCTATTGCTCACCATACTCCATAGCTTGTTCTGAATAACTGGTCCACTAGATCTGCATGAAATTCGTCAAAGGCCTCATGTGATCGAAATTATCCGCAGTACTACCCTGCAGCGCTCGACTTACGAACAATTCTGCTCTCACTTATCTTTTAACGGGAAGTTGGTCATCTGATGGAACACTGCGCTGAAAGGCATTGTTTCGTTCACTGCCATACATCACCTGCAGGCCATGGCAGGTGTGAGGATGACAGAAGTAGATCTAAATGTTCATACAGCATGCATCGCGTATGCCAGAGCGTGATGAGACAACTGCGCAAGAAATGCCTCTTTACTGGGTGTTAGCTCTTCATATATTTCATGACAACGCGCTTTTCAGCACACGATTTGATATCTCCGACGGTAATTAGGTGGAGGCGCCCTAAGAGGGAGTAGAATAGCACCTGTGTTTAATATGGGTAAAATACACTCCAGCGCTGTAACACGGCGCTGTTACACAACTTTCCCCCGAAAACGTTGTCAGCATTTAAATTGCCACGTCTTGCCCCGTGTGCATGTAATCGGTTTCACTAATTTTTCTGTTAAACACCGCGCAACCAAGAATGTCCATATTTTCATATATCTAGACCAATGAATAGAGAAATAGGATATGCACTTCCATAGACAGAATAATCCTGCGAAACGCTGCTGCACAGATGACAAGAAAAATGACTAATGAAAATCGCGCCTTTTTGCGGGTCTTTACATTCCAGGCAAAAGTAATCAATTTCTTTTTTTCTCTCTCTCTTCAACACAAAATAAATCAGGATAGTACTCACGCGCAATAAAGGTGACATACAGAGCCACCAATGCGTATGGTTACAAGCGGAAGGAGCGACGCGTCCCTGCGACAGGCGACGTCGAACACAAAATGTCGCGTCTTGGCCTGTGTCCAGACATGTACAAGATGCTCAAAAATGTATTTAAGATAAGATAATAAATACCGACGTTAGAATGTAATTAAGATAGAGTACAAAATAGTTCAAATACAATTAAGATACTATTTATCCTTCAACACAAAAAGTCACCAGTCACTGGTCAATGCGGCAAGTCGCCGCTATGTGACATGAATCACCCAAACCCCGCGTACTACGCAAGCCGTCTCTGTGTGGTAGGAGTCATCTGAACACAAGTCCCAGAGATGAGAAAGAGATACCACATAACTCCACTAAGTATATGTGACCCAGAGCAAAGCAAACTTCTAGCAGGTCCCTGCTCGGTGAGGTCAGAATTCGGCGTTACCGCGTCAGGGCACACATAATATAGAACCCTCACTCGCCAAGGATTAGTACACACGGGGCAATATCTCTAAATGGAGACGTCCAAGAAGGGCCAATGCCCGGGTCAAGTCCGAGGGACTCCGGAAATTTCCACTGAACAAGCAAGATAATGGAAAGACGAGACACAGAAAGTTTGAGAGGGAGATCCAAAATATGTAATTAGAGTATTGAGTAGAAAATACCATAAAATGTATTTTAAATAGAGTACAAATACACAAAAAAAGTATTGAGTAGAGTACCAAAATACCGCAAATTGTATTTAAGATACGTTATCTATTTGGAGTATTTTAAATACAATACTCCAAATACGTACAAGTCTTTCTGTGTCTCATCTTGCCCCACCTTACCCTACTAATCCATCAAATCAGGTGAATAACCTCTATCCTCCTCTAAGCAAAGCATCAACCACGGCAGTACATGCGGCTGCGGAAATTTGAAATAAGCGCATTTGATGTATTTACACGTATTTAAACAAATAAATACTGAAAAACAGCACTTAAATATAGGTGTAATTGAATTTTTCCAAACTGTGTTTAAATACGGGATATAAATGCGTGTGTTTATATTTTAAATAGTATTTAAAATGAAACGTATTTTAATATTGTCCATCCCTGCACCCAGGTAACTCGAAAGGAACCTTCGCCAGGCGAAAACTCAAGGTTAGCGGAAATCACTTCGTAACCCGTCGTCGAAAATTCAACTCCCGTCACCCGAGGGCGGCGGGGGTATCTATTCTCCACAAACTTGCTCCACAGCAGGTGAGTGACCTAGGGGTGTGACGTCCCAAGGGTGGGCAGTACTAGTAATACTTTGTATTATAATACTCATTTTCGAAATGTACTTGGAGAATGACAGTCAAGAATACCAGTCCGGCTTAGTGTGGTCAACAGTTTATTGTCTCCAGGCTTCCACTCGCGAGCTCCCTGTTCCTTGGTGCCACGCGCCAGACTGTCGTCCTTGCGGCTCGCTGGTCCTTTTCTTGGCTTGGTCACCTGACCGCCTCATCGTCGGAGCCCTTCATCTTCTTCACTCCTGACTCCTCCCCCCTATGACTATGATTGTCTCGATAAGTAATGTGCAAACTATATATTTCTGCTTTTCTTTTCATTTCTTTCTCCCCAAGTTTTACATCAACGTACAGCTAATATTACTCGTGTAATACACACAAGTATTAGTATTATGTACTATAATACATCAGTATTACATATCAGTATTACAATACCTACTTCCAGGAAGTAGTATGCATTAGTATATTATAATACAAAATACGAGTATTACTTCCCACCCCCGGGATGTCACACCTTCATTACATTCCTTCCCGTCATTACCTTAGCTGGAAGTTTTTATGAAGCACATGAAGTAGCCACTGAACGAATTTCGTTGTAGTGCCTAACAACATGCTTTATGTAGTATGCTATGTGCTAAAACGTATTTCCTGCGCATCATGGTTATCATGCCGGCCTATCGGTAGCTCAGTCAGTAACGTGTTGTCTTGCTGAGGTCAAGATCACGGGTTCAATCCCGACCGAGGACGGTAGCAATGTAGTGGAGGCAAACATTGCTTCCAGCACCACAAGTCGGTGATTTCCGGCTCACGTCAATACAACTCCAGGTGGTCGAAACGACAGGTGACACGTGCAGCATGTCGCCACACTAAAGGCTGACACACCTTGCGTGTAAATCTACTCCAATTACCTCCTGCTCGTAACATTCAAAGTACGTTTGCAGGTGGAAAATTACCTGTATTTGTAGAATGCCAAAATAGTTCTTTGTTTACCGGTGAATGGTACGATGCACTTCACGTGTTGATTTTATTCTTGAAGGTCCTGGAAGGCAGCTTGGAAAGACATTAACCAACCCCTTGGTACGACATGTGTCAACATCAGTTATTTGTATTGTGATTAGCACGAATTTTTATGGTAAACAACATGGTAAAAAATGCCATGGCAAAAAAAAAACATGGTATGGTAAAAAACACCTCCGGAATGATGTTTCGAGGTTTTCCTTGGGTTTTCCGAACACTTTCCAGACGAATGTCGGCACAGTTCCCCCTGAAGTCGGCCCAGGACGCATACTAACCCCCCTGTCCCCCACTCCTTCCTTGCTGTCCTCTCTCCATCTGTCCCCATCTGTACGCTGCTCATAGCCACAGTTGCTTCGCGGCACCAACACGGAATAAAAAAAATCGTCCGTCCAACGGCTGTAATGTTTCAACCATGGCCGCTTCGTTATTTTCTATATGCTTAGTTACCGCAGCAGGATAAAAAAAAATGCAGGATTAAGCACCGTTAAACACACCCTGCATTACAGGTATGCCCTTTCTCACATGTTTCCCACATTACCAGCGACACCTCGCTTTATAAAATAGAGCTAACTAAATAAATAAACGAAAGACAGGACTCAAGCCTTTTCAGCATGTTTTCCGCAGTAGCTTGACTGTGCGGGAGCTACATAACGATGCCATTTACCCTCACACATGGGCGAATGCATTTGTAAGTTGTCGCCGCCATTCATGACAAGAACATTTTGTATACCGCCCTCGCACAATGAACTTCCTAGTAGAATATTTGACATTGACCGGAAGCAACCTGCGGACAAATCCGGTGTTTTGTGGGAGACTTCCAGTCGTAGATATGCGCAGGCGTCGATGGCCCGCTCTCTTGCTGGTGTCGGCGGTCATTGCAACGTGGCTGTGGAAAAGTCGACCGAAGCATGTTGCAGAATCCACTCCTACGGGTCTGCCGCTCCAGGAAATGTATGACATAGATCATTTCCCAACTGAACCACCGCTTTGGTGAGTAACGTATTTTGTTCACTGTCCTAAATTTAGACCTACCGTTTAGCGTCAAGTTTCAGAATGCAAGGCTCTTTGTCTTTTCCTTCCAAGTCAATTGCATTCTCTTAAGCTCACTGAGAAAAACTGGAATAGGAAACAGGCGTGGTACCCCAGTGCACAACAAAATTTCAGTCAAGACGAGCAGTGTCTCATGTATTCATGTCGAACACGTTCAGTCAGTCAGTGGATTCTGCCCTTGTTTCTTCTATATATAATTAACATATTTGTGGAATTCTCGAATTATTAATACAGTTCGTTAATTTGAGTCTTTCACTGAACCGCAGGACAGCATTACGCCATAGAGCCAACAAAGTTGATGATAGCCACTTACTAGCTGCTGCGAAATTCACGCCATCTGGGAGCTTCGTAGGATTTCAAGATGCCGTCGCAACATACGGACACGTCGAGCAAAGCCTCTTGGAAATCAACCGCTTCATGGCTGTTCAGCTAAGACGAATACTGACCCGAGCTCCCGAACCTCTGGCGCGTCGCCTAAGAACCCTCTCAGTGACGACACGAGAACGGGCTCGATTTCTTCTTGAAGAGGTGAAGTCCTTAGCGCACCAGACTGGCATTCTCAAGAAGAAACGTGAAGCACTGTTCGACCTGAAGAACAAGGTCCGCAGGCTTATCGAAGTGAATCAGCACCAGAACAACTGTTCGAGAGTCTTAACGTGCCGCCTGGCCAACCCATATGGGTTCTCCTCAGGAATCCACGATGTGCTCTGGTGTCTTGTCAGAGGTGTTCAGCTCAAACGTCCAGTGATAGTAGATTCTCAGCCCTGGCATTATGACCCGTATGGTTGGAGTCGAATCTTTCTGCCACTGACCTACAAGTGTCCTGAGAAGCCTGACCGTTCGTCAACCTGGCCAGGAAACAACTGTAAGCAAACGCACTCCAAAGAAACCATGACAGGGAGTTACTGGGGATTCCGTTATTCTCAACCCGTTAGATTTGGAACCTGTATTTAAAAATTTGAAAAGGTAGCCGACTGTTCTTGCTATTCGTTGTAAGTGTACCTAATTTCGATACGAAATTTCCCTGCTCTTTAAATTACCCAATTTGTGTGGACTTATCGTATCGTTCATGACGTCATAGTTGCACCACTTACAACTTGCCAATTTATTCATCGGTGTAAGCTTTTCTTTTTCATGAATTCACCTTTGACCCTGGTTGTACCTCCTGTGAGGGGTGCATCTGGATGACAGTGGAGGCAAATGCCAACTTTTTTTACAGCTTGCGCCTGCGTTATAACTATTGTTCCGGATTCTGCAATTGATCTAAAAAATAAAAGAAACAAAAATTGTATCCGAAAAACTCCGCCTTTACGTGTTCCAGTACCGAGATCTCAGCAAGAAAAGTCGTGTCCTGATGTCTAGTTGACGGGATTCGTTTCCTTTTTTGTCGAAACTGCCTCGTACCGCGGGTTAGTAGCCCACGAGACTATAGGAAGGGTGGCTCATCGGACCCAAATCCACTCAGCAATACTCTCTCACTTATTGCCTGATGCATCCACGTAATGCGGGTTAAAGGTACTGTAAAGCAGTAGACAAGCATGATATGTCGGTGACGTGACTAGAGACTTTGTTGCTTCGAAATACCATATGCGGAACCGTACGACCGACAACGCGCTATAAATATTTTTAATTTGCCATGAAAAATGCGACGTAATGGAGCGGTGCGACGCCTGGTGTCAAACAACCTCCTGTACAGCGGGCAACACTGAAAATTGGTATTACACACTATTACATCGGAACTTCGTTATTTTAGTAACCATGCTGTTAGTTCCCTGTTTACTTATGCATTCTGAAACCCCTGTTGACGGTGTTTTTTGCGAAGTAACCCAGCGCTGGCCGCTGTTCAATGGAGGCTCTCCCTACTTCTCTGCTGCGCATGCACGCTCCTTCTGTTCGCGGCCTCTTTCGAATGAACAAACTCTCTGTGTGAATCCCTGTGAACAAACAAATCCCGACGCTGTCTGGCTTCTTGAACGTCTGACACATTTTTTTTTTTTTTCAACGGCACAGCATTTCATTTCAGTTCCTTATCCGTTTATCCTCAGATGTGGATCGTTGTGTGGATTGCAGGGGCGGATTTTATGGTGGATTGTGGTGGATTGTTATGTCGGGCCCAGTGTTATACGCATGCAATGTGGTTGCCGCCGTATGTGGCAGGAGTACGGATTCATTTCGAATACCTAGTACAGTGATGCCCGTAATCTTTAATTGTACTTTTCTAATTAACTACACAGTCGATTGGAATGAAACTTGCGGCAGTTTTTGTCCTGGTGGCTTGGGCTATCGAATAGCCACACTATGACATTTGATGGGTGCTGCTTTACAGTACCTTTAACTCCACCTTTGCCTAGAGGAACCTCCACATTATAATCACTGAATAGGACACCTTATCTACTCGACATGAAGTCATTTATGCCGTTTCCCTGTACTGGAACTACCTGGAAGTCCTGGCGCGCAAGAGCAAGCGTTTTTCAAGGCAACTTCTCATTTTTTGTGAGTACGGTCATTTCACAGTTGTCGTTTTTTCTCTCTCCAAATGTCGGATATTAACTCGATGTTAAAAAATAAACGACGAAAAACTGAATTCTCAGAAAATAATAACCTCTGAAAAACACCATCCGAATATGACGAAAGCAAACATCGAAATCCCGCAATCCCGTTTATAACTTTCAGCGCTTGCACAATAAATAGTGCTTGTCGTGAAACCTGCGCTAATTTTCTAAAACGAGGAAGATTTTATATAAGGAGACTTCCGCCTGATTGTAATTGCCACATATCGGGGGAAACGTGCACGTACTTACACCAAGACAACGAATGTCTGTATTTTTCTTGATATCGTTAGACTTTCTGTGCAACAAACAGTATAAATGTAAGGACTCTGTGCTGTGTACCGTTAATCACGCGAGCCGTTAGTTGTTAAAGCCATGCGCGCATGAAGACTCCAACCTCCGACATGAAGGACTGGCCCGGCTGCAAAATAGAATCTGAAAACCCACTATAACAACTGCAAGCACAATTTTTACAACTCAAACCCTCTTAGAACTTTTCACCGGCGATTTAATATCAGCAAAGGGCTGTCATTAAATGTTCAGCTGTGTTAAAGCATTTGTCATGTCTTTCTTTCTCTGTCTCAGTTTTTGCCGTTTGGAATATGTACCAGCTCGCCTGTGCCCTAGCTCTTTTACCGTTAGCTGTTCCTCAACTGTGAAGTAAATCTTCCCTAGGCACACAGTAAGACGAAAAATGCGTTCTCTTCCTCGAAGTCCTGTAGCCCATGACTCATATTATCTGAGCCTGTGTTTGTGCGAGTAGTTCGGGTACTCCAAATAAGAGTTTGAGATTTGTGAAACGCATAGTATGCAACAGGCCCGTCGACAAAACTTCTCAGTGTCGAGAAGTGTCCCTGTGACCATTTACACGTGGAGGACACTGTTTTCTCAATCTCAAGCTTTTACGAGCACTCTCAGACTGAGGACACGTTTCTTCTGAACTACAGGACCAAAGAGGGGACATCTCTCGGAAAATAGCGCCACCACAAAGAGAGGATCCTTCCTCGCGGTTCTCCGTTTTAAAGCCTCGCATTCTGTGCACGTAATTACCTCTGTGGAAGCTGTTACCTGTTTCCGGTTCTCTCAGTTTCAGATGCTCGCGGATCCCTTGTGGATATTCCTGATGATATCGCGAAAGAACTAGTCAGGCTTCACACAGACCCTTACGCCTGGTGGTTAGGGCAGTTCATGGCATACATCATGAGGCCTTCGCAGTCCCTATTTGACAACCTCAGCGAAACGAAGAGAAACATCACCTTCAGGTCTCCCATTGTTGGGTGAGTGGTCGGCATTTCAGGTGATGTTTTCTGGCGGGTTCTACATCATTCTCAGAACTGTGACACCATAGAATAGCTTGAGGGTTTATAGATTTATGATAATAGTTTTCGTGGTTCACGCTGACTATCCTGTGCATTTTTTTTAGTTTATCTGTAACGGCAAACCTACATAGTTTTGAAGTTGTAAGCTCTAATAAATTTGCCATTCTACGCTTCTGCATGCTCTCTTTGATACTCCTAACCGTACTTTTCAATTGAACCGACCATTAGCAAATAGTAACTGAAGCAGTGCGCCCTTGATGTTGTGAAGCCTTATATCTATTGAAGGTGTCCGTGAAGGTGAAGTATTAGGGTAAGGTGGGGCAAGACACGACATTTTGTGTTCCACGACTCCTGTCGTCGAGACTCGTTGCTCCATGCGCTTTTAACTTTACTGATAGGTGGCTCTGCATGTCCCCTTTATTGCACGTGAGTATTATTCGGATTGATGTTTGCGTTGAAGAGAAAAAAAATCGGTTACTTCTGCCTGGAATGTAAAGACCCGCAAAAAGGCGCGATTTTCTCTAGTCCTTTTTCTTGTCATCTGTACAGCAGCGTTTCGCAAGACTATTCTGTCAATTTAAGTCCATATCCTATTTCTTTATTCATTCATCAAGATATATACAAAATATGAACATTCTTGGTTACTCGGTGTTTAACAGAAAAATTAATGAATCCGTTTACATGCACGGGGCAAGACGCGAAAATTTAAATTAATGCAATTTAAATTTCATGTAATTTAGAAACTGATAAGTCAACTATTAGGTAGCTTCATACTTGTTCCTCAGATATTTATTTTCTGCATATTGCCTAGTATTTTCCAGCAAAGCAGAAGCGCACTCAAAAGCGAGCGACCAGCGACACATCAGACTGGCGATGCTTTGAAGGCAAACGACGGTGGAGCAAAATAGCACTGGGTTCTGTGTGATTTTATTGCACATCATGTGGGCCAAGGGCTCAAAGGAGCTGTGTAGGTGCTTGATTAAAAAGCGATAAAAACGACGCGATGTCCGCTGCACTGCGATTTTATTGCTTTTAAAACAGGTGCTTGTACTGCAAAAACTAATTTCTATAGTTCATTACCACGGTGTGTGTCATCTTGCTCCACGCAATGTCTCGTCTTGCCCCGAAAGTTGGGGCAAGATGAGACGATCTCCATTTTTGAATTTCTTGTTCTGTGTTTATTTTAGAACCGTCTGTGTGCGTTCTGATGTACATATAAGAAGGTCTAGACCTCTGAGGCCTATGACTACTTTTTTGAAAACATGAAAAATAAAAATTCCATATTCGATTACAAATTTCTGTATCGTCTTACCCCACTTTCCCTTATATCTGTTGAAAACAGTTGAGAAAACGTGCAAGTGAGACACCGAGCGCAGACATTTCATTGCAACACAGTTATTACAAGAAAAAAGAAACACAAGAAGAAAAACGAAATTGTGTGTTTTTTACGCCGTGTGGCTCTTTAGGCTGGCTCTGATAGAAAAAAAAAAATCATCGCCTTGCTAACGGCACTTAAAATCGACTTGAATAATGCGACATTTGTTCCAATCTGGTTTTAGAATGCACATCCGACGCACTGACAAGGGCAGCGAGGCGTCCTACCACGAAGTAGAAGAATACATGGAACACGCCGAGGAGTATTTCGCCAACATCGGGCCCGTACCAAGGCGCATATATGTGGCAACCGAAGATCCTTCGGTCTTCCGGGAGCTACAGGAAAAGTATACTTTCGTTATTTACTTTACCATGTGAGCGGGCCGTGAGTAGGAATGAGAGATCACAACGTAGTTGCCCTAACCCCGAATCGTTTCCTTGTGTCGTTTGTGAGAATACTGCAACATTTCCCCATGCCCATGCAGTTGTTCAAGCCTCCTGTATCAGACATACAGGTGGGGTAATGCATCCGATGATATGAACGGGACAAGACGCGACGATTTAATGTAATTTAAAGTTAATGCAATTTAAATCTAATGTCGTTCAGAAACGGATAAATCAACTATTAGGTGGCTTTATGCTTGTTCCTCAAAGATTTCTTTCTGAATATTCCCTGGGATTTTCCAGTAAATGTTCCTGTTTCCCATGGTATTTCCAACAAAGCAGAAGCGCACGGAAAAGCGAACAACCACCGATACATCAGACGGGCTGTGCCATGTTTGCAAAAGACGGTGGAGCAAAATAGTACCGGGTTCTGCGTGGTTTTATTGCACACCATATGGGCGGTGAGCACGGGGTTGTTTAGGGGTCCAGGGGCTTTACTTTGTCTGCTTGGATTGCAAAAACTAATTTGTATAGTTCATTTTACCACGGCGTTTCTCATGTTGCCCCACGTGATGTTCAAAAATGCAAAAATTCAAAAATGCAGACTGTCTCATCTTGCCCCAACCTTCGGGGCAAAACGAGACAGTCTGCATTTTTGAATTTCTGCATTTTTGAACATCACGTGGGGCAACATGAGACACGCCGTGGTAAAATTAACTAAACAAATTAGTTTTTGCAATCCAAGAAGATACAGTAAAGCCCTTGCGCCCCTAAACAACCCCGTGCTCACCACCCACATGGTGTGCAATATGTATAGTTCATTTTACCAGGGCGTGTCTCATGTTGCCCCACGTGATGTTCAAAAATGCAGAAATTCAAAAATGCAGACTGTCTCATCTTGACCCAACCTTCCGGGCAAGACGAGACAATCTGCATTTTTGAATTTCTTGTTCTGTGGTTATTTAAACCGGCTACGTCCGTTCTGCATTACGAGGTCAGAAGCTCTAGACCCCTGAGAATGAACCAATGGCTCGTTTTTTTTTTTTTTTTGAAAAACATGAAAAATTAAATTTGATATTCAATTTCAAATTTCTGTCTCATCTTGCCCACCTTACCCTAAAGAGGCTAGCGTTGCGTACTTCGATATTTGTCGTATCAATAATCCCCTATGGACGTATTTATTACAAGGACGACGAACATATATGGGCGTTCCCAGGATTTTTTCCAGGAAGGGAGCAAAGCGCCTCCAGTGGGCGGGGCGCAATGCGTGCAACCCCCTCATCCCTTTTCCTGGATGCGGACGCTGCGGACTGCGCGTGCGTTCATATGCTCATAATATTATGCCATCTGAGAAAAATCATGATGAGCTATGAACAAGAGTGTACAATTTGCACACGTGGCCTTGAAGCTCCAGAGGGCACGATCCCCCTTGCCCCCTCTCGGTACGCCCATGACATCGAAGGCGGAAACGAAGACAACGAAATTGGGAGCGTTGATGGCTCTTCTGTGCCACATAAGCTACTAATTACATGTACAAGATTGCGACCTACAAAAGTATACTCGTACCGACACGCCATGCCCAGCAATTACCCAATATGAATAGAGCATTGTGTTGTCCACACATAAACCACGAAATGAAATTCAACGCTGGTAAATTTAAAAGTGCTTGAGCGTCGTAGCGCAGAGCTATAATGCGATATGCACGAGCTCCATGGACGAAACGGTGCCAATGGTATAGTGCTACGAAGTACAGTGCTGGACAAAAGTTTCTTGAACACGCTCCGGCGCATTCCTTTCTCAGGGTGACACACTAGCAGCGAATGATACAGTAGGGACTTGCAAACAGGTGTCCGGGTTGCCTAGGCACACGTCTGTAAGCCCGTACAGTCCCATTCGCTGCTAGAGTGTCACTCTGAGGAAGGAACGCGCCGGAGCATGTTTCATAAACTTTTGTCCAGCACTGTACATGTATGTGTTAGGTTGTGAGGGTCTGACTCCCTTCAAAGCTGGGCTTCCAATGATGGACCAGCAGTCTTGTTGCAAAATGGCATATTTTCATAAAAGTTACATTGTCCATGTAACGTAATTGTTTGTCGTGACCCCAAAACAATGACCTCCCGTATGGTGCCGAGGTTGAAACGATATACCTTGAAACTATGTGCATTCGTTCAGCATTGAAACTAATTTTTCGTACCATATTGCTCAAGCTGAATACAATCGCTGTACTTTTTCAACAGATTCCCAAGATATCTCTTTCTGGGCGACGAGAAGGCGTCCCAAGACGCCAGCAGTCAGAGCACCCGTTATTCGGCATCTGCCCTCCAGGCAGTCGTGAAAGACATTTTCCTTCTTTCCCAGTGTGACTTGGTCGTATGTACTTTGTCATCCGGAGTGTGTCGTGTCGCCTACGAACTCATGCAAGCGCGACGTACAGACGCTACATCTCACATAGTATCATTAGACGTTGACTACTTCTATGCATACGTCCGATTCCCGCCCAGGCGTATCATCTACCCACACCGACAGGCTGCGTCCAACGAGCTGTGGTTGCGAGAAGGCGACTACGTCGAACGTCTGGGTGATCAGTCCATCATTGGGGAAGCACGAAAGAAGAAGTTTTGGGATGGCTACTCTGTTGGTGGACTCCAAGGCACAATCCTTACGGGACTCTTTCCGTCCTTCAAGGGCATCGCGCAGGTGCGCGGTTCACTATATGTATAGTTCATTTTACCAGGGCGTGTCTCATGTTGCCCCACGTGATGTTCAAAAATGCAGAAATTCAAAAATGCAGACTGTCTCATCTTGACCCAACCTTCCGGGCAAGACGAGACAATCTGCATTTTTGAATTTCTTGTTCTGTGGTTATTTAAACCGGCTACGTCCGTTCTGCATTACGAGGTCAGAAGCTCTAGACCCCTGAGAATGAACCAATGGCTCGTTTTTTTTTTTTTTTTGAAAAACATGAAAAATTAAATTTGATATTCAATTTCAAATTTCTGTCTCATCTTGCCCACCTTACCCTAAAGAGGCTAGCGTTGCGTACTTCGATATTTGTCGTATCAATAATCCCCTATGGACGTATTTATTACAAGGACGACGAACATATATGGGCGTTCCCAGGATTTTTTCCAGGAAGGGAGCAAAGCGCCTCCAGTGGGCGGGGCGCAATGCGTGCAACCCCCTCATCCCTTTTCCTGGATGCGGACGCTGCGGACTGCGCGTGCGTTCATATGCTCATAATATTATGCCATCTGAGAAAAATCATGATGAGCTATGAACAAGAGTGTACAATTTGCACACGTGGCCTTGAAGCTCCAGAGGGCACGATCCCCCTTGCCCCCTCTCGGTACGCCCATGACATCGAAGGCGGAAACGAAGACAACGAAATTGGGAGCGTTGATGGCTCTTCTGTGCCACATAAGCTACTAATTACATGTACAAGATTGCGACCTACAAAAGTATACTCGTACCGACACGCCATGCCCAGCAATTACCCAATATGAATAGAGCATTGTGTTGTCCACACATAAACCACGAAATGAAATTCAACGCTGGTAAATTTAAAAGTGCTTGAGCGTCGTAGCGCAGAGCTATAATGCGATATGCACGAGCTCCATGGACGAAACGGTGCCAATGGTATAGTGCTACGAAGTACAGTGCTGGACAAAAGTTTCTTGAACACGCTCCGGCGCATTCCTTTCTCAGGGTGACACACTAGCAGCGAATGATACAGTAGGGACTTGCAAACAGGTGTCCGGGTTGCCTAGGCACACGTCTGTAAGCCCGTACAGTCCCATTCGCTGCTAGAGTGTCACTCTGAGGAAGGAACGCGCCGGAGCATGTTTCATAAACTTTTGTCCAGCACTGTACATGTATGTGTTAGGTTGTGAGGGTCTGACTCCCTTCAAAGCTGGGCTTCCAATGATGGACCAGCAGTCTTGTTGCAAAATGGCATATTTTCATAAAAGTTACATTGTCCATGTAACGTAATTGTTTGTCGTGACCCCAAAACAATGACCTCCCGTATGGTGCCGAGGTTGAAACGATATACCTTGAAACTATGTGCATTCGTTCAGCATTGAAACTAATTTTTCGTACCATATTGCTCAAGCTGAATACAATCGCTGTACTTTTTCAACAGATTCCCAAGATATCTCTTTCTGGGCGACGAGAAGGCGTCCCAAGACGCCAGCAGTCAGAGCACCCGTTATTCGGCATCTGCCCTCCAGGCAGTCGTGAAAGACATTTTCCTTCTTTCCCAGTGTGACTTGGTCGTATGTACTTTGTCATCCGGAGTGTGTCGTGTCGCCTACGAACTCATGCAAGCGCGACGTACAGACGCTACATCTCACATAGTATCATTAGACGTTGACTACTTCTATGCATACGTCCGATTCCCGCCCAGGCGTATCATCTACCCACACCGACAGGCTGCGTCCAACGAGCTGTGGTTGCGAGAAGGCGACTACGTCGAACGTCTGGGTGATCAGTCCATCATTGGGGAAGCACGAAAGAAGAAGTTTTGGGATGGCTACTCTGTTGGTGGACTCCAAGGCACAATCCTTACGGGACTCTTTCCGTCCTTCAAGGGCATCGCGCAGGTGCGCGGTTCACCTAATGTTAGCCGAAATGAATCCCTTCGAAGAAGCTGAGCGTAAAATTTGAGGGGGGGGGATGAGTGAGTGAAGCATAAACTGTATAGTCCTAATGAATCCACATGGTTCCAAAGGTACTGTGAGGATAACTGCGGAAAAATGTCTTTGTTCAGAGAATCCCACTGAGATATCTAATAAAAGGTTTCCTGCACAGCACCAGGATCCGTCCAAGCCTTGTAAGGAATGCACAAGGAATGGAGGCGCAGGACGCCATTTTCCGCATGGCCATTAAAAAAAACAATTACCTTTATAAAATTTAAACTCTATTCATACCCACTCACTTAGTCCAGTAAACGAATGAATGAGCTGGTCAGCGAACGAAGTCCGCTACTTCTTTTTACTTCCGCGTCGCCGCAGACTTATATTTCGTGAAACTTCAGAGCGTTATATAGGCAGCAGCTGTCGTTCGCTCTAGGAAGTTGGTAGCTCGACGCCGAAAGCGCGCGTACGATCGTAACAGAGTTACGCTTACATGAAGGCACAGCGTGAATGAAGTTACGCTCGTGTAGTGCGCACATTTACAGAATTGTGGCGAAGGCAGAGCGCACTGAGCACCGTGCCGAAGTACACTTCTTTTTGTAAACGTTTTTACTGTAAGAACGTTGGAACGTATAGCCAGCCATTTTGACTCCCGCACTGCCAATAGGTAACCGAGTTGTTACACAGCCCTGACCTCTGTCTCTCAGAAAAGGGTTGAGAACGTCCTGAAGTATAGGAACATAGCGAGAGCAGATATCGTAAGAATCTTGCGGGCCACCATATTTTCCTACTTTTCTTACTCCCTATTCGACTTACAGCCAGGAGCGCCGCCAGGATTTTTTCCAGGGAGGGGGGGGGGGGGGAGGAGGGGGCAGGGCAAAATGTTTGTGTTGGTTGTGCGTCTACTGCTCCCGCACCCAGGGAAGGATAACGGACGTATTTACGTTACCGTTTCCATTTTCGTTAATGCCATATTTTCGTTTCCGTTATCCGTTTCTGGTACCAGCTTTTAATTTCGTTTTCGTTGCGTTTCCGTTACTGTTTCCGGTAATGGAACGGCTGTTACAGAGCTGCGGGAGGACAGCCTGTTCGGCTCTGTCAGCACCCTGTTTTGCCCAAGTGCTGCTTCGGTGTCACACCATACACACTACACAAGTAATTTTACGTCGTTGGGACGCGCGCATCTTGCAAGATTTTTAAAGAAGTGTAAGGACATGTCTTCAGTCAGTCTTCTGTCTCGAGCCACTCTGAGTCCAGCAACCCAAGATGGCGTAACCTTCATCCAATGTCGCATTCATAGGCTGACGCTCTCAGAAGTTAACAATGCTGCCATAGCTACGGTGAAATGAAGAAAGTAAAAAATAAAAAAAAATCATATGCTGCCCTCCTCGTGCTATGGTGGAGTAGAGTGCGTGGAGTCTATGTTGTGTAAGTCTCATGTCTTGATATCATGTAGGTAGGTAATGTCACGAGTAGGTAAGCGAGTGATGCACCCAGAGCCGTCGCCAGGCGAGTTTGCGCCCAGGGCAGGGCAAATGTGAAGAGCCCCCCCCCCCCCTTTCTCGTCCGTTGACAAAGTAAAGAAAACGCTTTTTTGCTTTTTTGCACTGCCGTGATCGTAAATTTCCGCTTTATACTGTCCAATCAACGTGCCGGGGCCTGCACTTCGGTGCCCTCTCTGGCGAGGGCGTCCGGGGCGGCTGCCCCTCTCGCACCCCCGTCACTACGGCTCTGGATGCACCCTCGATATCCAATATTGTGGTTTGTTTCCATGCTGTCGTGTAGCATTTAGAGCATTACAGGGAATGGAGTCATCAAAATACAAAAATAAAATGAAAAGTCACTGAGATGTCATCACACAGCAGTAACAGCCAGTACTCGAATTCAATACCGGACGATAATTTTCGTTTCTGTTTCTGGTAATGGAGGACAGTGGTATGCGTTTCCGTTTCCGTTATCGCTAACATCTCCAATTTCGGTAATATACTGTTTCCGTTACCATTACCGTTACCCTTCCCTGCCCGCCCCTACATTGTCTGGGCTCAGAAACCCTACGTTTCTGGAAGCCAGGGGGGAGGGCAACGGTCACCATGCCCCCCCCCCCCCCGTGATGGCACCCATGCTTACAGCATAATCTGTTCTCACATTCCTGCGCTAGCTCTGTACGTCTTCCTACGGAGGCACCTGCACAGCTCAATTTGCAATCAAGCGCACTACAGGCAACAAGGCGAGCTGTCATGCATAATGCCACGAATCATCATCGAGGAACTTCCAGGGCAGGCACGAAACGGTACATCTCATCCAGGCGCATGCTGAAGAAGAAGCAATAAGCTTCCAGACACATCGCCTGCTCTCTGGCAATCGCACGTGCTGTTTCTATAGACTTTTCGGCGCGACGCTTAAATGCGTGTGCGCTCCAAGCTGAAGAATTCATTCCTTTGGACTCAGTTGGGTTCAGAGAGCTATCACTCTTGTGCTTTTGCTACCAAGTAGTTTAATAAACCGTTTGCTGTTTATTCGACGACTCGCCGGCCCATTTCGCTTCGTGACATTTCTGGTGGAGGTGCGGGGCATCCCTTGTCCAACGGCCTGGAAGACCAACTGCGACAAAGCAGAAGACAGCTTGGTCTGCCTGCAGAATTCGGTCCATTAGAACCCCCTAAACGCAAGAAGAAGATGACTGCGGAGACCAGTACCCAAGTGGCGCAACCTGTTGCCACGCCCATAGCCCCTGCACGGTCGCCGAATATATTCAGCGGGGAGTATTACGAAGACGTGGACGATTGGGTCGACCACTACGAGCGGATCGGCAAGTTCAACAACTGGAGTGACGACCAGAAGCTCGTCAACGTCTATTCCTCCCTGGAAGGCACCGCGAAGACATGGTTCGAGAACCGGGAGACTTCGCTCACGTCCTGGGACGCCTTCAAAAGCAACCTCCGCGAGGCGTTCGCTTTTCAACAACACGCTGAACGCGCTGAACATCTGCTCCAGAGACGGATCCAGCTGTCAAACGAAGGCGTTACAGGCTTCGTCGAAGATGTGTTGCGGCTCTTCCGGCGAGCTGACCCCAAAGCATCCGAGGAGAAGAAGGTTCAGCGACTCATGATGGGCGTAAAAGAAGAAATTTTTCGCGCCCTGTCCCGGGATCCACCCGCCACGACCAACGCTTTTCAGGACGAAGCTGTCCACATTGAGAGGACCCTGCTCTCTCGCGCTACCGTCGACCAACGACACCAGGGCTACGAGGCTTTCTCCACGACCGCTGGCCTCGACGTCGGATCGCTCAGACAGCTGATTCGAGAGGTAGTACGCGAAGAAGTACGAGCTCTCCTCTGTCCTGAGAAGGCTCAAGACCCTTTGTCTTCGATCGGTGCGATCATCAAGGACGAGGTTCAGCAGGCAATCCAGACATCGTCAACCGCCAACCCCGACGCCGAAGTACCGAGAGCAACCTACGTCGTCGTTCTGAGACAGGTGCCACCTACTCGTCCGTCGTACTACGGAAACCGTTGGACGCCTCCTCGGCCTGTCCAACCTACTCCGAGCGTCCCGCCACACTCTCAGCCGTTTCGCAAAACGGACGTTTGGCGGACTCCCGACTTCAGACCGCTCTGCTACCACTGCGGAGAGGCCAACCACGTCTATCGCCAATGTCCCTACCGACGCCTTGGTCTTCCCGGTTTTTCACCCGACGCCCCCCCCCCCCCCGCCCCCAGCGCGGTAGTCGCCCCGCCGCAATTGAAGACTATCTATGGCAGCAGAATGCTTCTGCTGGCTCGCGACGCGACCTGTCCCCGAGCGTCCCCCACCGCAGCAGGTCGCCAGGAAGAGCACGTTCACCGTCACCGGCAAGACGACCTGTGTGGCGCAGCCCTAACCGGGAAAACTGAAGACTGCAGCTCCGGGAGGTGAAGCTGCGGACCGACGACAAGTTACAATTCCTCCAACTCGACGAACAGCAACGCAGCACCAACACGAAGCTCGAAAAATTACCAATAACCTGAAAATACTCATCGACGGCCATGAGATGATTGCGTTAATCGATACCGGAGCCGACGACTCTGTTATAAGTGGTAGGTTGGCTAAGAAGCTTCGCAAGGTGCAAACGAAGTTGGATGAGCCTGACATCGGCACTGCTGATGGACACGTCGTAACACCGACTGGCTGATGCACGGCAGTCATACAAGTGCGTGACATCCAGTACGTCGTCAGCTTTGCCGTCTTGCCGAACTGCCCACGGGATGTAATACTCGGAATGGACTTTCTAGTCGAAAACGAAGCAATCATCGACTTCATAAATGGAGTTATCTCTTTTAAAACGGCGGAAACAGCAGAAGACAAGTGGTGGGCACGAATAACCCCGGAGAAACGCGCAAACACGGACGTAACCGCCGTGACGACTCAGCACGTCAACCTGCCTCCCTTGTCGTCAGTCCTTGTGACCGCTACGTGCGACAGAGCACCGACTGGCTGTTTGTTGGCTGAAAGCAACACGCAACTTCTCCTCGAACGAGGAATTGGGATAGCAAGAGGAATTGTGCCCGTAAGAAACGGAATATTCGAACTCCTGGTCACAAATTTTCACCCGGAGCCACAACATCTGGCGAACGGCACGAAGATAGCCGTCATCGTAGACCAGTACTCCACCACGGATGTTTGCCTGATGGACACTGCTCGCATCGCGGTCACCACGGAACACGAGGCCGGACATTTCGACGTAAACCCTCAGCTCAATACAACTCAAAAGCAAACCCTTTTCCAGATGCTCAACGATTTCAGTGACTGCTTCGCTGCATCGTCGAAAGTAAGACAAACGCCCATTGCGAAGCACCGCATCATCGTCGACGAAAAGGCCCGTCCAATTCACCGCATGCCGTACCGGGTCTCCTGCAAAGAGCGTGAAACGATCGGAACGCAAGTTGAAGAGATGCTAAGAGATGACATTATCCAGCCGTCGACCAGTCCGTGGGCATCGCCGGTGGTACTAGTGAAGAAGAAGGACGGAACACTCAGGGTTCTGCGTCGACTACCAGAAACTCAATGAGATAACGAAGAAGGACGTCTACCCGTTACCGCGCATCGACGACACGCTCGATCGCCTTCAAAACGCAAAATTTTTCTCTTCCATGGACCTCAAGACAGGGTACTGGCAAACTGAAGTCGACGAACGGGACCGTGAGAAGACTGCCTTACGTCACGTTCGCCTATAACACGGCTGTCCAGGAAACAACGGGATTCACACCGTTCCGCCTTGCACACGGCCATGACGCATCGACTATGCTGGACGCGATGCTGCCCCACGAACCCAGTGATGTGGAAAACGACGCTCTCGACTTCACACAGCGAGCAGAAGAAGCCCGCCAGCTGGCCAGACTACGCATTGGTCAACAACAACGCGTCGATGAAATAAGATACAATTTGCGCCGACGAGACGTACGCTTCAGTCCAGGCGACTTGGTATGGGTTTGGACGCCGATTCGACGACGAGGCCTGAGCGAGAAGCTACTGAAGCGGTACTTCGGTCCCTACAAAGTACTTCGACGCGTTGGAGACCTGGATTATGAAGTGGTACCTGAGGGCAGCGTTCCCTCTCGACCCCCGAGGACTGAAATAGTTCTCGTCGTTCGGCTCAAGCCGTACTACAGCAGGTAGCGCTGAAGACTGGCTGGAAGGAGACAACATGACAAAAAAAAAGGGAGAAGAAACGGCATCGAGACGATGCCACGTCTACGGAGGGGGCAATGCCACGAATCGTCATCGAGGAACTTCCAGGGCAGGCACGAAACGGTACATCTCATCCCGGCGCATGCTGAAGAAGAAGCAAGAAGCTTCCAGACACATCGCCTGCTCTCTGGCAAACGCACGTGCTGTTTCTAGACTTTTCGGTGCGACGCTTAAATGCTTGTGCGCTCCAAGCTGGAGCATTCATTCCTTTGGACTCAGTTGTGTTCAGAGAGCTATCACTCTTGTGCTTTTGCTACCAAGTAGTTTAGTAAACCGTTTGCTGTTTATTTGACGACTCGCCGGCCCTATTCTGTTACTGCCCTATATATTGTTTCTGTTTCCGTTACCCTTCCCTGCCCGCACCTACATTGTCTGGGCTCAGAAACCCTACGTTTCTGGAAGCCAGGGGGGAGGGCAACGGTCACCATGCCCCCCCCCCCGTGATGGCGTCCATGCTTACAGCATAATCTGTTCTCACTTTGCTGCACTAGCTCTGTACATCTGCCTACGGAGGCACCTGCACAGCTCAATTTGCAGGCAAGCGCACTGCAGGCAACAAGGCGAGCTGTCATTATGCATCATTTTCACGAGCGCGCTTGCTTCTTAGCATTTTTTTCATTGGGTTGTCATAGCTTATTAACTAGGACAGGAAGACGCATAGAGGCGCACTTCTCTTTTGTCTTTCATGGGAGAGCTTCAGAAGTGGACGAGACCTTTCGGAGAACGAGATCATCATCCGTTGCTTACACGTAGATTGTTACGCAAGATACAGGCGTCAAGCTGTTCCATGACATTCCAAGACATCTGTACAGTTCAAATACCTGCTAGCGTACCGCGCATATTTCCGACATTGTAGCATACGCAAAAAAAAAAAAAAAAAAAAGAAAGAAAGAAAGAAAGAATCGTGAGCATGGTTTGTGGTAACTGAACAATACGCATTCAGAACCTTCTAGGAACAGGATCAGTTAACAGTAAAGTATTTAACCCAGTACTCATCCGTTACATGACGTTAGAGTTTTAGTTTGAAGATTTTCTCCTCGATACCTTCCACGTAAGGAATCACTCACTCTTACTAGACATGCACACATCAAGATTTAAGCACGGCCTGGATATTCGGGAAGCCGTCGTGTTTAGCAAGCTGGCAATAGCCTGGCTGACATTTCCTTTTTTTTTCTTCCTTTTTCTTTCACTCCATTAAACATACCTCCCCCCCCCCCCCCCAAGCGCGAGGCTATTCAATTCTGCTTTGGCCGACCGTGTATTCCCAGAACTGACGCTACTGTCATTCACATTTCTCTCAGTGCCAAAATAATTAACAGTCACAGAAACAAAGGCTTACAAACGGCGTCACAACATGCAGGGTACCCCTGTTGATTTTTATGCCCTTTGGCTAAATGGGACAGGTTTTCCGTATTCATACGGCATGGCCAATGAATGAATGAATTAGCGAACGTACGAAAAGCCTTTATTTCGTCTGAATGTAGACGAGTTGTTGTCTGAGTTGGGAGAAAAAGCTGGTTACAGCTAATGTTTCGCTCGTACACGTATCATCCTATAAATACATACGTAGGCGTGCACATACAGGTAATCTTTCTTGGTCCACCCACGTCCAACGTATGATTTCCGACGCTAACCGAACACTTCATTGGTGAGTTGTAGTATAGCGTACGCTGTCGCCTTTGCGTACGTAAGCTAGCTTGGCGCATCATAGCCATAGATGCTTTTGCTCCAGATACTTTTGTCATCATCATCACTTGCGTACGTAAGGGATGGTGTTGGTGGTTCTGCGCACTGCGCGAAGCTCTCTTTCTTATGGACCTGAGAAGAAACATCAAAGAGTCTACTACTTATGTACCCAAAGGCGATAGCGTACGATGTACTAAAACTATTATTAGAGGGATTTACTACATCGTACATTATCGTACAGTTTTGCATCCTTTCAATTCGATCACTCACATATGCAAAGCTATGCTCCTTCGCGATTAAGAAAGCGAAAAAGGACTTTTACGCGGACACCTTACCCAGAATGATGACACAAAATCCACGGAAGTTTTGGAACATGTTAAATCCGGCTACCAGTCAAACAATTCAGTTAAGTGATGATGAAGGCAACAGCCTTCCCGAGAACGAAAGTTTCGCAACTGTGTTTATCTCGAGTAGTATCCGTGCAAATCGTCCTGTTCAAGAAATTATCCTACCGCCAATGAACGAAATCTCAATCTCAGCAAACGGGATCGCTAAGATAATTGACGGTCTCAAAATATCTTCGGCTTGTGCATTTGACGGTATAAACGCCAAAATACTCAAAAGTACAAAATGGATATCTAGCGAGTTTCTGGCAGTTATTTTTTAGCAATCTCTCTTATCCGGCATAGTCCGTCTCGACTGGCGCTTCGGGAGAGTTGTCCCAATTTTTGAAGGAGGGGACCGTAGGTGAACCGTTGAATTACAGATCCATTCCTTTGACAAGTGTTCCTTCCAAAATTCTTGAACACCCATAATCTATTCTAATCTTTCTTCATTCTTGGAAGCCTATCCTTTCTTTTATCAACATCAACACCGATTCCGTAAGAAATACTCTTGTGAAACTCAACTTGCCAGCTCTTCGCTCATGACCTACAAACTGGCCTGGATAAGGGGGTGGGGACACACACTATCTTCCTCGACCTCAAAAAGGCGTTCGATAAGGTATCTCACGCGGGCCTTCTTTATAAATTATCTCGTTCCTATCCCGCCGTAAACAAGCCAGGATAGTTAACGGTACCGGGATCCGGACATTTCGGTGCACGGACATTTTGGTGCAAAACGTTGCTGAGGGGTCCCGGGAATGGCTGTCATACTGTCATAATGTCGACATATCGTAATAAAACAAAGGGAAGAGGGCGGTTGGCATCGGAAGTAGAGTTGTCAAGAAATTTGGTTTACATAGAGAAGAACATGCTTTATGTATTTTTTGTGCACTATTTCAGATTTATGACCTAGATCAGGTCTTAAATCTAAAATAGTGCACAAAAAGTGCATGCATGTGTTCGTGGTCTGTCGTGGCTTTTTAACTTTGGGGGCATTTTCTTTTTTCATATTTTGCGCCGCATGTCCTGGTCAGTGCTGTACCGATATTCATTTTTTAATTTCTGTTTTCAAGAGTAGATGAAGAACTGCTTTTTAATTTTGTAGTGAGTATTATCTCGAAGGGGGCACCTTTGCGGTGCGGATGTTATGCAATTTAAATGCCATTTGTTGAGGACGTGCCGGTTACGTCCTTGGTGGAAGCATTTGATTAGACGTTATTCCCCTTGTATTCCTACATAATTGTTCCTCGGTGATGGCCGCGTAGTTTGAAGGCCTAAACAACCATATAATATTACCGTGGTGCCCCTCCGAAAGCTGTTACACTCGCTAGCCATAAACTGGTCGTCTTTTCAACAGTAAAAGCAATGCGTTTACAGGTTATGTACTTATGCTTAATAGGTATGTCGAAAGGCGGTTGTGGAAAGTATTTTCTAAAGTAAGATGCGATAGTCATAAATTTAATTTTAATAACAATTTTTTGCTCGTTTATTTTTGACATAGTTCATCACAATGAATCACTCACGGGATGTCCATAATGCGATAAAACAGCTTATTTCATGCTTGAAGACTTTTGTTCCATTGATGCAAACCTGAAGAGCCACGGGAATGTGCAGAGTTTTTATCCAAACGGGAACAGAGGGAGTACTATATTCCCTTCTGAACACCGGGACATTGTAACTTGGTAACTTTTTGGAATACAAGGGGAATAACGTCTAATCATATGCTTCCGCCAAAGATGTAACCGTCACGTCCTCAACAAATTCAAATTCCATAATATCCGTACCTTGAAGATACCCTCTTCGAGATAATACTCACTACAAAATGACAAAGCAATTCTTCATCTACCGTTGAAAAAATAAATAAAGAAATGACTATCTGTACAGCACCGACTAGAACGTGGGGCGCACAATATTAAAGAAGACAATGCCCCAAAAGCTTAAATGCCACGACAGGCCAAGAAAACATGCAGATCATGTATTAAATCTAAACTACTGCACAAAAAATACATAAAGCACGTTCTCTATGTAAACCAAATTTCCTGGCAACACTACTTTTGATGCCAAGCCGCCCTCTTCCTTTTGTTTATTACGATATGTCGACATCGTGATAGCCATTCCCGGGACTATTTTTCCCGGAACCCACGTTGCAGTGATCCCCGCCGCTGTAACGCTTTGCACCGAAATGTCCGTGCACCGTTCTCGGCCCGTTATTATTTCTCATATACATTAACGACCTCCCTACCAACATCACTTCAAAAGTTCGGCTTTTCGCAGACGACTGTGTGGTGTACCGAGCAATATCGAGTATATCAGACCAGATCTATTACAACGCGGTCTTAACTTAATTGGTCTGGCAAATGGAACTCAGCTTGCCGAAGTGCGTATTTGTTCGTTTCACCCGTTCCTCACAACCTGTAACTGTTACCTACTGTATTTCCAATAATTTTCTTTTCCTACTCTATTTCCAATAATTTTCTTTTCCTACTCTATTTCCAATATTTTTCTTTTCCCTTCCGCATCATGCAAGTACCTGGGCCTTACCTTTTCATCTAACCTTTCATGGAAGGACAATATCTTAGCCATCCGTAAGAGGGCCAATAATTGCTCGCTTGCTTTCCTTCGACGCAATATAAGATAAGCGCCCTCAAATGTTAAAATAATTGCATATAATACTCTGGTTCGACCTCAGTTGGAGTCTGCAGCCTCGATATGGGATCCCCATCAGTCATATTTGGAAACACTTGTTGAGTTAGTCCAGAACCGGTTTGTCCGTTTCATCTTATCGCACTATTACATTCAATCAAGTGTGTCTTTAATGAAACTTAATCTAGGTCTTCCCACTTTGACATTAAGGAGGAAGTACCTTCGGATGTGCCTATTCCATAAATTCTTCTACACTACATCCCTGAGTCAGCTATACATCATTCGGGCCCGGTATATTTCTCATCGCACCGATCACAGTCAGAAAGTATCACGTACTATCTCTCGCACCGAGTCCTTCAGACACTCTTTCATACTGCTCGCCGAAACCGAGTGGAACTCACTCCCACAGAACATTGTTGACATCGCAGATCCCCTAACCTTCCGCAGGCATTTACTTTCCCATTTGTTTCATTAATAACTTTGTTGTCACATAGATTTCCTGGCCAGTCTACTATGGCCAGTGTATCATCGTTATTGCTTTGAATTAGTGTTATTATTGTTATAATTCTTGTTTGTTCTCCTTCTAAACTAATAGTGTGCAAAGGCTGTTGTTAGGTTTTCTTCATCGTTTACCCATGTAATGACCCTTAGTGGTGTCTTGGGTTTTGGAATAATAAATAAATAAATATTTAGGATGACGGTCCCCAACTGATGAAGCGTACTCTGATTTTGGTCGGGCGTAGGTAAGGTAGGAAAGTCGTTTTGCGCTAGGCGGGGCAAGAGTGAGATTACGTCTGTGGTAATAGAGAGTTTTAGTACATAGTACGCTTCCGCCCTTGCGTACATATGGGATAGCGTTGGTGGTTCTGCGCACGCCCATAACAGAAAGAGAGCTTCGCGCAGTGCGCGGAACAACCAAAGCTATCCCTTACGTACGCAAGGGCGATAACGTACGATGTACTAAAACTCTCTATTACCACAGATGGAATCTCTCTCTTGCCCCGCCTATAGCGCAAAACGACTTTCCTACCTTACCTACGGCTGACCAAAATTAGAGTACTACGCTTCATCAGTTGAGGACCCTCATCATCAATATCTGAGTGATCGAATTCAAAGCATGCAAAACTGTTATGATCGCTTTATTCGCTCAAACTCTTCTCGTTGTTCTAGCGTCACTAAACTGAAACGCGAACTTAACTCCGAAGATCAATCCTTTAGACTCACGATTATGCCTTTTCCATAAAATTGTTCTCCATTGCTAACACCTTCGTGATCATCTATTCACTCCCGGAGAGTAGACTATACCTCGCTACGCTGTGATCATCCCCTCAAATTTCAACGGCAGTGTGGATCATCTGCCTTCTTGACGTCATTTAGGGACTGGAATGACCTCCCACCGGTCATAGTCTCGATCGCTAACCCCTTTCATTTTTTTCTTAATAAACCTATCCCCCTATAAGTTCAAAGAAGCTGTATTTGCATACGCCTCTCCCACCTGATTGCGGCGTTACCTCATATCAGCACAATGTTATCATGACGTTGTTTACGGAATTTACATTGTCCGACGTTTGTTTGTATTGTACTGTATATTAATTCTATTATCTTTTTTGCCCACTCCGTTATGTAACGCCCCCGCAGAAGATTGCTGCGCGTAAAATGCTGCCTGTGCATTTTGTTGCACCACATCTGAAATGCTGCTTGTTATCTTGTCATCTGAAATGTCAAATTGACCGCGTTATACCGGAACATTTCGCACAGTAAATGATCGCGATTTTAAAGCGCGCACCAAACGAAACCGAAACATGCACGAAGTGTAACGAAATTTAAACGTTGCCATAAGAAAAGTACGTGCAACGTATTTGTTAAAGTAAGTTACTTGTTTGTGGGCAGGCGTTCCCGGCGAACACATCTCGGTTGTCGTTTAAGCCAGATTTTATGAACTTTTGCTTTGCTCGAATTGAGCGAAACTGATTTCGGAGCTGTAGTTCACAGTCCCAGCATGCGTAGCGCGACTCAACTTGAGCCACCCATTCGCTCCATGGAGGTTGGGTTAGAGGATAGCTTGTTTGATCGTTTCTTCTTCTCGTTGTGTACACAGGTTTAGCATATGCATATCGTAGGGGCTTCTGAGTGCTTAAATACGTATATGGGTAGCCATTGGTTTTAATGATCTAAATCATTCAGACGAAACATGTGGGGATGACGACAGGCGAGGCTGGGTTTACTACAACGATTAGGCAACGGCCCCCAACATGAGAAGGTCGAGAACGACTGTTTGTTCATGTTGGCAGGCCCACGACGAAGCAGGACGTCGCTCTCCACCCTTGGCAGTCTTGCTTGCAAGACGTAGTATAACGTAGAGTTCCAGTGACCGCAGCTGCCTCGTGATAACCTCACCTAGCAAACATGCCCGGTGCTGTGTTTTAGGAACTCCTCTTGGCTTTCGTTTTGCACGACAACCTGGGACCCCATCCATTAGGTGCGCCCCTCTGTGGAAATCCCTCGCACCTTCCCCCTGCATGGCTTTGCGTTATAGCGCAGTGTGCAGTGCTGGACAAAAGTTTACGGAACATGGGAACGTCTTTATTCTCTTACACAGCGACACCGCGGGGGCGGACGGAAGCGGGCACCTATTCATAGATGTGGACGAGTTAATCATCGAAAGTTAATGTGAAATCCACTTGGAGATGCCTTCCATGTAGAAAACACCAAAAAGTTTCGCAACATTATTTCGTGCTTTTTTTTTTTTTTTCATAACACGTCGAATTCGAAACCAACCGAAGTCTTCCAGTTGCAACGGCCCTTCCCTGCTTCGCCTCTTCCGGTGATGTAATTGGCCATTGCCGTCGAGATTCCCAGTCACTCAGCTGACGGCGTCGCTAGCCTGGTTGCGATCAGGTATACCACCGAAAGAACGAACGGAAATGTTTCTAGCGCCTGTTGGCAGCAGATTGCGAACCGAAAGACAACATTTTGTGACGGGCAGCCCGCCTTCATAACGGACTCGAGTGACGTCTGTCAGCACACTGCTGACTGAATTCAACTGGGGAGCGCACAGCCGCCTGCAAAATCCGATTAAATTCATTTTCTAGTATTTTCGACTGTTTCAAAGCTAAATATTCCGGTTACATGTATTTCAGGCACCCGCTATTCCGACCGCACCTGCAGTTCAACTGCGTTTTTCGTCCGGACACCACCTATAACGAGACTATATAGTAAACCAGGAACTTCAAGTGATGCCACTTCGTCTTTCATAAACTTCTAGCACTGTACTTATGTCCCCGTTCGCGAAACCGAGCTTCCACACGCAGGGTCGCACAGCCCCAGAACCAAGGTACCCTCGGATTTCTCAGCGCTGCGAGAAACACATATTCTCCTCTTCGGGCAACTCCATGGGCTTCAAGGGAGAAACAGCGATGTACGAACACGTTCAGAAGAGTCTTGCGGAGCTAAATAGCTTTCTAGCAGTGCAGCTAAGAACTGCGATGCGTGAGGCCCCTCAGTCAATTATATAGTTAAAAAAAGTATTATATGCTGCTCGCGAGCAAGTGCGAAGCATCGTCACAGAAGTCAAGTCCTTGGCGCAAGATGCCGGTGTTTTGAACAGGAAACGCCAAGAACTGTTCTAACTGCTACGTTCGTAGGCTCATTATCGAAAAACAAGAGGGGAAGGAGTGCTCGCAAGCCCTCACGTGTCGCCTGAACAATCCACGAGGACTTGCATCGAGGATGCACAGTATACTCTCGTGTTTCTTGAGACACGTTCAGCTGGGGCGAACAACTGTAGTCGACTCCGAGCAACAGGGCCGGTGAGAGAAATTACAGGCCCCGGGGATGAGTCATGCCCGGGCCCCTCCTCACGTCTCCATAACAGAGTCCAAGCATTTCTTCTTTATATGATTACGACAGGCCTTGGATCGTGCGGGCCCCTGAAGTGGCCCGTGCCCCAGAACGGCATTCCCAACTGCACCACCCTCTCGCCTGTCCTGCCGGGCAACGGCGATATGATCCACATGGATGGAGTCGCTGGTTGCGACCCTCAGCGATAAGTGTCCAGAAGTTCGTGCTCGCTCGACTGCGTGGCCTAGGGAGAACTGTAAGAACTCACAACTCAATCAATATCGGGTACGCAGCCGTGTTTTATGTCATTGCGGAGTGTTAGGAAATCGTAATCTCCCTCCGGTTCCGAATCCGTACAGCTGCCAGTCAATCAGATATCAGCAACGTGATGTCAGCCACTCCAAAGGAACCAGGCAATTGGCTTATCGTGTTTTCGGAAAAACAAACAACAACTTTATTATGGGATGATGACTCGGGAGTTTCATCGCCGGGGGCGAGACTCTACCCCATTGCTGGTGGTGATGCGGGGAATGAAGCTTCTATGTTCTCCTAAACTCCCTATTAAAAGACGCGATATGATTCACTTTACAGCTTACCCGGAACATATCTCTCTTGCCCTCTAATGTACGCGAGTAGCTATTGCGAGTACGAGTGACTTTTCCTCAAGCTTTTTTAACAGCTAGCGACTGAGTAAGCAGTGTCTCTTCTGGAATGATGACAGTTGAAGGAAAGGCACCAGATGTGGAATTCGCACTCACACCCCTGATTACCGGTCAGATATGCTACCAATTACACATGCTACCTACCCTCTCTTCAACGTACCAATCCACGATATGAAACATGGAGACACGCACTCACCCTCAACATGTTCTCTCTTACATTGTCGACAGTCACTCCAACATTCACACAGACGGACGTCCTTCTACGTTTAATTGCCTCATCCACTACAACTTTACAGTACGTGTCTGTTCTTAAACGACATCTGAAGCGTTCTAACAAAAGGATTTGTGGTTCTGCGAGCGAAACTTTTCCCTATAAATCGGACCGTTTTGAATTTTTGCAATTTTCGGAGAATCCAGATAAAAATAGGTTCAGTAGCTCATTCATACTAAAACAACGAAGGTACTGTTTGAAATAACTGCTGAAATAGTATTTCCCTCTACTACAGCTGGCGCTCATGGACATGTTGAAAGGTTGTTATATGCGAAGAAATGTACAAATGGCACTACTGCCATTTTTGTAAATGAAACTTCATTTCGCCTACAGCGTACCGCAATATCCCCTGTTATGGGTGAGATACTAAAAATGTAACTACGTTGGAGTTACAGTTAGCCTGTAAAAAGGGTAACTGAGCTGCAGTCAGTTACGTTTTGCGAATGTTACTATGGCTAGAGCTAACGTTATCACGTTAAAGTAAGTTCGTAACTTTACAGTTACCTTCAAGAAAGAATGCCTGTAAATATAACTCCAAAAAACTTTGTTTTAGCACTTGCACTGTCCAAGCATAGTTATACCGTGTTATAAATTGGGGATTTCCCATGGGCACCAAGAGCATTAGTCTAAGGCAATCCTCACTAAATCGGATTACAAAATTCGTGGAACTCCTTGCTGAGAAAAACGCAGGGTATTTGAAGCCTCGGCAGAACGACGCTCTTGAACTGACACGCGCAAAATACTGCAATACTTGAGTAACTTAGTCCAGTTGCATTTTATACCTACTGTAACCAAAAGTACACACAAGTTTAAGTTGCAAGTTACTTTTGTAGAAAAGTTACTGTGCTGGACACTAACTAAAAACTAAGAAAAAAAAAGAATTTTCTACCTATCTCGGTAGAGCTGTAGTGCAACCACATTTCTACTCAAACCAGTTTTACCCTTTGGGAACTGCAGAGTAGAAACAAACTGCAGAGTAGGAACTGTCGTTCTTCCAGCTTGGGTAGGAAATTCCACACCCTTTTTTCTTAGAGCAAACGTGAGAGACAGAGGAGCAAGGGAAAGGGACGCCGCGGAGGAGAAGGCGCGCGTGGATAGGCCCGAAATAGTAGAAGTACCGTCGTTCTACCAGCTAGGGTAGGAAATTCTACCTTTTTCGCTTAGCGTGTAGTTACTTGTAAATTAGTGACACAGGCCTTAATTTGCCCTAAGAAATGTTTATCGTGGAAGCTAACGGTACTGAGTCTGAAACACACAACACAGAGTCGTGGTTCAAATCCCGCCGGTGGCTGGCTTTCTCGACAACTGCCATAGTCTCAACTATCCTCTTGACAGCATTTGGTGTTCCACTCCATTCGAAGCTATGAAACTTTAAGTTGTTTGGCTGCGCTGTAATTTGTGTGCTTGAAAATCTTTTTGTCGCCATCACAACATTTGAGCAGCTACTTCGCTGTCATGAGGTATTATTTCGTATTGAAACGTTCCAGACAGTGGTGCAAGAAGATCGTGCACGGCGGAATGATGAGCCATTGTCAACTGAAGACTCCTAACGGGTTGCAACGTTTACGAAGCAGCTGTGCAAGTGTTCCTATACTGCGGCCTCGCAGACGCATTTTGGGCTCAAATTTCAGAGTCAGATCTTATCCTCCGCGTTTCTTTGTTTTCTACACAAATATCTAAAAAGATCATTTCGGACTCCTGTCTTTTACTTTTTCTTCGTTCCTGCTCCTGTGTGTAGTGCCATTCAAAGCGTCGCAAAACGGTAGCAGCCCATATCCTCCTAACGCCCATTTCCACCGACGTCCCAAATCGACCAAAAGCTCATTTCATCCGAAAAAATATTCGGAGGTTCTGTGTTTTCGGTTGATCTGGCCACGAGGGTGGCAATGACCTATATCCCCCAATTGCTCTTTTCATCCGAGCGCCCCGAACCACCGAAAGCGGGATACTTCAAAGGACACGCTTCCCCCGTTTAACAGGTAGAGGAGGAAGGGCGAGCGGTCCCCGAGTATGCGGGAATTAAATGTACAGCTCGAACCAGAGTTAACTTGAACGCCACTTCGACTGGCGGAGCTAAAGTCGGGGAGAGAGCAACGGCTCTAACGATAATAAAGGCGAATAGTGTTTCGACTGTCCCACTGCTGCTGTGGGGGTGTCCGCCTTGCCATGGGCTGTTGACTCGGCATTGCCCTTAGCTGTGGTTATCATCGCGATGTTTGTTTGTGTTTGCGGCGATTATGTGAAGGTGTATGCCGGCTGATATCGCACGGATGCGATGCCTTTATCTCACTGATACATGCGAAGGTGGTCGAGTTTGCTCAGTGGGGCATTTTCAGATTTGTGATAAAACAAATGAGGATGCACGGAGTCTAGTGGAAAATTTATTGGAGTTGCCGTCCACCTTTGCGTGTATCAATGAGATAACAGCATCACATCCGCGTGATATCGGCGAGCATACACCTTTACATGATCGTCTCAAACAAAAACAAACGTCGCGCTGATAACCACCGTTGAGGGTAATGCCGAGTCAACAACTCATGCCAAGGCGGACACCCTAGCAGCATAATGGCGAATTTGGGTGGTCATTTCGTGGCAGCTTTTTTTTTTTTTTTTTGCCAGATCCTGAGCAGTCAAGCAATCTTGCATGTTTTTGTGGCACTTTCCGAGCGCCTGGAATTTGCCAGCTAGCACTTTTTTCGTCCGGGCTCGAAACGATCGAGCAGCGGGTTGCCCAGCTGTATCCGGTGTCGTCAAATCCGCACTGCAACGGTGGCGAGTATCCTGATTAGCCCGCACGTCGAAGTTGACGTGATTTAGCAGACGCCGGAACCCAAAGACGGGCGACCGCGATCCAAGTGTACGAGCACTGCCCTGATTCAAAAGGGATGAGGCGAGCCTGATCCTGATATTAAAACCGCCAGATCCCTGGCACTCATGTTCAGGTAGCAACTGTCACGTGATCCAGCTCCGGAGCCGACCTAGCAATTTCCGAGCGCTTGGCCGTGTTGTCATAACACGGCCACCCGAATTCGCCATAAGTAGGACAGTGGAAACAGTATTTCCTTTTATATCTCCTAAGCGCCGTTAGTGTGACTCTTTTCCCGATTCGGCGGTCCAAGTGGCGTTCCAGTTAACTCTGCTTCGAGCTATACTTCCTGCAACTCACCAGAGAGGGTCCCGTGGGTCCCTGGCTGCTGCTCATCCGGTGCTCGAAATGTTCTGTAGCGTGATGTATGCGGTCCGTTGACTTGCACAGCTTCCTTTGTTACCCTGCTTACTAATAATTCCCCTTAGAGATGCAGCATATGACCGATATAAAAATGAGAGCTGATGCACGAAATCTATATTAAAGAAGGTTGAGCTTGGGTGGATAGGAACGACACGACACTCGGTGTGTACAAATGAGATCGCGTTCAAGCAGTGATCTGAACGGAGTGATATTCCGAAAATGAATTTTATTGGTATGCACGTTGGCTGACTGAAGAAGCACTATCTTCGGAAGGTCGTGGAGGTCCGCGTCATGAGTCACGGAAAAAGAGCATGGTGGGAGTGGTATGTTCTGTGGCTGGAACATATGTAGCGGGGCGGTGGAAAACACACAAACCTCAAGCACCTTCTGAGGAGATTGACAGTTCAGACGATATGTCGGTTTCATGCATTCGTACTGTTTGCAGCTTTTTCTAAGGGTTGTTACAGCCGGTTAATAGCGTGTTTTCTGAACGTCTGAACTGTATTAACAGAGAGCATAAAAGAAAAGTAAAGGAGGATGTCCTTTTTGTAACCTTTTTCGAGACCTGTGCCCTGGGCGCTTTGTTACTATTCGCTTTCCACTATGATGACTGTAGTGTAGAAGATGAACAACCTTTATTACAATGATGTCGATGCATATATACGTGGTGGTTGGATACTAATGACGATGAGGATTAACATGACAAACATGTGGCGACACCACATTTCCTCCCCCCAGGAAAATAATATTGTAGAAAAAAACCGAAACCAGTCTTGTCAGTATCGGAACCGTTGCGGTGGTCGTCTTTCACGGCTACCCCTGCGTAAAGGTTCTTGCCGTTTTGCTTGAGGCTCCTGTGTCGAGGTTGAAGTAACAGGCTCAAGTGGAGGGTCGACGGTAGATGCTTTACGATCGTTGCTCACAGGCAACGTAGATAACTGTGGAGGGTCGATCGACGACCAGTGAACTTCATCCTGATGGTGGACATTCTTGCGATACTTGTGAGACGCTTCTTCAGATACTTTGGAGAGTCTACTTGCGTTCCAGACCTTGCCATCATCCAGCAAGAAAGAACTGTTTCCTTGGCTTGCAACAATCATCCTTGGCGTGGAGAATAATCTGTCACCCTTCGTGACGTGTGTTGGTTGTTTTACGCGGACGAAGTCCCCAACTTTCAGAGTAACTAGGTGAGCGGCGCGTTTGTTGTCGACATACTTTTTGGTCGCCAACTGCTTCTTGAGTATTTTCTCCCGTAGATTCTGCAAAGCCACGACTGGATCTACATGAAAGTCTGGAATTGGCAGACCGACGACGTTCAGTCTCGTTCGTAGAGCACGTCCATGTAAGAGAACAGCCGGCGAGTATCCAGTTGTAGTGTGAGGTGTTGCACGGTACACGCCCAAGTAGTCAGTAAGTGCTGCTTCGAGGCTTCGCTTTTCGAGGATGGCCACTTGGATGAAACTTTTCAGGACACGGTTAAAACGTTCAATCAGACCATTTGATTGAGGGTGATAAATAGACGAGTAAGTGTGCTTAATACCGCGGTCGTTGAGAAACTCCTGAAAGTCCGATGAAGTAAATTGCGGCCCGTGATCAGATACAACCTCTGTGGGGTATCCTTCTCGACTGAACAGTGTGCGCAGGAAGGAGATTACTGTAGCGGACGTAACTGTGCTGCAGAAGGAGACCTCAGGCCATTTACTGTAGTAGTCCATGACACTGATCATGAACTTAGATGACTGCGGCGCACGGTGTACAGGGCCGACGATGTCGATGCCTATTTTCTCCCAAGGTCCATCCGGAAAAGGAATTGGCTGAAGTGGTGGGGAACATGTCTTAACGCTTTTATCTGCTGACTGGCAGATCAAGCAATTTCGGACGGAGCGCTCGACATCGGCATCCATCGCAGGCCACCAGTAGTATTGTCGAATCCGTTGTTTCGTGCGCACGATTCCTAGGTGCGATTCGTGAGCTAAAGCGATCACCTTGGGGCGTAGGGATGGTGGTACGACTATCCGGTCGTGCCTAAGCAGCAGACCGTCCACTTCAGACAGTTCGTCTTTGACTTGCCCGAATGCAGAGAGATTCTGGCCCATTGTATTCCTGCTTGGCCATCCTTGTTGGATGAACTTGAGGATCTGCGCTAGCAGCGGGTCGGCATGACTCTCAGCTTGGAGCTCTTGTCTCGACAGAATGCCGGAACCAGTGCTGTCGATCCAGCAGATGATCTCGTCTTCATCTTGAAGGGACTCTTGAATGGAAGGAGCAGCAAAAGGTGCAGGAAGGCGCGAAAGCGCGTCTGCGATTACATTTTGTTTCCCTTTCTTGTAAACGACGTCGAACGTGTAATCCAGTAGCCTCATACACCACCGTGTTATCCGTAGTGGACGATGACCCGTACCTTGCCTGCTCAGGAGTACTTGAAGCGCTTGATGATCGGTCTGTAGTGTGAAACGGCGACCCCAGAGGTAAACGTGCCAGTGCTCCACGGCCCAGACACAGGCGAGTGCTTCCCTTTCGCCAACGGAGTAGCGTCGCTCAGCGGCTGATAATGTTCTCGATGCGAAAGCTACAGTCTTCAGGTACGAGCCATGCTGCTGTTGAAGTACAGCTCCCAGGCCGTATGCAGACGCATCCGTGGAGACTGTAATAGGCAAATCGGGATGAAAAAGTGCAAGTGCGGTTGATTCCATAAGCAATGACTTCAGCCTGTTGAAGGCGATTTGCCTCTCCTCGGTCCAGAGAAACGGTGCATCTCCCCGTAGAAGCTCTCGTAGTGGTTCTACTTCATCTGCGTAATTCTTTATGAACTTGGCGTAGTAACCCATCATTCCCAGAAACGAAGAGAGTGTCTTCTTATCGTCCGGGGTAGCAGCATCTTGTATCGCCTGAAGATTTGAAAGGTTAGGAGAAATGCCGTTCGGTCTGACTGTATATCCAACAAAAGTCAGTTCTCGCACTCCGAAGACACATTTGTCGTTCAGTTTGAGTCCTGCATCAGAGATCAGCTGAAGGACACGATGAAGATTCTTCAAGTGGTCTTGCTCATTCACTCCGAAAACGATAATGTCGTCGAGATAGCATTTGACACCTGGGCAATCCTTCAAGAGGTCAAACATCATTTTTTGAAAAGCCGACGGAGCTGAAACCAAGCCGAAACAGACTCGCTTATAGCGGTACAGTCCTCTGAGTGATGAAGGCAGTGAGATTGCGACTCTCGGGCGCCAACAGGACCTGGTGATAAGCTGCCGTAAGGTCGAGCTTAGAAAATACTTTGGCGCCTCCGAGTTGGTAGAGCAATTCATCGATAGTAGGCAGAGGAAAAGCGTCCACGACGACTGCTTTGTTAGGTCCTCGAAGGTCCACGCAGAGACGTATCTTCCCGTCCTTCTTCCGGGCAACGACGATAGGTGATATCCATTCGGATGCTGTGACGGGCTCGATTACGTCCGTCTTGAGGAGGCGATCCAATTCCTGGGTAACCTCTTCACGTAGTGCAAACGGTAACTTGCGTAGCTTCGCCCTCACAGGTGCGACGTCATTTCTTGTTTTAACTCGATGAGTGTAATCCTTTGCAAGTCCAAGTCCTGGCGAGAATAAATGCGCAAAGGTCTCCAAAAGATCCTGTAGGTTTGCAGGGTTAAGTGACGTCCTAAGGCACTGTAGTGTTGGTCCATCAATGGAGATACCCAGTGCAGCAAGGCCATCCAGACCTAGAAGAGCTGCGCCTTCAGGAACGACGTAGAGAAGTAAGCGGGAAGTGCGGCTTCCGTACGTGACTGTTGCAAAAAATGACCCCAGGACTGGTATTCGTTGCTTCGAGTAGTTGTGCAATGAAATTGACGTGCCTTCCAACTTGCAATCCGCAGCAAAGTGCGCTTCGTACAAGTCCCTGGATAAAATTGTGACTGAAGAACCGGTGTCAACCACGAATCTGATATCCTTCTTGTTGACTGTAACGGTGATGTAAATTGCGTTCTTGTGAGGAGGTCCTAACTCCAGTACCGTAGTGCAGCTAAGATCTGGAAGTCCAAACTTCTGGCCCAAACTATCTTGAACTTGAATCTGATTAGTTGATCCAGCAGCCGACCGACATACCGACGCAAAATGTCCACGTTTCTTGCATCTACGGCACTCCTTGTCCCTTGCCGGACACGTAGTGGAATTCGCGAGGTGAGTAGTTGACCCACAGCGGTAACAGGCTTTCCCAGCGAAGTTCCTTTTCAGAGTTGAGGGTGGCTTGCTACGTTGTTTCCCTTTAGCCTTCGTGAGTCGCTGGACAACTGGCGTGTCACCACGCATCAGCTGCACCTCATTGTTCGATTGTTCGATGAACCTGGCTAGGGTTAGTGCTCGTTCCAACGTGAGGCTGGAACCTTCCATCATGAGGCGTTCACGAACTTGTGGAAGACTTGCGTTTTCCACCAATTGGTCTCTGATAACCTCTTCAAGTGTGCTTCCGAAATTGCACGTTGCAGCAAGGCCTCTTAATGCTGTTACAAATTCGTCGATCGTCTCACCGGGAAGTTGAGACCGATGGCGGAACTTGCGTCGTTCTGCGATGACGTTGAAAGTTTCTGCATATCGAGCTTCCAACGTGGCTATAGCTTCTGCGTAAGGATCGCGTGCTTCTTCCTTCTTGTCAGTTGAAGGGCTCGCGGTGACTTGAGGTACCGGGAGTGTGAAGAAAATCCGTTGGCCTTCCGTACCTAGTGCATGTAGCAGTAAAGCTTTCTTACGCTTCGAAGATAACGTTGCGTCCGCCACGCAATCCAAATAATTCTCGAACATCCGGCGCCATTGCGTCCATGGAATGTAAGGCTTGCCAGGTAACTCCAAAAATGGCGGTAGGGATGGAAGGCTTCCGTAGCTCATGACATACAGCAGAAGAACGCAAGAAGGACAAGCAGGTCCAATTGCTCGTCGCCAAAATGTAGTGTAGAAGATGAACAACCTTTATTACAATGATGTCGATGCATATATACAGGTGGTTGGATACTAATGACGATGATGATTAACATGACAAACATGTGGCGACACCACAATGACCTACACAGTGCCTGTACCCCTGTCACTCACATGGAAAATATCCCTCTGTTCGGATCGGATCACTTCTTGAACGCGATCCACATGAATAATACATTTCCTTGGTAAACTTTACTTCTGAGTCAGTTGCAGGATTGGATTCCCGCACACCCAAGAACCGTTCACCCTTACTCCTCTCCCTGACAAACAGAAGAATCGTGTCCTTTCAAGTATCCCGCTTTCGGTGGTTCTGTGCGCTCGGATGAAGAGAGCATTTGGGGGATATGGGTCACTGCCCCTCGCATGACCAGATCAACCGAAAGGGCCAGAACCTCCGAACATTTTTTCAGGTGAAATGAGCTTTTGCTTGATTTGGGACGTCGGTGGAAATGGGCATTTGGAGGATATAGGGCCTAACCTCGCAAAACAGCAGAACAAAAGATTGGTTTGTTTAGCAAGGTGCTCAAATAAACAAAGTCGGGCCGCAACGATCTAATCACATGAGAAGTAATTATTTGCAATAGTATTCGTGCGGTTTTCGGAATTAATTAAATCTGGAGTGTGAGCGCGTGGATTCAAGGTTGTTTGTCAGTGTTCATTCCTGCTTCCGTTTCCTTTACGCACTCCTCCTTGCACCATGAGTTGCTGTTATGTACAGTACAGTAGTCCCCACCTTCAAACATCAAATACTTCTAAAACGTTCTGTATTTCAAGATTCTAGTCTCGTTGAAGTAGACAACACTGCTTCGAAGCCTTCACAAAGCAGATTCGAAGGACTGTGGTTCCATCACGGATATGCCAGAAGGCATGGCAACGAAGCTGGTGAGCCTCCACGACGAGCCGTACGCGTTGTGGTGCGGACAATTCGTGGCGTACAGCATCGGACCATCAAGTGCCCTTTACGGTATTGCCGATCAAATGAAGGGAAGCATCGTCCTCCGTTCGCCTGTCGTGGGGTACGCTCACTGTTGGTCCTCTAGTGACGCTAACAGCACTGGAACTCGGAGGGTGCCACAATCGACTTTCTTGTCCTGCTGCGCCAGTGGAGCAGCCATAGCCGCCGCGACAGAAGATTGCGTGCGTTGCTCCGGCGATTACAGTACTTTCCGACTACCAGATACTTTAGTTACGCTAAGGACGTCTACCTTAAATTAGATCAAGGTATCTGGATCTTGCAAAGTACTGCAATCGCCAGATCCAAGCAAGTAGTCTTGTGCTCCGACGGCTGTAGTTTCAGCGTCACTGTTCTCAACTTCCTCGAGCTTCCCACACAGCGCAGTTTACGATTCATCGCAGAGTACAGACTACAGAGTTATATGCCGTAATGTGTTTCGGTACACCTGCAGCTCACCATGGGAGAGGTTTTAAAAAGTCGATGCTGGCTTCCACAGCGCCCTCATTCGTCAATCCGTGTATCATGTGTAAGTACTGTTGAGCCTCCATATTACAACGGAATACACCGTCAGCCGAGCATTAAGGAAAAGTGTCGAGTTGTACCACGTGTGTGAGCTCAAGAAGCTGGTCTTCATTTCATACAACGCGGCCACTCGTCAAGAGACCTGTAACGTAATTATTTGCAAGTAACACAATTACTGTAATTAATAACACGTGGCAGTTAATTAGTTTAATTAATTAGGGTATCGGCTGAACAGCGCACGTCACTCCACCGAAACATCGAATATTATATATTCTGACCAGAATTTTCGCGAAAGAGGACCCAAAGCCTTCGCGAAACCAGCAAAACCATCCATGAAAGAGACGTACACAGGCTCTCCCACCTGAAAATATGGCAATTGGAATTGGAAATGAAAGAAAAATATGGAGATGTTAGTCCCGTCCCAGTCAGGACCGGCTACTCCAAAACGCGTTTGTGGGTGGAACAATAGAGCCAGAAAAGAGAGAGAGAGAGAGAGAAAAAAGGCAAAATATGTACTATGTATGCATTTTCATGCGAAATATGGCGTAACTTGCAAAACATGCATTTATATGAACCATAGAAGCCTTCTGATCGATCTTAAACCAAGATCAAATGTGTTTTTTCATCGTCCAGATACGAAACCATGTCGACAAAAACCAAAAACAGAAAAAAAACGTGTATTTGCACGAAAATTCGCGCTCTAGTTATTACGAATCACATTGGTATTCTTTCTCCCAGTAAATTACTTCTTGGAAGTAAATTAAAAGTGAACTAAAGTGCGTCACATCTTGTGCTTACATAGCCTCCCTTCTTAACTTGTGTTGTCTTTTCAGTGATGAATCATTAGACGGATAGTGTTGTTAGGCGGAAGTTGACTTAACTTAAAGGGGTTGAGAAACCACAAGATAGAACTTTGTCTCTGGCAGGGTCTGTACGCCTCACTCCACGCACTTCGCACGCAAAGTCCAACCTCCCACCTCCTATTATTTTTTATGCTACCGAGTTTTCAAAATCTCCCATTTCTGAGGCCCCTGCCGACCGTGGCGCCAAGCGTGCCGAGCAGCTCCATGAAATAGGCGGGAAGTGACGCTTTGACCGGTTGCTCTATGGCCTACGTCATACTTCTTCCGCTCATTTCCGCTTCCGTTCCGAGCAGTTCGCCGCATCCCCGTTTACAGGCGTCGTCATGAGGATGGGAAACTACGCACTTCCGTTGGGCGAGCAGAAGGAGGGCCAAGAGTGAAAGGATCTACTCATATTCAAAGATTCAAAGTGCCATAACTCCGTGACGCAGCGTGAACGGGTTTCGACGGAGATGTTTGGAACCCATAAATCTACATTTCAACCATGCTTTCGTGTAATAGTCGGGATTGGATTCACAACCCTTTTAACACCCTGAAGCGCAGGCTTCCTTGGTACAACTTTATGTGCAACGAAGCGGGCGCCAAAGCAGCAAGCAGGATTAGCAACCGCTATTCTGCATCTGCCCTCCAGGCCATTAGAATGCGACATGGTCATACGTTTTTTTTTTATTTTGTTTTTTAGCCTTTACATCATTTTTATAAAAAAAAAAGCTATGAGAGCAGCATAGATGTCGTTTTTGCAGTTGAGTTCTACGGCCAGGCGCACGTCCTCTGGAATACAATATGTAACTACAAGATGACTGAAATTCCTTCATTAACTCTTTATTAGGGAATTTCGGGCAAAAGCGAGATAACAGAACGGGAGACAATCCACGTTGAAATGCATTATATCTTTTAAAAATCAAGAAAACCGCGCGTGGCGTGAAATATCCATAGCTGAACTTCGGTATGCAAATGAGTCGAAACCGAAAAAGCGCCCCTGAGGAGCGCATCACCCTCGCCGAAGGAGGCTTATGTGGGCCGGAAAGCGGTTTATCTGGCCCGCAGAGCGGCACCTACTCCAATAATCTCAACCGCTCCAAATCACGTGGCTCTCTGAAGTGAAATGAGCGCTGTACCAGACTTGTACGTATTTGGAGTATAGTATTTAAAATACTGTATTTTAAATACAATTTGCGGTATTTTGGTACTCTAATCAATACTTTTTGTTTTGTGTATTTGTACTCTATTTAAAATACATTTTATGGTATTTTCTACTCAATACTCTAATTACCTATTTTGGATCTCCCTCTCCAACTTTCTGTGTCTCGTCTTTCCATTATCTTGCTTGTTCAGTGGAAATTTCATGAGTCCCTCGAACTTGACTCGGACATTGGCCCCTCTTGCCCCATGTGTACTAATCCTTGACGAGTGAGGGTTCTATTGTGTGTGCCCTGACGCGGTGACGCCGAATTCTGACCTCGCCGAGCAGGGACCTGCTAGAAGTTTGCTTTGTTTTGGGTCACATATTAGTGGAGTTATGTGGTATCTCTGTCATCTTTTTGGGACTTGTGTTTAGATGACACCTATCACATAGCGGCGGCTTGCTTAGTGCGCGGGGATTAGGTGATTCATGGCACATAGCGGCGGCTTGTCGCATTGATCAGTGACCGCTGACTTTTTGCATTCAAGGGTAAATAGTATCTTAATTGTATTTCAAATACTTTTTAGGTATTTTGTACTCTATCTTAATTACTTTAATTCTCGTGTATTTATAACGGTTTTCGGTTCGGGTTCAGGTTCGGTTCGACTCTCTGATTCCTAGTCTCAGCAATGCTTAACACAACTTCCTCTGATTTTCACGAGGAACAACCAAATCGACACAGCTACTATCACAGACTATAATATTACGGAATAGATACGTTGTGTATGTATCAGAGAGTCGAACCGAACCTGAACCCAAACCGAAAACCGTTATTTTTGGCCGAACCGGAACGGAACCGAATGAGTCGACGCCATCTTGGAGCTGAACCGGAACTAAACCGCTAAAAAAATACTGGTTACCGGTTCAAATAACGGTTCACACGGAATTAAGTGCGGAACTTTGCATGTTGTGCATGAACGTAAAAACTATTTTTCCTCTTTCTTATTCATTTTTTAGTTTCGTAGACTTGCTTTTGCTTGCCGAAAAAGTCGTGCCCTGCAACAATGATCTGCATTTTCTCGAGTCACGAAATAACAACAACAAAGATATAGTAACCGAAAACTGTTAGGACTACTAATGTCTAAGACATACACATGCATCTATATATCTTTTTTGTCACAATTATGCAGGACATCATTGTAACAGAAAAGGCGTACGCCCACTGTTTTCAACAAATCAGGGGAGAGAATGGTGTCATTCGAGATGATGGTTGGTTAGGAGGTGAAGTTACTGTCATTCCGTTTAATGCATTAAAGGTACTATAAAGCAGTCGAAGTGCAACATCATGTTTCGTGTGCCCTGAATTGTGTACGTCTCCAGGAGTAAAATGCCGCAAAATTTTCTCACATAGACGTTATAGCTCCCGAAAAAATGCAAATTTAAATCTACTGGCAACACTGTGGCGAAGCGGACCGACGAAACGCCAACTCCGCCAAGTACGGCGGCGAAAATGTCTCATGCGCCCGACTCTGGGCCAAACCACTGATCTCGATTGTAAAAGGCTGGATCGCGGATAGGGAGCGCGAGCGTGAAGAAACCGGCCGCCATCTTACGGTGCCCACAACAGCCGCCGCAGCGATCATGGCAACTTCTTGCAATTACGGTCGTACCAACCGTACTGGCAAGGATACAGGGCCTAAACTTATACAGGTGAGTCACTCTTCATCAAGGAATAAATAGGCGTCCATTCTGTACATTTATTTGACCATTATGAAGTGTTTTTTTGCCCAAAACGAGCACTGGATGCAGGTTGCTTGATCGCTCTTCCGACGTTCAATCGAGCACACTTGCATTTTACCCGGCGGCAAATACAGTTTGAGTGCATAATATGCTTGAAAGAACATGTTACACTACACAGGTAGTGTTGTCATCAATATATGTGCGAGCACTCGAGCGCTTTTTTGCATGCATTGCTAGCATGGTACACGGTGTTCTCTGCGGAAGCAAGTGCCACATTCATTTCTTTGAATTACCTTCGCGCACAAGTTCGGTATTACGTCATAATAAGACCACGATTGTCACATTTTTTCATGTATTGGTATTGTTTTGTGCCTTGGTTTGATTTGTGACAAAGAATCCTACGTAACGGTGGTGTGGCGCGACTTGAATAACGCCTTTGTGTCTGAGCTGTATCGTCAGCTTGTTACGATAGTAATAATTTGTAGCGTGTCGTGCTATTTGTAGCAGTTTTTAAGGCAAAAGTGGTCTCTCAATACAGGTTTCGTCATGAGGGCTACCCAGTGAATAATCTGTGCAGTGTGATACGGCTGGGTGTACTGGTAAGTATCACGTTCCTCATCCACTGGTTTCTACTTTACAGGAAGGAACAACCTCAGTGCACGCACTGTGGTTAGCCTCTCTGTTTTGCATATTTTCTTACATGTTCACATCAGAAACACACATTAAACTTTAGGCTCGTTCACCCAGCAATATAATAATTAGAGATTATAATTCTTTTTAGAAGAGTTCCCCATATTCTTTTTAGAATAGTTTTTAATCTTTTTAATTATTAGAGGATACAGGGATTGTAAACCATGTTTTAAACTGATGTTTTAACATTTGTCCAATGCATTTATTAAACAACATATTCATTTTTAACTGGTTGCACCCAAACCAATGTTCTGATGTATTATTTCCTTTGTTGTCGATGCACCATAAAAGTTGGAATAATAATCATCAATGCAGGTTACTTCACAGCTGCCTCGACATACTCAAGAAATGGATGCAGAACCTGCGTAATGCCCGCAAACTTTGACTACCACAGCACCTCTAGAAAGTAAAGGGATATGTGTCACATGGGATTTTTAAAGGCATTCACAGTATATAATACCTTGTATGAACTGTTGTAGATCTAAGCAGCTTCTACAGTACACTCTCAGAAATTAAAACTTGTCAGGGAACTGTGATAATTGTTTCAGTTAATAGGCATGCACATATACGCTATAAGAAGACAATTATTTATTGAGAATGCACTTCTCTGGCTACTCATGTTGTTTACATCTACTGTTGATCACATTCATTTATCACATATTATATTCTTATATATTATTATTATATTATCACATATTCGATCACATTAAATTTAAAATTTAGCATATATGAGAAAATATCAGTGGGGAAGTTGCTATTCATTGCTCATTCCAACCTAAACTTGAGTGCTACAAATTTAGAGAGCGTACCTGACTATTGTCATTCCTAAAATATATATTGCCATTGTAGCAAGGTCACAAAACAATAAATGTAGCCTTTTGCGACCTCCCTGCACGTTCATTGTATCCTGAAACGCATAAGTGCAAGAAATAAATCTTGAACTTGAATAAACTTGATGTTGTATAAACTTGACATAAAATGTTGAGTAATATAATGAATGATATAAAATATTGAATAAACTTGAACTCGTATATTCTCTTTACTCATTATCAGTGATCTTCATTACAAAAGCATATCGTGTTAGACTTTTTTGTTTGCGTTTCACAGACTGGGTACACGAGGGCCAAAATGACAAAATCACAACTGTTTCAACCTCCAAATAGTCCTGTTGCAATTTGAAGACCATACGTGGAGCTGCATTGTTTGGAACATGCTCCACATAACAAGCATGACAAAGTCAGCACTGGATAGCAGGACCCCGTCCCCAAGCAGCTTTTCTCACGCTGCAGTTGTATTCAACAAAAGCATGTGAGTGCTGGAGAAGGACATTCGGTTTGGCACAACCGCGCCTGCAAATAATCAGAACAAATAAAGGAAGAAGCAAACAAACATAGAAGGGCTGTACTTCAAGAAGAGATAAGTCCTGTGTCTCAAGGAGGTGTTACCACTTTCTAAGTAACTTAATTGATTAAGCTTATATCACTACCTGATTAGCTGTCCTAACGAGTGTGATCTAATTGCGTGAAGTAATTATTTGGGCTGCTTCGGTGTGTCCATATTTGCGAGGCAAAGCACCGCTGTCGTTTACTAAAAGACTCTTTCTAAGGCGATGCTTGATATAAATCATACTAAACGCATACACGGCTAAAACAACGGCTGTGATTCTACAGAACGATCTTTTTCTGCCATGCGAGTATATCTTTTCCCGGACCGTTCTTTATGGAACAATTTTTGTCCAGAACGCAGTACGGGATATTATATACAAGGTTGTTGTTAACCTCAAGTCGTCTCTTATTGAAATATTGGCTGGGAAACGTGCTGTAGTACAATTCCCAGCGCTGCACTGCAGTGACGGTCTAGTTTCGGAATGCAAAACATAACGTAATTACGAATCGAACGGCAGGACACCTGTGAAACACTGTTAGGATACATCAGTATACTGGTACCTTACAAAATTGTGTGATGACAAACAACGATCAATGCTAGCAGCGCAATAAATACTCACAATCTCTGTTGCCTCCCATTGTTTTCTATGGGCACACACAGCACTTTAGGGCCCACCAACATGGCGGCCCGAAGGCACGCCTCTCCCCCACGAGCCCCTCTCCCATGCGCGATGGTGGTGGTGGTGATAGGGCTTGCCGTTGTCGGCCTCACGTATGTGGGCAACGTCACGACTCACGCCCTGGAGGAATGTGCGTCCTGGGCCGACTTCCAAGGGAACTGTGCCGATATATGTCTGAAAGCGTCTGAGGAAAACCCAGGAAAAACCCGAACCCGAAAAATTCGAACCCGGGTACCTACCAGTCTCGACGTGACATGGCTAGCACGCTAACCACTGAGCCACGGGAGCGGTCCCATGCGCGATCCAGCCTTTATACATAGAGATCAGTGGGCCAAACAGAGCGACGTACGATAGCAGCGCCACGGTGCTGAAACAAGGCCCAGGTATAGCCGTTTAGCTACTGAGTGCAAGATTCGGCTTTTGTTTATTTTCTTTCGCACAAATTACATTTTCTCAAAAGGTAGTATTTGCAAATCCCAACAGGAAAGCCATCTGTTTCCATCGGTCTCCTTGTTTACAGGGTTGCTTGACAAATTGAGGGCTTCTTCCCACCAGGCGTCGCCACGACATTCTTGACTGCGTTTTTATTTACCAATTAGAAATACATAGAGTAAACTCCTGCGCATATTACTTGTTGTGCTGAACCTTTGAGTCTAGCACTCTCACGTCATGCTGATTGCATAAGTTCGACCTCGACTGCTTTATAGTACCTTTAAGTTTGCCGCGTGACTAGGGTAAGTAAAGCGCCAGCCACCCTCATGCTGGTCAGAATGAAAAGAACGTGCCAAGCTGGGTTTCTTTGTGGATTTGAAATAAAAGAAGCAAAAACAACCATGTTGTTTAAAAATCGGCAATGGGTCGAAAATGAGCTGTTTGTACTTGCTAGTTCTACAGACACTTCACTCTAACAGCGACATGGTAGCACGGCGGCGGTCAGTGCTGACACAATAACGCGCCTTTTACATAAAGACGCCGAGCTCAGGATCGCACCACTGCAATCCAACTACCATGAAGCGTCGTTTGCTGATTAACGTGTATTCGCGACTCCGACTGGTGATGAATTATTTCTATCACTTAAATGACTTAGGCCAAGGCTGACTGGCGAGATTTTCCTGGCGCCTGTTCGTGGCGAGATTCTGCGAACAACCCGGTGGGTGAGTTAGCCCCCGCGACATGAGCTACGTGCGGGGACAGTCAACCCAAGGCGGTAATTCATGGCTATGCTCCTCTTGTAACCACTACTAATCTTGTCTTTGATATCGCACAGTCTTTCAAAATCTTGAACGCCCATTGACGCCTTCCTGTCCACTTCAAGCACTGTACCACACAAACGGAAGTTTGCTTTAACCTGCCTGTTGTGCTTCATTCGCACCCGTGGCCCCTGAACCGTTTCGTGAACCGAACCGTTTGAAAAGAACCGGTTTGAACCATTATAGTTGCCTTCTGGAGCTGAACCGGAACCGATAAACGTTTCGGTTCGACTCTCTGGTATGTATATCTATTCCGTGACATTAAAAATTTATGATAATGCATGGCAAGCTTTCCCGTAAGAAACTCCGATATGCATGTAATGAAATTACAAAGGCCCAACATTTTCAATGTGACCTTCCTTACGAACTCCCCAAGCTAATTTTTTCAGATGCATGTAATATCTTCTTTATCTAGTGGCAGTTTTGAGCGAGACTGCTTTCTCAACGAAAGGACACCTGAGTGCTTCCAGCAGCGCATCTGATAGCGAGAACACAGAGTCTAACTACAACACCATATCCTAAAAGACAAGTTACTGTCCTTGACTCCGAACCTAAAAATGTGCTCGAGTTCTACTGCATTCGTCAAAACAGATGATTGAATATGGGATTTCAAACACTCCCAGGGCTGCCTGTGGAGCCATTGCACCCTGGACTCTTATTGACATAGAGGGAAACAGGGCAGACCTTAAAACACATGTAGTCGCAACCTACAGTAGACTACTCTGGAGTTACCTCCAGCTACTAGTGCAGTGGATTCCGAACCATTGCGGAATCAGAGTGAAACAGAAGGCAGACAAAACAGCAACAGAAGCTCACTCCAAGCCGACCACGACAAGCATTCCCCTTAGCAAGCCGACATCAGAACAGCAGTCAAGAATGTCGTATTGGCTCATTCAGTCCCGAAGCCCAAAGCCACAGGTGCAAACAACATACATACTTTATTAGACCTGCTGCCCCGCGGCCCAACGTAGCACACGACAAATACAGAGTCGAAAAAGAGAGGTGCCCCCAAATGGCGTTCGCTTATATATCCTCTGGTCCAGTGTCCTCGGGCCCCCTAGCGGCACCTCCTAAAAGTCCTCATACTACTACTAATAAATGAATTAGCGAATGAGAAGTCCAGAATGGAGAAACTAGCGAGTAATGCACCTGGGAGGAGACCTTAAGCACACCGGTATCAACACGTGAAAAGAAGGCATCCCATACAGGTGCATTGACTGCAACTAATCGCACCGTTCATCAAAGCCAACGGGATCAACATGACAAGCGAGCCCCTGTCAAACACCTGAGAATGACACTCACATGCTTCTCCACTGCCCAAACTATGCTAACCCCAAGAAGAAGCTCGAGAATTCGGCAAGCGGCCGCTGACCTACGAGAAGATTGTCTGGTGTTGGCCCACGCACAACCAGTGGCGACGTGCAGCAATATACCACGTGGACTTCCTCAACGAATTGGTGCAAGTCAACCTGTGACCTCACCGGAACCTGCTAAACCTTGTGTCTGCAGAATCCTACCAAAGTTATGTTACTGAAATCTTCGTGTTGAAACATTCTTGCAAAATATGTTATCTCCACATAAGGCGAAAGTTAGAGAAAATGGACCTTTTCCATATTCGCGTCGCCCCTGGCGGCGGAATGTCGAACGTCGTGTCTTTCTCCCCAATAATGGTGGCGCTTCACGAACTGGCACGTATGTTGCATGGGAAAGTAGCAAGAGAAGATTGGAAGAAGAATGTGGAAAGAGTGAAAGCGCATTGTACACATTACCAGACATCAAACATCCGCGTAACCTTGAAACCGATTATCTCCCCACAATGAACATGACAGTCGCCCGCAGGTGGGTTCATCGCGATGTTTTCCGCTCAAATATGGCGAACTCAAGGGCTGGGCATGCGCATACGCGTTGTCGGAAATGGTCCATTGAAACAAGACGTTGTCACACTTGACACTGTTATACCTGGAAGCTACGAAGGCACATGTGGCATGCGAAGTGCAACACAATACATATTACCATGACCAGACAGAATATTACTCCTGTTTATGACCCAAATTATTAAGCAAAGGAGAACATACTAGTGAGTGATGCTTGTAATATGTCTAACAGAAATCTGTATTTGTTTTCTGTGCTATCAGCAGCATACAAAAGATGATCAATACACTCGCCTTCCACTTTCACAACAACAATCAATTAGAATACCAGCTTCTTTATGGCAGACGGCTCATCATCCTTGAATTTTCGCTTGGAGGAGTTCTGCTCGCTCTTCTGTGACAATGCTGTTGGAAGAGGTAAGTTAGATCCCATAGTAGGTGGAGGCCTGTTGCTGAAGTATGGCATCTGAAGGGCTTCACTGCAAGTGCAGCGACTGAGAGGATTGATAGCCAGCATCTTCCCAATCAAGTCCAAGAGGTCGTCTCCGGCAGCAGTGAAAATGTGCTTGAACGGTGTTCCTGGGAAGCTTCGGAACTGAACATAGTCCGGCAAGGAAGGCATCCCTGGCCAGTCTTTCTCCGTAGGCGTTCCCAAAGTCTGAAATATCCTACTGAGTTGGTCTAAGTCAGAGTCTCCAGGTAAGAAGGGAACGCGCAACATCAACTCTGCTAAAATACAACCTACAGCCCACATGTCTATCCCAGTGCCATAGATACGAGCACCAAATAGAAGTTCTGGGGCTCTGTACCAACGGGTAACGACCTGGTGGGTGTAAATGCGTGTCGGCGAACCAAAGAACTTTGCCAGACCGAAATCGGCGAGCTTCAGAATACCTTTATCGTCGATCAGAAGGTTGTTGGGTTTCAAGTCCCTGTGCAGTATCCAATTCATGTGCATGTACTCTAATCCTTGAAGAGTTTGCAGAATGTAAGATTTGATGTGACCTGGCGTTAAAACTATACTGGTATCCTTGATAATAGCTTCCAAGTCCGTATGCATAAAGTCGAACACCAGAGACACATTTGATCTGTGGCCAAAAACATCAAACATGCCTATTATGTTTGGGTGAGAAAGCTCTTGGAGCAACTTAATTTCGCGTAGAGCAGTCCGGTTGATGCCGTCTTTTGCTTCTGCCCTCGTACCAAGTTTTATCTTCTTCACAGCAACAATCTCACCAGTTTCCTTGTCCCTCGCTTTGTACACAGTAGCGAACTGTCCTTCGCCAAGGAATTCTATTTTCTCGTACCTCTTGAGTTTATCGTCAGTCATGTCGAGGATTCTGATGTTCTGCACAACATGAACTGGAACACTACAAATAAATGATCGCCTATCTATAACAGTGATTCGAAAACATCGCATACATAAAACAACTCACACTTCGACTTCCACCAACGTGTAGTCGAGCTTGACTTGGATTGTAGATTGTGTTTCTGCCGTTCTACGATGTTTTTTATTATGTTATCCAAGGACCCTACCGTTCTCTAAAACAAACAATAATTTATTTCGATTATTTATCAGCGAAATACAGCCTCCAACATTCAACCAATTTTCTACTCGATATCACTCGATCCACTCGATCGATCAGCTGGCTGTGACTGGCCGGATGGCTTGCGGTGCACTTGAGTTGGCCGCAACCAGGCTCCATAGCCATAATGGCTGCCAACAGCAGTGTTTGTGTGGTCATGCGCCTTCTAGCCCGCCATAGCTTCCTGTCAGAAACAGATACTTGAGTGTATTTTGTGAACCATTGTATCATTAGTGACCTTAAATGGCGTCTAGTGTGTGTGCGCATTGGGAGCAAGTTTACGCTGAAAGCTCTAGGTGCATGGACTTCATGACAGCTGTTAGCATAGGCAACATCTCGTTTGTCTGTGAATTGCTTCAACGGTACATTCTATGCTTTAGTTGAGCATACAAGTAAGAGGAGCAAGGAACCTGTGTGGTACATCTACCAGAGCTTGAGGGAGGGCCCAAAATTGTATTACATTGCAGTTATTTCACTTTCCAAGTGAGATAAGTGTCAGCTACAAACAGGAAGATTCCGCTACAGGGTAAACTGACCCAACACAAAAATGTTGCAGTGATAAAGACAAGTTTTTAATTGGTACTGAGCAACAAGTGTGAACAATTTCATCAAAATTCGTTTGCAAGTGAAAGTTTTGTCTCCTCTTTCTTCAGTTGAGCGAGGAACTTTCCCTACTTTAGTCATATTATGTACGGGGTCTGTGCAGATAAAGTAGTCCCACATTTACGCACATAATGGGTTGTTCGCTTACCGCACGAACTGCTGTACGTGAAACTCTATCTAACAAAAAGATATAGCCCTGCAAGCTATGCTCCCTGTGCAGTCCGAATGGGCTGTACCAATTCAAACATGGTGGTACCGCAAGGGGCACTAACGGCGCAGAAATCTAAATAACCGAAATAAGCATCCATGTAGGCCATCATTTTAGTTTCTACACCTGTGGCACTCATAGCTAGAACTGGATGTGACTGCCCCATGTGTGGCTATATTTTTTGTTACACTGTTTAGTTGCCACAATCGTTTTTCCTGTTGATTTTGGTCGCATACGTGTGTTGTCGTGCGCCACCAGAAGTTCGTACGGTATGCAGGCAACACGTTTGTACGTAAATGTGGGGATACTTTGTCTGCACGCGCCCTGTACATCTGCACACGACGTGCTGCCGGTTTAACAAGCAATAGCATTGAGTGCTCTCTCTTTGGAAATGCAGAGCCTCGGTCATGCATCTGAATTTGAGGAACAAGGATCTGTGGACACCTCTGATGTATGCTGCCTGCTCTGGTTACTCCGAGATTTTAGAGCTGCTGCTTCGATATGGGACGGATGTGAACGCAGTAAACATTCAGGGCCAAACAGCAACCGTATTAGCAGCTATGTATGGAAACAAGGACACTGTTCATCTACTCTTAAAGGTGAAGAAACTTCATTTATATTTGGTACTCACACTACATTTGGTACTGTTGTCAGGTAAAGGGCAGCCATATAGTACTTCATGTATGTCTTGCAATGAGATATTCTCTATGGGGAAATCGTTGTTTCCCTTCTCGTGATCATCGTACACCACCCTTTTGCTTTTGTTGCATGGAGTGCTCGGTAGGAGGGCATGAGTCACAATGCAGTGTTATTTCTCTTTTCCTAAGAAGCATGTTGTATGGAGAAGGTGCTGACCGTTCAGTGTTCTTTTCTTTCTCTCTATGCAGTTTGGTGCTGATCGCGAGGTGAGAGATACTGAGGGTCATACAGCCCTGTTTCATGCTGTAGCACATGGTCACTCTGCTGTTGTCCAGACACTCCTTGATGCCGGAGCGAATGTAAACTGTGTGTAGGTATTGAGTTTTCTGTGCTTTCTTGTGCTCCCTAACATTAGTGTTTTCCTAGATTTCTTGCTGCTGTTTCTGTCGTTCTACATGTAGCCTTTGAAGGCATCCTCTAGCCACATTTCAAAGATCTGACACATGTAGTATGTGATTCATAGTACGTTATCATTATTGACACACATTACTTACTCTTTAAAGGTGGTTTCTGCTCATAACATTGTTCTTGAGGTCACGAGTCATCATCCAAAATAATGGTATGAAATATACAAATGGAGGATCTGCAATTACTTTTAAAATCGACTACCAACTATGATTTCTGTGCCTTTTGATGTGGCAACCTGTGTGATAGCTTTGTAGGAGCCATCACGGTCATGGAGGCTGCACTCTCTAGAATGACGTGCGGTGGAACCCTGAGGAACTTACTTAAACAAGGTTAAACCCTGTTCTGGTTGGTTATTCATTATTAAAAGCGGTAAAACCCCCAGTGCTGGGCTTAACGGAGCATTAAAGTGGTACCCAACATGGCCAAAAACTGCTGCCAGCTTGTAAAGCAGTGTATGGAAAGCATTCCCATAGAATATTTCTGGCCAAAATTTTTTCACTGCGACACAATTTCATTTACAAGATCGCTGCCGCCAAGGTTTGAGCGCTCGAACTGTACACCACACCCCTCTCATGTGACGTCTGTTACCGAGAGCCCTCTCATTCGTTGGAAGAAGAAATCGTCTGCTACGAGCATGGCGAGCTGTTCCTTGTTGACTGCTATTCATTATGTCATGTTTTCTGAAAAACAAAGATATATGGAGCCCGACAAACTAGTATTACAATCACTGGGGTAATTTTCGTGGCTTCTGTGCAATCCTTCGTTGCACGTCTCCAACTGGGGAGCGCCATTCAGCTCAAGCTATAGCTCAAGATGTTGCTGCTAAAGGCATGTGCTACTTGACTGAAAGTCAGTCCATAATGTGAAAAGCCTGATTCTGGGACAGTCACAGTGCATCAAATACATTGTCTGCCCTTGAGGAACTTTACAATGAGTGGGGTACACCTAAAACTTTAGCAGCGTAAATTGTCTTGTGTGAGTGACAACCTCTTCCTCGCCCTTTCACAGTTGGTGCTTCCTCACATATCCATGTCAACTCCTCCGCTACATCCCTCTCGTGCCATACATATTTCTGTGATTATCAAAATGTGGCTGTATGTTCCGTATGTGCACATGCAGTACACAGGGTTGCTTGAACTAATTTGTTTCGATGTTTGAAGTCAAATATTTGCAGTGTTCGTTTTTGATTTGTATTCGACATTTATACTATTCGCACAGCCCTAGATGTTACTTTAATACAAAGTTTCTGTCAGATGAGGGAACCAATTTATTGTGGCTAGCAGACAGATGTTCCACAAAGTGCTGATAAGTTATGTTTAGGCTGCTTGTAATAGAATTCTTGCTGCAAAAGAGGTGCATCAACAAGGAGGAATCAAGACCACAAACATGAAAGTAATGTGTACATGCTGTATTCCTTTTATGGATGGCACTGTGCACGATCTGCTGATCATGTGCCGCTGCATGCTGATAATTTTATTGCAACTATGTCGCTTATAGTGCTTTGGAAATTGCTCAAGGCTCAATGCTAAAAAGTAGGCTTTTGGATTTTGACTGAAAAACTTTCAAGATAAGTACAGCCAACCTTGTTACAGTGAAGTTTTGCGGGAACTACAAAATTGTTCGTTATATCCGATTTTCATTGCAACAGTATAATTAGGGCCTGTTTTAGGTTATATTTTTCAGCAACATCGGGGGGGGGGGGGGGGTAAATATTCCCAACTTGTGTCGCGGTGACCGCAGTATCCGTCTTCTTGAGGCACTTGACAATAGGTAGAGTGACAAAAAATGTCTGATACGTGCGCTTACCCGTCATTCTATACAAACATGCCTGTTTCATTTGGAGCGCAACGCTGTTCTGAAGAGAAAAGTTTTTGTGGTACAGTGCCACTCTTAGTAAATAAATCAATACTTCATTTTCTTTATTACTGTTTCACACAGGCATCTGCCTTGCCTAGTTCCTTCATAAGCTGGGTTTATGGCTGCCTCATGTAACCGAAGGCATGTACCAGGCATGTACCAGGCATGTACCAGGACTCCCTACCTATCAATTTCATATTGTGGATGTAACATAAGAGTCAGGCCGCGTTCGCGCATTCCGCCTCATGTCGCGATTTCACTAAACTCGCAGCAGTTTCGAGGAAATAGGTTTCTTCACACATGAAGCCATGCACAAAGCAGGCGATATCTCCATATTTTGGAGCGCTCCTCGGAGAGAAAATGGGGGAGTGCCGCGCCGCACCCACATTGGTCAAATTGTCTCATGCGTCACGATGATGTCATTGCTCATTTCCCCAGAGGTTGTACTGATCGAAAAAACTCTCCTCGTCGTCGCTGCACTCCTTTGTTTGATACCCGAGCATTTCCCAGCAAGAAAAAGAAAGTGGTGAAATGGAATACCCAATGGTGCCATGCAGTCTTGTAACTGTTTCCTACCCATGTGTCCGGATGCGATCAGGCACTGTCGGGTGTGTCATCCAGAAGTCCCTAAGCATGGGAGCCATGTTAAGTGCTTCCAAGTTTGTTGAAATGGGTTCGCCCTCGTCTTTTCCATCTTCCTCAGCGTCATTGTCTGCCTCGTGTCGTGACCGTCGGAAGGGCAGTGGCATTTGGAGGTCAAGCTGCGACACTTCGTGTTAACTGATAATTCCACTGACCCAGGGGAAACTTAGTTCGCTATAAAAATAAAATTGCCGTAGGAAAAAAGCATCACCAATCAAACTGAAATAGTACTTCGCAATAACCGACAATTCGTAGTAAGCGAGTTCGCTGTAACAAGGTTTGACTATACCGTGTGCTTCATGAAGGTCCCCCATCTGAATAATTTGTAAATAAGTGACGCCATCGAAGAACGTCCTTTTTGATAAAGATCCTTTGGACATTGGCTATGAACTGTGAAGTGAGTGGCTCATTTGCATATGCTCACTGATTAAATGAACATCTTAACTTCAAAATTTTACTTGGCATGCTTTCAGAGGCACTGTTTTACGTATTGCGACCTTCAGCAAAAAATATTCCAAGAAAAAAAGCTGCATTGACACTCAGTGATTTTTTTCGAGTAATTAATTGGTTTCAGTTTACATATTTCTTTCACAGAGCAGTGCACCAATGCCCCACCTTCGATGGCGCAACCTGTTTATGAATTATTCAGCCGGGGGATCTTTGCGAAACACCCGGTATGCAAGAGAGAGAACATGAAGCAGGATAATCAACACGTGTAAACAATACACAAAATGAATTAACTGTTGTTCTATTTATACCTTGTATTTTACAGAGATAAAAGTGGCGTTAGTCCTCTCACCATTGCCTGTGCAGCAAGGCACGAAAATGTTGTTGCGCTTCTTCTGAGGGCTGTAAGTTCAAAATGAGCCTTACATATTTCATCCATTCACCACAGCCCCTCAATCGCTTTTCTGCTGTAGTGACCTCCTGAGCACTCATGCTTGCCAGGAAACTGTGTAGTTAGTTTGTAGTCCTGCTCCACTTGCTGTGAGAGCATTGGTCACTTGTTGGCATGCTTGTTTGCCAAGATAGGAAAGATGCCAAGATGTTGTGCCAAGACGTTTTTTGCAAAATTCTGATTGTGTATGTGATATGTGAAGACAGGAGATCTAGATTCCACAAAATGACCAAGTGCAAGGCTTTACAGAGATTTATGTATGTTAATTTTTTGTAAATGTTGCAGCAGTTCTGGGCATGCTCCGCCTCTTTTTTGTCGGCTCTAGTTGAGCGCCAAAGTGCATCGAGGAGGTTACATCGACACGCCATGCGAGGGGGAGAGGGTTAGAATCCCATCCCACAGAACAAACATGTGCGGTGAGTGTGGCAATCAGAGCTATCTTATCAAAAACGAGGTTACCCGATGTTTTGGCAGGCACTTTGGAGGCTCAAACTAGAGCCGACAAAACGGAGGCGGAGCCAAGGACTTATTTCCGCGGATTTTCGGCCAGTTTATTTCAGCAATCGTTGTTGTGTTACAGGTGCTATGCTGAGTAAAATGACGAAAATGACCATCAGGAACCCATTACCGCAAAGAAAACGTTAGGCGCACTTGGGAAATTTCGGAGTTCAATTCAAGAAATTAAATTTCTATCAATTAAAATGAAATAAAATGGTACCAATATGTGGCAAATGTTCCTGGCAGAAAAAAATCCCTTGATCGTATGTCTCTCTGTCGCCTACATTATTTACTATGAATTTCTATCATGGTTCTACCATCCAGCATGTTTAGGTCGTTAGCTCTACATAGAATATAGGCAACGTTCCAGAAGACAGCTTTGAACTGTCGTTGTAGAATACTAGACGTTGCTGATGTTACTATCTTTGAGGTGATTGCAGTTACTGCTTATTCAATAAGCCTTCTTAGGAACGTACATAAGAACTGCATGGATGTAATGAACACACAAGGCCTGAGGGGTGTAGATGTTGAGTACAGTAGAACCTCGCAAATTCGATCTCGCTTAATTCGAAATTCCGGTTAATTCGAAGGATTGCTGCGGTCCCGTCTTCGCACGTTGCAGTCTGACCGCATAATTTGAAGAAAACTGGCCCGTATCCCGCTTAATTCGTAAGTTTCCTGCCGAATTTCATCATCTTCCATCGGTTTCAAACCCACGCAACGACGACCTGCCATAAAAACCATGTGCGTGCTCGCTTGCTGACTTCCCTTTCCCAGCCGCAAATCCTGTTGCGCAACCTCCTCGCGCTTCCTTGCCATGCAGTGTCCTAGCTGTACTGCCATTACGGATTATGCGCGAACGTGTTCTGGTGTTGTTTTGTTTCGTGCTTTTGTTGAGATCCACTTTGAAGTTCACTTCCTGCCTGTGGGCTGTGGAGGCAGTCCGCGGGTGAAGTACAAGATGCTGACGATGAAAGAAAAAGTGGCGATAATCGCAGCCGCGAGATGTGCAACGTGCTGTAAGCTCCTGCCGGTAATGCAAGCTCCGAGGAGGGTTTCGCGTCTTTAGAAGAGTAGGGTAAGATAGAAGACACAGAAGAATCCTGTGCCGCAAGTCTCACGGGGGACATTGTTCTCAACACTGCTCGCGCAAATCAACAGTGTGACAGCAGCGGCGGCGATTAATCTGCATGAGTGCCGTCGGTTTCGGAAGCTTGTTAAGCCAATGGCGCCAGCGCAGCGATATGATGAACTTCGTAGCCCATCTTAAACGAACGGTGATGTGCGATGTCATTTTCTGAAAGTGGCAGACGAAGTTAGGGAGTTCTTTGGCAAATAAACATATTTCCCTTCACCATGTGCCCAGGTTCGCTTAGTTCAAATGCCCGCGTAATTCGAAATTTTTTGGCCGTCCAGACGACTTCGAATTAACGAGGTTCTACTGTATAAACAGTTACAAGATATTACATATATGCACCTGTGTGATGGCTGCGTGTATCATTTTCTTCTGTGAACGAATTTAATGATACACATGGACATGAAAGAATGCTGTGCAACAAAAATGGTCTCAATGTGGAGATCTGCATATACGTACTAAACTACACAGCATGGCCCCGTGCACACGCGGGCAGAGACTAGAGTATGTCCAGTCCAACCTCAATGGGAGCAAAGCATTGAGTGATTCACTGGGAAACATTTCCTTGTGCGGTGCTATCAACTCAGACTGACAGCGCTTCAGAGTCAGTGTCACTAGATGCGAAATGTTACACCCCTGTCATAAAAATTCTGCAGGAACGTTTTTGTATGTAACCTGCAATGTTGTGGAATAAATGTGTGTGCAAAGTATGTAGGGGAATGCATGTGACAAGGGCAATATTTCCTTTACTTGGAGAAGACAATTTTTGAAGAAGAATATTTTGATGAGTTCTGGGAAGCAAATTTTTTTAATCATTCAGAATTTCCTAAAATGTTACATTTTTATGTAAAACCACACTCATTTGGGAACATAGCTTTCCAAGCAGAAAACAATGGAGGAGATATCCTTTGGACAACCCCTGCTTTGTCATGCGTGTAGCATTAGAATGTGGAGATTACCTCATCACAGTTTTTTTTTTATTGTTCTCTCCACACTGATTGGCAGCTGTAGTGGAGCGGCGGCGATTAATCTGCATGAGTGCCGTCGGTTTCGGAAGCTTGTTAAGCCAATGGCGCCAGCGCAGCGATATGATGAACTTCGTAGCCCATCTTAAACGAACGGTGATGTGCGATGTCATTTTCTGAAAGTGGCAGACGAAGTTAGGGAGTTCTTTGGCAAATAAACATATTTCCCTTCACCATGTGCCCAGGTTCGCTTAGTTCAAATGCCCGCGTAATTCGAAATTTTTTGGCCGTCCAGACGACTTCGAATTAACGAGGTTCTACTGTATAAACAGTTACAAGATATTACATATATGCACCTGTGTGATGGCTGCGTGTATCATTTTCTTCTGTGAACGAATTTAATGATACACATGGACATGAAAGAATGCTGTGCAACAAAAATGGTCTCAATGTGGAGATCTGCATATACGTACTAAACTACACAGCATGGCCCCGTGCACACGCGGGCAGAGACTAGAGTATGTCCAGTCCAACCTCAATGGGAGCAAAGCATTGAGTGATTCACTGGGAAACATTTCCTTGTGCGGTGCTATCAACTCAGACTGACAGCGCTTCAGAGTCAGTGTCACTAGATGCGAAATGTTACACCCCTGTCATAAAAATTCTGCAGGAACGTTTTTGTATGTAACCTGCAATGTTGTGGAATAAATGTGTGTGCAAAGTATGTAGGGGAATGCATGTGACAAGGGCAATATTTCCTTTACTTGGAGAAGACAATTTTTGAAGAAGAATATTTTGATGAGTTCTGGGAAGCAAATTTTTTTAATCATTCAGAATTTCCTAAAATGTTACATTTTTATGTAAAACCACACTCATTTGGGAACATAGCTTTCCAAGCAGAAAACAATGGAGGAGATATCCTTTGGACAACCCCTGCTTTGTCATGCGTGTAGCATTAGAATGTGGAGATTACCTCATCACAGTTTTTTTTTTATTGTTCTCTCCACACTGATTGGCAGCTGTAGTGGAGCGGAGGCGAGTGATCGAGGTGGCGCGCTATCACAATTAGTGTATCTGTGTGTTCAATACCTATTGTAGCAACTAGGTATATCGTTTCGACAGTCAGCCCTTGATATCTACGAGCAGCCAAACTCTCTTGGAAATCGTTCAGAAATCGCAGATGTCGTATTCATATTCATTTTGGGTGAACGGAAGGATGGCGTTAGAACTAGGGCCCGTGACATTAAGCACAAAAATTATCTAAAATATGCATGCAAATACACACCACACAGCACAAAACGTGCACAATATATATGCACAATATATGCTGAAATATTATGGAGATATTATGCAGAAATACCAGGAGTGGTGCTCCACAGCTTGGAACAGTAAATACCTATATTGTCTAAAAAGAGAGTGCTGCAACTGAAAATGCACATTCCTTATTGGAAGTTGGAACACATGAACACTAAGGTATTCCCGGTTCACCATGTCTGTAACTCCTGCTTTCAAAAGTGCACACGCACATTATTAAAACCTTCCTGTGTTGCCAGTTAAGAAAGCCATGTACTGCGAAAATGTCAGCTCTTTGTCGCTGGTTGTCGTTCCGGCAAATTCGCTAGCTATGTAGCTCATAGGTGATCTGCTTAGACAGCTTTTCGTTGTGCTGTTCATTGCCCTCGAGACTGGCCACTGACACACTGCAATACTTTGAGTGCCTTATTTTTACATACTTCTATACAACTTCTAGCGCCCCCCAAGCGACAGGTTTCCAGACACCGTATTCGATGCAAGTAGGAAGAAATTAGCACAACTGGCCGCTGAGTCATTTTTCACTCCAATGTCTTCAAAGTAATGTTGGGACATGCTGATGCTTGCAGAATCTTTTTTGTTTATTTTCTCTTTTTGAACTCGCTAACTACCTGTTCTCATGGTTCCCACTGGTCCTTGAAACCCCTCAATAACCTATAATGCAGAAATGCAGTTTTCAAGGTTGCAAAAATCCTGGAATTTTCCATAGTCCTCGAAAACACTTGATTTTGCGTCCTTTTCATATTCACGTGGGATGTTCAGTGCACAACTATAGTTTGGAAACTACAGCAGTTAGCACTCGTTGCAATAGAAAGCAGTAGCAGATAGCAGAAGTGCGAGAGATGAATGGTACCCTCCATTGTATATATTGTGATAACTGAAGCCAATAAATACTCGTATTATTGTGGAATACTGAAGTCCTGGCCATAAACTGGGTTTTACATCCCATGTAAAATGAAGCTGAGTCTTGAAACGCTTGTTGAAAGACCCTTGAATTTTTCTACCAAAATTGAGTGGGGTCTATGGTTTTGTTTCGATGAGTTTGTTCTTGGTGCTAGTTGTGCTAACTGAACCAACTGAATGCGTGGCACAAAGCAGCCCCAAAACAGTGTAGTAGCTTAGATGTGCAGCTGGAATACAGGTTTTGGACTCATTACCTCCCTTTTGAAATAAGTTGAGCAGTGTCAAAAAAAGGGGTGGAGCCACAAACGTTAAAAAGGAACTCAAATGGCTCTGAAGTATGACATAATATGCAACTGTCATATTATATGACGATCAGGAAGAAATATTCCGCAATATACAATTATATAACACACAAAAGATCGTAGATTTGTGTCGACATGATTGGTAATGTGTGGAGAAAGGTTAGGATATCCATCAGAACGCATTCTAAAGATATGCATTTTGCACGAACTCCCGGGCCCTAGTTCTAATAGAAGGACATCTTTATGGGACTTGGTAGACTTGGTAGTATTCTTCAACATACACAGTCTGTCTTGCTCGGGATACAGTTGGCACCTTGAAACTTGACTCGCCTTACCTTTTCTATTTTTCCCTTGCTTGTCGGTCTTATTTTCAACATAATGCATTGTAGCATGGTCCTGGTTCTATACAGTGGCAACTTATCCCATCGCTCTTCAGTGCGGTAGCCATCACATATCCTTATCTTCTCCAAAGAAGTTTAGCTTCACAACTACTAGCCCCTAGGGATTCAAGTCAGTGAAGACATAAGGCTTGCTGGAGGTTGCTTTTGCTTTGGCAGATATCTTGTTTACCACCACTCAGCTGCTTTCACTTTGGTCCTCCTGATGTGTCCGTTTCAAAATCCGGAAGGAGAATTGCGTACCTGTTCCTGCCCTAGGAACCGCAAGTCAACTTTCCTGGTACATAGCTGGTTTGCCCTCGGTCATCGCACGCATATAGTGCTTCCTTGACCTCAGGATGGCATATCGAAATCCCTTCATGAATCAAGGAATTTTCCAATGCAGTGGGGTAAATCTGACGTGCGCTTTCCGTTTCTGTCAAAAAAACATGAGGTTGAGTTGGCAAATTTTGGATATCAATTGGTAAAATTCAATTCCTCGCAAAATGAATTTGATCAAAATGCTCAGCAGTAATGGCAAAATCTCCCCTGGTCAAAAAATAGCATTGACTCCATAATGTTCTGACAAGTAGGTTTTTTAATACACTTCTTTATTACGTCAGGTGAAACACCCTGTATAAGACTTGTAGTAACTCTGTATCACTTTTGACAGTTTGTGAGAGCAAATTTCATTGACAATTTCATTTATTGTGCTGCATAATTATTACAGGGAGCCAAATTTGGAGCTGGTGGAACAAATGCGCAGTTACACTCTCACTTGCATCAAGGAGTGCACCCAAGTAAGAGTTACTTTCAATTTTGCAGTATTGCGGTGCTACGATAAGATTTTAGAGAACGTTATTTATTAAATTGGTGCCTGTATATGCACACTTCATATACTAATGTTTTCAGACCTGGGACTTTTTTTTATAGAGTATCTGAAAGGTTGTCCGAGACATAGAACAGGGCTTGTAATGAAGGTAAAATGAATGAAAGGTGTGTTTGGGAGCTGAATTGCACATTGAAGGATATATTATGTGCTAAAACTGCACATAAAAATTGCTATGTGGTCTGGTTCCCTTTGAATAAATCGTGGCAATTGAAAAACGCTGCCCTGTTGACATACCCAATGGCCTATACTGCATGCTAAGCCTCGTGTGTATGTGTGTGTGTGTGTGTATCTTTAGTAAGTTGTGTCGTGTTGCAACAGCCAAAACTTTGTCATGATATTTATTTTGCTGTGTTCTTACAATTTTGAGGTATAATGTGCACTTCTGTTGTTACATATTTGGTAAATATGCCTCCTAGAATTAATTTGGAAGCATCACTAATACCTTGACAACTCAATAAAATGGCAGAATATGGTATTGACAGGGCTCTGTGTCTTTTGGGGTTAAACCCAGTCAACTGTACTTGCTTATTGTACTTGTACTTACAAACGCAGGCACTTGTGCTGTGCGTGAGTGCTAAATACTTCACACTTGGCTCTGCCTCTCTCCACCTCATTCATAATTTATAGCATCAAAGCTGGAAATTCCTGACAACATTTTTAAGCACTCTACATATTTTTTACGGAGGTTTTGATATATGCTGTTCCTGCGATATTTTCTATGTCGCAGGATAAATACTGTGCTTTATCTTTAGTAACCCTGTATGTTGGCACCACGCCCACCTCTTGTTTTAAGTTTAAATCAGTGCAGATACCAACTGCAGTCTTGTGTTTGTTTGGGCTAGATTTGCACTTTATTTACAGTAGATAGTGTTTCTACCAACGGTTCAAACGGGTGTGAGAACTGAAGATGATACATTACATCTGGAATAATTATGCAAAATATGATTTGTTGCACAAGTAATTTTGACAATTTTGTGACACTTTACCCATGGTTTTAGCTCCATATTTTGATGGCAGAAATGCAATAACAAAAAAACTCTCTCATACATTGGTGACATAGCTGTGAATTACCTTTCTTGTATAGGTACAATATTTTTTCTGCAAAAAAAGCAATGTTTTTGTTATGTCTCGGCAGAAGGGCTCGCAGCCCTTAGGTACCATGTAGACGTCCCAACCTCACAAAAGAGACTTTATTTCCCGATGTGATGACATATATACAAAGTGACAGTTCACATGCGCCCCCTATGATATGTGGGCCCCCTACCACATTCTCCTCTCTATAAAAAAAGAAAACAAAAGAAACTTGACAACCCCAACAACTTCCTCAATAGATTAAGAATTATAGTAACAGTTCTTAACTTCTCCAACTTAACTATCAACTACTAAGAACCAACTAGCAACAATTCTATTCAATGTTTAACAATCAACTAGCAACAGTTTAATTCAACGTTTAACAAATTCTTCACCCATTACACTAAGCAATTCTCACTATAAATATTCCCTTACCTATCCAGCCATTTCAAATCTCCCCATTACAAGGCATACAATGTGATATATAATGTCTTTTTCTATAGCTGGTATAGGGGCCATTCCAGGAAATTGAGCGTAACGAAATTGGGATAGACTTTAAATGCTTATTGCTACTGGTACAACGGAGGCGTATGACAACAGTATCACACGATAGACCATAAACGTATGCGTGATTCTTACTGCGGCTTATCACGACCTTGACCTTGAGATTATGGTGGCAAATGTAAGTGCTCGAGGCAAAAACTATGCTGTTTTATGCCACTCTCCCAGTCTTAGCAATAAGAGAGGCTACACATATGTTTGACTTCCCAAACTATATGATGCGTTCTACAGCTTACTAAAATGCAAAACCAACCACTGTAACACAGTGACAATGTGGGAAAAGTGACAAAGGTTTTGACTCCACTTCAAAAGGTCACAACATTTGCAAGGGCAATATGTAAAACAATTTAAGAATCAGGTGTTGGAAGAAAGAAGGTAACATGCTGGACACAGTGAGCTGAAATTGAGTGTGATTGAGCAAGCATGGCACTATAGAGATCGTTGAAAAGCTATGGTGCACGGCGTCAACATTGGCACACACAAATGACAATGTCATATTTTGCCTAGTGGATATGTCCACAACACTGCTCTGTTTTGCTAGAAAACAAACTCTTAAAATCAGTGTTGTAATATCATATACTCAGGGTCTGATGTTTTCTTGGTATACCCGAATTTCCCCCCAAATGGAACATTTAGTGATTCGGGTAAAACCCTGTTTCTCCCCCAATCAGGGGGTCCTTTAGTTGCGCGGCGCGAAACCACTGTGCACGACTGCAGTAGTGGGAGAGAGGGAAGGTTCACCGAGGAGCGTGTAGACATGTGCGACGCCGGTATTTTTCATTACGATGACACAGTTTCGAAACCGGCCCGAGGGCCGCAAGATGCCAAGGACCTCTTCATTCCTGTTGTTGGACGCGAAAACATGTATATTGCTGGCTTCTCACAAAGTCTAATTTGTTTTTGTTGATGCCGATTACAGTAGGTAAAATGGGCATGACTCCGCTGACGGCCAAAGTTCTATCGGCGCAAATGTCTACGCGATACCCATTTCTTGTTTGTATCGGTATTCAACGGTGGTGTACCCACGTTCTTTCCGGTATTTTCTCCTTGTGCGTTTGTCAGCCATCATGAGTACAAGTGGAACAACCAATAAATGTCGATAGGCGAGCGTGCGAGAGAAAGCAGTAGAGGCCATCTGGAGTTACGAAAGTTACGAACGCTCCAAGCGATATTGTGCGAAAGTTACGTTTCCTTCGTGGCTTGATACCTGTTTTATGACAAATTGCATTTTGCGGTACGTACGGCGCAGGTAGTGGCAGCTGCCATCTTTTTTTTTTTCAGTTGGCGTGTTCCATTTAACGAAGCTCTCTATTTCATGAAAAAAAAAAGCCAGCACTTACATATTCGTTACAAGGTCACAAAAAGTGGTGCACCACAAGAGGTTTGAATCGAAATGTGAAGTTGTAAATAAGGGGCATGCAGTAAGCACATCATTAACAGCAATATTTCACAAAGAAAACAAGAATAAAAACAAACTATTGTGTTTGAAAGGTTTTTGATAACAAACTAGCAATATCATTTCTTTGTTGGGGACATATTTTCCTTACTGGTCTTGTTAAGATATTTTATTTATGGTGCGCGTGTTCTTCCCCTCCAGTGTCATATGTTAGATATCAACTCATGCATGTGATGCACCCTGTGCCAGGATGATTCTACGGCATTGTAGTGTCTGTGTTCTTTACTATGTTGGCTTGACTGAGCTTTCTCTGGAATGAAGTTGGCAAAGCACGGGAATAAAATTGGACTATAGCAATTCACATATTTCTCAGGTGTGGTTAGGTAGTCTACTAGATCACATACAACTCCAAGAGCTAGAGTTTCTTGTCTGAATCTTCCAGTGCTCCTTTGACAATTTAAACATCATCAACACTCTTTTTGTCAAATTTCAGGAGAAATAGGCCATAACCAGCAAATGACCGACTTAGTACAGATGTGCCAAAATATTACTCTTCGCAACAGGAAGACTACAGTCTCTCGTAAGACCTTAGCATTCATAGTGTGGTTGCATTTCTTTCTTTCTTTGATTATTTATTTATTTACTCTCAGGTCAGGGAACTTACAGAGTGGAGTAGTATATCCATAGCATAACCATGTGTTTAGTACATTGGGAAGTTTGTCATTGAACTTTCATGGGTCCCTGATGACGACAGGATGAGCAGGCAGATGGTTCCAGTCCATAGCTGTCTTAGGGATAAAGGAGTTACCAAAATAATTGGTGTGGCAAAATGGAACAACAAAATCATGTTTTGTCTTTCTTTAAAATCAGGGAGCTTCATTTTGTGGACTATGATGGCTTGTCAAAGTTGAAAGCCATTTCCAACCACTTAAATCAAATCAGCCTGTTAAGTCTAGTAGGAAGGGAGTTGCCTCAGGACAGAAGCCGCCGATATTTCGAACAGAGACTGTTCTTCTTCTGGCCCAGAATATTTTGTATGCTGCCCCCTGCTGCATGATCGTGTCACCATATAGAACACTAGACTTAGCATAGATGGGTAGAAATCCAGCGAACCGGTAGAGATGTAGGAAGGGAGTTGCCTCAGGACAGAAGCCGCCGATATTTCGAACAGAGACTGTTCTTCTTCTGGTCCAGAAGAAGAACAGTCTCTGTTCGAGGCTGGTGATATCTATGTACCTAACAAAAGAAGTTTTTGGGCCTGCAAAAGCAGTGCTGACAGTGGAACAGCAGTGACAGGTGTAAGAGCAGTAGACATTACCCCGTGTAAAATGGAAATCCATCTTTCGTTCTGACCCCTCAGAAACAGGGATGCTAGGTTGGCCATGAGGCTCCCCGAGCTCATGCTAGTGAATAATTCTTTCATAGAATTTTGTTCCAAGTGGCAAAAAATTGATAAGGAATATGAAAAGCACTCTTTCTGTAGCACCAGCGAGTAATCATTCCCACATGACTGCCTTCACCGGTTGTGTTATGATTGTGAGCGGCTCACATGTCGTGCCTCCAGAAATGTCGTGACTGATAATGTTCACCTCATTTCTTCGTCGTGTGAAATACGCACCGCGTTTACTCGGCTTCCACGAGTCAGGAAGCAGCACAGGAAGGGTATTACTAATGCATGGTGACCTTAGCTGACCAGAGAAAGGAAGAAGCAACACCTCCATTGGCGCTGGCTGGTTGAAGCCAGCCTTTGTCAAATTTCAGAAATCGTTCTTATGATATCCCCTTCATTCTCAACTGAGATATTTTGCAACTGTGTTCCGTTCATGTAAATGATTCTGGAAATACCTCAACCTTGAAACGCAACGTCTCCCTTTAACGCATAACTTGTGCTTATATGATAAATAGGCACGATAGGACTGCAAAGAAAGAACAGACATTTTGCCTGAAGATCCGGTCTCTATTCCTCATGCATGACATCAACGTGATGCGCACAGTGATGATATGCTCGTGCTGGCAGTTGTTTTCTGGGTGTCTGGAGACTCTCAGATAATGATCAGCCTGCGGCATATGATTTACTTTCCCAAATGTTGGCAACTTCGATGAGCACTGGTGTCCTGATGGTTTTCTGTTGTTGTGTTCTGCACAACAGTTCGTATCCAATAGGTATTTTTATTACTTGACGTGCTTGCTAAGGCTTTTCTTGCTTTTGTTTTCTGTGTGACATTTATATTGGCGTGGCATGTAACGTATCATTCTTGTTTGCTTTCAGAATATGCAATCCCAAAACATGAAATACATACTTTAGACCAGCTATTTCACTACTTGGATATCACGAAATACCTGCCAGTTTTTGAGAAGGAGGGCATTGATCTCAGCCAGTTTTTGAAATTGACTGAATCTGACCTTGAGGCAATTGGTATTAGGTACGTACGTGATTCACTCTTGCTTGTTCTTAGGCGTCAAAGTATATCTTTTGTATTTGTTTTAAATTTCTGTAGTCAAGCTCTTTAACAGCAGAACGCATTTTAAAATCATTTTTCTTTCCAGGCTCGTTGGACCTAGAATGAAGATGACAAGAGCGATTGCCAGCTGGAATGTGTAGTAGTAATCAGCAGAAAGGTTGGTGTGGCCATGCATAAAGATGTATAGTAAACTCCCTTTAAGATGAACACGAAGTGATCTTGGAAATTTGTTCCTCCTATACACAGCAAACATGGATTGAAAAAGACTTACAAGGAAGCGATATTAAAGCGATGGCTTTCCTGGCCTGTCTGTAGCTTCATGGGACCAACCACCATGTGACACACCATGGCCACTTGAGGGCTCTATAAAGTTACTGCATTTAAACGTGTTTCGTGCATACCCAAAGATGCGCCCAATTTTGATATTGAAACGTTCGTTTCACTTTCAAAGCTGTCTACCATTACGGCCTGAAAGGTCAGTTGGTGCTGCTTTGTAAAAAGCAAGTCATCGTTGCATGAAAACTGTATGCTTACACTCAACGTTATCTCCTTCGCCGTAGCGCTTAACACATCCCATTCACAGAAAAATGCGGACCTACCGAATACATGCTAAGATGACATCTTCCATATCCTTCAGTGTGCATCTTCTTTTCATTTAGGAGCAAAGTTGCCTTCGTTGAATTCTTTCAAGCATTCTTTGGCTCTCTTTCACAACATCAAACAACGTACTCCTAGCAATGCCGAACTTCCATGCAAAATGATCTATTAGTGGACCGTTTAATCTGTCCAAATTACACGGAATCTCAATAAATGTAGGTCGCTATCCTGGAGTTGCTTCTTAAGTGGTGCAATAGCCGCAGAGTTGTTTGGTTTTGTATTTGTGCAATACAAAAGTATTCCCATCAATCTGAAGCAAACTTTTGGCTCCTCTGGGCAAACGAAACAGAAAGCGGAACTTACTGGACCGGTTCTGGGTTTCGAGGAGCTCTCCAGGTTTTTGCGAGCACCGTGGCTATGCACATTCTAGCTTGGGCCTTTTTGCTTCTGGAGGTGAATGCCACTCAGCTAAGTGGCTAGGTGGCTAGACTATGCATATTCCCGATGGCAACACAAAAGCGTGCATACAATGGGCTTCCGAAGTTGCTTGCAAAACACGCTAGCAAAAAAATATCAATGTTATTAACAGTTTGGATAGTAGTAGCTTGAACAAAAATTTGATGACCTTTGACAACAACTTTTTTTTTGCAACAACAACACGGTTCAGAACTCTCCCTGCATAACCTCTCAGCCACTGACGGCATCCGTCAGAAAAAGTGGTTCTGGAAGATGCCACGCAAAAAAGACTGGAGCACTTGTTGCAGCTCAGGCATGAAGTGTTATAATAAAGCTTGCAAAAAAGCTGCAATTCTGTCTTCTTATTCTTGCTGTATCCAGCAGTTTTAGTCTATTATGACTGTTCTTCTTGTTGAAATTTAATTCAAAGTGCATGCTCTCAGAAGTAATTTCGTGCCTTTTAATGTTTGCATACATCTTCAATAAATTCCTGGTGCTGTTTCAGTTTCAAGTTGCTTCAATTTAAATTCAATTTCAGGTGGCATACTGTCTTCAGCAGGGCCAAGCTACAGAAGAAAATGCAATATCTGTGATATGTGTATATTTACGTTTTGTATTATACATCTGCCTTACTTATCTTTGTTAATATGAACGTGCTACATATACATGAGATCAATACTGCAGTTTATTTCTGTGTGTATACGAGGGTGTTGCAAGGGTGGGCAGGGCAGCAGCCTTATATTTTGTGCCTGCATAGGCCCTGCATTGAGGATACAGGCTTACAATGGCCAGGCTAACAGGCTTACAACTCTGGTGTGTCCTCATTGCCATATGCATTATTGCCCCAGCCTACCTAAAAGTTATTATAGGAGCACTCAAATGCAAAAAACAAGATCACTTCACATTACGTTACACACGTGCTTGTTATCATAACTCAAAACTTTGATTCCGTTACGAAGCTACAATCAAAATTATACCAAACTCTTTCTTGCTTTGGTGCTAAGCAGTGAAAGTCGCTTCAGCTCGTGCGTCGGTGTTTTTAGTCCATTCTGTGCGTGCACGCGCGTGCTACGCCATGGAGCAGTCCCGGTGAAAAACAATGCGCATTGCGAAGCGGACTGGCGTCGCTGTCCGAAGGACGTGCAACAACAACTGGGTTTGCGACCTCCTTTCGTCGGACTGACAACGATTGCGCTCAAAAAGTTATCAAGCGCAATGCTCTTGGTTCCCTGAAAAGCATGATGTTCGGCTATTTTTTCTGATGGGATAGCTCCTCAATATCCCTGTTAATCATCATGAACCTGAGTAAATTCGGCACGCTCTTCACATTGGTGAGGTAAAAAAGTGGCCTTTACTTTGCAAATTTTCGAGTTCAGTTAGCAAAAATTGACATAATTAAACTTACGTTTCATGATATTGACATCAGGAGGTGGCAAAATCCTAGAAAGAACAATTGCCGTTGACCGCATAATTCTAGGTGGCGTAGTTCTTTAAATTATAATTCAGTGACACGTTTTCTGAGACACCCTGTAGGTAACCACATTAGAGCGGATAACCTGAATTAAAAACAGTATTCAGCAGGAAAGGATGTCAAGAATGTTGTTGGATGTACTTTGACTCTATGCAGACTGATGCAGACGCACAGGAATTGCGAAAACGCGCCCACCTTCGTCACCGTTACAAACGGTGGCCAGTTACCAACTATACTGAATGAACGTTCCCCAAAAACTTTTTATTTCAGTATGTGCTCTATGCAGTTCCCAAATAGAGGCTACTGTGGGGTTTTCCTTCTCAGCCCCAGTGAGGCGCCCTGGCTGAGTACTACAATTATGCTGGTCACACAGCTGTACGGTGATACATCTTGTACTGCCGTAAACAAAGCAATAACATAGAATGACAAATAAGGCATCCTGCTATATCTCATCATAATGAGGGAGTATATACTATATACACTAAGTGCTAGGATGTTAAGATGTCCAGCGCATATCAAGATACCCATGAAATTAGTTAAATAGACCCCCAGGAGACCAAACATTGGAGTGGATACATTGGATGTAACTTTCATCCACACTAAGCACCACTGGATATCCAAATATCCATGGCGATATATTTGCTGGACATTTGTGGGACATTGATGGTTTGTTGGGTAGTAGCGTCACTGCTCCTCTGACACACGGAACGTATTCCAACCCTAAATATCGCTATGTCTCCATAAAACTACTGATCCGGCTCTGGGTATCCTACATATCCAACGTGTACGAATACAACAACGAAAAAGACCATATAAGGACGTACCCGACCCACTTCCAACTGATTTACTTCACAGCAAAACATGCATATACGAGAGCAACATCGGCGTCTTGGGAGTGGACGTATAAAGATACCACAGAAGACGACAACGTTGCACTCGCCAGTGCGGGATTTAAGGGGGAGGGGAGACGGAGCGTAGGCCCGTGGTCCCCACTACATCAAAACCACATGCAGCAAGATTTTTAGTACACTTGGGAAAATACAATGCCTTGAAAGATTCATACGGTTTGTGCCTGACCAAGGATATAAAGCCGATACAGGTTTAATGCGTTTCGTCGACGCACACGGCATAAACATCAAGGTCCGTCATATGACAATGCTGCGTTCATCAGTAGAAAGTACAAAGGTCTTCAAACACTAGCATAGAAGAAAAATCTTCTGGCCAAGGGCGTTCCTTGTTGAGCGCAGACTCTGAATCTTGTGGCAAAGCTGCCGACTGCTGCAGTTAAGTTTATTAATTTTCTCGAGTAGGTATAGTACTTTAAGGCATCCACGCATAGACACAAGGTGCTTACGACCTCACCACAACGGTTTCCGGTGACTGCTCAGAAAAGTAGCCCGTTCCAGTACCAATAAGAGTCACCAGCACATGATGGTCCTGCAGAGCGGATACTCTGGGAGCCTTAGCCAAGGGATACTGTGTTCTTTTTCCGTAATAGTCATGGCTAATGATCTAGTGAATCCGTGAATGGCTGAAGTGTGCGATCTCATTCATACAATCAACGTCTTGATTTGAAATGGGAATTTATGCCTCGTTTTAGGACGAAGTTTTAGATGGAGTGGACATAACCAGCAAAACGTTACAAAGTCCAAAGATCAACTTGAACCAAGGACGGATCCAGATCCTCAATTTGTTGGAGCGCGTAGTGTGGGAGGGGACAGCGGGAAATCCAGTCTATAGACAGGTTTGTGAGGGAGGGGGGAAGGGAGGGGAAATCGCCCAACCGCACCTTTCTCCCCAGGGATCTGCCACCGACCTGGACAGCCCCGTTTCCTTATTGGGATCGCTCGAACGCTTTATTGCCACAAAGCATGAAGCATTCGATCACTACCGTAACTGGAGCGTATGGCTGCGTATGGCTCACACCACTAGTCTAATGGCACTGCCCCGGTTCTGCAGTTGCCCTTCGGGGGAGTTTCGCATAAAGAACTTTCTCTCGACAGTAGGACAACGGCCATCGGTTCCCTTGGCCAACGGTTTACCGCGTATGAGGAACTGTCGTCCAAGTTTCGTCTTTTCGGAGGAGTCGGTATACTCGACTCCGAGGACATCAGGAAGTAGTCAAAATGCAAGGCTGAGGCCTATAGAGTGAATACTTCCATGAATGTCTTCCTGACGCGGTAATACACTTTAGTGACTTTGCCAAGGCAGGTCGGCATCCGAGAACAGTTCCTCTGCACGCTAATTATAGAGAAGGGAGTGAAGGAGCTTTCCCTCGTAGAGATTGCTCTCTTCGTATCTATGTTGGTTTGCAACAGCTCCATTGAGCGCTCATTTTCTAAAGTGAAGCTCACTAAGAACATTCGTCGGGCAACCTCGGCTGGGCAGAGCTAATTCCTTGTCACATAATTTATCCTTATGATGCGCCACGAAAAGTGCTGACCAGGCAGAAGGGCTCCCACCATGTACGACGCCCCGGGCCCCTACCACTGTAAATCCAACACTATATCTCGTACACCATGGATCGCTATATCTGATTTATGTCAGTGAAACATACATAGAGAAGAACAGGCCATTGGAAAAGTAAAGAATGTAGAGAGGTGAGGTGAAGCTGTTTTCATAGCAAAATATTTGTCTTCACTGTGTGTAGTACGGAACTCTTTACTACGTTTCACTTGGCCTTTTATACACGGTATACGGCTTTGTGTACGAAATGTTCTCGCTGTACCAGTCCTTTAACTTCAGCTTGCCCGTCCCTGTGGCGAGGGACTTCTGACGCCCCCGCTGCAAGTGGTGGTGCAGCCCTGGATGCACATCAGAAGAAACAAATAAATCACTGATGTTGCTGATAGCACCCGAAATGCTACAGGCTGTGCTTGCGTTGTGCTTCAACGCTGCTAATATGATGGTTCAGAATTGATCAGCTGTTTTTAAGAGGTTTGCAATAATGGGTGGCAAAAATTACATTCAATCACTACTCTCTTAGGGCTGATGTTAAAGGGGAATATCGTGCATGTTGATTTTTGGAGGAGTGTGTAATGCCTTGAATCCTGAGAGAAAATCTACAGAAGAGAAGGCGTGCTCGCAGTACCTGCATTACAGGGGGACGACAGGTTTAGTGACTTACAGGCAGAATGAGACAGTCAGTACTGGACGGAAAATGTCTACTGTTGAGTATGTGGAGTGACGTGAGCGCCCGGAATGCGGACGAAGACGGGGCCTGCGTACATGGAGCCAGAGACTGCTATCTTGGAAGAATTCTGGGGCAGCGCACCGGGTGTCGGGATAAGCTGTCGATGAGACGTTGAACAAGCTCAAGTGTCAGGAAGGAGCCGCCAGCGAAACGTCTGCAACCGACGTTCAGGGATATGTGTACATTATCTGCAAACTGAAGACCGAGGAAATGTTGTTAGCGACTTGAACACACGGCCGTTCAGCTTTGACAGTGTTTTGCCGATAGTTAATACGTATCAATGTTTACCGTTAATGCGTAACACCGAGTACTCACACTGCCCGGTTTTGTTTTGCGCTGGATTTCTAATCCGTTAAAAGCAAATATCCGATACTTCCTAAAAAAGAACGTGCACTGTTGTCTTGGCGAAACGGCTAGAGCTCCAGAAAGTACGTGAAGTCATGGATGTTGGCCTGAGGATGGCATGGTGATGGGCATGTTCGAGTCTCCAGTTGTCGAGACTGAACGACCAAAGTTAGCGAGGAAATAGTGTGTAGACAATAACTGTCTCATTATCGAGCTGATTGCGCCTGTTTTGCGGCGCGAAGTGGCGAGCCGCAAAGGTTCCGCGTTGTTTGATGATGCGGCTGATACAGGCTGTCTCATTGTCTTTTAATTCGATAGCATTCTTGGAAATTCCTGTGGTCTGCGCCGAAAACTGAGGTCGGACGATAGATGATGCCACAGGAACCGTGGGCTTAGGAGCGTTTATTCAACGTCACTTTTCTCCTCCCGTATACAGCTCTGCGTGCTGAGGGTTGCTTGCGATCCCGCTGGCGGCTGCCTGCTGGCAACCCATATCGTTTTAGATCATGCGACTGTGAGGCGAGGAATGCCTAGCTAAGCATAGCCCCGGGCGAGTTAGGTGAGGACACCACAAGGCAGCTGGGGGCATTGGAATGCTACTGTGGACGTCCGCCCGTGGACGACGATGAAGACGTGCCTCTGCTGCCACGCGCCAGTATGCCTAGAAGCCAGTTCTACCGGCACCGCCCTAGCATGAGGCCACGAACACCTTCGAACCATCAGGCCTCCTGTAGGGCCGTGTAGGCCGGTCGGGCCACAGTGAGGCCTATTCCCTGCCTCCCGGTGCTTCACGACGGTCCTCTCCGGCAATTCGTAGGCGAGAACCCTCGGAGCTAACCGCTCACGTATCGGTCGCGATACTGTCTGCTGTCGCCCTCTCGCCCACACCACTTCAGCCCGCCCCTGGAACCCGCCCGCTCAGCGCTTGCACCACCCATTCCGCTGCAACTCCCGTTCCGAGGAAGACGCAAGCCCAGCCGTCCCTGTTGCACGTGTCGCCAATTTTTCTCCTCTTCACGTATCGACGCGGACCTCAACCGCTAGCTCCACACCGCTCCGCGTCTAAGGGGGGAGTGATGTGGCGGCCCGTGGACGACAATGAAGACGTGGCTCTGCTGACAAGCGCCACTATGCCTGGCAGCCAGTTCTACCTGCACCGTCCTAGCGTGAGGCCACGAACACCTGCTCGCTAGGACGTTCCATCATCGGCCACGGCCTTTCCATACGTGAACACCAGTTTGGCACCCTGGTATCCAATCCAATCGGGCTTCCTTCCGCTGGGCTATGTGTGCCATGTCGTGTGCGAAGTTTGTTTTGTTTTGTCTCATCTGAAGCTTGGGTTGCTTCCTGTTCCGTAAGTAACGAGCACTGCTCACCTGTTCTTGCTCCGCCGCAACCGCTCCCAATCTGTCCAAAACCGTTGGGTCGCTGTCCTCTCTCCATCCGTCCACGTCTGTACGCCGCTCATAGCAACAGTTGCTTCGCGGCGCTAACACGGACTTTAAAAAACAACAACAATTGGGACTGCCCACTCATCCATGGAAGGCTTCTGTGGTGCTGTTTGAACTTTATGCTGCGACATGCGAGAACGGCGCGCGGAGCTAGTAGGAGGCACCGTTGGTAACACGTTGGGCCTGCTGCGTTTGTCATGGCGGCTCACTCGTTGAGATGCCCCTCTTTGCTGGCGTGGTTTCTGGTTATTATGCGAGTTCTATGGTCGCCGTAAAAAAAAAAAGACATAGAGAGAGAGAGAGGAATTAGTGGGATCTATGCATCATTCACTCGATGTGCCTGTCACTGGCAACGACACGATAATAGACTGAGTTTGATTGTGAACTTGACAGGCTGAAACATACCCATTCTGTAAAGCATACCAGCACTTGTTTTTATGCAACCCGTGTACACAACGAAGGAGAAACAAACAAGATCGGCTTGAACAGAACGGTTATCGTCTAATCCGTGTCAGTGGGTCGTATTTCGTCTCGCGAAGCCCTACAGCACGTTATCCTCTCTAGCATTACATCGTATAACTCATTGCAGTTCTGCTCCTGCATCTGCGCACACCTGCGAACCATTACACGCAATTCAAAATCCACGCATTTTCTTAGCAGTTCATGGATTGCTATCGCTTTTCTCCTCGCTGCATCAGCAGGAAGATGGCTAGTTTGTTTTAATAACGGTAGCAGTACTCCGTTACCTTAAGAAAGAAGTATCGATATCGGTATTTTGCGACTTTTTAATGAAGATCGGTATTGGGATAGCATATATTTCGTTAACGGGTACAAAATGGAAGTGCAAAATGGAAGTTCCTGGTCGATTGATTCCGGCGCCAGCAATCATATGACTGGAACAAAAGAGTTTTTGAGCAACTTCACGCAGGATGATGGACCTCGAAAGGTCACGTTGGCAAACGGAAACACTATGGAAGTCTGCAGACATGCACCGTTACTTTCAAGGTCCGCAAAGGGACTGCTGTAAACACTCTGCAGCGAAAGGGGTCCTGTACGTTCCCGAAATGGCGGACAACCTGATCTCTGTCTCGAAGTAAACCGAGAGGGGAATCTTCGTAACTTTCAGCGGGGACACCTGCACAGCATACCAAGGGAACAGATTTGTCTGTTCAAGTTCAAAAGCAGCAGGAATTTACAAACTACAGGCTGACATGCAGGCAGTTAGTGCTGAAACAGGGCGGCTGGCTAGACGGGAGGACCGTATACTGTGGCACCGACGTACGTGTCATTTGAACTTGGACACGCGCTGACTCGCATGAGTCAAAATCTGGTCGTTTAGGACTACATTTATTGCATCAGAAGAACGGCCCTGTGAAGATTGCATTGTTGCTAAACAAACAAGGACACCTTTCCAGACGTCAGCTCACTAACGGAAGGACAGCGAACTGGAATTGGTACGTACATGCAGATCGGTGCGGACCGTTCGTTGTTCCGTCTATAGGTGGAAGCAGGTATATACTTGCCGTTACCGACGACCACGGTCGGAGAGTAACTGTGTACTTCTTGAAACGCAAGGATGAAGCTGAAGATGCAATAATGAATTTTGTCATCAAGCAGAAACACGAACGGATAACGGCGTAGACTTCCTTGGTGAGAATTTTCGACATTTTCTGAGAAAACGTGGAATTACATTCACGAAAAAACCTTTCTATATACTCATCGCCTCAAAACGCAGTGGCAGAACGCCTGAACCGACACATCACGGTGGCTGCTGACAGAGTCACAGCTGACGGTGGATTTTTGGGCCGAGACACTCAATGCAGCCGCTTATGTCGGAAGCCGCTGCAGCAAGAGACTGCTTAATGAAGGAGTACCTGAAGAACTGTACAAGGGGAGGTCTCAATCTGTGTCTTATTTCAGAGTCTTCGGATACCTCGCATAGGTATCGGTTCCTCAGAGATAGCGGACAAAGTTGGATAGCCGGAGCAAACCGTTTATATCATATTCGTCGACTATTGCGCAGACACAAAGGATGTCGTTTCTACGATTCCGAACATTGCAGAGTCATTGTCAGTCGAGACGTCACGTTCCGAGAAGAGCAGCGAGGGTGTCATCTAGTCGACGGGAAAAAATTCACATGCCATCGTTACGAAGAAATACAGTATGTCCCTGTGTCAGATCATGGAAGCATGTCGGCATTACCAGAATCCTCATCAGACGATCACGGAGACGTGATCATAGCTGATCTTGATGGACCCCTCCCGGGAAATGCATCCGTACAAGTAGAAGGTCTGTGAGATCGCGAAGGTAGCCTTGCATTATCCCAAAGTAGCGGGAAGAAGAGAGTGGAGAAGGGAATGAGAACGATCGACCAGATGACAACGACAGAGGGACACGTCGAAGATCTACAAGAATCATAAGGCCTCCTGAGCGACTTCAAGTAGACCCAACAGGTACAGAACTGCCCTTGACTTAATTAACTCAACTTTATCGTGCATGTTCGACGACTCTCCGCCCTCAGACATATCACTCTTTTTTTTCAATACACACGATCAAACGAATACGGACTAGGACTGTAGTTCCTTCCTACACTGTTGGTCATTTCCGTTGAAAAGGCTGTCGGTTATTGAAGCTACCAGAGCGCAGTGATGGAAGTGCTGCGCCATCCTGCGCCAATCACTGGGTGCTGCGCCATCCTGCGCCGTAGTGGGTGTGCTTGCTGAATTTGCGCCAAAGCGCGGAGTATGCGACTACTTCGCAGTCTACGAAGATCAAGCGTGTTACGATAAAACGAAACCCGAAGTGAATGAGACGCACCGACGGTTGACAAAATTTAAACGTGAGCTGTCTTACTAGGCGGCTAATCGGTCGAAGCCGATGCCATCTATGCCTAGCCTAGCCCTAGCGAAGCAGTCTCGGGACACCCATGTGTCTTTGGCGAACCTCATTGTGACGTCCCAATGATTACGCGGTTCATTTATATTATCTTTCCTGTTTTCCACAAGCTCAGGGACATGTTGCATGCATCAAGCATACACCAACTCGCTTGCATTTTACATTCGTATGTTTTTTATTGCATTATATGTTCATCGCTAAAGACATTGTCTGGGCCTATTGTTGACAGGCACTGTAACTTGAACTTGCTACCCTTGAGGAGCAATTGGCTCTTCGACAACGAAACATGCTGTTAACGCCCGCTTTGCACGAACCCCTCGGAAACGGCTATGCTATGTTGGCCTCGCGCCCCTGAATTGAGTGGAAAGTTGACCCACACACGATGAAACTGAAACTAAACGTGGAAAGCGTTCATTCCACATCATAACTGAGTAACCATAGACGCCCGAGGCCCTTCAATGGCGGATCGCGCAGCTGCCCCAAAACTCGATTTTTCTTCTCGAAAGGGTCAGCTCTACACAACCTGGCAATTTTGGAACTCTGGAAGAATGGCATCAGTTTCGCCTCTATGGGTATTTGGCATTGTCCTTGATGGGTGCGTTCGGCATGTTCTGTTTTAAACGAACCGGAAGTGAACGGAAGAAATGTTGATTGGTGCAACAACAACAACTTTATTACGAGATGATGACTGGGGACTTTCATCGCCAGGGGCGATACTCTACCCCACTGCTGCTGGTGATGCGGGGAATGAAATAATGCGCCCCTTCACAATAAGGATCGAAGTCCTATGGCGTTCAGAAAGGTGAAGAGAGCCTTGAGGACATAGCGTTGGTGGGCTGGATGGGGCCAGGGACCAAGCAATTTTGTGAGAGAGAGGGGGCGTTCGTATGGTTCGAGAGTACGGAGAGTACGGTTCGAGAAGGTTGGTAGCAGAGTTCGAGGTAACTCGTTACAAGTAACTCGGTACTGTAACTAAGTTCCTTTTTTTTTGGTAACTTGTAACTTAACTCGGTACTTTTGCGCCGTGGTAACTTTCAGAGGAACTCGTTCCTTTTTCAGGTAACTTAGCCAAAGTAACTTAAGTTCCAAGTTACTTTTAACTCTCTTTTCACTCACGTCCAGATATTTTCTTGCTTTCTCTCCGGTTCCTTCATGGCATTTTTTGCCATAAAACGTGATATTCAATCAATGACAGTATTTGATTCAGGAAGTAAGAACCGCTGCCTTTGAAATGAAGCTGAACCACTGTGCGCCCACATGGGGTAAGATGCAAAGCGTTCGAATAGACCTCTACCAGAGAAACGCCATCATGACATTGGTAGAAGGACTGAGACCGAAACAAACCGGAAGGAGGGCTGGGTTCCACGAACGGGCACTTGTTCGCTGTCTCCCATTGAACGAAAAGTAGGACCGACGGTCGCGTTCCTTTAAGGGACCATGTCGTAATCGCCTCAAGACCGTGGCTTTCGGGCGCGACCTTGTTCACCTCTAGCTTCGAGCGTAGTTCAATTCTACCAAATTTTGGCGCTGTCGGACACTATGAGTCATTTGTTTACAAATAGGGAGAGGTCTATTGTTGGACATAAACGAAAACTATCTAAGCGTGCTGCACTCCTCCGCAGGCAACTCAAGGTCTAACTCAACTGCTTACGCGCGCTGCACCTGCGTTATGCTATTTTGTGTCCGGAGTAACCTGCTCGAGTAACTTGGAAGTGACTCGTTCTTTTTTTAAGTAACTCAGTAACTGCGAGTCACATTTTAAGCTGAAGATCTTCGTTATTAACTTAACATTTTGCACACGGTAACTTGTAACGAGTTCTTTTTGACGGGTAACTTCTCAATCTATGGTTGGTAGTGTGGGCAATGGGGAGAAGAATGTGCTGTAGATCTTCAACAGCACCGCAGTGACTGCAGTGGGGAGGGTCAGCTTGCCTCAAGCGGTAACGCCACTGTGCTGTGAAAGCCACATCGAGGCGCATTCGATGAACTAACGCGGCATCTTGACGAAAGATATGTCGAGGCATGCGGAAACCGAACGCTGGATCAACTCCGCTCAGCATGGCGGGGGGTGGGGGAGAATGTCAGTGGTCCATTGGCGGGTAGCCAGAGGAGTCACGAGGCGTCGAAGTACGGACCGACGATCTCCTCGCAGCAGTGCAATACGCGTCCGTCTCCGTGACGAGAGAGCTGCTTCTGCGGCGCTGTCGTCCTGTTCATTGCCTTCAACACCGCAGTGGGCTGGAACCCATTGGAGAGCCAGCCTGTGCCCACCTTCGTAGACAAGTTTGTGAGCCATTAACACATCCATAACCAACGGTGCGGATGAGCCTCAGATGCCAGAATGTGCAATTCCTTGCAGCGCAGAGCTTGAGTCAGTGAATACGACCCAATCCCGTGGGGTGAAGTAAACGATGTGCTGCAGAAAGAAAAGTATGGCATAGAGTTCCGCATCTGTGAATGAGGTTTGATGCGAAAGGCGACGTCCTTCTACTACGCCTTCGGATGGGATGACGAATGCCGACGCGTACTTGTCATTTCGAGATGTGCCATCGGTGTATGCTGCGGCAGAGGTAGAAAACTTCGCGTCTACCAGAGCATAAAAATGGGCTCGAACGACTTGAGGGGGAACCTGATCTGTGCTGCCCTGGAGGTCCGGAAGTCGTGCGGAGGTGGGTGGCACAGACAGAGACCAGGGGCGTTCGGCGGTGTGACGTCCTTAGGTATGAAGCCAGTGAGAGCCTGGCGTGTCCTCTGCGCTACGCGATGGAAATCACTTTCAGGACGGTATCGAATTTTCCTGAGGAGTGGGTGACGGGGAATGTGCCTACGCAAACGTAGGAAGTGTCGAGCCGTTTCCTGCTCACGGAGGACCTTCACCGGGAGTTCACCAGCTTCAGCGAGGACTTGCCGTGTTTCAGCCATTCTTTGAACTCCAAGACAGCGACGAAGGTTCCGTGTAAACAGGGTGCGAAGGGTACCTACCGACGTTGTACAAACCCTGTGCAAGATTGGAAGGTTGTAAAGCACAGTCGCCCTCACCAGAGCCGCTTAAACTGCTAGAAGGCAGCGTTGATCACAGCCCAATCCTAAGCCAGAAAGATGTTGAATTGCAGGAAGCCATCGCTGCACTTTGGTTTCAAGGTGCTTAGTGTGTGGAGCCCAGCGCAGGTTCGAGTCCAGGACCACACCAAAGAAGCTATGGGAACGTACAGGCTCGAGCTTCTTTGCACCAACCCAAAGAGGAAAATTTATCATAGCTTTGTTAATGAAAGGGAGCTCGACGCACTTTTCGGCCGAAAGGTCCATTCCAAGTCGCGTGAGGTAGAGATGGACATTATTTAAGGCTAGCTGCAAACGGCGCTGAATGGCTGGTCGTAACTAGCCTACTGTCCAAAGGGCAACGTCATCGACGTACACACTCTAAGAAAAAAAGGAGTACTTTTACTCCTTTTGGGGAGTAATTGCATTGCCACAAAAATTCTCCCTTTCGGGAGTAAATGCACGGGAGTAAATGATGTCACAGAGTGAAGACCGCATTTCACGCGCTGTTGTAAGAGTCCCAGGTACATAATTGGTGCGCATGCATGAAAATACTTTGAAGAAACCGTCAACCGTGATATATCATCGGGTGATATAAAATCTTGCGCCATACTAGGCCACAATTTGCGAAGAAAGATGCGCTAACTGTTTCTTACTCTGTGTGGCTGGAAAACTGCTACGCTGTCTGAGTTATACAGCCGTATGTCGTTCAAATTGACCAAGGGCACATATTTACGTAGAGTGTTGCATTCAGGAGACCATTCGCGAAGTTTAGTGACAATTTGCAGTCCTGGGGAGTAAATGTCGTGGGATGTCCGGACAGCGACAGTTCGGTCCGTAAGGAAATCGTGGAGCCAGCTGGAGAGTCTACCAGATACTCAAAAAAAAAAAAAAAACGCAAGGCGTGGAGCACACCCATGTGCGTGACGGTATCATATGCGCACTTGATGTCCAGGAAAACCGATACAACGATCCGCCGATGAGCACGAGTACGTTGGACTGCAGAGACTAGATCGAGAACTGGATCCATGGTGGCGATGAAATCCAGCCATTTCTTGAGGGAACACACCTTGTTTTTCGAGCCACCAGTCGAGGCGATACAAAATCATTCTCTCCATCAGTTTTCCCATGCAGCTTGTCAGGCTCGCAGGGCGAAAAGAGGATAGGTCATTTGTGGGTTTGCCTGGTTTCAGGATGGGAACAACCATAGATTGAGAACTTACCCGTCAAAAAGATCTCGTTACGAGTTAAGTTACCGTGCGAAAAATGTAACTAAGTTAATAACGAAGTTCTTCAGCCTGAAATGTAACTCGCAGTTACTCAGTTACTTAAAAAAAGAACGAGTTACTTCCAAGTTACTTCGGACACAAAACAGCATTACGCAGGTGCAGCGCGCGTGAGCAGTTGAGTTAGACATTGAGTTGCCTGCGGAGGAGTGCAACACGCTTAGATCGTTTTTGTTTATGTCCAACAATAGACCTCTGCCTGTTTGTAAACAAATGACGTCATAGTTTGACTTAGTGACTTAGTGTTCGACAACGTCACAAATTTGGTAGAGTCGAACTACGCTCGAAGCTAGAGGTGAACAAGGTCGCGCCCGAAAGCCAGGATTTTGAGGGGATTACGATGGTACCTGAAAGGAAGGCGACCTTCGGTTCTACTTTTCTTTCAGTGGGAGGCAGCGAACAAGTGCCCGTTCATGGAACCCAGCCCTATCCTTCCGATTATTTTCTGTTGCAGTCAGTCTACCAACGTCGTGATGACGTTTCTCTGGTAGAGGTCTATTCGAACGCTTTGCATCTTGCTCCCTGTGGGCGCACAATGGTTCAGCTTCATTTCTATGGCAGCGGTTCTTACTTCCTGAATAAAATACTGTCATTGATTGAATATCACGTTTTATGCCAAAAAATGTCACGAAGGAGCTAGACAGAAAGCAAGAAAATATGTGGACGTGAGTGAAAAGCGAATTAAAAGTAACTTGGAACTTAAGTTACTTTGGCAAAGTTACCTGAAAAAGGAACGAGTTCTTCTGAAAGTTACCACGGCGCAAAAGTACCGAGTTAAGTTACAAGTTACCAAAAAAAGGAACTTAGTTACAGTAACGAATTACGTGTAACGAGTTACCTCGAACTGTAGGAACAACTAATGCCTCCTTCCATGTAGATGGTAGGGATGGTAGCTCTGGACAAAACTGCTGTATACCGCAATCGTCGAGGCAGTCGCCGGTGTCGTTAGGACGACGGAGAAATCTGTCGCTAGCGTGATTTCGTCTACATCCTTAAGGATAGCCAATGCTGCGCGAGAGGATTCTTTTGTGAGGTCGCATCCTTCAGAGCTCGAATTGTCCTCCAGATCTTTGTGGCCGGGTCAAACGGTGAAAGGTGTTGACAAAACTTACGCCGCTTCCGGTCTTCTTTCTTAAGTTCTGGTGTGACCTTAGCTTTCATCCGGCGGTAAGCTACAATGTCAGGAAGTTGCCCAGTTCGGCGAGCCGTTCTCTCTGCTCGGCGACGTAATACTTTAACGTGGTTAATTTCTGGAGAATGACCGACGTGACCTGTTACCCTTTTAGACAGGACCACCGCGTCCTGCATGGCGCAACGAATGCCTTGCGAGAGGGCTTCTGGGGACACACCGGTGTGCACAGATGTTCGGAGGCAGGCACAAAAGAGTCTCCAGTTCGTGAAATTAATCAGTTCAGTAGTGGGTGACAGAGGCAGTCTATCGTGCGATATATAGAGGGGAAAGTGGTCACTACCTCATCGTTAGCGGACGACAAGTTGCGAATTATACTGGATTGGTGCATGTTTGTTGATTTTGTTTGGATATCAATCTACAGGTAATCATTTTCTTAATGAGTGGGGCTACGCTAATTTCGAATGGCATGAGGCCATAAGCTACTGAAGTCAGAAGCAACCGGGTAGATGACGCCTGCAACCTGGTGACAAGCTGCCTAGGCGCCTCGACCTTTTGCGAGCGCAAATTTAGTGCACGTCGAAGAATCCTCATGTGGACAAAATAATCCAGGGACGGACCATCCTGACATTGCCCGGGGTCATAGTTGTCTGGCAACGATCAACAGCACGAATCATCCCGAAACGTTTCATCCATAAGTGCATTTATAAGGCTTTATAGCGCGCTATTTCATTCGTAAACAAAAGACTGTCCAAGTGTGATCGTATAGCTACACTGTTACACCCTTCTTAGCTGACCAGTGCTGTAGCGGCTCCAGAGTGACGAACGCTTAGGTCGTTTCTTGTCGGACGTTTTCAAAGCTATTGCCTAGTTCCGTAGCAGTTGACTACACACGGTTCATAACAATACTTACACTCGTAGGAAAGCGGCAAGTAAGTGCGTAGGGCAGGGGTGCCAAACTCGATCATCTCTGCGGGCCGCATTGAGCCGTCGAGGAACTACACGCTAGCCTGTTTCTGATATAGTTGAGAACACGTAACTTAAAACGACATATAACGTATATGTTTGGGTTACTTAGCGTTGCTGAATCGCAAGGCCACCAACCCTTTCATTTGCTGTGTCATGAGGAAACTTGACACATCTCGTCTTTAACTGTTGCGTCAGCATCGCGTAAAAGTGATCGCGCAATTGCAATATTAAGGAGTGCGAGGTGTTCTTTTGTTAGTCGTAGCATAACTTTGACTTATTCAGGTTCATCAAACAAAACGCCTGCTCGCAGATGTACGTTACATAGTTCTGTCGCGACGTAAAACCACGAATTATTCTGATCAGACGCATGTTGTACCGAACATGCGCAGGTTTCTCCACGACAACATACGTACCCTCAGAAGCTTTCGTCCAAAGTAAGAATAAAACGAAATCTTACTAACTTCAGCGAACTTGTTCTTTATCGGTGCATTGCACTGCAGGTCCATTAGTTACATTTGTTAATCATCAGGAACGTGGTCAACAACGGCGGAAAACGGAGAGCCAAAAACCGTTTGTGGTAGCATTGAAGGTACCAATGTTATAAATCGGCCATGTAGGGTTTGCCCGGAAATTTTAGTAGGAATGTACTAGTAATATTAATCATGTAAACATCAGGCGCAGGGAGAGGTTTAGAGACTCATCAGTTCTCCTCTCATGCCTAGGTTTGGAGCAGTACAAGGTTCATCGCAGTACAGCAACACTGTGTGACCAGCATCAGTGCCGTAGCTTGCTCTTTGCTTGTATAAGTTGCCTTGGGCACTGGGGCAAACCGCTTCGAATCCCGCAGTAACCTCCATTTGCGAACTGCATGTAACATATATTGAAATACAAATTATTGGGACACGTTCGTTAAGATGTAGTGGGGCGTAAAACGTTTGTAACGGTGACGAGGATGCGTCTTCTCGAAAGGCAAAAGGCGTCTTCGTAATTCCCATGCATCTGCATCTAGTCAAAGCATACCCAACAAAATTTGTATCCTGACATCCCTTGAATTAAAATCAGTACAATATTATTATCGAGACGATAACCTGAATTAAAAGCAGTACTGGTTTTAATTTAGGTTATCGTCTTTGTAGTAAGATTACATGCTGAGTAGATCTAAAAAACCAATAGGTTTTCTCTGTTGCTCGAAGAGTGCTACATAAATAAATTGCTGTTACTTATTTGTTACAAGCTTTTACTTGTTCACTCTATATCTCACGCTCAGGCAAGTGATTTTTGCTTGCTGCCAGTACAATGGAAAAATTACCATCAAATTAACATTCGGAACAAGATAGCGTTCAATCATTCCCCAAATCCTGCTCTCGTGGATCCCATGGATATCCATGGAATCTGCAAGCTGATTCCTGTGGGACATTTATACGTTCAGATCACGATATCCTGCAGACGTACTTGGCGCATCTGTTGCTTGTTATAATAGGACCAAACGCGAATATCGTTGGGGATATCCAGTAGACATCCATGGATGTCTAGATATTCAGGACGTTCGCGACCTTATAGGGATGTCCCAGGGATATTAATGTTTCGCTAGGTTTGAAGGTCAAAACAGCTGTCCAGTGCTGGTATGATAGCGCTTGTAAGGTTTTTATGCATAAGTTTGCGGTTTTTAACCCCTTCCCATGGTAGCGAAGTTTCCCTACGAATAATTGCCTTTTTACACTTTGATCTGCAGACGTGGCCGTGTACAAATTCACGGTCTTTCATGTGCCAGGGCGTGTACTGTGCCACTCTTCCATTTAACCACACGAACGGAATGAGAAACCCGGCAATCTGGCCTGTTTCAGTGATATTTTTTTCTCCATTGGAGCACGAGTACCCAGAGGACCGGAAGAAGGGGGTGCATTCGAGTAAACAACGAGTCCGATGGAATCCAGTTGGGATTTTCGTGGTCCATTCTTCTTGTTGCAGCTCAGGAATTTCTCTTGAGGACGCAGGTGCAGTTAATTGTGTTAAGGTGTAAAGGGATATTTGATCCTCTTGGCCGCTCGGCCGCGTGGTCTTCTCTTCCGTCCGCAGTCTTGTAGGCCTAATGAGGTTTAGTCCCCTACGCCTTCTCTTCCACTGAAATTCCCTGTGGGTGTTTTCGGCTGGGTCCAATTCGCCCTGGACATTCACTTTCTTCCGTATAACTGTTTCTTCTTCTTCTTCTTTTTTTGCTCGTCTTCGTCTTGTGAAACTTGAAGAAAGGTGTGGTGATTAATTTGGGATTACTCGTTAATCTTTGCCTTCGTACTAAAGCAGCAGTAAATCAACTCAACTTGAGTGATTGTGGATTGATGATTACACACAGCGTGTTTTCCTGTTTGTTTTGTACGTTTGTATATCTGATCATTGTAGTAAATTTACTCCGCAACACGCTAATTCCTACTGTACTCACTTGACATAAATGTCATCATTTGTAATGGTTAAATAATGGAGCGCCGGAAGAGCCGTCTGGCAGACTGAATTTGCCAGCTTGCTACACGTGAGTGTGTGGTGCATGACTGCCTTCACGAGTTATTAGAACAAGCGGACAGTGCAAGATAAACTTAGAAGAAATCTGTAACAGATTTTGGACTGGTTCGGGTTGAATGAATGTGGTACGCAGAAAATTATGTGTAGGCCAGTCCTGCAAAGCCGCGAATCTCTCTTTCCGTGACGACGTGTTCCTGAGAGGTATTCATTGTTTCTTCACTTCTTCCTCAAGGAAGTAGTGTATGCGGTGTTGGTATGACGGTCAAAGGTCTACCATTAAAACAAGTGCCAGCTCGGGTGGCATAGTGGTTAGGATGATCGCTTTCCACGCCGAGACTGGGAGGTGACACGTGTTCGAGTCCTGTCACCAGCTGTGCTGTCTGAGGTTTTCCCTGGGTTTCCCGAAAACTTTGCAGAAGAATGTCGGCAAAGTTCCCCCTGAAGTCGGCCCAGGACGCATACTAACCCCCCTGTCCCCCACTCCTTCCTGCTGTCCTCTCTCCATCTGTCCACGTGTGTACGCCACTCATAGCCACAGTCGCTTCGCGGCGCTAACACAAAATTTAAAAAAAAGTAAACCAAGTTGTGCCTGCGCGTGTTCAACGGCAGTCGACGGAAGCACCAGCACATACAGTACCGACAGTCGAACAGTAATCCACACGGACGGTTCCATGATAGCTATCCGATCTGCCTGTGTCTTTGTCGTGCTTGCATCAGGCCTCTTCTAACTTCGTAACAGCTACTTGGTTACATATGATGCTTCTCCCTGTGGTATATAAAGTGTCCCTGCTAACTGCGAAAATATTAATATATATATATATATATATACTATAGGGAAAATATAGCCCTAGTTCGTATACTTCGCTGGCTTTGCACTGGGCTTTCAGTGGTGAGTTAGCTCACCCTGACGGGAGGAATCACGTGTTACGTGACCTTCTGACGCCATCCGCTCAAACGTTGCCTGCCTGCGTACTGCTAACGAGGCCCAAGAACGCCGAAACAGCTGTCCAGTACTGGCATGGCGACGTTTGACTTACAAACGTATGTATATATATATATATATATATATATAAGCAGGAAAAATCAGAAGACGACAAAGAGCTTACAGGAAAACACAACGGGGAGTTTATTAACACATATAGGGATAGGGGTCGACGTTTCGGCAGTCAGCGCTGCCTTCGACGGGACTGGGGTTTGGTGACAAGAACAAGCTTTATATATGGGAGAGGGTTATGTACAAGGGAAAGAGAGCAGCGCATGCGCTTTTGTCATGACTAACATAGGTTGGTGACTAAGTGAAAGGGGAATGACCGGGTCTGTGCAGCAGGACCTTGAGGAAATACCCGTGAGCCTGAAAAAGAGACAAAAGAGTGTATGTATTGTGCTGGATTAGGAATGCAGGTTGCGAATAGTAGAAAGGATTCCTGGATCTTCGTTTGTGTCAGATAAACGAAGATCCAGGAATCCTTTCTACTATTCGCAACCTGCATTCCTAATCCAGCACAATACATACACTCTTTTGTCTCTTTTTCAGGCTCACGGGTATTTCCTCAAGGTCCTGCTGCACAGACCCGGTCATTCCCCTTTCACTTAGTCACCAACCTATGTTAGTCATGACAAAAGCGCATGCGCTGCTCTCTTTCCCTTGTACATACCCTCTCCCATATATAAAGCTTGTTCTTGTCACCAAACCCCAGTCCCGTCGAAGGCAGCGCTGACTGCCGAAACGTCGACCCCTATCCCTATGTGTGTTAATAAACTCCCCTTTGTGTTTTCCTGTAAGCTCTTCGTCGTCTTCTGATTTTTCCTGCTTATTTCATTCTCGTGGTCAACCGCCCTCCTAAGCTTCTAATCTATATATATATATATATATAAAAGTGAAATAATAAGACTTGGACTACAGATTACAGGAACGTTAACAAAAACTAATTTATTTAATGGGCAATTTAACACATAGATTAAAAAAGAAAGAAAGAATGGTCGACGTTTCGACAGTGGCACTGTCTTCGTCAGGACAAAAGTCCCCCTCTTTTGTCCTGACGAAGACACTGCCACTGTCGAAACGTCGACCATTCTTTTTTTTTTTTAATCTATGTGTTAAATTGCCCATTAAATAAATTAGTTTTTGTTAACGTTCCTGTAATCTGTAGTCCAAGTCTTATTATTTCACTTTTATTCAACTTCGTAGCCGTCTGATATATTAACCTATTTGTTCTATATATATATATATATATTTAGATATATTTTTTCCCGCTGATTATAATTCACTGGCTTGCACTGGGGCATTGAGGAGTGCTCAGTCACCCTCCCAGGTGTATATCGCTCGCCTGGTTTGCCAATTCCGAACGATGCGCACCTACCCAGAGCTGACGAGCCGCAAACACGGCGAAACACGTGTCCTCTGGTGCTGTCGCATCGTTCCATGAGTATCTGTTTCTCTGCGTGCTGCCATAGAAGCCATCGTACTCTGTAATTTTGAATTTCAAACACGTCTGGTGTCATTTACTTGTCTCTTTAATAGCTTTTTTTCTGCTGATTATAATTCACTGGCTTGCACTGTGGCATTGAGGAGTGCTCGGTCACCCTCCCAGGTGTATATCGCTCGCTGAGCGACCCCTGGTTTGCCAATTCCGAACGATGCGCAGCTACCCAGAGCCGACGGGCCGCAAACACGGCGTAACACGTGTCCTCTGGTGCTGTCGCATCGTTTCATGAGTATCTGTTTCTCTGCGTGCAGGCATAGAAGCCATCTTAATCTGTAATTTTGAATTTCAAACACGTCTAGTGTAATTTACTTGTTCTTTAATGGCTTTTATCCGCTGATTATAATTCACGGGCTTGTACTGTGGCATTGAGGAGTGCTCAGTCACACTCCCAGGTGTATATCGCTCGCTGAGCTACCCCTGCTTTGCCAATTTGGAACGATGCGCAGCTACCCAGAGCTGACGAGCCGCAAACACGGCGAAACACGTGGTGCTGTCGCATCGTTCCATGAGTATCTGTTTCTCTGCGTGCAGCCATAGAAGCCATCGTAATCTGTAATTTTGAATTTCAAACACGTCTAGTGTCATTTACTTGTTTCGTTAATGGCCTTTTTCCCTGCATTATATATATATATATATATATACTGGAAGAAAGGGGTTCGGGCGACCGCGAAATTAAATAGGTACTAACAAAATATGAGGCAGACAACGAAGATGTAGGAAGTAGAAAAAGGGGTAAGTTATTTATTTACTAGTGGAAAGTTAAGGGGGAAGTCAACGTTGCGGCGGAAGCTCCGCCTTTGTCGGGACTGAAGAATGACAAATGACACTTGGAGTTTTATACAGTGCTACAATGACGTCACAATCGGGGGGGGCCCCGCCACCTGGCGGCCGTCAGCAGGTCAAGTACAAGGAAGTGGTTGAGTCATGTCCGGTGAAGAGGTCATCGTCCGGGAGGTGGGATGGGATCCAAGGGCTGTGGACTGTTGTTCTGCAAAGAAATGGGGAACAAGCAGCAGTACACTATCTAAGCAGATAAGTTTCTTATTGTTGACAGTACACCGGGGTCCTCGTTTATGATAGATTGGAATTTGTAGATTCGCGCTGTTCTCGGCACCGGTCGGAACTGAAGTTTGTTTGAAGGAGGCAAATTGAAACATCGTTAATTGAATGCCCTGGCTGGCTAAAATGGCGTGAAACTGGAAGATTCGGTTTTTTCGTCACGTCCGATCGGTGATTGTTAAATCTGATTCTGAATGCGGTTTTTGTCTGGCCCACGTACTGTGCTTGGTTACATTGAAGGAGATAGATAACGTTGGACGAATTACAGTCTAGGTTTGCTCTAATTGTCACTTTGAAGTGAGAACTAGTACTTTCGGCTATGGTGGTGTTTTGCATTGATTTGCATATTTGACATCTGCGGCCTTCACATGGGTGACAACCCATTGGTGAATCATTTGGTTCGTTGATTTTAGAATGAATAGCTGGATAGCTTAGTTCATTCTAAAATCAACGAACCAAATGATTCACCAATGGGTTGTCGCCCATGTGAAGGCCGCAGATGTCAAATATGCAAATTAATGCAAAACACCACCATAGCCAAAAGTACTAGTTCTCGCTTCAAAGTGACAATTAGAGCAAACCTAGACTGTAATTCGTGCAACGTTATCTATCTCCTTCAATGTAACGCATGCCAAGCACAGTACGTGGGCCAGACAAAAACCGCATTCAGAATCAGATTTAACAATCACCGATCGGACGTGACGAAAAAACCGAATCTTCCAGTTTCACGCCATTTTAGCCAGCCAGGGCATTCAATTAACGATGTTTCAATTTGCCTCCTTCAAACAAACTTCAGTTCCGACCGGTGCCGAGAACAGCGCGAATCTTACCTTATCTACAAATTCCAACCTATCATAAACGAGGACCCTGGTGTACTGTCAACAATAAGAAACTTATCTGCTTAGATAGTGTACTGCTGCTTGTTCCCCATTTCTTTGCAGAACAACAGTCCACAGCCCTTGGATCCCATCCCACCTCCCGGACGATGACCTCTTCACCGGACATGACTCAACCACTTCCTAGTACTTGACCTGCTGACGGCCGCCAGGTGGCGGGGCCCCCCCGATTGTGACGTCATTGTAGCACTGTATAAAACTCCAAGTGTCATTTGTCATTCTTCAGTCCTGACGAAGGCGGAGCTTCCGCCGCAACGTTGACTTCCCCCTTAACTTTCCACTAATAAATAAATAACTTACCCCTTTTTCTACTTCCTACATCTTCGTTGTCTGCCTCATATTTTGTTAGTACCTATATATATATATATATATATATATAATGCAGGGAAAAAAGCCATTAAATAAACAAGTAGATGACACTAGACGTGTTTCTTATTCAAGATTACATATTAAGATGGCTTCTATGGCTACACGCATTGAAACAGATACTCATGGAACGATATGACAGCACCAGAGGACACGTGTTTCGCCGTGTTTGCGGCTCGTCAGCTCTGGGTAGCTGTGCATCGTTCGGAATCGGCAAACCAGGGGTCACTTAGCGAGCCATCTACACCTGGGAGGGTGACAGAACACTCCTCAATGTCACAGTGCAAGCCAGTTAATTATAATGCAGGGAAAAAAGCCATTAAATAAACAAGTAGATGACGCTAGACGTGTTTGTTATTCAAAATTACATATTAAGATGGCTTCTATGGCTGCACGCGGTGAAACAGATACTCATGGAACGATGCGACAGCACCAGAGGACACGTGTTTCGCCGTGTTTGCGGCTCGTCAGCTCTGGGTAGTTGTGCATCGTTCGGAATCGGCAAACCAGGGGTCACTTAGCGAGCGATCTACACCTGGGAGGGTGACAGAACACTCCTCGATGCCACAGTGCAAGCCAGTGAATTATAATGCAGGAAAAAAGCCATTAAATAAACAAGTAGATGACACTAGACGTGTGTGAAATTCAAAATTACAGATTTAGATGGCTTCTATGGCTGCACGCAGTGAAACAGATACTCATATGACAGCACCAGAGGACACGTGTTTTGCCGTGTTTGCGGCTCGTCAGCTCTGGGCAGCTGCGCATCGTTCGGGATTGGCAAACCAGGGGTCACTCAGCGAACGATCTACACCTGGGAGGGTGACAGAACACTCCTCAATGCCACAGTGCAAGCCAGTGAATTATAATGCAGGAAAAAAAGCCATTAAATAAACAAGTAAATGACACTAAACGTGTTTGAAATTGAAAATTACAGATTAAGATGGCTCCTATGGCTGCACGCAGAGAAACACATACTCATGGAACGATGCGACAGCACCAGAGGACACGTGTTTCGCCGTGTTTGCGACTCGTCAGCTCTGGGTAGCTGTGCATCGTTCGGAATCGGCAAACCAGGGGTCACTTAGCGAGCCATCTACACCTGGGAGGGTGACAGAACACTCCTCAATGCCACAGTGCAAGCCAGTGAATTATAATGCAGGAAAAAAAGCCATTAAATAAACAAGTAAATGACACTAAACGTGTTTGAAATTGAAAATTACAGATTAAGATGGCTCCTATGGCTGCACGCAGAGAAACAGATACTCATGGAACGATGCGACAGCACCAGAGGACACGTGTTTCGCCGTGTTTGCGACTCGTCAGCTCTAGGCAGCTGTGCATCGTCCGGGATTGGCAAACCAGGGGTCACTCAGCGAACAATCTGCACCTGGGAGGGTGACAGAACACTCCTCAATGCCACAGTGCAAGCCAGTGAATTATAATGCAGGAAAAAAAGCCATTAAATAAACAAGTAGATGACACTAGACGTGTTTCTTATTCAAAATTACATATTAAGATGGCTGCTATGGCTGCACGCAGTGAAACAGATACTCATGGAACGATGCGACAGCACCAGAGGACACGTGTTTCGCCGTGTTTGCGGCTCGTCAGCCCTGGGTAGCTGCGCATCGTTCAGAATCGGCAAACCAGGGGTCACTCAGCGAGCGATCTACACCTGGGAGGGTGACAGAACACTCCTCGATGCCACAGTGCAAGCCAGTGAATTATAGTGCAGGAAAAAAAGCCATTAAATAAACAAGTAGATGACACTAGACGTGTCTGAAATTCAAAATACAGATTTAGATGGCTTCTATGGCTGCACGCAGTGAAACACATACTCATGGAACGATATGACAGCACCAGAGGACACGTGTTTTGCCGTGTTTGCGGCTCGTCAGCTCTGGGCAGCTGCGCATCGTTCGGGATTGGCAAACCAGGGGTCACTCAGCGAGCGATATACACCTGGGAGGGTGACTGAGCACTCCTCAATGCCACAGTGCAAGCCAGTCATTTATAATGCAGGAAAAAAAGCCATTACAGAAACAAGTAAATGACACTAGACGTGTTTGAAATTCAAAATTACAGATTAAGATGGCTTCTATGACTGCACGCAGAGAAACAGATACTCATGGAACGATGCGACAGCACTAGAGGACACGTGTTTCGCCGTGTTTGCGGCTCGTCAGCTCTGGGCAGCTGTGCATCGTCCGGGATTGGCAAACCAGGGGTCACTCAGCGAGCGATATACACCTGGGAGGGTGACTGAGCACTCCTCAATGCCACAGTGCAAGCCAGTATATATATATAGATATAGTTGGTGAATGGGGTTCGGACGACCGCGAATATATGTAGCTGAAATGAAAATTGAAACACAGACTACGAAGGTACGGGAAGTAAGAAAAAAGGGATAATTTATTTACATTTAAGGTACTTGGAATGCTAAAAGGGTTGTCTACGTTACGCCGGAAGCTCCGCCTTCGTCAGGACAAAAATATGTCAGTGATACACAGAGCTTATAAAGGCTCGCATAGTGACGTCATCGGGAAAGGGAAAACCCCGCCACCTGGCGGTTGTCAATGGGTCACGTTCGAGAATGTTGACTTGTCAGGTTCAAGTGTGATGTCATCGTCCTTGGGGGGTGGCTTTGTCCAGGTTGTGCCACCCATCCGGCTGAAAAGGAATTGGAAAAAAGTGCTTTATCTACAAGGTTAGACTTATTGTTGATGGCATGCCGCGGTCTTCGTTAATGGTCGATTGGAATTTGTAGATTAGGTAGGATTCGCGTTGCTCTCGGGAGCGGTCAGAGTTGAAGTTTGACTGGAGAATAAAGATTGATACATCGTTAATAGAATGACCTGGCTGCTTGAAATGGCGGGAAACTGGAAGATTAGGTTTTTTGGTGACATCCGATCGGTGGTTGTTGAATCTGACTCTGAAAGAAGTTTTTGTCTGACCCACATATTGTACTTGACATGCGTTACATTGGATTGCATAGATGACGTTCGAGGAATTGCAGTCTAGGTCTGCAATGATCTTGGCGGTAAAATTAGAGTTTGTACTTTTGACTTCCTGCGTGGTCTGCATTAGTTTGCAAATCTGACAACGTCGGCCCTTACATGGGTGACAACCAATCGAAGGGTTTATCGTACTGTTTACTTTAGAGCGGACTAAGTTATCCTGCAGATTACGTGTACGTCTGTAAGCGACACGTGGTGGTTCGGGAAAAATTTCCTTAGTGAGTTCGGACTGGAGGAGGATACTATGGTGGCGATTAAGTATGCTGTTAGTGTTTGGGATATTTCCGGTGAATGTTACAGTTAAGTTTACCGAATTGGTTTTCGAGTTATTTTTCTTTTTTTCAAACAAGCTAATGCGATCTACTTTGCGAGCCCTGTTGAGAGCATCTTGCACTAGGTTCAGTGGATATTGACGATCAACGAAAGTTTGTTGCACCTGTTCTAAATTTTTTTCCAGATCGCCATCATTTGAGCATATTTTCCTGTATCTAAGGGCTTGACTATAGGGGATGGCCAGTTTCGTGTGCCGCGGATGGCAGCTTTGAAATGATAAGTATTGTTGAGAATCGGTTGGCTTACGGAACAGATCAGTTGTTAAACCACCATTAGTGAATTTAACCTGAACATCTAGGAAGTTAACAATGGTGGCTGAATAAGAATGAGTGAAGTTAATGGAGGGGTGGAAGTTGTTGAAGTTGCGTATAAAATCTAACAGGCTGTCTTCCGAGTGTGGCCAGATCATAAATATGTCGTCCAGGTAACGTTTGTAGAGAGTAGGTTGTAGCTCGCAGTGGCTCAAGAAATTTTCTTCCAAACTGCCCATGAATATATTTGCGTAACTGGGTGCCATCTTAGTGCCCATAGCTGTGCCGCTGATTTGTAGATATTGTCTGCCATTAAATTCGAAGTTATTGTTCCTCAGGATCAGTTTCAGTAGAGCAGATAGCACAGTCGAATCACAAGGGGAATCGGAGTACTTTGAAAAAGCCGTTTCTGCTGCGGTGATCCCGTCTTCGTGTGGGATATTGGTGTATAAGGATGACACGTCTAGCGTAACTAGGAGACTAGAAGCGGGTGGCAGTAAAAACTCGAACTCGATGTTGTTGTTGTCCGTTCTTCTCGTCCCGAGTGGCGGGGGACGGATGGGCGATGATGATGTGCACGGAGTGTCCAAATCCTTCTCCGCCGCTCCGAGTTCGATGAAGGGATGATTCGGAATCTGCTCGATAGGCACTGATTGAAGCCCGACTCAGATGACGGTGATACGGGCTTTATTCACTGGAGACTATGGTACATAGGGATATTTACAGGATTTACACACTGGACTCGATGTTACGTGTTCCGAAGTCCGGCTCCCAGTCCTCTCTCCGTCGCTGCGGCCGCTTAAAAGGGTGACAGATAGGGCCACCACCCCCGCTGAAGGCTTCCAATCGGGCGGCCTGGGTTCAAAGGGTTACAACTCGTGGTTGGCCCAGTTTAAATACTTGTCCAGACCTGAACCGCCCGATTGCACACTCTCTCCACGCGATTTACGACCAACTTTTCGAGGTGTCAACCAGTGCACGACCTAACTTCGGTCAGTGCATGCCTCCGGCGCCAGAACCCAGATTTATGGCCGTCGCGACGGATCGAGTTGCCTGGAGGACCCCAGCTCCCCTGCACCTGCAACGATGCCATTCCCTTTCCCTTTCCCCACTGACATTACCAGTCGGGTCAACCTTCGTCGCAGGCTGGTTAGGAAAATGGGCAAACATCCCCCAACAACACCAGACGTGAGCGGATGATGCCAGATGTTACAGTTTGGGCAAATATAACATACTTCTCTCATACAAATTCTCATAATGGTCATGCAAACACAACTCAATCCTTTACACCTCCCATCTCAAGAATGTGACAGGGCGCTTCGTCCTGTCACAGTCCGCTCGCAAAAGGATTGCCCGTACATACAGCCACATATGCACTAAGAACACATACATCGCACTATGTATTGTATAGCATTGCACTAAACCATAAAAACAACAAACAAACAGAAACCAAAGAAAACCAGGCGCAACTGAGGAGATCATTGGCATCAACTCAGGGCCCAAATGGTGTACGTGAATTTCCACCCTACGCTAACCTGGAAAGTGCGTCTGCATTAGCGTGCTTACCTCCCTCTCTGTGAACAACGGTAACGTTGTATCGTTGGAGCGCAAGAGCCCACCTGGTGAGTTTCGCACCATGCGGGGTAGTTGTCGTTAGGTATGCGAGTGGGTTGTGGTCTGACACCACATGTACCCTAGCCCCAAAGAGCCAATGGTCAAACTTCCCTAGGCTCCAGATGACGGCAAAAGCCTCTCTTTCGATGGTTGCCCACCTCGATTGCGTTTCCGTGAAACGATGGCTGGCAAATGCGACAGGTCGTTCCTCGCCGTCGTCACCCATCTGCGAAAGGCAGGCACCGGCTGCTACAGCCGATGCATCCGTAAACAGCCAGTAAGGCTTGCTGGGAGAAGGCGTGGCCAGCCCTACGGCGTCGCACAACCGCTGTTTTAGAGTTTGGAATGCCCTTTCCGCTTCCTCCGACCACGGGACACGAGTCGGCACCTTTTTCCCGGTCAGTTTTGTGAGTGGTTCTGCTATCGCCGCGTAGTTCGGCACGTATGCCCTGTAATAGCCGCAGAGCCCCAGTACGCTTCGAAGTTGACGCTTTGTCTCGGGTCGCTTCAACTGTTGAATAGCCGCAATTTTGTCTGGATCCGGCGCGTGCACTCCAGATCCGACCACGTGTCCCAAGTACTTAATGCTACTTTGCGCTATTTGACACTTCCCCAGGTTAGCCGTCAAACCCGCACTTCGCAAAACGCCGAGAACCGTCCTCAGGTGCTCCAGGTGCTCCGGCCATGTGCTCGAGAATATGGCGATATCGTCCAAATACGCGCACGCGTAGTCCTGGTGCGACGTTAGGAGCGTGTTCATTACCCTTTGAAACGTTGCCGTCGCATTTTTCAGTCCAAAGGGCATAACCCGCCAAGCAAACTGACCGAAATGTGTCACGAAAGCTGTCATTTCCTGGCTGTTAGGTGCCATCGGTATCTGCCAATAACCCCGTTTGAGGTCTACGAGGGTTATGAATCTCGCGCGGCCTACTCTGAATATCAGCTCCTGCTGATGTGCCATGGGAAAGCCGTCGTCAACGGTTCCTGCGTTTAACTGACGGTAATCTACGCATAATCGAATTGCGCCGTCCTTTTTTGCTACGCACACGACGGGGTGAGCAAAAGGACTGTTCGTGGGATATATTAAGCCCTGTTCAAGTAGCTCACTCACTTGCTTCTCTACTTCCCCCCGCAACATCTCCGGCACGCGATAGGCGTGCCGTTTTGTCGGCGCGTGCCCCTCTTTGAGAACTATTTGATGCTCTCCCACCTTGGCTATACCAGGAGTTGCCACGAAAAGCGTTCGAAAAGATTCAATGATGCCGCGGATTTCCCGGGCCTGGCCTCTAGTCAGGTGCTGGACTGCAGCCTCAGGCAAGGCGTCACTCACGTCGTCCGCAAGCGCAGGTGCATGCTCAACAACGCCAAAATCCTCGTCGCTCTAGAACACCACCCCCACGTGTCCCAGGCGGGCGTGATATTGCCTGAGGTGGTTCGCGTGTACTGTTTTCCGTTTACCGTCAGTTCCCAGAACGACGTAGGAATTCTGACGGTGTCCAGCCACGACCGTGTAAGGCCCCCTCCATTTGGGAAATAACTTCCCTTGCCTGTCTACCTCGAAAATGAGAACCTGGTCCCCAGGGTCAAAGCTTTTCGGTTTCGCCCGTCGATTGTACTGTGCGGCATAAGTCTCTTGATTTTTCGATGCCGTTAGACCCGCCACATCCGCAGCCAGCTGCAACTGCTGCCTTAAGCGCTCCATGTACTTCGCTGGCGCCTCCCTAAGTGTGTTGGGGATGTCAACTTCCCCCGACCACGTGTTCTTTAGGATGCCCATAGGGCCCACCGGCTTACGGCCGTATAGAAGCTCAAACGGCGACACACCTGTGGTGTCGTGCGGCACCTCGCGATATGCCCACAGAAGGAACGGCACCGCTCCAACTCGGGCTGTGAAATGCCGCCCTCCTCCGATACGCTATCCTCCCGCCTATCTAGCGGCTGACTACTCTCAGTCGAAGTCATGTTAGCACCAACTAACACAGCCGTGTCTGCCGTATAGTGTCTTCCACTACGCGTGCGCATGCATAGAAATCCTACTACTATAGGTATCCCTATCTGCACATTGGACCCTGAGGTGTATGCAAAAGACCTCCTACCTCGCCAATGGTCGTATCCGCTCTGGCTGCGACACTTCTTCTCGACCTGTCGACGGCTTCGTTTTAAAGCTCAATGTCTATGCTGCAACACAGACAGTTCGGCACTACAATGCCCCGGCGATGCTGCCGCTACGACGGTGCTTCGCCTTCCTGGGTCTCCTACACGCTGTAGTTCATCACTGTTGCCTCGGGGCGCCGTTGGTGCAGTTGCATCCCTTGCCCACGCAGGGGGTCCCGTTGAACAACCTTCCGCGTCCAAACTTCCTTCGTGACCACACAATGGTCACCGCAACCTCCCTTCGGCTTCCTGCTTCTGTCCCGAAGCGCTTTCCCCAGCTCCTCAGCGATGAGCGTCCGCCGGCCTTGATGAATATCCCTCGGGCGCTTTCTTCCCGTTCCGAGTACCAAGTTCACCCAGTGACCACCCAAGAGCAGATCCTGTCGGCTGCGCCAGTAAAAACTCGAACTCGATGTTGTTGTTGTCCGTTCTTCTCGTCCCGAGTGGCGGGGGACGGATGGGCGATGATGATGTGCACGGAGTGTCCAAATCCTTCTCCGCCGCTCCGAGTTCGATGAAGGGATGATTCGGAATCTGCTCGATAGGCACTGATTGAAGCCCGACTCAGATGACGGTGATACGGGCTTTATTCACTGGAGACTATGGTACATAGGGATATTTACAAGATTTACACACTGGACTCGATGTTACGTGTTCCGAAGTCCGGCTCCCAGTCCTCTCTCCGTTGCTCTCTCCGTTGCTGCGGCCGCTTAAAAGGGTGACAGATAGGGCCACCACCCCCGCTGAAGGATTCCAATCGGGCGGCCTGGGTTCAAAGGGTTACAATTCGTGGTTGGCCCAGTTTAAATACTTGTCCAGACCTGAACCGCCCGATTGCACACTCTCTCCACGCGATTTACGACCAACGTTTCGAGGTGTCAACCAGTGCACGACCTAACTTCGGTCAGTGCATGCCTCCGGCGCCAGAACCCAGATTTATGGCCGTCGCGACGGATCGAGTTGCCTGGAGGACCCCAGCTCCCCTGCACCTGCAACGATGCCATTCCCTTTCCCTTTCCCCACTGACATTACCAGTCGGGTCAACATTCGTCGCAGGGTCGTTAGGAAAATGGGCAAACATCCCCCAACAACACCAGACGTGGGCGGATGATGCCAGATGTTACAATTTGGGCAAATATAACATACTTCTCTCATACAAATTCTCATAATGGTCATGCAAACACAACTCAATCCTTTACAGTGGCTGACATTGGTTTAGTACTTGGAGGAAGTGATTAGTGTCCTTAATATACGAAGGGAGTTGTGGGGGTATGTCTTTAAGGAGATTGTCGGAGGACAAGCCAATTGTCGGAGTCTTAGCCGGGGCCTTTCATTCTGCCCTAACAATAACAAGGCGCATTAAAGAGTACTTTTATGATAAACAGGATCAAACCCCCAATCATTTTAGGCCACCGTCCGGTTTTACACCGGAACTTAATCGCCAGAAAGCCCTAGATATCTACATAAAGGCAGTGCAGAAAGATATTATAACAGCATACAATTCTTCTTCTCGCAAACCCAAACCGAATCTTACCCGAGCGGAGCATCGTAGTCTTTCGGATCTCAAACAATCGAAAGACATAATAATCAAAAGAGCAGATAAAGGTGGTGCAATTGTTGTAATGGAATTGCAAAATTACATCGATGAGGGACTCCGACAATTGGCTTGTGCTACTTTTTACAAGCCACTGGACGGTGATCGTACGGAAGAAATTGTTACTCACATCACCAAAAATTTAAAGACAGTAAGGGCAACAAAGAAAATCGATTCCGCATTATATGATTACCTTCTCCCACGTAACGCAAAACCAGGCAGGTTCTACATGCTCCCGAAAATTCACAAACCGGGAAATCCCGGACGCCCAATCGTTTCTTGTAATGGAACAGCCACAGAAAATCTCTCTAGCTTTGTAGACTATCTCCTTAGAGACATACCCCCACAACTCCCTTCGTATATTAAGGACACTAATCACTTCCTCCAAGTACTAAACCAATGTCAGCCACCCGCTTCTAGTCTCATAGTTACGCTAGACGTGTCATCCTTATACACCAATATCCCACACGAAGACGGGATCACCGCAGCAGAAACGGCTTTTTCAAGGTACTCCGATTCCCCTTGTGATTCGACTGTGCTATCTGCTCTACTGAAACTGATCCTGAGGAACAATAACTTCGAATTTAATGGCAGACAATATCTACAAATCAGCGGCACAGCTATGGGCACTAAGATGGTACCCAGTTACGCAAATATATTCATGGGCAGTTTGGAAGAAAATTTCTTGAGCCAGTGCGAGCTAAAACCTACTCTCTACAAACGTTACCTGGACGACATATTTATGATCTGGCCACACTCGGAAGACAGCCTGTTAGATTTTATACGCAACTTCAACAACTTCCACCCCTCCATTAACTTCACTCATTCTTATTCAGCCACCATTGTTAACTTCCTAGATGTTCAGGTTAAATTCACTAATGGTGGTTTAACAACTGATCTGTTCCGTAAGCCAACCGATTCTCAACAATACTTATCATTTCAAAGCTGCCATCCGCGGCACACGAAACTGGCCATCCCCTATAGTCAAGCCCTTAGATACAGGAAAATATGCTCAAATGATGGCGGTCTGGAAAAAAATTTAGAACAGGTGCAACAAACTTTCGTTGATCGTCAATATCCACTGAACCTGGTGCAAGATGCTCTCAACAGGGCTCGCAAAGTAGATCGCATTAGCTTGTTTGAAAAAAAAGAAAAATAACTTGAAAACCAATTCGGTAAACTTAACTGTAACATTCACCGGAAATATCCCAAACATTAACAGCATACTTAATCGCCACCATAGTATCCTCCTCCAGTCCGAACGCTCTAAGGAATTTTTTCCCGAACCACCACGTGTCGCTTACAGACGTACACGTAATCTGCAGGATAACTTAGTCCGCTCTAAAGTGAACAGTACGATAAACCCTTCGATTGGTTGTCACCCATGTAATGGCCGACGTTGTCAGATTTGCAAACTAATGCAGACCACGCAGGAAGTCAAAAGTACAAACTCTAATTTTACCGCCAAGATCATTGCAGACCTAGACTGCAATTCCTCGAACGTCATCTATGCAATCCAATGTAACGCATGTCAAGCACAATATGTGGGTCAGACAAAAACTTCTTTCAGAGTCAGATTCAACAACCACCGATCGGATGTCACCAAAAAACCTAATCTTCCAGTTTCCCGCCATTTCAAGCAGCCAGGTCATTCTATTAACGATGTATCAATTTTTATTCTCCAGTCAAACTTCAACTCTGACCGCTCCCGAGAGCAACGCGAATCCTACCTAATCTACAAATTCCAATCGACGATTAACGAAGACCCCGGCATGCTATCAACAATAAGAAGTGTAACCTCGTAGATAAAGCACTTTTTTCCAATTCCTTTTCAGCCGGATGGGTGGCGCAACCTGGACAAAGCCACTCCCCCAAGGACGCTCACATCACACTTGAACCTGACAAGTCAACATTCTCGAACGTGACCCATTGACAACCGCCAGGTGGCGGGGTTTTCCCTTTCCCGATGACGTCACTATACGAGCCTTTATAAGCTCTGTGTATCACTGACATACTTTTGTCCTGACGAAGGCGGAGCTTCAGCCGTAACGTAGACAACCCTTTTAGCATTCCAAGTACCTTAAATGTAAATAAATTATCCCTTTTTTCTTACTTCCCGTACCTTCGTAGTCTGTGTTTCAATTTTCATTTCAGCTATATATAGATATAGATATATAGTTGAAATAAATGGGAGACAGAAGACGAAAGTAGGGGAAGTAACAAAAAAGGGGTTTATTAAAACTTCGCTCCGCCTTCTTCGGGACGAAAGAGCTAAAGGCGGCCACGAGGCTGATAAGGGGCTTGAGAATGACATCATGGTTGGTTGGGGGAACTTCCCGCCACCTTGCGGTTGTCAATTGGGGAAATTCCAGAGTGCTTTTGTGTCAGGTCCAGGAATGGGGTTATCGTCGTTGTGGGTCAGTGGGGATTTTGATCTGGCTGAAACGAGAAAATTCCTGGGTTCACTAGAAGAAGCATTCTTGAGCACGCGTGAGGACAAACCCACTTTATACAAACGCTACCTTGATGACACATTTATGATCTGGCCACATTCGGAAGACAGCCTATTGGAATTTATACGCGATTTCAATGAGTTTCACACTTCTCTTAACTTCACTCACACCTATGCTCCCGTCACTGTTAGCTTTCTTGATGTTCAAATTAAGCTAACCAATGGAGTGTTAACGTCTGATCTGTTTCGTAAACCCACAGACTCTCAGCAGTACTTGTCATTCCATAGTTGTCATCCTCGCCACACGAAACTGGCCATTCCCTACAGTCAAGCTCTTCGGTATAGGAGAATCTGCTCGAATGACGACGATCTGGACAGAAATTTAGAACAGCTGCAACAAACCTTTGTCGGTCGTCAGTATCCACCCGATCTAGTTCGAGATGCTCTCAACAGAGCTCACAAGGCAAACCGTCTAAGCTTACTCGAGAAAAGACAAACCAAATCAGAAAGTAATGCTGTGAACTTAATTGTAACATTCGCCTGAAATATCCCAAACATTAACAACATACTTAGCCGCCACCACAATATCCTTCTCCAGTCAGAACGCACGAAAAACATATTTCCTAATCCACCACGTGTCGCTTACAGACGTACACGTAACTTACAAGGTAGCTTGGTTCGCTCTAAAGTAGGCGAACCCACTGGCCCTCCGGCGGGCTGTCATCCATGTAATGGCAGGAGATGGTAGATTTGCAAGTTAGTGCAGACCGCACAAACGGTCAGAAGTAACGTACTCCAACTTTACCGTCAAGATAACGCAGACGTTGACTGTAACTCATGTAACGTTGTCTATGTAATCCAATGCAACACATGCCGGGCCCAATACGTGGGTCAGACAAAAACTTCTTTCCGAATTAGATTCAACAATCACCGATCCGATGTTACCAATAAGCCTAATCTTCCAGTCTCACGCCATTTCAAACAACCAGAACATTCAATCAACGAAGCCTCAGTTTTTATTCTCCAGTCGAACTTTATCTCCGACCTCTCCCGGGAACAACGGGAATCCTACCTAATTTACAAATTCCGATCCCCCATTAACGAGGACCCTGGCATGCTGTCAACAATAAGAAGTTTAACAACCTAGATAAGACCCTGTTGCCTTTTCTCCTTTCAGCCGGATCAAAATCCCCACTGACCCACAAGGACGACGCCCCACTCCTGGACCTGACACAAAAGCACTCTGGAATTTCCCCAATTGACAACGCCAGGTGGCGGGAATTTCCCCCAACCGACCATGAGGTCATTCTCAAGCCCCTTATCAGCCTCGTGGCCACATTTAGCTCTTTCGTCCCGAAGAAGGCGGAGCTTCCGCCGTAACGTAGACATCCTCCCTAACTTTCATAATTTTTAAGTTTTAATAAACCCCTTTTTTGTTACTTCCCCTACTTTCGTCTTCTGTCTCCCATTTATTTCAACTATAATTACGTAGCCGTCCGATCCAACTCAAACTTTTCAAGATATATATATATATTTATTTAGAGGAAATATCAGAAGAAGACAAAGAGCTTCCAGGAAAACACAAAGGGGAGTTTATTAACACTTAGGGTACACTTTTGCTGCAGCATCGCTGCTCGCTGCAGCTTCAAGCACATCGCTGCTCGCATAACCGCTAGGGTGCGTTTACCCTGCAGATTGCTCAAGATGCTGCTCGCTTTCGCTATATCAGTCGCCTAGCAGCGTTCACTGTGGAAGGATGGAAACGAGGAAAAGTGGGAAGGAGGAAACCGACTTCATCACAACCAATCGCAGGTCGGATTTCAAGACGCCAGTCATCAATGATACCAGGAAGACAAACATGTTTACATTCCTAGGTGCAGCGAGCAGAGCGGCAAGCAGCGGCGAGGATAAGCGAGCAGCCAGGCTGCAGGGTAAATGCACCAACAGAAAGCTCTGTGTTTGACCTGTCATCGCCAGAAGTCAGGTAGTCCCCGGGCATGTTCAAACATGTTTGGCAGCATTGTTGTGGCGATGATCATGGCGTGCATCTTTGGCAAGCAGCGATGCTGCAGCATGAACGCGCCCACAGAGATACATGTGTTTGTTTCGTCATCGCCAAACAGCGATGCTGCAGCATAAATGTACCCTTAGGGACGGAGGTCGACGTTTCGGCAGTCAGCGCAGCCTTCGACGGGACTGGGGCTTGGTGACAAGAACAAGCTTTATATATGGGAGAGGGTTATGTACAAGGGAAAGAGAGCAGCGCATGCGCTTTTGTCATGACTAACATAGGTTGGTGACTAAGTGAAAGGGGTATGACCGGGTCTGTGCAGCAGTACCTTGAGGGAATACCTGTGAGCCTGAAAAGAGACGAAAAGAGCGTGTGTATTTTGGTGGATTAGGAATGCAAGTTCCGAATAGTGGAAAGGATTCCTGGATCTTCATTTATCTGACAATGGAATTTATGAATGAGATAAGATTCGCGCTGTTCCCTCTCTCGCTGTTCCCGCACTCTCGTATCGGAAACGGACCAGTATTGTTCTGCTGAGAGGAGAACGCAGTTCCATTCTGCGACGCCTCGTGACACCCCTGGCTTCCCGCCAATGGACAACCGACATTCTCCCCCCATCTATGTTGAGCATTGTTGACCCAAAGCTCGCTTTCCGCATGCCACGAAACACCTCTCGTCAAGATGTTGCATTAATCCACCGAATGCGTCTCGATGTGGCCTTTACAGCGCAGTGGCGTTACCGCTTAAGGCAAGTTGACTCTCCCACCTGCTGCCACTGTGGTGCTCTTGAGGATCTCGAGCACATTCTTCTTCATTGCTCCCACTATCAACCTTCCCGAACCGCACTCTCCGAGTCTCTTCGTCAGCTGGACTCTCGCCCCTTCTCCCTATCGACATTGCTTGGTCCCTGGCCCAACCCAGCCCAGCAACGATCTGTGCTCAAAGCTCTTTTGACATTTCTGGACACCATCGGAGTTCGATCGTTATTGTGAAGGGTTGGTTATTTTATTCCCCACATCCCCACCAGCAATGGTGTAGACTATCGCCTGTGGCGATGAACCTCCCCACTCTCCAAAGTCAACATAAAGTTGTTGTTGCGCTGTTCCCTGAGCCGCTGGGAAGGAAAGTCTGACTGCAGGATGAAAATAGATATATTGGTGATTGAGTGTCCTGGTTTACTGAAATGGCATGACACTGGCAGATTGGGTTTTTTCGCGACGTCAGATTTGTGGTTATTTATTTATTTAGCAATACTGTTTGTCCTTGTCAGGACTGTTACAGGGGGGTCACAAAAGAAAAAAAAAAGAAGAATAGAAATATTACATGAACAAGAACAACAACACCTGAATCATGTAAACAATATATTATATCAACCAAATGCACCAACTATCAAGCGTGAGAATTCATTGATATCGTCGACAGTGGCAACAACCGGGGCAGGCTGTTCCAAAGAGCGACAGTATCCGGAAAAAAATGAATACTTAAGAAGATCTGAATGTGAGGTAAATGGCTTAATGCTCCTATCATGGTTGAGTCGCCTGCTACGGTGATCTGTAACTGTAATATATCTGTTACCGTTTGGTTTTAACTTCTTGTGGTAGATGAGGAATAAGAATTTAAGTTTGGCTGCCTTTCGACGTTTGGCGAGAGATTCCATCTGGAGCTGCTCAAGCATGTGTGTTACTGAGGCTGTTCGTCTGTGGTTCCGCATTATAAATCTAGCTGCCATTCTTTGTACCTGCTCAAGTTTATCATTCAACTTGACCGTATAGGGGTCCCACACTATGCTGGCATTTGCTGGTATATGCTGGCATACTCAAGTATTGGGCGAATTAACATGTTACAAGCGGTTAGTTTAGTGCCCCTGGCACCAAGCTGTAGCCTCCTTTTCAACATCCACAATCTCTTTTTTGCTTTAGTGCATATTACTTCAATATGGTCATCCCATTTTAAGTGTTGATTAACGGTATCCCCTAGATACTTGAAACTGCTTACTCTATTGAGCTTTTGACCCAGTATGGAATACTCATAAAGTAAGGTCGACTTCTTGTTAGTCATATGACAGAACACCGTTTTGTTGCAGTTAATTGACATGCCCCAGTCACAACACCACTTTGTTACGTTATTAAGATATTTGGCAAAAGTTAATTGATCTGTACTTTCCTTAACAGCGCAATATAGCAAACAATCATCTGCAAACATTGTAATTGTAAGAACACAGGAAGCAGGATCATTTATAAATATAAAAAATAGCATGCAGTGGTCCTCATACGGAACCCTGGGGAACGCCAGATGTTACAGGTATCAGACCTGATTTTTGTTTTTAATTTCGACGTACTGCAGGAGACTAGTCAGATAGGAAGCAATCCACCGAACAACCCGTGCGTTTATGCCGACTTCCAAGAGCTTATCAAGCAATTTTGTGTGCGGTATAGTATCAAACGCCTTTCGGAAGTCCAACGATATATCAACTTGTAGACCCTTATCTCAAATTGCGGCAAAGTCGTGAACTGCTTCAACTAACTGGGTTGTAGCTGACAGGCCCTTCCGGAAGCCATGCTGGTTACGGAAAAAGACGTTCCGGCCTTCCAAATGATCCCTAAGATAATGACTTATTATAAGTTAAAGATATCGGGCGATAGTTGATCGCCAGACTTGAAGAGCGGCACGACCTTAGCAATATTCCAATCATCTGGTACCTCACCATCAGACAAAGACTTTTGATATATCAAATGGAGCAATTGAGACGTCATTAATGCATACCTTCTGAGAAATTCATTAGGTATCATATCTGGGCCCGGAGACATCTTTATATCTAAATTAGTAACTAATTTAAGTATCCCATCCCACGACAAAGTTAGGTCATCTTGGAAGGATTGCGCTACCGCCATGTTTACAGAACCCTCGGCATTTGTCGTGAAGACACTCTGGAAAAATTCATTAAGAGCCACAGCAATTTTTGCAGGATCAGTCAAAAATGTGTCATTCCGATGAAGCTTATCAATAGGGGTACTAGCTTCTTGGAAGTGGCTCCAGAACTTTCTGGGGTTTGTTTTCATAAATTCCTGTAGCGTTTTAGTGTAATAGAAATGCTTGGCCTCAGCCAATTTTATTATAAGAGAGTTCTTAGTAATGTTCAACTTGTTTGCATTGCCGGAACGCCGAAGGCGATGCAGTCGTCGCTTCAGGTGTATGATTTCTCGTGTTACCCAAGGTAGTTCCCCATGTGTGGCGCTGTCCATAAAAAAAAAATGAAATTCTACTGAGCTAACCTGATTTTTGTATGCACTGTCAGCTTGTTCACAGTTTTAACTTTATTTGGAATAAATTTATTCATGCAATAGTGAACACATGACTTAAACTTCATCCAAAGGTCATTTACAGTCAAATCATCAACACGACACGATTATTCATTGAAAACGTCTTCCATACACAAGAGGACACAGTTATCGTTAGCAGCTATGAAGTTTTTGATAACTTTGCGTCTGGGCTTTGGCCTTGATGAGGCATCAACATCCCAAGCAGCACAATGTACTGAAAGTCGAGTGCAATGGGGGTGGCCGGTATGTCTCTTATCAATCTTCTTTAGTTTCACGAGTCTGTTCAAGGTCTTCCACCTACCCGCCCACCCCTATTGCACTCGACTTTCAGTACATTGTGCTGCTTGGGATAGTACTTGAGCAACACGGCTTGATGATCAGATAAGCCTTCTATAACAGTGACGTCACTATCTTGAATGTCCACCCCTATTACACTCGACTTTCAGTACATTGTGCTGCTTGGGTATTAGGTAAATTAAAATCTCCTAATAATATGATTTTGTGATGCGGTTTCACATGTTTATTCATGTACTGATGAGCCTCGAACAAGAAGGAAATGTCTGTGTTTGGAGGACGGTAAACAACGCCAACAACCATAAGGGAAGAGCCAATTTTGACTCGGCACCACAAGGTCTCTGAAGGGAATGGACACGGTAATAAATTGCATTGTACACATTGTTTATAAACGAGTGCAACGCCTCCTCCTCGTAAACTTAGGCGGTCACAGCGAAACATACTGTATTCGCGGGGAATAATATCTTGATCAGGGATATCAGGCTTCAACCAAGTTTCTGTAACAGCGATAATATGTGGCTCATACGACAACAGCATATATTCAAATGCAGTTGCCTTATTAACTATACTGCGCATATTTACATTCAAAAATCGATACTCTTTTTTATCGTGAAACGTCTGTCGTTCCTCAATATCTCCATTAGCTGCTGCATCGTGACGGCCGCTATGCCCATCATTTGCACGCGCACTCTGCAGGTTGTGAGCTGAATTGACAGGATTGACCACGTTCTGTCAAGCACGTGTGGTAGTTATGTCAGTTATCTGCTTTGTAACCCTGTTATATCTGAATACTCGCTCACCCTGACCATAGGCGTATTCACGTAGGGCTTGACGCTCCGTCCTTATTCCTGGTGAGTAATCTTGAGAAATTGAAAATTGGGTTCCTTTCAGCTTGTGACTAAGTGGAATAACACTTTGTTTATCCTTGAAGTGAGTAAAGTTCACAATAATTGGCCTCTTTTTCGTTACTGTCTATGGGCTCGCTGTATAGCAGAAGTTTCCAGATGAGTTTCTAGCTTTGCATTGCAGAACTCTATGATTTTACCTTCGGCTTCCTTCCAAGTTTCTGTGGGTAGATCATCAACACCGTGGAACAATAAATTGCACCGGCGCACCCTATTCTCTAAGTCGTCGCTGTGAAGTTGCATCTGAACCAGCAGCTGTTGCAGGGTAGCCGTTGTTCGCTCTACATTGTTTACTTGCTCCCGAACGTCCTCGAACTCGGATACCTCTTTTTCTAGAGACCCAATCTTAACCATAAGTCATTTAACTTCATTCTGTTGTACGGCCTTTATTTCCGTCATCAAGATTTTCTGGCCACTGTCTAGCCTTTGAAGCAGTTCGATGACATCATCATTGGTGGAACCCGAACGTGTTTGAGGCCCTGGGTACGACTCGATATCACCAGATAAGAGCAGTAGGTATTTGATATTAATCATACACTGGAATAGGTCAATGCCATTTCCGTACATACACCCTAAACAAAGCTCAAACAATGTACGATTTTGGGCACGGCACATTGAACAAAAACAGGTTGTCGCTACAATAACACTCAGAGCCTTTCATGTAACTGACCTGTAAGAGCAGCAGCGGCATACTTTTAGTCGATGTACACGAGGTGCCGTGCCCCAGAGGAGTAGCGCTTGTCAGCTGTTTAAGTAGATTCTCATTAGGCGATGTGGTAGGTTGTTGCTTGACGAAAATATGCCATTCTTCTATTTTTAGAGGAAGGTGGTCTTCGACTAACAGAACTGTAGTTGTGCGTTCCGTTGAAGCGAAGGTGAAGTCGTCCTTGAGTACGGGCGTACCCACAGCCAAATTGTACGATAAGATCAGCACCTGTAAGAGCAGCAGCGGCATACTTTTAGTCGATGTACACGAGGTGCCGTGCCCTAGAGGAGTGAATATGAAAAAATCAATGAAATGAAAAAAAAAAAAAAATGAAACGAATGAAAATAAATGAAAGAATTATTGAATCGCAATCAAAATGACGTAGCTGTCTGTCCGATATATTGGGCGCTGCATTCATTACATTGAGGAAGATAGACAACATTGGAAGAATTACAGTTAAAATCGCCATTAATGTTGACCCTTGAAGAATTGGTACTTTCTGCAGATTTAGCGGCTTGCGTTGATTTACAAATTTGGCATCTCATTACAAGGGTGGCAACCAATGTTATTTCCTGGAAGTTTGTTAATTTTGACATTTACTAGTCTGTCTTGGGTGTTCCGCGCCCGGCGAGAACTTACGCGCGGTGGCTGTGAGAATATTTCCTTCATCCGATCAGATTGTGAAAGAATTGTGTAGTGACGGTTGAGTATCCGGCTAATGTTAGGAACGCTGCCATTGAATGTGACAGTGAGATTTACTGCAGAATTTCCATTGGCTCGAGGAGATCTTTGGAGCAATTGTTGGCGATCTGTGGATCTTGCTCTGGCCTATAGCGTCTTTCACAAGTTTCTCCGGGTGTTCACGATCAACGAAGGTTTGTTGTAGTCGTTGGAGATGGTTGTCTAGTTCGGCATCGTTAGTGCATATTCTGCGTTAGCGCAATGCATGACTATAAGTAGGGAGTGACTTTTTCGGGTTAAATGCCTTTCTCTGTTTTCGGGGGGTAAAAATCGGGCGCTATTTTTAAATCTGTAGTTCGGGAAGAAATTGGGCGATAATTGTGCCTTGGGGTGTTATCGGGTGTTTTTGTTTCTCCTCTCGTCTATTAAGTCATTTCCTAATCTGTTTTTTTTTTTTTTGCGAGATCGTAACCTTCCAGCGGTAATCCCCGAAGGCATAGACAGTGTTGACACACATGGGTGTATTGCTGGGAACGTAAGTGACCCATTCTTACATGCGTTACACGTGGCGACCTTTGTTCGTCTTCAGTGGAAACGTCACTTGAGGATTTCATAGTGACTGGAATTCGGGGAGAAATCGGGTTTAACCCGAATCGGTCGGAGGTCAGTTCGGGGGGGGGGGGGGGCGAATAACCGTGCGGAATCGGGTTTAACCCCAAAAAGTCACTCCCTAACTATAAGGTTTGGCTAACTTAGTATGCCTTGGATGGCAACTGCGAAACGGTAAGTACTGCTGAGCATCTCTAGGCTTCCGGTATCAGTTGGTTGAGATACCACCGTTTCGTAACTTGACTTCTCGACATCCAAGAAGATAACAGTGGAGGCGGAATAGTGGGAGGTAAATTGAATATTAGGGTGAATTTGGTTGGACCGGTTGATGAACGTGAGAAGGTCGCTTTCAGAATGAGGCCATATGATAAAAATATCATCTAAAAATCTCTCGTACACAAGTGGTTTCAATACGGAACTTTCGAGAAATGTTTCCTCCAGGGATGCCATGAAGATATTTGCATAGTTGGGGGCCATTCTCGTACCCATAGCTGTCCCGTTAACTTGCAGATAATGCTTGTTATCAAATTCAAAGTTATTGGAGCTCAAAATAAGTATGCATAATGATGAGCTGTGTTTGAGACTTCGTGTTGTGTCTGTCCCTTCGTGTTCCCTAATCTCGGGGTTTTTACATTATACATCATCTTCACCAGCTCGCTTGCTTCCTAGCCATTTTTTCATTGTCAAAATAAGTGTTAGCAGTTCGGCGAAGAGAGTCGGATCATACGGCTGGTCAGGTTGATTTTTGTATGCTGAAACGGCCGCTGCTGTACCATCTGCGTGGGGAATATTAGTGTAAAGGGATGTGACGTCTAACGTTGCCAAGAGACAGCTTGACGGTACGCTCACTTGCGATACAGTTTGAAGGAAATGGTTGGTATCTTTGACGTAGGAAGGTAGTTTAGGGGGGATAGATTTAAGAATGTGATCGACAAAGGACGATATATTTTCTGTAGCGGTACTGTTACTGGACACAATTGGTCTTCCGGGACTGCCTGGTTTATGTATCTTAGGGAGCATGTAAAATCGGCTTGGGGTCTTTAGGAAGTAAGTATTCGTAGAGCGCATCGCCAATTTTCTTAGTGGCATTCAACCGTTTTAGTGTTTTACATATATCCGCGGCAATTTCATTGGTGGGGTCGGGTTCGAGATGTTTGTAAAAGACTGCACAATTAAGTTGACGGAGTTCTTCCGCCACGTAAACTTGCTTATCCAGTACGACTATGGCACATCCTTTATCGGCATGTTTGATGATGATAGTTTCGTTGCTTTCTAGCGCGGACAAGCTTTGCTGTTCGGCTTTCGTGAGGTTGTGCCGGAATTTCTGATTGGTTGAGTTTGCATAACTACTGGGAATATCTTTCTGAACAGCTTTGACATACATATCAAGACTTTTATCTCGGTTCGGGTTGGCAGTAAAATCGGATTTTATACGGAAAGGAGTTCGATTTGATTACGATTTGCCGCAGAAGTATTCCGTAAGGCGTAGTCGCCGCGCAAAGTTCTCAAGATTCAGATGTAGCTGATGTTAATCGATTTTACTGTTATTGGGACAAACTAATAGTCCCTTCTCCAAGAGAGAGTTTTCCGCGGGTGTAAGGCCACGAGAAGAAAGGTTCACTACACTACATTTGGTTAGTGGGGGATGTCGGGGGATATATGGAAAGAGACTATCCCACTCTTTTTAAAATGGAACATTTATTTTCATTTTCATTCGTAAGAATCCTCAAAGTTGTGTGAAATACGTGAACGGCTCCCTTTACCTTAGCCTTTGTCATTAGGGTGCATATTCTTCTTGGACGGGTGCATATCCTACATGAACTGACCCACTCTCCAACGTGTGAAACACGTAAAACGCTCTCCTGAGCTAACCTTGGTCAGTCTCGACGGCTGCATATTGTTCATGGACTGACCCACTCCCCAACGTGTGAAATACGTAAAAGGCTCTCCTGAGCTAACCTTGGTCAGTCTCGACGGGTGCATACTCTACATGAACCGACCCACTCCCCAACGTGTGAAGTACGTAAAAGGCTCTTCTGAGCTAACTTTGTCAGTCTCCACGGCTGCATATTCTACATGGACTGATCCACTCCCCAACGTGTGAAATACGTAAAAGGAACTCCTGACCTAACCTTGGTCAGTCTCGACGGGTGCATATTCTACATGAACCGACCCACTCCCCAACGTCTGAAATACGTAAAAGGAACGCATGACCTAACCTTGGTCAGTCTCGACGGGTGCATATTCTACAGGAGCTGACCCACTTCCGAACGTGTGAAATACGTAAAAGGCTCTTCTGAGCCAACCTTGGTCAGTCTCGACGGGTGCATATTCTACATGGACTGACCTACTCCCCAACGTGTGAAATAAGTAAAAGGCTCTTCTGAGCTAACCTTGGTCAGTCTCGACATCTGCATATTCTACATGGACTGATCCACTCCCCAACGTGTGAAATACGTAAAAGGAACTCCTGACCTAACCTTGGTCAGTATCGACGGGTGCATATTCTACATGAACCGACACACTCCCCAACGTGTGAAATACGTAAAAGGAACGCCTGACCTAACCTTGGTCAGTCTCGACGGGTGCATATTCTACAGGAGCTGACCCACTTCCGAACGTGTGAAATACGTAAAAGGCTCTTCTGAGCCAACCTTGGTCAGTCTCGACGGGTGCATATTCTACATGGACTGACCTACTCCCCAACGTGTGAAATAAGTAAAAGGCTCTTCTGAGCTAACCTTGGTCAGTCTCGACGGGTGCATATTCTACATGAACTGACCCACTCCCCAACGTGTAAAGTACGTGAAAGGGTCTCCTGACCTAAGCTTGGTCACTCTCGAAAGGTGCCAAAAGTAAATTTTCCTCCTCATCGAACTGAAAGAAGGAAACTTTGATTGACATGTCCTAATGATTTTTGTTAGTACCCAAGAATGTAATAATAAGCAGTTGCAAAAGAAGAGGCAAGTAAGGTGGTGAGCTTTTGTCCGTGCCCCTCGGTCCTCCTATCTGCGCCAAGTTGTGTCCGATTTAACCATAGCCGCCACCTCTTTCGATGCCATTCAACACGCTGTTCCATCGGCTTCGCCTAAATGCGCCCCACTGCAGGTGACTAGAGGGAGGAGAGAGCAAAGCGGGCCGCTTGACTTTGAAAGCCTCTACAGCTGTAACGGTTCTATCATCCACCATGGCCATGCATTAAATGTGTGCAAGCTTATCATTTACATGTGAAACTAACAGTTCATCGCATTGCAATAGAGGAATTCGTGTATTTGTGCAAAAAAAGAGAGACACACTCAGAGTAAACCACGGGCGTTAAAACAATAAACATTAAAAACAAAGATAAAGGAGAAAGAAAAACAGTCAGCGCAGCACAGGCACGACATGGCGCTAGAAAGCCCGGCGAGAGGGCGGACGCGAGACCCGAATCTTGCAGGAAGCGGAGCAGGACTGTCATGACGGCCCATTGGGTCGGCCGAGGGACGGGACCAAGCAGGGTAGCCATGGATATTGTGCTGCACCCAAGTTGCACTAGACGACGACGGTGGGCTTGCCGTTGGGGAAGGTGCTGCGGGAAGTGCAAAAGACAATGTGGAATATCGGCCACCTCACCACAGCTGGAACATAAGGGGAGCTGGATTGGCCCATTTTGGAAAGAATTGCTGAGAGTTCAATGATGAACCAAATTGTAGGGTTTGGTGAGTCAATCAGGAACTTTCATGATGGTTGTTTCGATTTACTTCACCAATCCAACTATAAAGGCCTCCTCGAAGGTACCTACAAATCTGTTCACCATAGCTAGACAGCTAGAGGCAGTACCCTTTCCGGTGCTGGTCCCGGGAAGATTCTTTTTCTTAAAAACCACAGCTAGATTGCCTTCTACCTTATTGTTGAGCACACTTCAATCGCCCTTTTGATCACCACGCCGTAAGGACTCCTCACTTGCGCTTGACGCTGCATACGAGTATGTAATCATCATTTTCCGTTCCTGACTTAGTATTGTTTTTAACTCTTCTTGCCAAGCAATGCGGTCTGGAGGAAACGCGAAAAAACTCCGCGCCAGAACAATTACTGAATGCAGCTTCTGAACGCTCTGGGACGCTCGTATGAGCGTCCCCACAACGAGAGTGGCAGACGGGCCGAGGAATAAAGTATGCGCAACGAAGGATATCGAATTGGGATGCAAATGGCGTTCGTGGTCTCGGTCACGTCGGGGTCTCGCTATCTGGCCCGTTCTTGGCGAGATATCATTGTTGTGCCATCTCGGTAGGTGGTTCGCGTTAGACATGCCCCGGCACGTCTTAGCCCGTTTCTTCTCGACGTGGCAGCTAGCCAATGGGGCAACGTCGCGTGGACATTCCATATATTGTCTTGGTTTTTAACTTTCTGTTCGTTCTTTCTGCGCGCATTTGCTTGATGCGCGTGAAACGAAAGAAACGAAGAGAGTTCGTGGAAGTAGGAGCACGCACCTGCGCCTTCGGAGACGGGGTGCATTTACCCCTCCCCTTTTTCTCAAATGTGCTGTCCATTGCACGAAATGCAATCTCGTTACTCGAGTAAATAATAAGTACTACACCGATGGGGAATTCTTTCGGTTACACTCGTGTTGCGGGCGGATGGGGTTTCCTGTGCAGAAAGCTTTATCCGCCCATTTCCGCGCTTGATGGTGAAGACAGGATGGAAAGTGCGGATTACGACAAAGCTCAACGCGCACCTGTACAGTGCTGGACAAAAGTTTACGGAACGCGGGAGCGGTGTATTTTCTCCTCCGTGTGACACTCTAGCGGCGAGCGGAAGCGGGCCAGTTCACTCGTCCAGAGGAATGGGCGAGTGCGCTGGTTGCGACATACTGCGGTAGTTTCGGTATCGCTTGAATGTGCCGGCGAAGTGTTTTGGATTGGTGTCGCTACCGGCGCACTCCTTTCCTCCCTCTGAACGAATGAACGATCCCGCTTCCGCCCGCCGCCGGGGTGTCGCACCGAGGAGAAAATACATCGCTCGCGCGTTCCGTAAACTTTTGTAAGGCACTGTACCACGCGGGTAGCTCCCACAGAACAGCGTTATTCACGGGCGCGAAACTATGATTTCTCGATAATATATAGCATATGCAGTCGAGCTGGTGGACGAACCCCATAATGAAGATATGTGTTCTTGTATCTTCTCTCAGAGCTCGGGCTTTCTTATAAATATTTGTCTCTGGTCGTGATGCGTAAACACAAGGGTGGCGGCTGCGTTAAAGACGACTTTTGCCAACACGTAAAGATCGTACCTACCTCGTAGTTGACTCTGCCTTAGCTTGGAATGGATCCTGATGGGGTATTCCATAGATTTCGTGAACGAAAAATGCCTGTTGCAACGACTTAGTTGAAATGCTCAGATTTGAAGTTGTATACGCCTACATGAATGGGAGCAATATTTTGCAAGTAGCTGGCGCAATACGTCATCGACGACTTCGTAATGTTTCAAGAGTTCGGGTCGCACACTCTCGTGGGTGCTCGAACTGTGACATCCTTTTCTGTCAGATTTTACAAAACTTACCTCTGTGGGTTGTGGGATTACCCTGTATTGCTCTGTATTCCATGTATTCCATTCCTTCCATTCCTTCTCTGTATTCCATTCCTTGGTCGTGTTGAAGTTCAAACAACTCAGACATCATTACTCATCATTTAATTGTTGTTTGAAATTCAGTATTCTAAATGTTATGTGTCTTGTTTAGGCGCCTGTCATTTCCTGTTTTGGGTACTTTGTGTAAACAGCTTTCACTGGCCACAATGTATACATCAGTGCCTCAGTTGACGTTCATTGATTATGTATTGTATCGCTACCATGCTGCCACCTGACCACCCTTAAGCGACAATCGACCGGTCCATTGCTGTTTCCACTGTTCCCCGATAGTCCAGCGCTCATCGGGGCGAGGCCACGGAAACGGGAGAGTACCACGTAAGAAGACGCGTATCCTCTCACGTTGTGACGGCTATACGTGCTACAGACTGGTATTTACTTTAGCGATGTGCTTTTGTGGCTTTCACATGCTTGGTACTAGAGGTACCTGTGACAAGATAATAATTATTATGATCATAGAGAGAAAAACAAAAAGGAGGGGGAAGTAAATAGCGATATCCTGTGAATTCTGATAAGAACTTACATGCCTATACATATTCTGCAAGATTTCTTGAATCCCAATTTAATATTGCGGTGCCCTTCCGTGCTTGCGGAAAAAGAAAGAAAAAATGAAACCACGGGATCGGCTTATGATTGGAAACGGGGGTCCCCGTTACAGAATTGAAATTTGTCAATTGCCAACGGGTAAATGAATTGGTCGGATATTTCTAAAGAGGCAAAATTAAACCCCGAAGAAAGTACGCCGAATGCGTTAAAAAAGACGATGGATACAAACGTACATTGCAGGGCTGGACGAACGCAGAATAAAAAGCAAAAAAAAAAAAAAACACGCACACACACAACAGCTAAGCCCCACCAACGCCAGAACAATGACGAATGACGGCAGCTTACAGAAAGACAGCGAGTGTTGGTGGAGGGATTCGAACCCGCACCTCCCAGATTGCCGGTCAACTGTGCTACGAATTACACTACGCCAAAACCGCGCTCTCGTCAACATACCAAGGCCTCGCGTTCATGAAGGCATCAGATGATCATGAGTTGTGCTGCATCAAGGCGCGCAAATTTATAACCGTCTACCATTAGGCAAATGGTTGCTGTTTAACTTATGGGGGACGGTCTACGTGGGTGTTATTTGGAGGTAGAACGGTATACTTGAAATCATAGAAAGCTTCATCGCGTGTATTTTGCGGACGCACACTATGCTGGTGAGCTGCGCACCTGAAACTCGCTAGCAAATACCGTACTCTTCGAGGAAAAGAAATAATATCGGGCAATACCCGAGACGAAATGAAGCAAACGGGAACATCTTGTCCCATCTTTTCCCATCGATTACGAACGATTGCCTGTCGCCTGGGTGTTGCAAACGAAAACATACCTCCGTGTTCTTCGAACACTACAGTTTGGGACACGCTGTTCAACGCACGATTTCAACCGTTTCACTTCGTGATGTGCGCGAAACAAAGACAGCTGCTTCTCAGAGGAAGATTGAAAGTTGCTTCGACGATATCTGGAACGAAAGCAATGACACATGGACGCTGCAAAATATGTGCCTTTCTCAATATGTGACATCTTCTACAAGCAGGTTTTTATATCGGGAAAGAAAGCGTGGCAGTTTAGGTCTATAGCGAAAACAAAAACGGAAGACTGAGATGTCACGGAAAAGGACAGAAAGCGAGCGTGTGATTGTAGGGTGTGCGATGCTGTTCTCTTTATTTATTTATTTATTTATTTTATTTTCTTTTATTTATTTATTTATTTATTTATTTTGTGCGTGAGGGCAGGACGTATTTTGCATGCGAAAATTGTTACGCATGAATAAACTTCTCCCTGCGTGACGGCGAGATGAATTTCGAAATGTTTTGAGCAAACACGTGTTTTGAATTTGCCAAGGCGAGGTGGCAGACAAACAGGCAGCCTATTTTCGGTGCGCGAAATGTGAGGCAGTGTCGTTCAAAAGGCGACTGACCTTCTATACGCTCCAGATTGGCTGCGTATAAATGAGGTATTAGAGAGGCTGTGGGGTTGGAGCCCAACGCCGTGATATCTGTAAAGTGTGTACTCCACGAGACCACCATGAGCAACGTTCCACCTTTCACGGAGGACTTTGTATAGTTCGTTGCAGAGCACTGCGCTGGTATGCGCTCCTGGGGAATGCGGTAATATGTATGTGTATGTATATGTGGCGTAACGACGGAGAGACCGAACTCACGCTCGTGCATGGGCAGGGATATTCATTAAACTGACATTGCTCGTGACGGATGTTCCTGTGTTCATCACACACACACACATATATACAGGATGTCCATGCTAAGTGTGAACAGATTTTTAAAAATATATCAATCACTTTTTCCGAGATGAAATCAATTGCAATATAGCATATGCTGAGGGGCACTCCCTAGGGGGGCATTAACAGACTCCTAAGGCAATGTCTTAATTAACTTTCAATAATTAACTTTTTAATTATAAAAGCTACGAAGTTGCTCCAATGAGAACATCTGATCTCTTCGGTCACCAGATACCAAAATCGTTTTCAGAACAAAAATCCGTTCGGTAGATCGTCCGCAAAAAAATCGTGAAGGAACGCCATTTTTTTTCTTTATTTGGTTTATTGCGCATCTTCAAAGAAGCGGCTTTCCTTTACCCCCAGTGTGAGAGAGTGAAAGAGCACAGTGCTGCCTCAGGTAGCAGCTCATATCCTCCAAACTCCCATTTCCACCAACGTCCCAAATGAACCAAAAGCTCTTTTCATCCAAAAAAATATTTGGAGGTTCTGGGCTTTCGGTTGATCTGGGCACGCCGGTGGCAGTGACCCATATCCCCCAAATGCTCTTTTCATCCGAGCGCCCAGAACCACCGAAAGCGGGATACTTGAAAGGACACGGAAGGAGCGCCCGGAATTTGCCAGCTAGAACTTTTTTCGCGCGGTTGCGAAACGATAGAGCAGCAGGTTGCCCAACTATATCAGGTGTTGTAAAATCCGCACTGCAGCGGTGACGAGTGCACCAGTTAGCTCACACGTCAAAGTTCACGTAATTTAGCAGACGACGAAACCCGAAGACGGGCGACCGCGATGCCCCTAGCTTGATCCAAGTGTACGAACTCTGCCCTGATTCAAAAGGGATGAGGCGAGCCTGATCCTGATCCTAAAACTGTTAGATCCCTGGCACTCATGTTCGGGTGGCAAGTGTCACGTGATCCAGCTCGGGAGCCGACCTTGCATTCCCTGTATTTCTCCTAAGCGCCACTAGTGTGGCTCTCTTCCCGATTCGGCGGTCGAAGTCGCGTTCCAGTTAACTCTGCCTCGAACTGTACTTCCTTCAACTCACTAGAGAGGGTCACGTGACCCTAGCCGTCACGTGGGTCCCTCGGTACTGCTCATGCGGTGCTCGAAATGGTCTGTAACGTGATGTATGCGGTCCGCTGACTTCTACAGCTTGTTTTGCTCCTGTGCTTAATAATTCTCCTTAGAGATCTAGCATCTGGATCTCCGCGAGATGCGACTGATATAATAACCAGAGCTGATGCACGGAATCTATATTAAAGAAACCTGAGCTTGGGTGGGTAGAAATGACACGACACTCAGTGTGTACAAATGAGCTCGCGTTCAAGAAGTGGTATGAACAGAGAGATATTTCGAAAATGAATTTTATTCGTATGCATGTTGCTGACGGGAGGAGCACTATCTTCTGAAGCTCATGGAGGTCCGCGTCATCAGGCACGGAAAAAGAACATGGTGGGAATGGTATGTGCTGTGGCTGGAAAATATAGCGGGACGGCAGAAAACACACAAACCTCAATCGCCTTCTGAAGAGATTTATAGTTCAGACGTTAAGTTGGTTCCAGGCATTCATATTGCTTGCAAGCTTTTTCTAGGGGTTGTTTCAGCCGGTTAGCATAGAGTGTTTTCTGAACGTCTGTACTGTATTAACAAAATGCATTAAAGAAAAGTGAAGGAGGATGTCCTTTTTGTAACCTTTTTCGGGACCTGTGCCGTGGGCGTTTTATTACTATTCGTTTTCCACTGTGATGACCAACACAGTCACTCACATGGAAAATATCTCCCTATTCGAATCAGGTCACTTCTTGAACGCGATCGACATCAATAATACCTTTCCTTTGCAAACTTCACTTCTGAGTCAGTTGCAAGAAGTACATTGGATTATCGCACACCCAAGAACCGCTCACCCTTCTACCTCTCCCTGACAAACGGGGGGAAGCGTGTCCTTTCAAGTATCCCGCTTTCGGTGGTTCTGGGCGCTCGGATGAAAAGAGCATTTGGGGGATATGGGTTACTGCCACCCGTGTGCCCAGATCAACTGAAAGCCCAGAACCTCCGAACGTTTTTTCGGATGATATGAGCGTTTGGTTGATTTGGGATGTCGGTGGTAATGGGCATTTGGATGATATGAGGCCTAACCGCTGCCTCATGCGTCGAAGATTAGCTTTAACTTGCGGAAACAAAACAAAAACACAAATCTATCGGGTGACTCTATCGCGACTGCCATTATCTTGGGCTTTATTTTCTGTTTTCTTTTAATCTTTTTCCAGGACGCAAGAGGCGATAGTGTGCTCTTTCAACCTCTCGTATTGGGGGCGAAGGAAAGACGCGTCTCTAGAGATGCGCAATGAATAAAATAAAGAAAAAAATGGCGTTCCTTCACGAATTTTTTGCGGACGATCTATCGAACGGATTTTTGTTCTGAAAACGGCTTTGGTATCTGGTGACCGAAGAGATCAGATGTTCTCATTGGAGCAACTTCGTAGCTTTTATAATTAAAAAGTTAATTATTGAAAGTTAATTAAGACATTGCCTTAGGAATCTGTCAATGCCCCCCTAGGGAGTGCCCTTCAGCATATGCTATATTGCAATTGATTTCATCTCGGAAAAAGTGATTGATATATTTTTAAAAAATCTGTTCACACTTAGCGTGGACACCCTGTATATATATGTTTGCAATTTGATCGTGCACGCCCAGACGAGTACAGCTGTTTCGTCCTACTTGGGACTCCGCAGCCCGGCGCAGGGAAGTGACACGATCTTGGGTCGGCGCTAACAGTGCGTCTCGGCGAGACGTCAGTGCTCCACGGTTATGGCGCCACCTGTGGAGGCCGCAGTGCAAGCCAGCAAGTACATATACACAGGAAGAATAGTGGCGCCGTCACCGTGGAACATTGACGTCTCGCCGAGACGCACTGTTAGCGCCGACCCAAGATCGTGCCACTTCCCTGCGTCGGGCTGACGAGTCCCAAGTAGGACGAAACAGCTGTACTCGGCTGGGAGTGCACGATCAAATTGTAAACATATGCTCAACGTGCAGCCATAGAGCTTTAGCTATTCTTCCTCTGTATATGTACTTGCTGGCTTGCACTGCGGCCTCCACAGGTGTCGCCGTCACCGTGGAACATTGACGTCCCGCCGACACTGTGGTGGTGGTGGTGGGTGGTGAAAGGGCTTGCCGTTGTCGGCCTCACGTAGGATCCCGCCGACACGCACTGTTAGCGCCGACCCAAGATCGTGTCACTTCCCTGCGCCGGGCTGACGAGTCCCAAGTAGGACGAAGCAGCTGTACTCGGCTGGGAGTGCACGATGAAATTGTAAGCATATGCTCAACGTGCAGCCATAGAGCTTTAGCTATTCTTCCTATGTATATACAGTAATGGCCAATAACTACTTCTACAGTAGTTTAACTGTAACTACTAACTACTTCGCGCTGGAGTAGTTTAGCTAGTAGTTCAACTACTTTTCAGGGGAGGTAGTTAAAACTTCTTCTTTAACTACTGCAATGTATTTTAACTACATCTCTAACTACTTAACGTTGTCCATCAACACCAACCCATTCTATAGTATTCTTGGACACCTAAATATGAATCACGAACAGTGATAAAAGTGAAGATTTAGTACACATGCACGGCAGAATTGCTCTGTAGCTGTACTTCCGTTCTCATCAAACAAGTAGCTCAAGGTAAAAGTCGGAAGCACAATCGTGCCGTAAAGCTTGCTGCAAAATCGGAAGTAGTTGGCGCTTGCAGTAACCTAACTACTGTAATTAACTATTCGAAATAGTAGTTTAACTAGTAGTTGCACACTACATTTCTGCAAGTAGTTAACTACTTTTTAACTACTATCAGGTACGTCGAAATGGGAAACAGAAAACAGAAACACTGGGAGCCCGCGATGAGGGAATCACACACGTAACATGAAAACGGTTAGGAGCAACTGAGGTTTATTTGAACAAGAACTTTCGTGCAAGAGGCTGCTCTTCTTCAGGTTCAGGTTACACAACTAACTTCTCTTGGGTTATATATACTTGTGTCGCAGTTAGCTGTGTAACCTGAAGAAGTGCAGCCTCTTGCACGAAAGTTCTTGTTCAAATAAACCTCAGTTGCTCGTAACCGTTTTCATGTTACGTATACAATCAGGTAGTTTAACAAGTAGTTTCACTACATGCAGTAACTACTGGCCATGACTGTGTAGATATATAGGGAAGAAAAGTAGCAGAAGCTCTTTGGTTGCACGTTGAACATGTGTTTATAATTTCCAAACGTCGCCACACCAGTACTGGACAGCTGTTTCGGCCGTATTGGGCCATCATCAGCAATGCGTAGGTGGGCGACGTTTGAGCGAGTTGCGTCGGAAGGTCACGTGGAACGTGATGTTCTCCCATCACCACTGAAAGCCCAGTGCAAAGCCAGTGAGAAAAGTAGCAAAAAGCTTTTTGGCTGCACGTTGAACATGTGTTTTCTGGGCTGAACTGAATGAACAGGGCTTTCAGAGGTGAGTCTCTCACCCTGACGGGAGGACATCACGTTCCACGTGACCTTCCGACGCCACTCGCTCAAACGTCGTCCACCTATGCATTGCTGATGATGGGCCAATAAGTCCGAAAGAGCTATCCAGTGCTGGTGTGGCGACGTTTGTGAATTATAAACACATCTTCAACGTGCAGTCAAAGAGCTTCTGCTACTTTTCTCCCCTTAATACTTCACTGGCTTTGCACTGGGCTTTCAGGGGTGAGTCTCTCGCCCTGACGGGAGGACATCACGTTCCACGTGACCTTCCGACGCCACTCGCTCAAACGTCGTCCACCGACGCATTGCTGATGATAGGCCAATAAGGTCGGAACAGCTGTCCAGTGCTGGTGTGGCGACGTTTGGGAATTATAAACATATATATACAGAAGTACATACATATATATATATAAATGAAGAAAAATAGCATACGCTCTTTGGCTGCACGTTGAACATATGTTTATAAGTTATATATATATATATATATATATATATGTTTATAAGTCCCAAACGTTTGGGACTTATAAACATATGTTCAACGTGCAGCCAAAGAGCGTATGCTATTTTTCTTCATTTATATATATATATATATATACACACAGAGTGTCCTAGCTAAATGCGAACATATTTTTTGAAAATATCGATATATCACTTTTTCCGAGATGAAATCAATTGCAATATAGCGTATGCTGAAGGGCACTCCTTAGGAGGGCATTAGCAAACTCCTAAGGCAATGTCTCGATTAACTTTCAATGATTAACTTTTTAATTATAACTACTTATAAAAGCTACGAAGGTGTCCCAATGATAACATCTGGTCCCTTCGTGCACCTGATACCGGAGTCGTTTTCAGAACAAAAATCCGTTCGATAGATCGTCCGCAAAAACATTCGTGAAGGAACACAATTTTTTTCTTTATTTTGTTCGTTGCGCATCTGCGGAGACGAGTCTTTCCTTCATCCCCAATGTGAGAGGATGAAAGAACACACTATCGCCTCTTACATCCTGTAAAAAGATTAAAAGAAAACTGAACATGCAACCCATGCAGGATAAGAGCAGTTCGATAGAGTCACCCGATACATTTGTTTTTGTTTTGTTTCTGCAAGTTAAAGCTCATCTTGGACGCATGAGGCAGCACTGTGCTCCTTCACCCTCGTGACCTCAGATCATGCGCAGGTAGTCCACTATTGGTGCAGAGGGAGTTAAAGGCAGTAGCAATGGGGAACAAGAATCTTTTCTCATTAGGGTGTCTTGATACTCCTCCCTCTATGAAGCGTGAGGACAACCGCGACGTCCATTACGACCTCGGTCGTGACGGCTCCAAGCGCAGCCTGCACTTCACTGGAAGCAACGGACGGATGTGTTTTAGATTGTGTTCACATGTTGAATGAAGTACCAGTTTGGGCCTGTTGGTCACACATGATACACTGTTTTAGCGATTTTGTCCACATCTGCAAGCTCTATTGCACACGTGGAATGTGCTCCGCATAGAGCAAAATATGTGCTGGTGAGGTCCAGTTTAACGTTGAAAAAGTACAGGGAAGGAAATCAGTTATGTGAAAATTCACTCACGTTCGCAATGAGTCATACCCTGCGGTAGGGTGCAGCATGTAGCCACACAGGTGTTGGTGGACTCACCTTCCGTATAAGTCTACCCCCAAGTAGTGTGTCAATACTGAAGGGAGTACCTGAGGTTCTCAGTGCATTGCTAGCAGACATGTACAAAATACTGCGCAAAATCATTTAAAATGAGATGCTAAGTACTCCACGTAAAAAGTACTTAAAATAAAATACAGGTCTTTGTGTCAAGTAATGCTTGATGAACTTTGGTGATATGTTCTGACCCACACACACACACACACACAAAAAAAAAAACGCGACGGCACGCACACCATTTTACGTGCATTACCGCGTTTGAAGAACAACTTTTTCGGGTTTGTACAGGAAGTGAACGGTGCACAGAGCATTTGGTTGGAGACTTACGGTTCAGGGCTGCAACCTGTTGCAGAACCTTGGTATCCATCGTGATAATCCGGACTTTATCCCGTATGGTATCTCGCGTACCATTTTGAACAAGGGTAAGATTTGTGCACAACATGTTAACTAAAATTTTTGGACACACGCTGCTAAATGCATGAGCCACCTGTTTTGCAATGGATGTAGCGTATCTGTATGCGATTGCCCTCGTTGGCTCGTCAACTTATGCGTACTCGTGTGTTTGCCGCTTTGGCTATTGTTGAGACTTGAAACCGTCTGCTATTGCGGTTGCCGATTCGTCCCATTGCGGTTCGTCTGCAATTGAACCTCTGTATGCAATAAGGGGATAAGTAGAAAAATTCGGAACCGGGTGAAGGGGCCTGATCAGATTGTCCGTCCCATTGACACACATTCATTTCCCGTTTTTTACCATGATGTAGCGGGCCAACAAAGCGCAATACGGTCCTAAATTTTAATTGGCAGGTGCGTACTGGTATGTAGATGTCACTGCAGCAAAAATAGTAAAAAGGGGATAAGTCGACTTATCCCCCTATTGCATACAGAGGTTCAATTAGAAACGTACACACAAGGAACCAGAAAACATATTCTTGCAATTTATATGAAAGTTTGTAATCTGCAACTGAAGTCGCTCTACACTGTTAAAAATAAGTCCGTAGAAAAACGGGAATTTTACTCGATATGATATTGCCATACACTTGTCCGTTCCCTGATCAACGGAGCACAGTTTCTTTACAAACAAATGCTCCGTTGCAAGGCGTTACGAAAGCGCCGTAGAAAAACGGACATTTTTACCGGTACCGTACTTGCAGAGATTTGTCCGTTCTACGGTGTACGGCGCACTGTTTCTTTACCGCACATTTTCCGTTATATAATGTTAAGGTGTGCCGTTTTTCTACTAGTGATTGTTGCTTTATAATGAAGTGTACTATTTCTTTTTACAGCTCCACGCGTTTGCACTAGCTCCTGTACGACGCACATTCCAGTGGTACTTATGACGAGGTGCTGCTATTCAACCCATACACAATTGTACTAACGGAGACCGCATATAAATGCTTCACAGGAACAAAGATGTGTAGACAAATAGAAGAAGGGCATCGCAGCCTCTGACCGATATACGGTATGATGTATCTGTGCTCTGGAGTGGTGATACGTCTCTTCTAAGCTGGAAAACCTACTTGAATACATGCACAATGTACCATTCGCTGCTCAGATTACTTGTCACCAACACAACAGGTGCAGGAAGTGTGCTTTATAAAAATATTTATTTAACAAGTTGGTATCGTTGGAAGGCTCACTTCGTTTGACGCAACAGCTCAATCACGTTTAGTGCCTTTCTTGAATGTGTCTTCCTGGCTTGTTTTGTGCCCCGCTCCTCTGGCTGGTTCATGATATGTCTAAAGGAAGAAACACGAAGCATTTAAGTAAGGTACAAATGTCGTATGTAAGACTGATAAACGTTCGTCCGTTAGTGAATTGTAGTTTCAGTGGCCGACTAGCCAATGATATGTACATTGGCTTCACAGTATAATATGTATACCAGTCTACATAAGGGATGTGAATTTGACCAAACAGTTTGAAGGTTATTTGAAAGGATGCAGCAAATCAAATCAAAATCAAGTATGGGAAAAATTCCAATGAATTTAGATATAAACTTCATTTTAAAAGCAAATGGAGCTTCAGAATGAATTGTGCATCTAATAAAGGATTCAAAATTTGATTGCAATCTACATCTGGGGAAGTATAAGGATTTAGATTGGCCAGGCTGGGCTTGCTCTTCCAGGATTTTTTTTTGTGTGTGTTGCCAGCCTTCTGGATTTGGCAATGGATATAATAAATGAATGGAATGGTATGATAACTAAATAAAGTGGGATTCGATTCCATTGAGATTTAAATCGTTGCAGGATTTAAACTTTCACTACACTCGCAGTGCAGAATTCTTTTGACAGGTATCAGCTAGTCATGGCCTGCACATGTTGCTTTTCGTTATCGTTAATGAAATAGTGTATCATGCGTATAAGTAGTGTCATACACACGCTGGCTTTATAGGACGTTGTCAGAAACCATGCCGCTTAGTTGGTGAAGAATTAGTGGACAAGTATTACATTCATTTGTCCTTGAACGTATACCTTTCAATAATGAATTCCAGTGAAGCTCGCAGGCATCATGGGTGTTTCATGTTCAGGGCAAAGTATGCAGAGAACATAAGCATCGCAGTATCAAGGAACTTCCGAACAGCTTCAAATGGCATCGCTCGTTTCACGTCAAGAAAAAAGTGCTCTGACTGAAATTGTCACCACCTGAAACGAGAATGTAACCTGAGCTTAATGGTTGCGGCAGCACATTCCCCAGAAATAGAAAAGGAGTTCTACTTAAAATCTGGAACTTCTATCCAAGTCTGCAAAAAGAAGAAAAAGTCACGTCAATCAGATGGTAAAAATCATTTAGGCAAAGACAAAGCTTTGCTGCACTACAAGAATGACATGCAAATGAGACACTGACTAATGCTGCCGAGTTGTGTATGGCGTAATTGTTATTACATTCGGTCTTTCGTTTTTTTGTCAATTAGGAAAATACACAAACTTCTGAATATACCTACACTGCAGCGGGTTGAGAGTGCAGGATATAACAACGCGCATGAGGCTTATGTTGATTTTAGCCGGCATGTTTTTGCGATACACATTCATGAGCACTGTGCTATTTAAGTAACAATGAGTATAGGGTCAGTTACTTACCTTCGGTGGCGCAAGCGCTGAAGAAGTTGAAGGGCCCAAGTACTAGGGTCTGGCAGAAAAAAAAAGGCCGATACGCGTCTGTCGCTGTCGCCGCCATTGGAAATTTGAAAAGCACAACAGGTCAACGGTCAACGGCACAACCGTGGTGTCCTCTAGAGGGAGGATTTCGAAGATAATACCCCCCTCTGTAACGCAAAGAGCGCTGGGCGAATACGGACGTTCTACCCGTTTCTGAAGCATACGGACGAACGTGCTATAAAGATACAGATGATTACACCGTCAAAAAACTGCTTTTCACACTGTTCCAGTGGAAACGGACGTTATGCACCGCTCGTACGAAGCGGTCGAGCGTCCGTCAGTTTTAATGGACAACCACTCGTAAAAATACATTTTTTCTAACAGTGTAGATGCTGCAGTGGTCGACTGCCGGAGGGAAGGCACACACATACATTGGATGATGATGAGGTGGGCGATTCACCGCCGCTGAGGCGGTACACTTCCCTAGTGCACATTGGGAAGGCAACTAAAGTAATTGCCATGGGCACGGTGAGGTACTTGCATTTGAGGCCCACGAAGAGCGTGACAGTCGCGCACGTGGACAGATAGAAATACCGTAGACTGTGTGAACAGGATAATCGATTAAACTGCCAAAGTGCTGTAACAGAACTACAGCTCGAAATAGCAAGTAAATTGGATCTCAATGTGAACTCTACTGTACATGTTTAGCGTCTGATGTGGAGCAATGTCTGTTTAAAACCACAAAACATTTTCCCGTAACAGCTACCTATTTTCTGTTACGTTGCGACACGTTGTCTCTTTTTAAAGCCGCTCACTACTACCACGCCCCGAACGCAATATTCCTGTCCTCTTCTCAAAACAACCGGCTTTACTCACTGTTGCTCAGAATGCATCATTATATAGAAAAAGAGCCGGGGTTATCTCGTGTGACACGGGATTAAAGCCTCTTTCTCCTCCAGTGTCTGTCACTAAAAGAAAAATCCTAAGCCTAATCTGCTATGCAAACATTATACGCGTCCCCTTTGTGCGTCTGCTACCGCGTCAGCGCGGGCTTATAAATATCGAAGACGCTCTATTTACCGAGGACGCGTGCGTTCCCTTCCATTTGCTGAGGGATGCAATACAACAGATCATGGGGGCAGCTTACCACGGGACGGCCATTCGAAACGAAATAGGAACTGCTCCTATCCACGTGCAGGAGGAGTTCTTTTGACGACATTTTCGTGCAGGGTTTATCAGACATGAGGCTCATGTTGGTTTGATCAAAGAAAATGCGAGTCGGGCGCAGGACAGGCTGCTTTTGTACGGGATTTGGCTGCGGCAAGCATATAGGCGAGCGCTGCAATACGATCTTGTTGAGGGTTGAACAAAAATGTGACGGTGGTCTGTCCGCGCTTTATTTGTCGGAAAATGTTTAAAGCGTATAGTAGGTTGAATCTGTATGCGCTTCTTCTGTTTTGCGTGACATAGCAATATGAAAAAAAAATATTCGTGTACTGATGGAGTAACTATATTGAAGTACAGTAAGGTACAGTAAGTTTGTTACCCACGCAACACCTCACGTAAATGTCTGATTTGTGGCGAATTGCATCGGCAGAGTGGGTCAATGTTCTGCACCGGCCGGGGACGCAAGTTTTCCCGCGCGGTCAATCGATTTCCTGGAAAAGACACCCGGATCACAGCGCGAAAGTCGCTTGAATGCAAATTAGATCTAAATTAAAAATGGCTGTGACAACACCTCATGTTTCGCTTTTTTATTCGCATTGTTCCAGCAGATTGTGCCTCTCTTCAAATGTTATTGTGCGTCGATGGCGACAACTCATCCCTGCCCATTCTTTCAATGTCAACCCCTAAGGGCGGCGTTGGATCCAGTGCACCCTGAGAGGTTTACACATGACGGGCTGAGTAGCATTACACGCAGTTCAGTGTGAATTGGGTTCAGGGTGATTTCACGTCGAGTCAGGCAGGGTGGTCCGGTCGACCTCGGGTCGACAGATTTTTTTCGTTCCAATACATATTAAAGCCTAGTGCTCAGCAAGTACATTTTGCGGAGGAAATAACTGAACATATCTTACAGTTGTGTTTTAAAAAAATAATCTTCAAGAGTGACCATTTCGAGCACTGTGCTTCCTCACACTTTTGATGCCTCGTATCTTCGTATCCACCGAGGCTATGCCGTTAATTTTTTTGCCGTTTGTCACTTGCGACAACTTGGTTACCCCAACATCTCTTTGGCCACTCTGCTCGGCCCAGTCTTGCACTACCAGGGGGCGGTTACGACTGCTCTCGTGAGCTTTCTTGATGCCTCGGGCCTCTCGACCAGCCTCTAAGGTCCCGTTTTGTTTTAATTTGTTTTTGTTTTCTTCTTTTTTTTAAGGAATAGCAAGTCGGCCTACGCCTGACTAACCGTTCCTCTCTTTCGTTTTTCAATAAACATATTCCCTCCATTAATTTTTTCCACACTTATTGCCTATGTGCTGCTGTACGGTTTGCCCTATCTTTGATGACCTAGGGTTTGCAGTTGCCTAATAAAAAGTCGCAAAGTCGCCTCATTTGCAAAAAAATAAAATTAAAAAAATAAAATGAAAATAAAAAATCGCTCGTTTTCGGCGCGTAACTACTTTTCTGTTAACATGAGTAGCACCGTTCTATTCGTCTTTCAACGCTCTTTCCATTCATGTAAAACACGCTACTGGAAAATCTCTGGCATACTTCCTAACACGCGTTTACTGAGGGGTGGTAAGGCAAAGACACGGCAAACTTCGGTAGCGTATTTTTCATATGTGCCCACTCGTGACGTAGTTAACATTCCTCACACACGTTGTCCATGACAAGCTCACATAACGTAGCGAAAAAAAAATTCACTTCAGAAGTGACCGAAGTTCATTTTCGGTCTTTCCGCGCACCTGTCCCCTGTCGTGGTTGGTTCGTGGCGGGCGCAGCCTGCGCGGACACCGGAGTTTCGTCCCTTCGTGGCTTCATGTTACATTTGAGATAGTCAAGTTCTGGTTTATAAGGTTTATTACGATACGAAGCTCAAATATCAATGCACAAAGACAGAAATTACGCCCCGTAGCTCGGCATGAACGTTGGCCATACGCGCAAAAACACAAATTGAAAGCACGTACAATCCTGATCCTTCTGTGATGACAAACAGAAAGGAGGACAAAGTCTAACAGTGTAAGGCTACTTTCCTCCATGCTCTTTTCGAAGTTTTTCTCCGTGTACACTTCACGAACGCCATTACCTGTTCACTCTGCTTTCCCACACATCTCGGGATTGTATTCCAGGAACGCGCTGGAGGCGTTCTCATTCTCGTTTTCATTCTCATTCGCGCCGGCAGATGAAGCATCTGAATATTGGTCAGGTTCGCATTACTAATTCCCCTATTTGCCGTATATCTCAGGTTGCATTGTGCTTAACTACGCCACCGACACCGTCGCATCCCGCTCTTCCCGAGTCACGTTGCAGTAAACGCCCACTTCACTACTAGGTAGCTACTTCGTAGTTCTTACCACTGTTGTGCTTACCACCGTAGTCATCACAGAACACACGGTCTGCGCTATGAGCTCTGTTCGTACGCCCTTACAAAGGAGCGCTGAGGTTTTTGTGTTTTCACACACAGCAGGAATAGAATGTGTTCTGCTTAGATGAAGTGACACGAAGACAACAGGAGCGACGGAAAGAGGCGCCTTCTGCTCTTCTGTCGATCGCGTCTCCGATAACTACGCGGATAGCGGATTATGTTTAACTGCTTTATGGCACATGGTCTCAGCCGCTCTGCAGGAAATGTACAGCTTCATAGTTCGCACCATGTGTGTGGCCTTCGTCAAATTACGGCGCTATAAAGCGCTACCGTGACCTCGACACCGCGCCATACGTGTTGCTGTGATGGGTTTACTTTTGAGTGTCCGCAGCGGAACCACAGCCATCCTAAAGTGATTTTTTTTCCACTACGCTATGTGAGCTTGTCATGAACAACACGTGTGAGAAATATGAACCACATCCCGAGTGGGCGAATATAGAAATACGCCACCGCACCGACATTGCGCGTTTTTGCCGTACCACCCCTCACTAAGCGCGCGTCAGGAAGTATGTCCGAGATTTTCCAACAACGTGTTTTATATGAATGGAAAGAGCGTTTAAAGACGAACAGAACGATGTCACTCATCTTAGCCTTCTGGTATTTGTAGAAAAGCAGTTACATGCCGAAAAATGCAATGCAATTTGTTTGCAAATGAGGCGACTTTGCAGTTTTGTATCTAGAGACCTGCAAAACCTAGAACCTGAAAAGATAAGCAAACAATGCAGCAGCACGTAGGCAATAAGTGTGCAAAATACGAACTGCGTAGCCTTAATAATTACGAAGATACTATGCCTGAAAATTGTGAGGAAGCGCCGTGCTCGCATGGTCATTCTTGAAGATTTTTTTTGTTTTTTAATAGGATATCTTCAGCTATTTCCTTGCTAAACACTAGGCTTGAATATACATTGGAACGAGAAAAAAAAATCTGCGAAGTCGACCGGACCACCCTGCCTGAATCGTCTTGAAATCACCCCTCAATGACTGCCCGTGTGACTGGGGTGCCACATTGGCTGGACTTTATTTTGGTCTTCAGTGAGAGGCCGTATTCTCGGTCGTCCCATGACCGCCTGCTGTAGTAAAACGCAGCACACATAACGTGCGTTATACTCTACCAGAAACTAATGGGCCCACAGCTACGTGGTCTGACACTGCACCGCGAGCGCGTCGGGCAGTGAACCAGACAGTGAGTTCGCCGTCTGCGCTCCACTCCATGCTTAGCCGCGCGCGTACCGCCTGCTCCAGTGTGGTGCCCGTAGCGCGATCTATTGCCGTTCAGCGCTACAGGTGAACTTTCGCGCACATGCTACAGAAAATGCTGTCGGCTACCACAAAAATGCCATAGCATTAAACCATACCATTAAAGGTACTGACATTAGTTTTGTTTCGTACAGGAACGCTCTACAATTTATGTATGAAGTCATCGTGGCATCCATGTGCAATTGATGAAAGAGCGCCACAGGGTTGACGAAGAACTCTGGTGCCTCCAGTTGAACCTAAACAATGAAATTCCTACTGGAGAACCACGTTGAAAACACGCGAACGTTTTTTCGCCATGCCGAAGATGAAAAAAGGTTTCCAAGATGAGGTACTGCAGCCATGCTGAATTCGGCAGCACAAAAGTTCCTGTACACCCATCTCCGCGCAACAAATAATTTGATGCCGCGTTTATTAGATAATAAATGTATGAGAAATAAACATGGTTTCGGTTTCGCTTTTCATGCTTCCTACTGTTCGCGAAACTATTTGTCACCCGCGAAAACGGGAACGTTACTCCTCTGATCCAAAAAGGACGAGACGGTAGGATCGACAGTTTGGAACGGGACTATCCCGGTCAAAACCGGACGTACATGTGACTGGTCTCCCTCTCCGATGCCAATACAATATACGCGTTGATAGGTCACCATACGTGTGACACATCTCGAGTTGAATACGTATTCAAACGTGGCGGTGGTGGGAAAGCCCCTGTTCGGTTAATACAAGGTAGGTCTTGAGGAAGAGTTAGCTGGATCAATTTTCGATATAACATTTTCTATTTCGTCACTTAATAAAAAAACGTCTAAAAATGTTGTTTACGTTATATTAATACCTCATCCCCAATACCATTCTTGCCTATTCCCCTCCCCTAGAGCTGATCAGCCTCAAACATTAATTGTTCGCAGTCTCATCCGGGTTTCCTTGTTCGATTCACTCTAATCCGTCTTTTTATTTCTGTAGTAGTTTTTGTTTTCGATTACGTCTGAAGCACGAAGAGTACACGTCTGAGTCTTATGCGAGCGACTCGAGGTGTTGCCTTTTTGCTTTTTCCGCTATTATTCTATTCGGCGCTTGGATCGATCCATGCCGGAAGAATAATGGACGCAGTGCAACTTTATCTGAGTACACGTCTACGTGCATGTTGATCTCGTCACGAACCTCCCACGAGCGTTGTTTTGCGTGCATACTTGTGCCGGAACCTCATCAAATTCTACCGCTTTCTTTCTCGAGGATTTGGCGCACAGATTTTCTGTCGGCTACGCGAGTGTGCAATTACGAATCGTACAACTCTTTTCTTCTGATACCTATTCGAATTGTCTCCGGAGGGTTCGGGAGCCGCAATCTAAAATTAAAAACGCCGGAGTACAGCAGATGGAACCACGCAATCTTTCTCCATACGGATATATCCATCGCCGGTATTTTGTAGGTATGATTTTCGGAGGAGGTTTAGTAGGAGGAGAGTAGGAAATTTTACTTCGTAGTGACGAAGTCGTATATTGTGGAAAACGAACAACGTAACATTGTTCTCTATTACCTTCAAAGGAGCAATGAAGGGCTCGGAAAAAAATATATCATGAGGAGTGGGAATAGGACGGGATACGTATACGTATTCGCACAAAAAATACGAGTGCGGCGCGCAATCCTGGTTGGCGGAAAAAATTTTCATCAGCATCGCCTGTCAGACAAGACTGTGTAGAGGGACTGCAAAGTGAATGGTGGATCTGTAGAAACTGTGTGCGTTTCTGAAAGCTTGTAACTTGGACGCATCAGATATGTAATATCTCTGCTATGCATTGAGCTTTTTCTTAGCAATCTTATTTTTGAAAGACTGCTGCGCCAAGCAGAATTTGCGGACTCCACGACGCGGAAACCCATGAAGCGACTCACGCGCCATCTCTTGAGAACGTGAGCAAGTAGGGTAGCAACCAGGTGGGTCGTGGCCAGCTGCAATGCGCGCTTCGTTGTCGAAGGGTGTATGGTTGGTGCGTCCGGGAACACCAGACATCTGTAGAAATCATCTAGATGCGAGGTTTTGCACATAGAAGCGATGCCAAGCGACTTTCACAGCTTTTATCTTCTGGTCACTCTACTTACCCCAGGACCGTGGGTAATGGCAGAGGAGCAGACGACACGGAGCAGGAGAAAGGCCAACAGATGGCGCACATCGCGTAGATATTCTTGCAGGTTACAACAGTTCAAACCGAACTTCTCAAGTGTTGCTGCTGTTCTTCAAAACAGGTCTGACAGTAACCTGTCTCAAAAGCGTTACGCAGTCGTTCAGCGCCACGGGGTACCTGTCCCCCAATCCGGGGCGGGCTCCCACTGCTTTCCTCGGCGAACGCAGTAGGTCGCCACCGTTAAGTTTGTAAAAGTATTCAAAATTACAGTTACCTATAGTAAGAAAAGTGTGAAGAACTGATGGGTAACGACTTGTGTGTGTCATCACAAAGCCAAGTTCTGCATGATGGTATCTTAAAACATGGTGGTTATATTTCACTTTACAGTCCCTTTAAAGTGCCACTCCGGGCTCGGAAAACATCATTTATTTTATTTAGTTCATGAAAAGAAGATGCCTCAAGGATTCTACACGCGAAAAATTTCAATACTTTTTAAGAATGATGTGCATTTCTGTCAATTTTTGAAGATGTGCTGAGCCTCCACAAGTTTCTATGACGCGAGAAGCGGGTGACGTAATCATAAGGCCAAAATTGCAATGATGTCATGTTCTGGAGAGGACACTCGTCTCCTAGCAACGACGCCTGCGTCCGGGGAGGGTCACGTGGCGGAGAAGTCACGTGACGCTGACCGAAAGACAAGTCACCGGAGCTCATCCAAAACTGCCGTCAAACTAAGGAAGCCGCCATTAGACGTCCCCGTGTTGCCCGGCCAGAACTGGCGGAGCCCGCTTGTTTTGGCGGAGGAAATCTGAACAATGGTTTTGGTTAATGTTTGTCGTTTTTTCACTGTGTGTACCAAACAAAGACGTGTGAAGCGTGATAAAAAGCGATTATATCTAGAGTGGGGTCATAAGGGTGGTTCCATAAGTTTCCGGCCCGAGGTAGAAAATGCACGCGAATTTGAAAATGCGATTAAGGACGCGTGGTGCCATCTGTTGGAGGGCCGGACCACCCTCAACCCTCTCCATGCTTTTGTCGGTTAGAGAGCGGCATTTCAAAGAGCCAGGGTGCACTCTTCAGTTAAAATGGAACAAAATCGAGTACCGCGGTGTGATAAAATTCGTGACAAAAGAGGGACTTTTGCCGAAGGAAATTAAAGCGCAACTGGACAACGTGTACAGGGAAGCCCTTCCGTCCTACACAACGGTAAAAGACTGGGCTAAGCAGTTTCGACTGGGGCGAGAGTCCATTGAAGATGATCCACGCGATAGTCGTCCAGAGGAAGTTGTGACACAAGAAAATTTGTCTCTTGTCGAGGAGGAAGTGGTGAGCGACAGGCGTCTGATGGTGAAGGAAATCTCAGGAAGGCTGAGGCTTTCCAAAACAACCGTTTTTCGCATAATCGGCGAGGGCCTTCACATGAAAAAGGTCAGTGCGAGATGGGTGCCACGACTTCTCTTGTCAGTTCAAAAGCAACCGCGCGTCGTCTGTGCCAAAGAGTTTTTGGAGCTCTGCCAAGAGAACGAAGAAGAAATATTGAAGTCAATTGTCACAGGGGATGAGACTATGGTGCTCTACTATGATCCCCTTTCGAAAAAGGAGTCGATGGAATGGCGCAAACCAGGAGAAGCACTTCCAAGAAAAGCCAAGGTCACACAATCCACAAAGAAGATCATGGCAACAATATTTTGGGATTGTCACGGGATCCTCCTCATCGGCTTCAAAGAGAGGAACACCACAGTGAATGCGACTTATTCTGCTTCACTCCTGCACCGACTGCGAGACGCCATCAAGGAAAAGAGGTGCGGCAGGTTGAGTCGAGATGTCCGGTTGCTCCAGGACAATGCTCCTGTCCAAACGGCTTCTGTTGCCAAAACTGCACTGAAGGAGTGCGGCTTCGAAGAAATCCACCACCCACCCTACAGTCCAGACTTGGCACCGAGTGACTACTTCCTGTTCTCAAACTTGAAGAGGGATCTCAGAGGACGGATATTTCAAAAGGATAGTGAGGTGCAAGAGGCAGTTTTCCAGCATTTTGCGGACAAAACTTTGGACTATTTTTTGAAGGGTATAAGAATGCTGGTTGAAAGGTGTTAAAAGTGCATCGAAGTTAAGGGTGACCATGTCGAAAAGTGATACACTTGTTTCGTCTCTATGACTATTAAAAGTTGGTGGGGCCGGAAACTTATGGAACCACCCTCGTATCTTGTGCGTTTTATTGTTCCGATGTATTCTTTTGGACTGGCCTCCAGCTAGCTTTCTAACTCGAGCCTACTTATATTTCGGGTCCTATTCTGTGGTTGTCAAAGCTGTCAAGCCATAAAACGTGTGAACGTATCTTTAATTAGTGAGTTTATTTGCGATTTCAAAGATATCTTTGTTACCGATACCTTTAAATGGAGCCGAAATCCGAGGGCTTCGACGTTCAGTTTCGGAAGTCAGCAACATAAACATGAAACTCCCCATTGGCCTCTGGCGATGGAACTCCCCATTCATCATCTTAAAATCAAGTTGTTATTGTTGTTGCCCAATAAATGCATCAAAGAGAACTGCAAGCAGTGCAGAGAGGGTTGATCAGGAGTATCTTTCCTAAAGTAAGTAGCCTACTTTTCCTACCTTCATGTATGTGAAATTCTCCCACTATGTTTTTGAGTTACTTAAGTTTGTCTTTCCCTGGCCGTGCAGCTTTGTACATCAGAGCGCCAATATATACGGGTATATACAACTTAATATATATATATACAACTTTAAGCACAGTGTGTCCAGACACTTTATACTTTGCGCCAAGTATGAGGAGAGAAAGTTGTGTGCTAATAACTTTGGGACGTCTGATGGCTGCCGCCGCCGTTTGACGCGCTGAATAGGGAGAAATGCATGGGAAGATGGCGACTTACTCCCACCTGCCGAAAGAGGGGAAAATGGGAGAGATGTATTCTCCCTCCTTTGTATTTTCGCTAAGGTCGGAGCGTTTGGATGATATGTCACGTGGGGCTCCACTGACTGAGTGGAAAAAGTGAGCCCCCCAGAAGACGCGAAGGGCAACAACGTTGCCAGATGAGAGCCGGGCGCTCAGTCGGAGCCTAACATGACATCACAGTTCTCAAAAATACAAATTAATTTTCTCTATCTTTCGCGTCACGTAGAGCCAAAATATTTTGCAGGATTGTAAAGTGAGGCAAGAAAATTTCAGTAACGTAACTTTGGTAGGATTCAGAAGACACGAGATTTAGTCCGTAGTGGCACTTTGAGAAAAGCTGCTTCTTTCTCCTTGCAGTCTGCTACGTCATCTGAGTCGCCCACTAGTGAAGCGCGCCTTCCTTTTTCTTTCTTTGTTTTTGCGGTTGTATTTTGTACCGCCTTAATACTTCGCTGATCTGGTGTCACAACATGCCAGAAGAAGCAGGAAAAGATAGCCGGTCCAGTGCGCACTACTTATAAACAAATTTTCTCAGGAAATGCGCACTTCCCTAAAGAAATATTTTGCGTGATAGTTCCCGCAGGTTGTACACATATCCATATTATATATATCCATATATCACCTATGCATCCGTCTCCTACACAGAGAATAATACTGTGGTGGAAAACAATATGAAAAAAGCCTACTGGATTCGTCGAGCAGGTAGCTTGACAAGCAAGTGCATCAAAAGCCTAGAGATTCCTGGTCCCCAATTAGCTGCAAGACACAAAAACGGTATGCTACCGCAGGTCGCATATGGCTTGTCGTTTACGAGGCTCATGTACTAGGGTTTGGTCCTATAACATTCTTAAGTTTTGTATATTACAGTAAACTTCCGACAGTGTCAGAAGAAGTGTGCACGAGGCGGATCTTGAAATAAACTGCATGTCCTAACATTCGTGGCCATTGTGACTAACACTATCATGAGCGAGAAAGGTACCGCTATCGTATCTGTACCGTCAAGGACATTGATGAAAAATTGCACGTCAGGATGTTCACGGTGTCCTCCTTCCCCAAATCAGTGTTTGAGAAATGATCGACACAAAATGTGCGGCAACATCCCAAAGCCCTGGCTGCTGCTCTTCTATGGAATCAATGAGACGCGCACATACTATCGCGGGGGCTCAGTGGCGTGTATAGATTATTGACGAGTGTTGAAGACAGCTATCTTTCCTGGTCGGTGGCGCCGTGAAATGATGAGACGCTTGGTTACTTCTCGTGCGAATGAATGTATGCCTATTCGCTCTATAGAGCTTGGAGATCATGCATGTCTATCGACGGATGTGCTTCTATGGTAATGGGTGATCAGAACATGGGAAGGGTGTAGCATATCCTAAAGAAAAAAAAAGTGTGGGTGGGTTGTGTATGCATCACTATAGATGATTCAAGAGCCAGTTATGTTCTGTCAAAATTCTTGCATTGCAAGACATACATCGTGTGGATAATCATAGTACGAGTCAAGCGATTACTGGGAGTTAGCAGACTTGTATGTACCTTATACCGCGTTAGCACTGACGCGGGGTGCACATCGCGTCTAATCATACTGAAGCTGTGATCGAGATCGCCCTTACAGGGCTGCAAGGTGTGCCTCGGTGACCTAGATTAGCACCACGGACATTTGTTCTCCGTTCGTGAACGTGATCACACGTTTCAATGACGATTGGCGCAGGCGCAGAAGCTTCTTTTCTCCTCCACCCTACAGGGGCCGTACTATGGCGTACTGTGCCGGCTCACTAGAAATAGGCGTGCTGGACACATGTAGAATTTGAACACACGCCTGTCGAATCCGCTTTACCATGATTTTCGGCCAGGAAAACGGTGTCTGAAGCCAATATTTCCTTTTCATTCATAACTTGAGTGGCTGCAGTTCTCAGCGTCCGCCAATTGGCGTCAAATGAAAACCTGGATCCTCAATGTCAAATCTGGACGGCGCGGGTATGTCGAACTGGCGAACCGGGCAGTAACTGGGTAGTTACGACCAGTATTTGAGAAATGATCGAGTGCATGTGCGGATCGAGATCTACCCTTACAAATACTTTTAGAAAGCAGTATTTAGCATCTTAACTTAAATAGCTTTTGACAGGTACTTGCACTCATTTCTTAAGTTACACCTGAGGTACTCCCTTTCACTTCTTACAAGAATGCCGAGAAAGATGTCTGTTTTGGTTGGACGCTATATCACTTATATACATGTACTTACATTTCATCTGAGATATTCCAGAGTACCCCGTCCTACTGCGGCGTAGCCCGCAGAATTCTTAAGACCGTCGTTCTTAAAGCTCGGACCGAAACGGCGGCAAAACACGCGCTTACGTAGCAGTAAGTGACGGCAAAACGTGAGGCAAAACGTTAGGTGAAACTGCTTCGCAGAAGCCCTGCTCGGTAATAACCCAACACAAACCCCACCAAACGTAAGCCTGATAAGGAAACGGGGGGTATATGTGATCTATTTATTGGAGCAGGAAAAGTTCGCCGGAAAGGACATCTTGCTATTCCTTGGTAAGTAATTCCATAGCGGGCAGTTAAGTTCCTGGGGTCAGAGGTCTTCCGAAGTCCAACCCACGATGCATACTGCAAGGAAACTGTTTTCGCACATTTCGAGCTATTTTCACCGTTTCCAGTGAGTGTCACTCTACTACGTTTCGTTTTCTTTTTCCCTGTATAGAGAAGGTTCTTCAAGGGGTCGACTGAATCAACCGAGGTTATCTCAGATAAACGCAGAAGACGGTCCTTTGCACCGGTGTGAACCCCCATTCAAGGTTTCACAGCGATGAGGGTAATAGAAGCGGAGAAAATGGGCACAGCCCTCGCCGCCGCCAGTGGGACTGCGCGTGTCCTCCCAATCTGCTGAATCCCAACTCGTCGAATGCATTGAAGGCCGGGAGACAGCCGTAATCCCTTGACCTCCAAATGTGCTGGTTCGACTGGCCGAATGACCGACATGTCCCTTCACAATTCGCCGACCTCGTGCCCTGTAATCCTTTGTCGGACACCGCACCTCAATTTCTGGGAGCAGGTCGCTATGAAATGCCAGTCACAAAGACTGATCTGTGAGAGTGATGCGATTAAGATCTTCAGTTAGTCACAAAAGGACTAACTATAGGAGCCAGTCAGGCGTCTCAGACGTCAGCGTTTGTGACTGGCTTTCAATAGCGACCTGTGTAACGTGGTGATGACGTTGGTGTCAGTGTACAAAGACCACAAGAAATGACAGGAGTGGTTTTTTCCTTACATATATTTACTACCATTATTCGGTACAAAACCCGAAAACAGTCTTTGGAACGGCTCTGCCACACACAGAAGGCTCAAGTGACACTCAAGTTACTCAAGTGACAGAATATAGCAATCATCTGAATAAATTTGAACGCGTCCTCAGAGCGAAATAAATTTTAAAAGCGATGCTCAACTTTAAAGGTTGTTTTACTTTCCTAACTAAAATTAAAAGAAAAATTCGTAATTCGGGATTCTATCACACGCAATGAATCTCGCTTTCGCTATGGACCACCGCACTGTGAACTTTTCGCTTGAAGCTGCTCCAGAAAGAACTTATTTGCGAATGTAGCTACACTTTGGCGCCGCTGTTTTTTAGTTCAGCTTGTCGGTAAATTCACTTTTAACGCATTAATTCAATCAATAAAATCAACAGACAGAAACATTCATGGCGTGAGGGAAGATGTCCTAGGTCGCTTAATATAATGGGGAAGTTCGTCTCGTTTTGCGATCTAGTCAAGGGATCGCGAAGTCGATACGCTGCAAAAGGAGAATCTTCTAGAATTTCCAGAACGACAATGAATTTCACTGAAACCCACCTGAAGCAATTTTCAAGCTTATACATTTTATCCAATTATATAACTTCCAATGTACGATATTAAAACCTAGTTCTCTTTTTGAGTTGTCGTTTGGTCTCTTGCTATTTCCTTTCGCTGTCTTCTGAGCGTTATTTAATTTACTGTAGTCCTTTCTCTCTTTCTTTTTAACGAGCATCTCAACGTCTGTTCTTCCTTCAGCGACTGAGGCGGTGTTAAGCGTTGCTTGTACACGGCATTGTTTATTTATCTATTTCATGATACTGCAGGCACTGCCCAAGAAGGAGGGGAATAACAAGAATATACAAAACTACTGTTGTTAATCACACAACTCGGAAACAGCGTCCTCAAATTGGTTAATTGTACAGTTCGCATCATCAAAAGACAACGAGTTACATTGAGGTATCGTTTTCACAAAAAAACGAGTTTTTTAAAATATTCTTACGAGCAAGTAACGGCTTAAAGGAGTAAGGATTATGATGACGTGAGGAGGGCGCTTGCAAGGGAAGCGGAAACGATCCGGAGTCTAATCTGATATTGCCCTTAAATATCCGAAAGAAAAATTTTAAACGAGCAATTTTTTTCATTTTCAGTAAGGTTGGAATATTTGCGTTCGACATAAGGACGGAAGGAGAGTCTCGCCTTCAGTACTTCCCGAAAATAAATCGCACTGCCTTATGTTGAACCATTTCCAGTTTTGCAATATCGGATTTCGTGTGCGGATCCCACACAATGCTGGCGTATTCAAGTTTTGATCAAATTAAGGAGCTATAAGACAACATCTTCACTTCAGACGGAGCCTGTCGTAATTTTCGCTTCAAATGTCCGAGCTTTCGCATAGCTGCAGAACACGTTAACGATATATGTTTGGACCATTTTAAATCTGACGTAAAAGTGACGCCTAAGTATTTATATTCGGAGACCTGAGCAACCGTGGTGTTACCAATAGTGTAGTTGAATGGAATGGGTTGCCTTTTGTTGGTTACACGTAACAAAACACTCTTATTATAGTTCAGCATCATACCCCATTCATCACACCACAGAGATACTGCCTTCAAACTACGACCGAGCAAAGCCTGGTCATCCGTAGAATGACCAGAACAATATAATAAACAATCATCGGCAAATAATCTAATTTGGATACCAGGTTCAACCACATCAACAATATCATTTATATAAATTAAAAATAATAATGGGCCTATAACACTGCCCTGTGGAACCCCTGATGAGACAACTAGACGCTCAGAAAAACTACCAGAAATATCTACAAATTGCATACGATCACTCACTCAGGTAGGTCTGCACCCATTTAATGATCCATATATAGGCAAACCAAGGCGTATCACTTTAACAATAAGTCGGTCATGAGGCACCCTATCGAACGCTTTACTAAAATCAATAAATAAAGCATTAGTTTGACCACCTTGATCCATAATAGAAGCAAAGTCGTGCGTAATGTTAACAAGTTGAGATGTTGTAAAAAGTTCCTTTCGGAAACCATGCTGATAAGGGGTCGAAATGCAATTTTCATCAAGAAAATCAGTGATGTATTTCACTAAAATGTGTTCTAAGAGCTTACAAGAAGTGCATGTCAGTGAAATAGGACGGTAATTGTCCATACACAACGAATCACCCTTCTTAAAAACCGGTATAACACGCGCAATTCGCCAATCATCAGGAACAGTAGAAAACTGAAGTGAAGCAGAAAATAATTTGTATAAGAAACGACCCGGAGATTCGGCATATCTTCGTAGAGAGGCATTCGGTATATTATCTGGCCCAGAAGAAGACTTATCTTTAAGATTAAGAAATAGGGCAACAATGCCTTCGTAGGAGATAACGTCAGGGGCAACAACAACAGATGATAGAGGTACGCTAGACAAAACCATTGGAGGAGTAAACACGCTCTGAAAGTGACTGTTAAAAGTATTCGCTATCTCCCTGCGATTAGTAACAATTCTACTATCAGCCTTTACTGATTCAACAACATTTTTCGACACTCCAATGTACCTCCAGAACTTCTGGGGGTCATTCGTGGCTTTTGTCAGCTGTGTACTCGAGGTTGTTCGACAAGGTGTCTGGCTGTCTAGGACGAAGATACTAGCAGAATCAGCAAAGGAAACTCTGTGGTCAAGTCCTGTGGTAGCTAGCAGTAGGCACAAATGCTTCTGTGTTGATATGAGGTAACTCATTTTCTCTTACAGTGCTTATGCTATTGCCATATTCAGTGGCCGCAGCAGATCCCGCATGCACAGCAGACCTTTGTGCGTCTCCTACCTTAATGTCCCTATGAACGATTAAACCAAGCTTTTACGTAGTAAACAGTCAAGCAGCAGAGCAGCGCAAACTCAAGCATGCCCGACGGTTCCAGCTGCACAGCCTCTCCGTCACTACACCAAGCAAGGCTCTCTTGCCCGAAAAAGAGTTTCGGTCCCGGAGAGACTACGTCTTCGGGGACGGTCTGGAGAGGAACGCCGCAATTAGTTCGTGTTTGTGCCTTCCAAAAGGATTGTCTCAAACAAAGGAATCAGTCCACGTACCGCTGATATCAGCTCATACTTCGATTTTTTTTGGCGTAAGAATACGTCCACATCGACGAACGTCGGCGATTCTTTTTCCTTGATGGCTGAAAAAGCCGCCAGGATGTTGGTACGCACAGTGGATGAGTTCGCGTTTTGACATCTCCATTGTGCGTACCGACCTTCCCTTCAACGGGATAGTGGATCATCCCAATCTCGTTTCCAGCTGTCTATCAGCGCCCGATGACACGTGCTCCGCTGGTTAAGGCAAGTCTACGCGCCATTGTATCTACATCGAAAAATATTCAGCGCTACAACTGGGACGATAATCTTCAGCACTAGACAAGCCTGAAATAATACACTGACGTGGAACGCTTCTAGGTTGTTACAGCCCTCAATACAATCGCATACGCACTCTGGCAAGCTACCGTTCACTACGCTCGCGCTGCACATGCGCGTTTTGGTGAACGGCATGCACGTAGTTGTAGCGGAAATGAACAACGTTAAGGAGCAACTTACCATGAGCAGGTACACCTTCCCGGCCTTTCTATGTCCCTTAACCGGTCAACTGAACCGTGCGAAGACGGCGGCTTCCTGATCACAAGTAACCTTCACACGCGGACGCGGCTGCACTTGTAACGCATGTTTCTTCCGTAGGTATCAAAGGTTCGATTCCCTAGATATGAGGCAAGATAAACAAAAAATAAGAAACTGAGCAGGCTGACCTCATGAAACCACTGGAAGGTGTGGCTCGTCGGTTCGTCGACAACTGATCTGTTCCGGAAAGGATTGGTTTTTTGCAGTGGTTTCCACAATTTGGGTTACACATATTGGGAGGGGGTTCTGCCCCCCCCCCCCCCCCGCAGGCACGCACTAGGCGGTGCGGGCATGAGGCTGTGCCGCCGGCTAGGTCAGAAGGGCCTCACTAAAGAGGGGTGCCCTTCTGGAAGCTACTGCGAAAAACCTCTCCCGTTCCGGAAGGTTCTTTTAGTTTTCATGTTGGCCAAAAGAAAACCTGCCTCCTTCGCGAACACACGGAGAGAGTTCAATCTCTTTCTATTTCATCAATGTAAATACACGATACAAATATACGCTTCGCTTGGGACTGTGAGGGCTTGCATCTCGCTAACTACGACACGTAGAAGAATCATTCTTTTTCCCATAGTATTCTGGCATGCAATACAGTGCGTCTATAATGGAATGAACGGGCGTCTATCCCCATCTATCCCAGCTATGAAAGTGTCCAAACCCCTTTAATGTACCAAATATTTCAAACTTCTGCTCGTCCCCTGTGTGGTTAGGGACTGCCAATGCCCCTGGCCCTGCTCGACAAATCCAACGTGTACTAATCCACTAACCGTACGTGTGTTAGCCGTCTTCGCACACCACACTTTGATATTTAATTAGGTGGACAAAGAAGAAAACGAAGCCAAACATCCAATGGCATTCCGTCGATGGACGTCACACGTGACATTTCAGCACCGTACTTGCAGTGGACACGTACAGGCCCCATGCAACCGGAGTTACGCGTATTACTTCTGGCGTTTCCATCATTTCTCCTCTTTGCCAAGTAGCAACCGATGTAGCTGTGCTAACCTTGCTCAGGAAGATTAACTGCGGGCCGTTCAATATCTAATCCTCTTCGAAATTCTCCCTGTCTACATTAATCACAGCGAGGACCCCGCTGACAACGGAAGGTCCATGCTTGCTCGCATGACTCTGCGAGGCGCTCGACTGCAGGTCTGGGGTAATTCAGGCAACTGCTGCAATGAAGTTGAGTCTATTTTGTTCCCCGTTTGTTTTCGAGGGAGAGTGAAGTAGTTGCTGCTGAATTTATCCTTTTGTTCGATTAGCAGCGGTAGCAATGTTTGATGTTCTGGTGTGGGACCAGGTTATATGAATCCCGTTCCTTTTGTGTTGTTGTCAAGGTAACGACATGTTTCATTCCGCGAGGCGATTTTTTTTTTCATTTTAGGGCCCCTTTAAAATACGGACAATTTCATTATTTTGAAGACGAAGGCTACATCTCATATCAATCGGATACGCTATGGCAACGGAATATATAACAGGACGAGCACAACACATCAGAGCCTCACAACGTCCTGTTGGATACTTCAGTTAATGAGTGGGGCTTGGTGAAAAGGCAACAGCAGTGAGATTAGAATCTCACTACAGGTGCCTTTCACCAACTGACGTCGATTAGTTGAATTTGTAAGAATTTTGATGTTGGCATATCTTATAGCAGGCCCCATTGTGAGTGCTTGTCCGGCCGCGGAGGACCTCTTTGCGGAATTCATGAACTGCGAGCGAAAAAGGGCCACCGCGACGGAAGTCAATAGCCTCTGCTGTCAGAGTGTCGTGGCATAGCTGTTTGCAAGAGGCGGAGATTGTGTGGGTGGATTAGTGTGAGTTTCCTTGCATCGGAGGAATATAGAGGGATTTATTTTTGTTACGTCTCTCCTATCAACGCCTTATTTTTCAAAGTTTCGTTGCGAACTGCTGTATTTCGAGACTTGTAGCATACCCTCACAGGGGAGGACACAAAGTCTCAGGCATGGCCTAATGTGCTCAGTGCGGAATGTGATCAGCACGAACCGAACGGTTATATCAGGAGCGTTAGTTCCAAGTAGCTATTCATTATGACTAATGCCGATTGGCTCGTCGGGCTTATAATTTTTTAACTAAGAGCTACTTATCGATGTTTGCGTTCTTCGATGCAGCCTGTGTAGAACTACGTAGAAAACCCCATGACACCACGTAATGTGTACAGCCATCGCATTCACAACACATATGCTAGCGCTACGTATCAGCCATGTATACATTGTTTTATTTGGGCCGCTACTGACAAAATGTTACCGATTACTGAACATAAGTGAAATAACCGCCCCCCAATAATCACTTGAACTAGAAACTTCAGTACTCGGTACCAGGAGGAGCCATCATCTAGGCCTGCCCAGTGCCGTGTATTGACAGGGAGTCTGGCCATTAGGAGGAGCCTGAGAAAAGCAATCAAACTTGGGCGCATTTCATTGGTTGCCATTTTCCATGAGGGACGCCACGACACCAAAATTTCTCCAAAATGGAGGATGGCGCTTGGAACGGCGAAGCTGAGATTTAGCGACAAAATTTTTTTATAAAGTCCTCTAATTTCGTTCTGTAAGTATATATCCCCCTGTATCTATCTGCAAAATCAGCTTCAACTTTCTCTCGGTTATCATTATTTACGCTACGCGAAAATGACATGTTTCGTCGCTACGTTAGGCCTAGTGAAAACCGCGACCCCAAGCAGGAAAGACATCACTGATGCTTAAGATTTTGCATTATATAATTTAATTTTATTTTTACACACATCTTTGTCCACTTTTGGTTCCACCTGCTTATGTTACGTGATTTAAAAGTTCACACCGGCACGAGGAAGCGGTTGTGCCGCTCTCCAGGCCAATCACTTCTGCCTGCAACCATTTCTGCAGGTGTGAGTCTTCTCAACATGCCTCTCTCCATGGAGATCGCGTTGATAAAAGTGGGCGCAAAATCCGTCGTTTTGGTCTGTCACCAGTGATATCCGTTTCAATCGAAATCAATCAAGTTCCACCAAAATTGTGGCACCCAATAAATAAGGGTGAGGGATAAGTACCGGATGGCCTGCAATAATATAGGGAACTGTATTTCGACCTGTGATTGGCTAGATACCTTAAAAAGGTGGGTGGAGCCTCATGTATATGCAGGTCCCGTTAATGGCCAGACTCCCTTTTAATACACGGCACTGGGCCTGCCCACGAAGAGAAAGGCTGAGAAATCTGAATTTTGTATTTGTCAATGAAAACCGTAACCGAACAGTAGCTTACTCGATAGCTTGTCTCCCAAAGCTCAAGATCGGGGATTTACCCCTGGCCGAGGACAATTACAATGCGGGGGCGGTGAACGTCGCTTCCAACGTAGTGAATCTCGAATAATATGGAGTTCCACCCTGCAACACATGCATGAAGCATGTCGCTGACCCCAGCTGATAGAATCTGGCTCACCTCAGCGTGTATCCGCTTAAATCCACAGAAACTATTCTAGTACGTATATATCCCCATTGTAGTTTGTTGACTGCTTATGAAAGAGTATGTAAGTGTTCTGTGAGGGTCTTGAAGAAGGAAATTAGGCAGCTGTACAACGAAGGCCACCTAATACCACACTCTCCAAGGAAATCTATCACTCCCGGCTTTGTTAGAGCGTCTCGTTGTCCTTCATCTACTGCACTGTCATGCACGCTAGTATAGACGCGACGACTAAACTCTCCATGTACTAAGGGCCTCATAAACAGACGTTGCCTCCAGGGCATCGCCATATTATTTCTCAAGGATGTCGGCTTGGCAAACTCCGTTATTAGATGCTTCTTCTTAGGCTGCTGCAAAACGTGCCCGGCTACCGTTGTGCGAGCACTTCGGGGGCATTGGAGCGTCTTATTCGATCTCGCAAATGCGTGCTCTTGGCTGGCGCGATGTATGGATCACTCATCCCAAGGCGCTAATCACGATGCGAGGGGACAGCACTTCACCCTCCAAAGGAGGCACTTCCGACGCAGTACGCTATTAGGTTCCTAGGACTTTCCAGGCAAAAGACAAAATGTTGTTGCGTATGTCGTTGTTGGGGAGTGTAGCGACACGCAAGAAGGGAAGAAATTGGGAGCCAACTCAGAGATACAACATAACGAATAGAACTAGATTTACTTATGTCCAAGAGATGTAGACCGTGCAGCCTGCGTCATCGTCGGTGGAAGGGGACGCTCGAGCTTCAGTGCGTTCCCGTGGTTTCCGTTTATGTACTCTTGGCTTTTGGCAGACATGAAGACCCTGAACGGCACTCAAGCCAAACGCCTTGTCACCAACACTGACCGCTAGTTGGCCTCCGAGCAGCGAAAGGGCAGACGACGCGTCAGTTGGGGCTAATATAGGAAGCGAAGTGCTTCCGGCAAAATTATTCCCTTCAGCAGGCAACCCTAACGGGGGCTGTTGCAAACAATCGCACGTGCAATTGCAACAGTTCCTCCATCGGGAGGAGGGATCTTTGGGATCTCCGGGATCTTTGGAGGGAAGTGGCCATCGTTGCTTCCTAAAAACATTTTTAAGTCTGAGATCAGCGGAGACCAAGTTCATAAGTTCTCACAGACGCTGTTGCTGACACAAGCAATTCACACATTTCACCGTTCTCCAGAGTTCATCTGTTCAAAGTACACTTCTCTTATAGCAGACTTCAGTAGGCTCCTATACGCTGCTGCCTCCTCGTAATAGGGCATTTTGCGTTTTGTAAAACTTGTCGAAAGGACAATCAGTGGTCAATCATATAATGAGTTATGAAGAAATACGACAGCGACGCGTATTGGAAATGGTCCGTTTCTACAATTTCATCCCCCGCCAGCGTGTCGCAGGATTTTTTAGTACTCGCTACGACAATCAACGTTACTGTGGATCTATGCCCATTTGCACAAAAAATCAAAGTTACACTGCTGGAGAGTGAGACTCCAGCGTAGAAGGTAACACCTCTCGGAGCTCATCCGTTTATTGTAGCTACTGAAGTGAGCGGTGATCGGTCTCAAATGTAAACTATAAATGTAAACGAAGGCGGAGCTTCCGCCGCAACGTCGACTTACCCCCTTAACTTTCCACCTGTAAATAAATAACTCCCCCCCCCCTTTGCGTTACTTCCTACACCATCGTTGTCTGCCTCTAATTGTTGCTTCAACTATCTATTTAATCTCGCGGCCGCCGTAACAGATTTATTTCAGCGTGTATATATAAATGTGCACGCTACAAGTAACGATTCAACTTGGATCATCCTAAATCAAGCAAGACGTTTCTTCGAGCGCTGTAAGCTTGCTGTCTGACGCTGAGCTTTCCGATTATATATTCAAGGTGGAATACGCACTGTTCTGCGTATCCCGTTGCACGAACTAACTCACAGATCTCGATTGCTGATGTCACACTGGAGCGTATATGGTTTGGAATAATCTGGTGCCTCTAAAACAGGTCTACTTGCGAAGGCTTTTTTTACAAGTTCGGAAGCAGTGTTCTTCTTTTTTTTTTCTTTTTTTTTTTGTCCCCTTTCACTCCCATGGGCTCTCCCTTGCGTTGCACGTCGGTCAGCGGGCTCCGAACGGCAGAATAATTCGTGCCTAATACATGGTGAGAGCAAGGAGAGACCCAATATCGGATTTAATGACAGGCCTACGAAGCTTTTGCAGCCCCAGTCATCAACTCTAGTGGTCGTTGGTTTCCCTGACATACTACAAGGGTCGTTCAAAGTTGACGGAGACTTTTGCTCGGGAAAAATCACTGAGTATATGTAACTGAATAAAACTTTCGGAGGACGAAGTGCAATCCTTCTCGGGTCAGCGGCACGTGCAGCAGATCCATCATAGTGGCAAGCAGTGTGTCTGTAGCTGTGGAACAGCGATACATAATCAAGTTCCTTCTGAAGGAGAACGTCGAACCAGCTGAGATTTTGGGAGAGATTGCAGGCACGGTATGGGGAACAAACAATGTAAACAACAGGATGAAGAAACAAGAGTGTACGAATGGTGCAGACTGTTTGGCGAAGGACGGGATATGGTGAAGAATGAGCCACATGGACACGTTCAACCGACTGCAGTCACGCCAGTAAATATTGCAGGCATTGAGCAAGCCATCTTCGAGAACCGGCGAGTAACAGCTCGGGACATTGCAGCGTAGCGTAATATTAGTATTGGCACTATGGAGACACTGATTCACGAACTCTTACTGTTCTGCAAAGTCTGTGCAAGATGGCTTCCCCGCACCTCACTTGTGACCAGAAGATAGCGCGGATGGCAGTCTCTGAGCAGCTGCTGAACCGGTTTTAGTTCGAGGGGAACGAATTTTTGCAATCAGTCATCACATGTGGTGAAACCGGGCTGCATCATTTCACCCCAGTGACAAAAAGCGGCATCATGGAATGGCGACAAGGCTTTCCCGCCGCCAGAGAAAAGCAAGGTGCAGTCGTCTGCTGGGAAGTCCTTGGGAACTGTCTTCTGGGACATGCGGGGTATCATCCATGTGGATTTCTTGGAGCAAGGGGTCACGATTATTGCCTAGTACTACTCCACGTCGATAAAGGGTGCCGTGTGAAACGCAATTCGATGATGTTCGGGTATAGAAAAAGTGAGAGGTCTTGAAATTGGGAGAGGGAGGGCATGTCCCAGCGGAAGCCGCGTGCGATAGGCCATGCCTGACTCTGTGGGCCGAGTGTAGCAACATCTTATTGTCGGATTGACAACGAGGGCGGCCAAAAAGTCGTCGAGCGCTAGGGTCTGGGCGCTCCGAAAAGCACGAGGTGCGGCTATTTTTTCAGGAGGATACCTACTCAATATCCGCGTCGATTTTCATTAATTTGAGTAAATTAGGCACGCGTTTCACATTGGTGGGGTAACAAGCGACCTTTACTTGGCAAATTTTCGAGTTCAGTTTGTAAAAGTTGTCATAATAAAACTTAAGTTAGATGACATTCACATCAGGATCGGGCAAAACCTAGTAAGAACAAATGCCGTTGACCGCATGATTCTAGGTGGCGTAGTTTTTTTCTTTTATTATAATTCAATGACATTTTTCTAGGACACCCTTTCTAGATGCGGATGGTTGAATACTTTGAAAATGTGACGCAGTTTGGTCCTTCCCAAATTTCCCATTGTATTTAAAGAAATAACCGTCTCAGTCAACCTTGAACGACCCTTGTAATGTCCGAGGTATACACAATTTTCGCACATCCAAATCCAATTAAGATGGCATATGCCCGCTTTTATCGCTGGATCCGCCTCTTTGAAGCGACGAGGCACGCTCTGTAAGTGAGCAAGATGTTTAACCTGTGTGTTAGACAAAGGTCACTGTATCGTCTAAGCACTGCAACGCATAGCTGTCGAAGCCTTGCAGAAGATCGTAGTCGCAGGGTGAGAGTGTCCGGAAAATCAAACCGGAGCGTGCTGAACAACTAGATGGAGAGAATATGGTGACGTCGGCCAACGACTTCAAAAACTACTGACTTTGCAAAAACAGCAAGAAGGTTACCGTATAGTACAGGGTACCTCTTACGAAGGTTTCTGGGAGAAGTTTTCTGTGGTAGGTTGCCTGGGAATTCTGTAAATGCAGCAGGAATAGGGATCACTCATCCGACCCACTGTTCTATCACGATCGTTGGTTCCTCTCCTTCCCTTTGGTAGCTCTCTTATGCACAGAACGTTTCTGCAGGATTCTCGCACTTTCGTGAGGCGTCACTCGTCCACGTTCTGTGAAATGTCAACTGTCTACTACCTTTCGTTATGCCATATCATTAGAAATAAAACCTGCTCTATACTGTTTACCTTCATTTTTGTCCCACCCAGTTCGATACAAAAACAAACGATGCACGTCTTCCGACATCGCGTAGCATTTCAAGCCGTTCACGACAATTGAGGTAACGGCTTCTCCTTGGTTGACTTTAGATTGCGCGACACGTGGCCAATAAGTGTGCCGCTCAAAGTGTGCAGAATCAGCGAGAGGAGAGAAACGCAGATAATGGCGTAATACTGACAGTTAACCGGCGAAGATTAAAGCAAGATGGTGCACAAGTCACAGCCAATCTGTAGCGAGAGAGAGAGAGTGGCAACGGAAGTGACAAGCGCGCTTGACAGGAGCCACCTTCCAAGACCTTTGCACCTGTCGCACTTTCTAAAGGGACATCTTCTCCAGATCTAAACTCCATTATCGAAGAGAGGAAGGAAAGTGGAGTATAACGAGCGCAGAAAAGCAGGAAAGGAATCGCGCTGCCAATGCTTCTCACCCTTAAAAGACAAATAAGAAACGAGCAACTCTGGCGTCTGCGTGCAATGCCCTGACGTATTTTGCGTTCAGTCGTTTTTCAAGCGAGGCAAAAGAAATATGATGAGCGGTTAGAGTTACAGTACGGCTTTTGCGACAGTGGTTTTGCGATTATAGAGCTGTATGTCCTATGTGAATTGCGTGTATAGATGCCGCATGCGAATTTCGCTCTGCAGAACGTCCTGCTTTTGGTGATTAACAAGAAAAACGAACGCCATGTTCATATCCGATTTTGGTTTGTATAGGTGACGCAAGTATGCGCTGCTGCACTGTTCCGGTCGTCACAAGGGTGTGCGACCGGGATAAATCTGGTTGAGGACATATTCCGAGACAAGCCAAAAAGGTAATGTGGTAAAGAAGTGAGATAAGCAGGAGTTGTCTGGAAATGGTGCCGTCCATGCTAGCGAAAAGCGGAAGGAGCCGACAGTTACGTGACGGCAGCGAAACTGGAGGCTGTGAAATTGTTATATAGATAATTGGCCGTCAGCTTAGTTGAGATTTTGCACGCAGACTTTGATCACCCAAGGAAAGGATGTGACAGAGTTTCCTTAGCTTTGACTTCCGTCCAGACTATCGCCTTAAACTGAAGCAGTGGCCATGGGAAGCATGGCCAGTGTTATTTAGTCTAGTCTTTCACGTGACTGTTTGTGTCCAGAATGTTTGCCTCAAGAAGTGAGAGACTTCATTTCTGATTACGATCAGAGCACAGATCAGTCTCGCCAATAAGAGCTTTCCCAAGCTGCTCCAATTTCACGACATTGTACGGAAATCTTCTGTGAAAAGCCTGTACTCGCGGATCAAGGACAGAAAGAGCCAGCAAGCAAAACAAAATGCAATTTGTCATAGGCATATCTCATTGAATAAAGCTCCTTTCGCTGCAGTGAAAAAGTGAGAAAGTTAGGGAGGTTACTCAAACACCGTCCCTGTGTCAGATCTCTGGTTACTCGCAGCAACTATGATAGTGAGCATAGCTAGTCTTAAATTTGCGCTTGTAAAAGTAGTTGGATAATAATACAATTGAAATTGGATAGGTGAACATTTAAGAAGCGCTTTGCTTGCTCCCTACAAACCGGCACCTGCCACTACAGCATGCAATAGCACTCTCGTAAGGGAATGGAAACTCTCCGAAATAGTTGGTTGAATGTGCGATGTTTGGAATGAACATGGGGTATGGACATGGAAATAATCACATGAGTATCATATCTTTGATAGGATCAGTATCACCTTCTTTCAGAAATGCATTCGCCAATTTATCAAAGGTGCCACAACAGGGCTCTGCGATACACTGTCAGGTCATGAAATATGATACATGAATGTTTCAAAATCAGATACAACATCTCCATTTTCATCAATATCTTTCCTGAGAAACACATTTACATAACAGTTGTACAATGAGGGATTATCTGCATCTCATGGGGTCAAGTTTGGTGACCGTGCAATGACATATATACATCCTATGCGACGATTACAACCCACATTTTTGCACGGGATTCATGGGACTATCGATAGGGCACCTAAATGCTTCAGAAAACCTTCTGCTATTTCTTGCCATAACATTGCATACATCCTGGTATTTTTCCTTGGTACCACCGCAGTTGATGTAGCACGCTATTATAAAAAACAGGTGGTCCGCACTATACTCAGGCAATCCCAAAATCCTCTCTTCCTGATCTCCAAACAGAGACGCTAGTCGAGGAAAAGTCCGAATGATCCAGGGCGGACGACGCTGCAGGCTGCTTTCCGCTGCACGGTATGCGTCCCACAGAGCGTTATTTGACGCTGCCATGTAGACTGCTCTGTCAGACTCGGTAACGTGTGAATCGTTCGCTCCACCGCCGAGGCAGTCGCGAACAATAATGAACGACTCTCTATCTACGTCCGTCATGTTCGCAAGAGCGTTGACGTAGATATCTTCAAACAACGCTGTTGATATGAGAGCCCCCAGTCCACCATACTTCAGTGCGAAAGTCGTTTCCATAGCGAACAGTGGGAGCATGAGGGCAACCGGCGAAACAAATATCTTTTTTACATCATGATGGTACAAGTTGTAAGGGTCTCTGTCTTGCAAGTAGGATCGGTCGAACAGTTTCGGATGAGCCCATCCTCTCCATACTGTGGCTGCATTAATGTGATTCTTGAGGAATAAGTCACCCATATCTGGGTACATGCCTGAAAGCACCATGAGGTACATAGAGTGGATATCGTAATAACCAAATATATCCGTCTGTTCTTTGCTGCTCCAATAGAGGGCGTAGTCGAATGTGAATCTGCGGAGGCCTTGCAAGCGTCTTGCAGTTTGGTGTTTGATTTCCAGGATCATGTCCTTGACGACTCCGTAGGTGCTAGGTGAGACGCTGGCCTTGACGTAAGCGTGGGACAATGCACTACTCATGTAGCGCTCTACGTGCACATAGCAACGCAAGCAACCCGCTTCACTAGCAGCCGATGGTGATCCAAAAGCTAGGATGGCCAGCTCTGGAAAGAAGTATAGGCCTAATTCATACAACACTGCCCATTCGTACAACAGTGTCATATCCGCCTCTGACAATTGTGCCATCACGTCATTGAGGCCTGTCAAGAAAGGGAGACTGGCAACACTCACAGCTAAGGTCTTGTATTGAGCGATGTTAAACAACGAGTTCAGCAGCGTTCTCCACCGAGAGAATTCGTACGTCGTGACGGCATCTTTGAACTCTGATTCAGACAGGTGCACTGTCGTTCTCTCTGGTGGGCTTACGGCTAAACGAGACATCATGATATCTTCTACGTGTTTGTGCTCCGAAAATGATGACGTATTCGGCCTAACGCCACTCATGATTTCATAAACTGTCGCGTAATAAGAGTAATACTTGTTTTGCTCGATGAGTCTTTGTCGTATCTGCTGCCATTCAAACACAAACGTCCCGGGCGCCAAATGGACGAGAACTGATTCATCCACTGGTTGACTTATTAAGACCACGAGGAACGGACTGACGCCGAGGTAAATTTGACCGGTTCCCATCACGCGCAGTAAGTCGGGGTAGACCTGGTGATGTGGCCAAGTGAAATTAATATTCTTCAGCAACGCCTTGAACTCATCGGACTCGTTCCTTTCTCCTCGCATTAACTCTATACACGTCTTATAGAACTTAGCCGCTTTCTGTTCTGCTGTCTGTCTCGTCGGAGGCGTCCGGAGGAGGGCGGCGTAGCTCTCCACGACACCTATGTGGTAGCGATGCTGCTGTTCTCGTACAGACAACTCATGCTTCTTATCATAGCCTTCACAAACGAATTCGTAGAAGTTGTGACAAGGATTCATCGTGCTGCTCATGGAAGCCTTTAAGAGACGACTGTACTCGCCGCAGGCATAACTTTTGCATATGGTAGTACGGCCTTGAAAACTTATCAGTACCACGAGTAATAATGCGACAGTAATGAACCCAATGCATAAAAAGCAGAGCAAGGCCTCTCTTAACCAGTTGATGCGAGGTCGTTCATCTTCAGAGTCCGTGAGCGTGGATTCTTCTGTTTCGGATGCCTCTGAAACCTAAGAAATAATGAACGTCATATTTACTACAACCGGCGTATCGTGCACTCAGAATTTCACAGTTTATAGGCATCTAGAAACTATCAAAGCTGTATCATGGCCTTCTTGGGGGTCTATAATCGGAAGCAAGGCCTAGTTTAATTGCGTGCTTATTTTTTAGCATTTTGTAAGTTGTTGTTGTAACCTGTTGAGTAAGTTGCCAAGTAATTAGAACTGGAACTAAGCATTTAGTGCTGTGTGTTCCGAATTACGAATAATCGCCAGCATGGACTCCAAACGCGCTACGCAGTGTGTCACACTAAACGAGTCTTTACTGAAGATTTCACGGTTACGATTACCGACTATTTTGGGCGTAAAAACAAAACAAAAAAACTCACACACAAAAAAACGGTAGTCTAATATGGACCATGAAAATGTCCACCGGGACCATCATATTAGGGTTCTTACTTAGGACCTTACGATAGCCAAGCGCGTTTGCACATAGTTAGAGGGGACGTCGATGAACGTCGAGCAGAGGCAGAAGAATATGTGCTAATCCAGCGCGGTCACGAAAGGATTCCTTTGTGGCCGCGCTGGATTAGCACATATTATTCTGCCTCTGCTCGGTGCTCATCGACGCCCCCTTTATCTATGTGCAGAAGCGTTCAGCGGAAGATCCCAAGACCTTCCTGCGTACTCGCGGAAAACTAGCGTATCTACCCGGTTTCTCGTCATCCACTTTCAAAGCGTACCGTGTAGAGGAAAAAATACTTTATAATACTATCGGAGTGAAAGCACGCCGTTTCGAAGAGCAATACCCCTGACACACATACAAAGTCCTAACACATACAAAGGCTAAAAGTCCTTTGAAGTATGCTGTACAGCTGCTGTACAGCTTACCATGACTACTTGCTAGCGTCTTGCCGCTCAGATTGGCTCTGTCAATCTCCCTGAAACATGCAGAGTAGTAGTGGAGATGCACTGGATATCAACTACCTTCGTGAGAGGGTATTTAATTAAAATGTTCTATTAGGCATGGTGAGGCTGATATGCCGAGGAATACTGTTTTAACGGTTTCTGTAAGTTTGTAAACGTAACGTGTTGTTGTTTTACAATGACCTGCTAATTATTTGCGTTCGAGGCGACTCCTTTGCACTCGCAAGGAAGGTAACTCTTCTCTGGGAAAGACCGCCACCCAAAATGAGATTGCCGTAGGTCAATGGGCACAAATGGAATAGGTGCAATTCTCTGGAAAGGCCACTAGACTGCCCGCGTGCCCGCGGAGTCTACTGTTAGCCCATTACCATTACTCTTCATGCAGCCAGTTGAGAATCGTAGCACGCAGTACAAATCAATTCCGCAAGCTTCAATCGCAATCCTTACCAGAGGACGGTGACGACACATTGTGGTCTCGTAGAGAGGTGCTCTAGGGACAGGCGCCGTGATTGCAAGTGCTGCAGGAGGTGCGTAATCTTGAAAACCAGGATGGACCGCTGGGAGTTCTCTATAACCAGATGGTTCTGGTGTCATTGGTGGAGGTGGCCTGTTGACAGCCACGACGCGAGTGCTTGACGTAGAAGGTACGTAGGGAAGCATGTTCGGCTAGAGGAAACAGGGGTGCTCAGCATGGTTGCAATTCTTTCTCAAAGACACTTGATTGTTTCATTTTAGAATCTCGTTAAACCTAGGCGGATAAATGTTCTAGGACAATAGCACAATGATGGAAAAGACGACCCTAGTCCTGCTTTCCACGTGGTATTGCACTCCTTCCTTCAGACTTGGGAATAAATGGATAGAAGACTACGAATTTGCACATCTATAGTTCCTCCGTTTCAACATCAATGTAAACATTATGCGTACTACGTTGCAGTGATCCACACGCAGTAGTCCGCAGTATATCAGTGCACGATACAGGGTAGTACTCCCTCTAATGAAACCACGGATTCTATCGGCTCGTTTGTCCCGTACGGATGTTTTTGCAATTGTCGAAATCATGTAGCGTCAAGTGAGGTAAGATTCGACATCCAAAAACCCGCTTGGGTCGAGGAATAAAGTGGAGTTCATGTGTAGCATGGAAAGACTAAAGGAAACAGTTGTCAGCTAAGGCTTTCAAAGCCTATCTTCAAACCGCCACTTCACGTGACCACTTTTATCTCCGCATAGTATGCATAGCGCATGATATATCCTCCTTGAAGTGTAGGCGGTGTTTGCGGAAGAGCCTTACAAGGCATGAGAGTTGGGTTTAAACTCTCGCAATGAAATCGAAGAATCCACCTGTGTCTGATCCAGCTACTCCCAAAGTTTTTTCGTGGACGGTTTCGCGGGGGGCCCGCCGTAGCTATAGTTCCGTCTCAATGTCTCTGGAAGTTGTAAGCTACACAAGCGCCCTCACCATGTACACCTAGAAAACGGTTGGCACTCTAGTGTACACCATCTTTCGGAGCACAGCTAATTTACGCCGTCTCCTATCTCCTACTATTCCGTAATAACAGCGCAGGTAATGTTTCATAAACTAGAACGTACTGCCGAATATGTAACGAATTTCTGTCCAGGTTTCGTCTGCTATCATTCAGATTTCCGCCCTCTCACCCCAGAGCTATACTGTGTTGGCAGCTGCTGTGCAGACCTCAAAGCAAAGCCAGGATGCACACATAAACCAAATTAAAGTCACACAGTGGTTAGGGGCATTGTGTGTTCACGTATTGGTTAAGCCATAACTCCAGCTGCGACATCTACTGACGTCAGTACGAGCGAAAGAAGTACTTCTTTTGCTCGTACTTCGCTCGTCCTCGTCTGAGAAACTGCTTTTCCCGACACCGTCTTTCGCCAACAGAAACTGCCCCGCACTCTGACGCGTGCCACTTCCCTAAACTATGGTAAGGTGCTGCCATAGTGGAAACCGCCGACCGCAGCTCGGATGGTGGTATGTTTAGTGTCTACATGCGCAGATAATCCAATAAAGCAGGCACCCGAAGGTTGCAGTACGCAGAAGAAAGTTAGGGTTTATAACAACATCTTTCATATCAGATGAACAAGTTCCCATGCTGCGGTGAACACTATCTACGGCTACAATAATTTTCTGTCCTACAAATTAACGTCGTTGCACAGTGAGTCGTTGCTTTACGTCACCAGACAACTATGATCATAGGCGGCGTCACAGTGGCAGGTTCATGAATTAAGACTCGTCGATATATGCACGTAAAAGCGCACATTGGTCAGTGCAGAGTTAGCAATCGGTTCGCCCATATGTTTATACTCACATTGGAGTTTCGGAAAATCGTAAGCCACGGTTGAAGTTCCCTGCACGAGGCGTATGCGGTTCGAAGAAATGCAGTACTTCTTCTTCTTCGTCCCGCGGAGAATGGCCATTAGCCCCAAGGGAGATCGGCCAGGACTTCTTCCTTTCACTGTTCGAGCGTTCCTAGTCTTCGTCTCTACCACTTTCAGCTCATTCATCACAGATAGTAATAATACATCGTGATAGTTTATAGTAATTGTACATCGTGAAACGACGGTGACGGAATTTAGCGTCGATTTTAGCATGGAACCTCGTGTTTTATTCTGCTGCTTCGTTATCCTTTCGGTCCTGTTCGGACCCATTCCTTCCGTTCCGTCCGTCCATCCTGTTCAAGGATGTATCAGGGATTGCGTACACCTATCTCATTGCAGGAAAATAAGGATCGGAAACGTAAACGCATGGACGATACACTCTGCATATGTATTTGCAACACGCATGTTTTTTTTTATTGCGTGTTAGCGCCGCGAAGCAACTGTGGCTATGAGCGGCGTACAGATGTGGACAGACGGAGAGAGGACAGCAGGAAGGAGTGGGGGACAGGGGGTTTAGTATGCGTCCTGGGCCGACTTCAGGGGGAACTGTGCCGACATTCGTCTGGAAAGTCTTCGAAAAACCCAGGGAAAACCTCGGACAACACAGCCGGCGGTAGGATTCGAACCCACCACCTCCCAGTCCACAGCACGACCTTGGTTACTACCAACGAGCGGACGCCTTAGCCCACTCGGCCATGCCGCTGGTCAACAACACGCATGTGAGCGCATATATTCAGAAGTGAGCGCGGGTGCAGGTATACCCGCTGTTTCCCGTAGGTACCCGCACAGTTTTGCGGTTTGTGGGTAGGAATCAAGTGTCGCTGCCGGTTGCGGGTAAAATGTGGGCGTACTTGCACTGCGTCCCCGGGTAGTACGACCACCACTCGTTTCATCAAACAATATTACGTCTAAGTAGGTCATGCAGGAGTAGGCCATGTAGGCAGAACTGCCTGCTGACAGCGGTGTGTTGGCTGGGGAAGGCACGCCTTGCCTTTTGACCAGCTCCACTGACCTATAGGGCCGACAATGATGGCATTTCACGCCGAGACTGCATGGGAGGTGACCCGGGTTCGACCCCGGGCACCGGCTTGTGTTGTCTGAGGGTTTTTCCTGGGTTTTCTCAAGACGCAATAAGCCAAACGTCGGCACAGTTTCCTGTGAAGTTGGCCCAGGACGCACGATGCCCCCTGCGATAGTGCGTGACGTTGCCCGCCTGAGGTCGGCCGGCTACAGCAAGCAGTTCCATTACCACCACCTTATGCATTTTGTGAAAATTTGCACCGCAACGTCTAGAGCTAACCGACCGTTAGAGCACACCAAGACCATTGAAGGTTGTGTGAACATTATAGTAAGATAAGGAAGCATTAGCGAATTTTAGTGCGTCGGAACGTGTTAACGACGCCAGCTCCGAAAACACGATAAGCCGATCACCCTGTTTCTTTGAAGTGGGTGACATCACATTGCTAAGCTTCGATTTGATAACTTCACTTGTCGTATCGCTTTCGTAGAGTTCCTTCTGAAGTACTAAAGCTCCCTATTGACGGCACCTGTTCCGAAAGGATAAATATTTAAATGGTCCATCGATAAGAGCGCTCATACTTTGCACCGAAACTGGACGCACAGCTGCTGAAGCAAGACACTCAATTAGGCTCGTGCACTTGACGTCAGCGCAGCCTTTGAGCGCCTTGGAGCCACGTGATATGGGAAAAGATGGGGATGCGTCCGATGAGGCAGCAATTTGTGTTTTTACAATGATTGTATCTCATTACGGCCGAAGTCTCATTACGGCCGATGTCTCAATACGGCCAAAAGTCTCAATACGGCCGATAATCCTTTAATCCCCAAGTGTCTCATTACGGCCAAAGTCTCAATACGGCCGAAGGCAGTCTCATTACGGCTGAAGATGTCTCATAACGGCCAAATGTGAAAATGTGTATTGTAACCTGCATTGATATGCAATGTCGCAGCCAGGTATGGATATATATTCAGCAGGGTATAAGGCATGCACTGTGCCCTTAGGGCCCTTATCATATTTATATACACATATTGCGAGACAAACGGTATGTTATCATACCACAGCACAATGCAACATATTGTGTAATGTGTACTCCCACAACGTAGTGTTGATGTTGCTGTGAAGCAGGCTACTATGTGGAGTTAGCTACTTGTAGAGAGCTAGATGAATATTGGCTTTGTTGTGACGCGTTTGGAGCCATCCTACAGTCACTGGCCAAGACGGAACACCTATCTCAGTCGATGTCAATTTATTTCCATTCGCCTTACAATTGTACAATTCTTGCTTCTGGAATGAGTGAACCTGCAAGAAGCGAAGAGCAACCATGAATAGGCTAGAATATTAAAAAAACAAAAAAAAAACACAAGCATTTGTCTCTACATGGCTGGTTTTAATGTGCACAAGCTGCACATGTGTTGATACGTGTCTGTTATTTCATACAAGGTTAACATAAATCTTCATCTAGACAAAAGAATGACAAGCCTTAAAAATGTGACTTCCAGGTAAACAGAGCATGACCATGATATGAATATAGGTTCAGTAGTCCATTCCTTTAATGGAAACATGTGAATATCAAATAGTGATACATTACAATTCATGAAATGATGCATGCATAACTTTCCATTTCTGGTTTCTTTTTTATAAAGGTAGTGCACTAATTAACATTCGTGCACTACTACAAAATTTCTCACTTCACAACAGAACCTTATGATGATCTTAACAGTTCACCTCTTCGGCCAGGACTCCCTGGGCAGCAACATCCTATTAGCCATGTTGTTGTTTTTCTTTTTCGGAATCCTCCGTGCAGCCACATACCATGCCTGGAATGGAAAACCAGCTATAAATAACAATGTATTTGAATGACTTCCTCTTGAAGTATTTATTCTAATCAGATATGCTTTTGTGCCTAGTATGGTGCGCGAAGGCACATAAGTACAACATTTGCAGACGTTCGACGTAAGCAGTTCAAGGAGATCAATTCAAGTACGCCGACTTGCGCTTTTAGTTTTGAAGAAATACGACGACAAATTTTAACAAATTAAATATGGCTCACAATGATACGAGTAAATGCTGCTGTACGGTGATGCATTGTCGGTATCTTATCGTCTTCGAATAAATTTGTTGTTCCTAAACGCGCAACCAACTAGAAACAACGCAAACCTACGAACAGATACCGAGTTACATCTATTACAGGCACTTCCGCTGTTTTGATTCATTTAAATTACTCGTATGAGAATCCAACTATGTGTGGACAGCACACTACTAATCCAGACAATCTACGAAAGCATTACTCACCAGAATTCCTGCTGGACTTGGTCTTGGTCAACACTGCGCAATATACGTTGGGGCTGTGGCGATTCATTCAACTCGATTTTTACCGGAACAACAGGCGCTGCTCGAAAGACAACGACGGAAAATAGAGAGCCGCTATAAAGTCCGCTAATTTGCACATTACAGCACTACAAATCGATATATGAACACGTCGTAAACAGCAACCACTCGCTCACACAAGAAACCAAGAAACGAGGTACCCAACGTTGCTAGACACCATCCGAACTCCAAAGTGAGAGTAGGAGAGTAGCAAAACAACAAGATATCAAAACACGAAAGGAAGAGTATTTATCCCCCCTCCCTTCTATAGCATGCAAAACGTGATTTTCGCTGAGATGAACATATATGTTCATGACGCGAGTAATTTTCACTTTTCACTGATCCAAAGGAGGTCACGTGGGATTGCTTGGCGTTTGCGAAATTAACAGCAATGAAAATGGCGAAACGAAACTTGTGAATCGTGCATTTGCTCTTCATGGTAGCTGCCGGAAAATCGAATCAAGCTTATGGGACACTGGATTACAGGTATGTTGGCATCTTTTTCATTCCTGCATATCATTTCACATTACGTTATACGTGAATACATGGTGTCATGTCATGGGTGTCGTGTCTCACGATGCTGGGGAAGTAGTTGCATGGGGAAGTGTGCATGGTTGTAGACTTTTAATTTTTGATCGCGTAATCGAAATATCGGCACCTTTCGCATTGTGGCTTGCATGTGACCAACCAAGTGCTGTTCCCTTACTAGCGCTTCCTGCAAACGACAAAACGAAACATGTGGGAATGTATATTTTTGATTACTCATATATAACAAGAAAATTTATCGTTTTCAGGTTGCTGCCACTACTCCATGTGCCCGCAATTGTCTTGCGTGTATGATTACACTAACGACGTCGCCCACCACGGCGGAAGTGTTTTGCGTACACGCGTTTCAGCATGAAGCCTGCAGGTAACATCTGATGCTTGCCCTTCGGGTATTCTGAATTTACATATTGTAGCTTAGAGGAATTCCGAATGCCCAGAGTGACACACACTTATAACATTGACATCATTGACATGACATCAGTGCAGTGGCATAAGCCCTAATGTAGTGCCCCACGAAAATGAACGAGGGGCAGTGGTTTATCCAGAAACCCAAGCACGAGAGGGGTGTTGGAAAAAATTGTGGGGGGAGGTCATCATTATAGTTACGTCATTACAGCTTAACATATCATTACAGACGTATCTGAAGCTGAAATCACTCAATCAAAAAAGTTAGGGGGTGTAGGGGGGTCTGGGTAAAGCACTGACGAGGGGGACTCCTCCACCCCACGTCAAGCCTCATAAAACACCTCCTGAAATACTTTCCTGGCTATGCAGGTGCATCATTATGACGTAATTGTCATTGTTGTCCATAATTCTTGAATATGTTTTGAATATATGGAAAAAAAAGTCTGCTTGACAGCATATGTCTCATGGTCATCATCAAACAAAAGCATATGTCATTTTGTTCTGTGCCTTATGTACTTTTTTTAAATTTCAGGTGGACGTAAATTGTAGAAGGCAGCTAGTGGGGGAGAAGATCATGGTCATAGGTCATATGGCTCCCAGTGGGCTCCCTTGTGGAGTACTTTTCAGAACACACACACAGTTCGCTCACAGAACCAACGAGTAGGATGTTACTTGAATACTGAGAGAAAATGGCGTAACACATACAAATATCGTGTGACACATATGACAATAAAAACATTTTTCACGAGGGATGCATGAAACACTGTCGCAATATTGTGTGCATGAATCATTGTGTGTGACACAAGCCGTGGGGGCACACCGCCTCGGACACATTTTGGAAAGCATAAAACACAGTACTATATACACAGCTAATATGGTGGATGCTTCTGTTTTCTTTTTGGCCGTTATGAAACATCTTCGGCCGTAATGAGACTACCTTCGGCCGTATTGAGACTTCGGCCGTAACGAGACACTTGGGGATTAAAGGATTTTCGGCCGTAATGAGACTTTCGGCCGTAATGAGACTTCGGCCGTAATGAGACTCGGGCCGTAATGAGATGTTACCTTTACAATTTCCTCTCGTAATTGCGCGCATACCGCAACAATTCACGGCATGCCCCCCTACTGTGACTGCGGTGCGGCAATATGTTTTCCACTGTCACGTGACCAGACATGACGTCACTGCACACACCTCCTTGGTACAGTTTCGTTATCCAATACAACATTGGTCATTTGTTCGCCAGTAGGATTTTTTCAACCGAGGTATCCTATTATCCGTCAAACACAACCTGGAGAAATCTACAAAAAATGGATAATTGCCTGATCCGATCAGAAGTTCAAGATTCTTGTCGTAGTACTAGAGCGTTTGACAGCTCCCGAGGTAGGTAAGTAGCATGCAAAGAAGACTATTGTGATCCTCCACATGTGTGCTCTTTGGCAATGACGGCGTACACAGGATTTGCTGGGGATCTATCTTCTCTGTCCATGGCCACAGGGGCAGGGGCATGTCCACAGGAACAAGGCAGGGTGATCTCAAGAAGGAACTGAACTGCAGGTGTGCGTGGTGCGACGAGTTATTGATGAATCTTCGCCATCGTCCACAGGCCATCACAAACTTGCCATCCCCGACAAATATAATCAGTCAACACTTGCTGCTGTCTCACTGAAAACGCTATAAGAAAATATCAAGTATCGTTGCCATATTTGGCGTGGAATGACCCAACCGTTTCTAATAAACATTATACAAAGTAGTAACCGTTCCACGTCAAGCAGGAGACAGTCTCATCATCAAATGGGATACTAAATCAGTTCACATGAATGAAAAGTACTAGCACAATCATTATTTTCATGTCTTTATAGTATGTCACGCACATGGTACACTCTGTATTGGACTTCCGTTCGGGGGATGCAGCTTCAAAAGGAGGATATGCAAATTGTTGGCCATCCAGGAGACAAAAACGAAACAGGTGAAAACCATCGACACTGAAACATATTAAAGGAATGCTCATAGCAAGACTATATAAGCCTGTTCCCGTAATAATCGTAAACAGCTGTTCATGTACTTGGAGACAATATAGCGTTACCATAGAGGTCGCGTCTCCGCCAGTGTGAAGTGTCCACACATTGAGAGTGGGGAACGAGCAGATGGCGGGCGCCAGGAAGACGGGAAAGTCGATTCACATGTTTTCTTAACGTGAAATATTTCACGTTTTTGCTTCCAAAGCATACAAATCTGGTGTAAATACGTCGCAGCATAATCATTGAGCAAGCACCAGCAGCACTGTCCACATAACACGTTTCTGTGTGTCTATCAGTAATCAAGCTAGTCTTTAATCACGGGGCCATTTCCATGCGCAATTCATTGCCTTACATTGACGTCTCGTTCACATGGCAATACGTGCAAATTTCGCTAGTCGATGTGCGTACACAGACGCACACAAACACGTACCCGGGAACACAAAGCTACTCTGTTACATACGCAGCCAGCGATGATGTCTGACAAATTTCTAAGAGAGATCCTAAAAGTTGGAAGATGCGTGATACGGTTTTTCGCCGGAGCAGCTCCGTTTGGTTATTGTTCCTCAGGGAGGAATAACGTAGACCTCCGCTCCACTGTATAGTGTCTCCATCTCCATAGCACCTCCTGTGCAAACGCAACCTGCACTGAACATGAGGATGCATGGCAGTGCGGAATTCCCGTTTACGAGCTCGGTGAATATCCTATGATAAAAAGCCCCAAACGATGTATCGCTTTTGGAGGTCACATACGAGCATTACTTCTGCAGGTGACTTGGGCAAGGAAAAGATCCCGTAAGCAAGTTTTAGTAGATGCAACTCTGCGAAAATGATACGACGAAAGGAAGAGCTGGCAAAGTGAAGCAGCTGAGCATTGAGATGGCAGTCCTTCAAAGTGCTTCAAAGAAGTTGCGCGATTGACTTCTCGTCCTTTTTCTGAAGTGGTATTGTGGTACTGTGTGGTACTCAGTGGTTAGCGTGCTGGTCATGTCACGTCGAGACTGGGAGGTACCCGGGTTCGAATCCCGGTGCCGGCTGTGCTGTCTGGGATTTTTCCTGGGTTTTCCTCAGACGCTTTCAGACATATGTCGGCACAGTTCCCTTAGAAGTCGGCCCAGGAAGCACTTTCTCCAGGGCGTCAGTCGTGACGTTGCCCACATCTGTGAGGCCGACAACGGCGAGCCCTTTCACCATCACCACCACCACTGTGAAATGTTAAGATCTACTAAACTTCGTTAACTTTGCGCGATATAAGGGAAATACTTCACGCTTCGAAGGGTTCCAAAGATTAAGAATAACCTGTGGAGCGATTACCTTTGATAAGAATTGTCATAATCAGTGTGTCTTTTAACCTGATCAGAAGAAAATGTTTTGCGAAGTGCTCTCGAGAGTCTCGGTTTCGCGTGTACAGAAGTATACGTTTATCCCTTCTTAAGTGTAACATCACGGTACCATTATTATTATTATTATTTATTATTATTATTATTATTATTATTATTATTATTATTATTATTATTATTATTATTATTATCCCTTCTTCTTTTTTCTATGCAAAGGAAGAAACGTTGGTGTGTTGACGTATCCTAAACGTGTGACAGTCCTCATCAGGGGTGATATGTTGAAGGAGCATGCGGGATACACGTGAATTTGTACCCGTAATTCACGTTAGTGTCAAAGTTTATTGTCGCATGGTCTAACTAAGCAACGTGACGCTTTCTATAAACAGCGAGACGCAATTTTGTTAATGGTATACGCAACATAACACTCAAGCTCTTCCCCTTCATTTGCGGCCGCTAGTTATGCAAGTGTGATACGTATCTATTCCTCCGCGACTTACTTGTCGTTATGCAACTTTCTTCGAGCTTCTATACTCGAGAGGTATCTTTCCGTCCCGCAGCATCAATAAATTAACCTCAATACAGCATTGAGGCCGACGAAACAAATACAAAAATATATCTGCTCTAGGGAATGATGCGTAACGCAAATATGTCCCCAATGCACACCACAACCTTGTCGTCGCTCACGGCCTTCTATTTCAAGCGCAAATATTTCCACGCGCACAACTCAACTCTCTTTCGCAAATGACAGAACTAAAAACATACATTTGCTTCTGCTGTTTTACCGCGATTTTTCCCCCTTGTCACTCCTTCTGCTCCCTTTCATCCCTCAATGTTCGAGAGCGCTTGCTACCGCTGGCCCCGTTTCCGGCATCGATCACCACGCGGCGCCAGCATCGCTGACGCCCCTTTCCTCCCTCATCTTCCCCTGCCATTAACCTCCTTTCCCCAACACGCCGCTGTCCCGGTCCCCAGTAGTCAGTCGGACCACTTTATAAGTCGAGAAAAGAAGTCCTTTCGTGTGACGGGCCGCTTTCAGACAAGGCGCAGTTCTGGCTAAAGCAGTGCAACACTTTTCCAAGACTCGCTGCAAGGATCGTACTGGTGGAGACGTGATTACGTCACCGTCGCCGCTATCGTCCCAGTCCATGCTCCTCGGATGTTATCTCGTTTGGATTATAGGACTTCTGGCGGAAGGTAAGGATTCACTGGGGTGTTTATCAGCACTGTCTTCAAAATCCGGCAGCGCGCTCGTCTCTGAAGCAAGCGATGGTCCGAAGCACGTGGCCGCGTCGAAGGGGGATTACGTCCACGCTGAGAGCGACAGCAGGGGAATTAAATTACAGATTGAAACTGGGCTAGTTAATGATTAGCACGTGCTTCCTAATGAGCTCAATGCGTGATACGGAAGAAGGTTTTACGAATTGTTTCAAAGGACGATAGGAAAGCCGTTGGATATAGCTTGCGCTGATTCCTTCTATGATATTTGAATATGAGAGTACACTTCGATATTCTTCACTGGCAGCGCGAATATTGATCGAGATTTTTTACATAGGCTATCGAGCATGCTTGCAAAAGAGTCAATAATAGCACGTTCCGTCGGACGTCCTGCGTTCGCACGCCATACTTTGGAATTCTATTGAGTTGCAACAGCAGCGGTATCAGCGATTGAAAGCACTACGACGCAAAATATAGACGTTTAGGATTTATATTTTTCTTCTTGTCATTGCAATTTCTTCACAGAACAGTTCTCTGCTTTGGGGTCGATATGGATGTTAACTCTCCTTGTTATTCTTTTTGCAACGGGCACTCTGCGACTTCATTAACACGTGCGTTTGCTCAGCGATATTACATCGTAATGTTTTTTGACGATACCACGTACTTTTGCAAAAATGTACGAGCGTATGTGCTCGTACCGGGCTCTCCCAAGAAAAGAGTGTGTTCTTGTCAGGTTCCGAGTGCGTTCGTGAAAAAGTTTCTGACAAGTACAAGTAGTAGAGCATCTGGGCTGGTAGTACGATATCGAATAAGAATGCGATAATGAGTATTGGATAATTATACGTATTATGTTCAGTTACAGCATAATGCCGTTCGCTTGTAGTAAGTAGTGAAGGCGCGATTTTTCGCGCGAACTACTCTACGCGTAAATATACTTTTGATATTATTTCTGACGTGCGCACCCAAACCCGCAAGTTTAACTTCCCTCGAATATTTTCGTTCATGTAGAACGTAATGCTTTCTACCTTAAGTAACACCAATTAACATTGTTTTTGACGAATGGTATAATACAGCCAGATTCCACCTTATTTTTCAGCTCCTAAAATAAAACTCCATTTTTACCCCAACTTTCTGAAAACGTGGGACCCGCTAACAGAAAGGGTCTGTAAATACTGAATGAAAATGATCTTCGAATGTGAAACATGGCAGCCACGTTCAGGACGCTAATGGGACTAGCTGATGAACGGGTACTGAGTAGGTACTAGACGCTAATGGCTGATGGAGTAGATAAAGACAGCTTATCTCTCCAACATTTGTTTAGCTGCTATGCGTGTCGTGCAGATACTGGTCGATATTCTTGAAAGCGTTTTTAAGAAGGTGTTGTGAAAGCAAGTCAGGTGCAAAATCCCCTTGACGCCCCGCAATTAAGGCTGCATTGAAGATGGAAATCCAAATTATCCCAGCCAGCTGCGTACTGGGTTGATAATGTCGAAGAAATACATTACATGTTGCAGTGTGTCGAAATTTACGTTATGCGAAGCCACCAGGTGAGGTGCTTCGCTCTCCGTTTTTCATTATCACAGTTTCTGAACATGCGTCCGCGCACTTTTCTTTCGTTGCAATACTTCTATAGTTATACGCCCAGAGGAAACCTGCCGGAATATCGCCAGGAAGGTGTTCGCGATTTCCAGACTGTACAAACACACTGTGCTCAATGCAACCTAAAAGCGTTTTGGAAATATTTAACAGTTACCTCTCTCTCTTTACAGAATTAAAGCCCCGATCGGATTTTGGTTTACATCAATTTCGGTAGAAAACATCATTTAGTGCCTACTTTCCGAACACGCTGAGTGCGATGTGCAAATGTTTATCAGGTAGATCGCTAAACGCTTGCTTGCACAACTCGCCTTCGGAAATGTGCAATGGCATAGCGATAACAGGTGCTCACACAAATCAATTAAACATAACCAGTGGTCCTTTGGCTTCGACCTGTACCACTTGTCGTAGAAGACAAATTATATCGAGGATATAGTGCGACGTTTGTGTATCGTGTTTATTGTCTTTCTGAATGGCACCTACTGGGCATGAGACAACTGAGGAGTCTTTTACTAGCAATAAAGTAGAACAACGTCCGGTACTTTTTCCGCTGACTACTCGCTGTGCCCCTTTGCAAGTTTTTTGTTTGGTTTCTTTTTCATTACGATTTGTAACGTAGTTAGAAGCGAGGCTTTCAGGGAATGAACGTGCCTAAACTTTTACAACTGCTGTGGCGCGTCTTTATAGGGCTGTACGGCTTTACACCACCAGCATACAGTAGGAGTCAGTTCCGGTTTTTCTCTCTGTTTTTTTAATCTCTTCTCGAGTGCACGACTGTAGTGCTCTTTAGATGGGAGTCATTACGGAAGTAAGTTTATGAAACACTAGGAGCTAGAAGCGGTCCTGCAACAGAGACGCATGTTGGTTTCTGGTCGGCCTGACTCCTTTTGTCTTGTTTTCCTCGTTGCTGTCCTTACATCCTTGCCCGTTATCCGTCCTTGTCAGTCACTTCATTTCTTAGAGCCTACTCTCTGCGTCCTAGCAGTGAATAAAGGAAAAGCTTCAGTATTGCATGTAGCGGAATTGTAGAGGAAGAGGTAGGCTGTTAGAGAGCGACGCAACGATGTTTAATAGTTAATTTTTAGCGTTCTGGTGAAAACACTTAAAAGAAAGTAGAAGAAGTCCGCACAGAGAACCAATAGCCACGTCAAGCTCAATCGATTCTCGTCTTCCTTAACACTCCCCCGTTCCATACATCGGTGTATTTAAACTTCCAAACGATGCAGCAACTGAATAGCTCTCTTCAATAGGGTAACCAGTAGACGTCCGTAGGGTACACGATCGCACGTTCCGTTTGCGCCGGCTCAACTCGAGCGAGTTTTCAAAACAACTTCGGCTGTTGCTGGTCGTCTATACCAGCACAAATTGATGCTGTTAGATGCTGCAGGAGGTCGCTTGACGACTTAGGTTTGCTGATCGGAACTGTAGAAGACAGTCCTTGCTCCACTGCCTCCAGTAAGCAGTGCACGAGAAGCCTCTTTTTTTGCTTGAAGGACCTCTGACGGTTCGGCGTCCGTTTACACAGTATGACGTCTGGTAATCGGCGGCGAGGCAGTAAGATGCTTCCGATGCAGAAAGTGAGATGGAGATATAGCTCGAGTGAAGGTAGTAGCGTCAGACTGCTCTGCGTCAAGGGCCTTGAATTAACGATTGCTTCGACCTCCGTCAACACGGTTTGTAACTGTTGTGAAGTTGGCCTAGGACGCACGGTCTCCTAGTGATAGTCGTGTCGTTGCTCGCCTAGGCGTGGCACACGACAGCAAGCAGTTCCATCGTCACGACTGTTGGAAGTTGAGTTGGCTCAGGCGCAGCGTTCTTCTCAATGATTCGTTGACTGTGCCTACCACACGCTCTCAAACTGCCTTGCTCTGCAGGATTGTTTTTTCCTGGACAGCAACGCAATTAATAAAGCAATCTATTTCTTGAACTGCCATCATTCAATTGAAGTATCCAACTGAACGTTGTGAGGTGTTGTGTTTGTCCGTCTGTGTTTAATTGTCTCTTCCGCTACGTTCTATGAGGGGAAGTTAAGAACCGTATCTGTCTCGCACTGTTTGCGACAAACGTACCCCTCTGGACGCACGTCCCTTGATTCAGTACAAAGTGACTGAGGAATCCGTCTAACAGACATAATCGAACTGTATCGAAATGATACAAACGGGCCACAAGAAGACCTGCTGTACGACCATGGACCATGCCATCGGACCATGCCATCGGACCAAGGACCATGGTTCCAGTGCCCAACACTGTAAAAACGGAGGGGAGATGTGGATATTGGCTCACCGTTGTTGGTCACACCCGGGTGGACATGGTCACGATTACATTCAGAAAGGGACGAAGGCACATCGGGTGAAGTAGTGAATGGCTGGAGGTGAGCTGAGTAAGGGATGAATGAGTCACGTCCTCCTCAGCAATGCATGCTGAGGAGTATGTTAGAGGGGTGTTAACGGCGTAGCGATTTTTTGTGGATCGTTTTCAGCATATAATGATTGCTAGCCTGCCACTCCTGGAATGTGCATGATAAGTTTCCAGCACAGTATTGTATGCGCGTTCCGCGAAAACAGTGTAAGTTACATTGCCCAGTTCCCTTTGTATTGCTGTCAAGGTAACGACGTCTTTCATTTCATTCAGGCGAAATTGTTGCACTTTATGGATCCCTTTAAAGTCCAACGCAACCGCGGGACCATGTGGTTACTCACGGTTTTCCCTCGTGTTCGTGTGTTCACAATAGTACCCGATATCTATGTCAAAACACAATACGACAAGGCGCATAGTGGTTAATGCTGGGGAAGTGATAGGTGCACGTTTGGTACTAGGACCTATACACGTTGCTGCCTCAATGGGCAGTTTCAACAGCGAACGTCAGTGCTTCTTTCTTTCTAATGTTGCTGCAAGAAAGAAAAAGAAAAAATGTTTCCACGGAAATTATTCGGGGTGCGGCCACTTATGGGTCGTAAAATTTCTCATGGCCGCTTTCGCGCACAAGTGGTTTGCTCAAGGATAGGCTAGCTTTAAGTAATATTATTGTTGATTCCATTATTCTTATGTCTAGCTAGATTGCGATCTTTTACTTTTGGAAGGCTGTCGATAATCATACTTTCATTACACGTAATTGTTTTCGAGGTTGTCACGGCCGATACCCGTTTCTGATAATCTAGGTTTGGTGTTGACTGTATATATCAGCTCGAAATAACAGCAAAGCTGATAGCAATATGTAACACATTTCTGTTTCCTTACACTAAGTTACATATCTGGCTCCTTAAATATGGCATTCTCAAAATTAAGAGGCAAAAATGGGAAAAGCCTAGCACTCGTAAGTGAATAAGATAAGTATTTAAACAGATTGAAACATTCAAATAATTTATTTTATTTTATTTATTTATTTATTTTACTAAGAAACAAGCCTTCGGACGGACGGACTCTGTCCGAAAGCTTGTTTCTTAGTAAAATACATTTTTCGAATGTTTTAATCTCTTTAAATACTTATCTTATTATCAAAATTCATTATTTCTCACGTAACTAACAGTTGTCCTCATTTTTAGACGTCTATTGTCATTTCATCTTGAATTTTGCCAAAGAAAAATACTTCGTAGCTTTCGTCACTCTTGTGCTCAATACACGATTGTACACGCGGCATAAATACGCATAGAATCGATAAAGACGTTGCGAACAGCTACAATCATGGATAATGTTCAGGTCGCAGGGCATTTATGCCCGTCAGGGATTGCGACTAACGGTGGGGCTGAGACTCCAACACCACCTATAGAGCCTCGAACTGGTCCGGAGATGCGTCAACTGGTTCATATCGGTTACTGCCGCTATTCATACCCTTCTTCTTGTGCCGTACTACGGTGGATTCTGGGTAACAATGGCAGTCCCTTCTATTAGAAGGGATTGCTGAAGTCATGGGTTATGTGTGGATATCGTAACGACGTATATTTAAACAGCTGCGAAACGTGAGGCCCCGCTGTGGCAAAATATATATATACATGTATGTAATAACCTGAGCGAATGGTTTGTGTTGCTGTAAGTTCTCAATTTGACATATTCTCGACTGAAACACACAACACCCAAAACACCCACTAGCAACTCGTGGAGCACTCTGTAACGAAAAAAAAAAAAATTCCAGGGGGGGGGGGGGGGGTCGTGCTCTCATCATACGTAAATATGTGCTCTTCTTGATCGAACCAGGCTACATACATAATTAAACAACTTTCTGTCCACAGAGTAAATAATAGATAGCGGTTCTTTGTTGGCAAATTGTGCCCTTGCGTGTCACAAGATTTCATATTAAAAGACATATTGCGCGGTTTAAGCTTTAATGAAAAGTATTTTCATTAGTATAGATGGATTATATACGCAGGACTATGAGGACAAAGCGTGAAGTACAGTCCCTAGTCTGCGACGTTCATTTAGACCCGTGACATTAGTTTCCAAAGGGACTAAAATAATTTTCAGACTTTTTAGTCCTCTCCTTTTTCTTGTTAGTATGGTGACGCCGATTGTATTACATCAGCACTATAGCAGATTGCGGCAAGGGCCTTCCTGTCCGCCTAAAGTGACTCAAAATGGGATATAGTAGCATCGGATTGGATCTCGGCCCACGTTTGTAGGCAGCAAGGAGCCGGCGTGCTTTCACATTCTGTTACAACAGCGACGCGTGACGTGACGTTCGTTATTCTGTGGCGACGCGGCAACCAATTATTAAGCCTACTTGTGCTGAGAGAGTCTGTCTTCCTATAAGCATAGAGTTCCAAGCGCCCTCTTAACGCTATAGCCGCACTAACAAAATACGCGCTCCTCGTTTACTTTCGTAAATCTTTTTTCACCATCGAGTTACATTTCTTCCTTGCATATTCCACATTCATTTATTCACAATGCATCAGGATGAGATTACGTTCGACGGCTAAAAAATGCCGATGGACCTGCAACGATCACGACGTCAAGATTACTGGTCGTTTGATACACCCTTGAGGCGAATTACCCCTCTTTGTATCGAAAAGCGAAAGGAAATGGCACGAACGTGTTCCAGAACTTCTTCACCCAATCGAACCTACAAACGTGGACTAAAATAGCCCTTGGCGACCGCAACAAGCTCCGAGGCCTCGCTCTGTCGCTTTGCGCTCACAGGGACCGTAATTAAGGTCTCGGTGTGTCGCCATGCTTCACTAATTAACCCAAATCAAGATAGTCAAGCCTTGAAGGCGCACCGTCAGCTTCGTGCGCAGCTCTAAAGTGAAACAACTCTGATGTATATATATATATATATATATAGGGTGAGGTAAAAGGATTATCAAACGGCCACGAAGTTTTACAGAAGTTCAAAAAAAGACGCGGAAACAGATTTTAGGGAAGTTAAAAACACTAGTTTATTACATGGGGAGACGTTAAAAAGAAAAATGTGCAAGGGGTCGACGTTTCGACAGTGGCACTGTCTTCGTCAGGACAAAAAAAAAAAACTATATATATATATATATATATAGTTTACGTGAAGATAAAAGAAGGAGGAGGACAATAAAGCAGAGCAGAAAAGAAGACTTCCGTATTGTCGCGACATATATCTTCACAGCGTTTTATGGCACGTAGTCCGCTAACACGAGCCTAATACGTACTTACTATATTCATTAAGATGGTCATGTTACGCAACTGATCTTGATACAACCTTTGCTCCTACGGAACAGTTACGTGAGCTATGCGCCAAGCTCGGGCACGGCGGACAAAGTATTCGATCCGGGGCGCCAACGTGCAGCTCGTGTTCATCCATCCCTAATCCACCGAATCGACCAATATGACCCCTTCAGTCGTTTAACCACGTTTGCTGAATGCGATAGCTCTATACGTGATGAAGTTGTTGGGCCTGCTTAATTCTAATGAGAGCACTCCAGGGTAAGATCGTGTTGTGTTGGGAATTCCTTCTGAGATGGGAAGCCACGGGCATCGACCTCTACCTAAGGGGGCGAAAAGGTGCAGCAGGTTCACCCGGGCGAATACGGCAGCTGCTTACCCTTAGCGATGAGCCTACAATTGGGCTGGATAGCTCGATGAAGGTCGAGCTGGCGTGGCGCGCCATAATCAATCTCAATGCGACAAATGGCGATAGTGGTAATTTGCCAGTCAGTGCGAATTGTAGCAGATCGACTCTTGGGTCCCGGAAACGGCTATGACGTATTGGCTATTAAGTCGTCTGAAAGGAGCGCTGAAATGACACAGAAGCTGCGTACCATTGGTATGTTGAAAGTAGGTCTCGGATTTTTCGGTTTTAAACTTAAAACAACCACAGTAGATTATTTATTCGCTTCTTTGTTTTGCGTTGTTTGTACATTTATTTCAACCTTTATTTAATTTTTTGTTTTCAAACTTCAGCTTTGAGCGAAACAGACCAGTATCTTGGGCCAGTATGGCAAACATAGCGGGACATGCCGTTCTGGAGCGAAAATCGAAACTATTGCGGACGTGCCTTTGGCATTTGGATAAGCGGCTTTGGCTTCTGCAGCAGTTTACCTCGTCAGCTTACCAGCTCCAGGTAAAAATGTTGTGAGGGCATTGTCGAAACTGAGGATTGTCAAAGAAAAAGAACGGACGCACATTAATGAATGCGTGTGGTACTATATAAGAAAGTAGTTTTGATGTCTGTGGCCACTTAGTTCAAAGTTTCTCGCTGTACATGGTTAAGAAATAGCTTCTTAGTTTGTCCCTCGTCTGAACGTTTTCTGTGTTTATTTCTTTGTTGTCTCTTCCGTATGACGCTTCCATATTCGTGTGTGTGTGTGGAGGGCCGGGATATCTTTAATGTTCAGAATATGCCACCGTTATGGAAAAATGTGGCGACAGTGAAAACAATAGTAATCGCCCAATAGTAATCGAATAGACAGCCTACAAATGTCGCTGAGAAAGACCGGTAAACAACAACATATAAATCGTGACTATGACATTGGATGATTCACCGCTGAAGAGTAGTACACTACCCTATTACGTGCGAAACATTAGATGCGAGATATGAGAATGAGGTTAAAGTAACACACAAACAGACTAACGCAAGCCTCACTCCCGCCGCTGGCCTGCTTTACCGACGACTGCCATATTTCAATAAAGATGGGATTGTTTGCTTTGTAATCTATGTACTGATACCAACTATAATGCACCAACATCTTAGTGCGAACGCTTTAGTTTAAAACTTTTCACGCAGCTGCATCTCTGTCAACGGGCTTTGTCATCAAGGCTCAACGTGAAACATATCTTTTAATGATTCTATATTCAAGAGATGCTGTAGAAAAAACAGTGCTGTTACTTCCAATTACTATATGTATTCTGTATCGACCGAGTAATGTGTATGATACACGAATAACTGCGTACTTTGGCATTTGCAATTCTTTGCTCCGACAGCTGATAAACAGCAGTAGCCCTCTCAGGAACTTTGAATGTTTCACATCAAGTACCTCCGTTTATCTGAATTGACTGTGTGTATATTTGGCAATGTACCTCGTTACAGTTTCCATCACTCTTTGCTACAGGAACATTTTGTTAGCAAGCGCTATTGACCACGTACGACAGATATGTTGTTTAGCTTGGCTTTGTTCTGCATTAAATAAATAAATGGTATACGTGTGAGAGTGTATCGTATAGAGTAGCACTACACCATTTCATGGATTAGAAACATACTGTCTTGTAAATGTTAACGGCTGGAGCGATATAAATGAAGCTCATTCACTCCAGGATTTGCGTCTGGTTTCTTAGGACCTACCCTAATTATCAACCGTTCGGTTCACGGATGCACGAATGCTTCTTGCGGTTGTGTAAAAAAAGAGAACATACGAGAGGAGACTCACTATTCGTCCACCTTTCGAGCCGCTATTGATTTTGCATTTGCCAGCGCCTTGTTTCTTTGCACTAAGCTTTTGCAACGTGGCAGGATGCAGGCGCACTTCGGAGAACGAATGCCATTTGTCACTATAGGGATCACTCGAAGTTGCGTAAATTGCGAACAGGTTCTTCCAAGTGACTGGGCTTCGTAGCCAGTGTTTCTTATTATGCTGCTAGAACTGCCCCTGAACAGAACTGTTAGTAAATACAGACGAATCTAAGGGGTTATCTTATAATTCTCCGTATCTCACGTTCGGCACTGCAGGCGTTTTTTTTTTATCTTGTTTATGTTTTGATAAGCTTACTGTCAGAATATTAGATGCGTATACGAAGAGGGGAGTCAAGTCCTGTAGATCACATAAACAAAATACAGAAGCCGACACTGAAGATTTTTGTTTAAGTTTAATTTGTACAAGCTTTCGCGTGGAGGTCCACGCTTCCTCAGGTACAAAGTGAAGTGGTGACACACATAAGTATATATAGTATAGACACTGCTGTACAAAGAAAGGGAAGAGGAAAGGAGATATGGTGCCACATGTCTGTGTACAATGAATAGCTGGGCAGACGGATAAGTGACCTCTAACCGTTTAAGAACAGTAAAAGGTGTCGTTGTGAACAAAAAGGCTCGCCAACCCAGTTTCGTGGAAGGGGGGTCAGGAGTATGGGAAACGAGTGGCCCAGAATGGACAAAAGGGAAGGTTACGGATTATCTAACGGAGTACCAGACGATGACTGAAAGTGGGGATTCAAGAATTGTGCACAAAAAAATATAGATATATAGCTACTAAATTTACATAAGCGGATATAACGAGCCAGGACTAAGATTCAGACCATTTGGTGTGAGACACTTGAATTGCGAAATTAAGTAGGACGTTCTTACGTTTAATGTCGGTGCGGAACCCAGATTCTAGCAATATAATTTTCAAATCAGTTTCAAAATCGTGATTAGGTTGATTGAAGTGAATGGCGACAGGAGTTTGGCGGGCATTTAGGATATCAAATTTGTGGCCATAAAATCTTTTTCTCATTGTGTTGGAGGTTTCACCGATGTATTGTGAATTGCACTTGCTGCAGAATATCAAGTAACAAATATTGGGTGAATTACAGTGGAGTGAATGACGAATTTTCAAACAGAAGTCACCCAAAGTGCTACGGGCAATGGTGGACGGCGCGATAAATTTACAGGTCTGGCACCGTGTACTACCACAGGGATAACAACCCGGCGAGCGCTTCATCATGCATGATGACGTGAGGATGTCGCGCAAATTTTTCGATCTACGGAATGCTACTAATGGGGGAGTGGGAAAAATTTCTTTTAATTGCTCGTCAGCATGTAATATATTGAGGTGGCGTCTAAGAATGGAATTGGTATTGACAAGTGATTTATGATATGTGGTGGATAAAACTACATTACTTAAGTCCTCTTTACGTTTCGGGGTGAATAAGGACTCCCTGGATAGGCTAGATGATTTGGCAAACGAGTCATGGATGAGTTCAAATGGGTAATTTCTTTTTTCGAAATCAGATACCATTTGCTGAGCATGTTTTACAAAATCAGTCTGATCTGAGCAGATTCGTTTCAGGCGCAAGAACTGACCGTATGGAATACTCCTTTTCTGGTGATTGGGATGATAGCTTTCATAGTGGAGATACTGGCGCTTGTCCGTTGGTTTCTTGTATAGTTCAGTGGTCAGCCTACCAGATTTACATGACACTGTCACATCAAGGAAGTTGATGGATGACCTTGAATAGTTACAGGTAAATTTAATTTTGCTATGCAGAGAATTGAAGTGATCAAAAAATGACTGCAGAGATGCCTCATCACCAGACCAGAGGACAAAAATGTCGTCGATGAACCTGAGATATATAAGTGGCTTAAGGGGGAAAGAATTGAGGGCTGAGTTTTCAAAACGACCCATGAATAAATTGGCATAATTAGGTGAAACCCGGGAGCCCATGGCAGCGCCATGAATTTGGACGAAGTGTTGATCGTTGAATACGAAGTTATTACAGCTAAGAACTAGTTCTAAAAGGGGGATGATAGCGGGCATGGGAAGAATATCGGAAGGGTGAGAATTAAGGAAGTGTTCAACAGCAGAGAGACCTTCGTCATTGGGAATGTTAGTGTATAGCGAAACGACATCCATTGTTGCCAACAAAATGTCACCATGGTTACTGAAATGGTCATGGACAGCGTTAATTTTGGAAAGGAAATCGTTTGTGTCTTTGACAAAGGATGGGAGAAGGGGTGGGATGTGTTTGATGCAGTGGTCAGCAACTAAGGATAATTTCTCTGTCGGTGTGTTTATTCCTGAAATAATGGGTCTCCCAGGGTTATTGGGTTTATGAACTTTGATCAAAAGATAAAAATTACCTGGTGTAACGTTCTTAGGACGCAAGAATTTGGAAATATGGGACGGGATAAGTTTACTAGTGACGAGTTCATCAATTTTCTTATTAATAAGAAGACAAAAGGAAGGGGTTGGATCCTGATCGATAGCTCTGTAGAATGAGCGGTCACTTAACTGCCTGTCTGCTTCCGCGATGTAGTCGGATGTATTGAGAACAACTATACCGCCACCCTTGTCCGCTGGTCTGATAATAATGTCATTACGGGCTTTAAGATTTCGTAGCGCTACTTTCTCACAATTAGACAAGTTATCAGTGTGTACAATAGATTTCGAATAATTTGTCTTGATATCCTTGTGAACGGCCTTGATGTAATTGTCAATAAGGGGGCTAGTTCTAGAGGAGTCCGGCGTCCAGCTAGAGGGGTTTCGGAAGGGCGCAGCATCTGAGCTAGGTTTATCGTGAAAGAAGGTTTTCAGGTGCATTCTCCTACCTAAGTTGTGCAGATCGTGCAGAATTTCAAATTCATCAATACTACGCTCCGTAGGTACAAAACTGAGACCTTTTGAGAGAACACCAAGTTCAGCCTCGTCGAGGGTCACATCAGAAAGATTAAAGACGGTGTTATGGCCAGCCTTCGTGGAAGATGGTTCAGAATTTATCACGTCACAAATGCCATGCGCTAAAATGGGAGATAGAATAAGATCATCACGTTTCGATTTTTTGGTTTTGATTTCGTGAATTTTCTTCAGCTTATTGGCAGTGAATTCAGAGAGATTAAGAACTTCATGTTGAGAGAGTTGGTTAGCAAGCTGTTTGAGCTGGTTATCAATATCTTTCAAGACGTAAGAACTTTCCTGTCTGAGAATTTTAACTAGTTGGAGCGACGCATTATTGAGAGCGGTAGCCCACTTCGTAGAGCTCAATGGGGAATGGAACTTAAAGACGGCGTGATGGACAATGATAAACCTTTGGGAATTATACGTTGAGATATACAATCTGTATAAAAACTAAAATTAGACAGGAATCTAGCTTTCCTAGCCAAAAGTTTACGCGCTTTCAAGAAGGGCACTGAATGACGTTCATTGTTCTGTACAAGTCATTGTGTCCGGCCGGACCTGCGTTGTCTAGACTGCTTACGTGTTGTCATAGGGAAGCGACGGCTAACTCTCCTCTGTGGCCTGGCTGGAGGAGAAGAGCGTACTTGAGCAGACGCACCACGCGAAGTAGAAAAAGTCCTTGGTGAAGAACCCACGTTCACACAGTCAGACACCCCTGGAGATGCATCGGGGTGAAGTGGGGATCGCAGGTGGACTCCGGCACTATGGTTAACACACTCCGCAGGAGAGAAGCTGATTACGTTGTCAGCGGCTGGAGAAGAGGCCGGGGACTGTTGATGGGTGAAGCTGGAGCTTGTGTAGAAGAGGTCTTGGGCACAGGGGTTGTAGGAACCAACGCAGGATGGGAAGCAGAAGGGGCTGGTTGGTCGTTGCACGAGTTAAGTGGAGCAAGAACGTCGGCATAGCGCGCAGTCGTGGCGTCGGTTGTAGAAGTGGATGGTCTCTGATCGACGGGGAAGGGGGGGAAATCTTCCAGACGCAGCTCAAAGGGGGAAGACGTCACAGCTGGGGGTGGGAGGTCTTGCAAGATGTGCGTGAGGATGCAGTTACGGTAGTGGGAAGCCAAACACCTCGCGCCCCGAAGGTTCAAGTGGTGGCCGTCCAGAGCCAGGAAATTCCAAGGTGACTGGTCCATCCGCAAGTGCTGGATGCTTCCCACTCCGGAGTTTAGCAAGGATAAGTACCAGAAATGGTGGTTGAGGAGACTGATGTTGCGGTTCACATTCCGTAGGAACTGGCTCTGGTCACGGGTTGTGTAGAAGGATGGTAATCTAGGTGGAACACTGGAGAATACAACCAGCGTTTGCGGTCGTGAAGATCGGATGTGCGACAATAGGCAATCAATTCTCTCAATGGTCGTAGCGATAGGTTCTGTGGCCACGTCGATAGAGCAAATTTGCAATATAATCGCCGAAAAGTCACCAGGGAGATCATCCACCACTTTCAGGAAATCCAAAATTCTTCCGCCACTCACCGACTTGATGTAGATGTTGGTTGAACTCAAAAACTGTGGCACCAATTTGATAAGAGAGTTGCCGATTATGGCAATGCGTGATGAAATCTCCAGTGTCGCAGGACGAGACATGGTAAGTAACAGATGCGTATACGAAGAGGGGAGTCAAGTCCTGTAGATCACATAAACAAAATACAGAAGCCGACACTGAAGATTTTTGTTTAAGTTTAATTTGTACAAGCTTTCGCGTGGAGGTCCACGCTTCCTCAGGTACAAAGTGAAGTGGTGACACACATAAGTATATATAGTATAGACACTGCTGTACAAAGAAAGGGAAGAGGAAAGGAGATATGGTGCCACATGTCTGTGTACAATGAATAGCTGGGCAGACGGATAAGTGACCTCTAACCGTTTAAGAACAGTAAAAGGTGTCGTTGTGAACAAAAAGGCTCGCCAACCCAGTTTCGCGGAAGGGGGGTCAGGAGTATGGGAAACGAGTGGCCCAGAATGGACAAAAGGGAAGGTTACGGATTATCTAACGGAGTACCAGACGATGACTGAAAGTGGGGATTCAAGAATTGTGCACAAAAAAATATAGATATATAGCTACTAAATTTACATAAGCGGATATAACGAGCCAGGACTAAGATTCAGACCATTTGGTGTGAGACACTTGAATTGCGAAATTAAGTAGGACTCTCTATTCTTACGTTTAATGTCGGTGCGGAACCCAGATTCTAGCAATATAATTTTCAAATCAGTTTCAAAATCGTGATTAGGTTGATTGAAGTGAATGGCGACAGGAGTTTGGCGGGCATTTAGGATATCAAATTTGTGGCCATAAAATCTTTTTCTCATTGTGTTGGAGGTTTCACCGATGTATTGTGAATTGCACTTGCTGCAGAATATCAAGTAACAAATATTGGGTGAATTACAGTGGAGTGAATGACGAATTTTCAAACAGAAGTCACCCAAAGTGCTACGGGCAATGGTGGACGGCGCGATAAATTTACAGGTCTGGCACCGTGTACTACCACAGGGATAACAACCCGGCGAGCGCTTCATCATGCATGATGACGTGAGGATGTCGCGCAAATTTTTCGATCTACGGAATGCTACTAATGGGGGAGTGGGAAAAATTTCCTTTAATTGCTCGTCAGCATGTAATATATTGAGGTGGCGTCTAAGAATGGAATTGGTATTGACAAGTGATTTATGATATGTGGTGGATAAAACTACATTACTTAAGTCCTCTTTACGTTTCGGGGTGAATAAGGACTCCCTGGATAGGCTAGATGATTTGGCAAACGAGTCATGGATGAGTTCAAATGGGTAATTTCTTTTTTCGAAATCAGATACCATTTGCTGAGCATGTTTTACAAAATCAGTCTGATCTGAGCAGATTCGTTTCAGGCGCAAGAACTGACCGTATGGAATACTCCTTTTCTGGTGATTGGGATGATAGCTTTCATAGTGGAGATACTGGCGCTTGTCCGTTGGTTTCTTGTATAGTTCAGTGGTCAGCCTACCAGATTTACATGACACTGTCACATCAAGGAAGTTGATGGATGACCTTGAATAGTTACAGGTAAATTTAATTTTGCTATGCAGAGAATTGAAGTGATCAAAAATGACTGCAGAGATGCCTCATCACCAGACCAGAGGACAAAAATGTCGTCGATGAACCTGAGATATATAAGTGGCTTAAGGGGGAAAGAATTGAGGGCTGAGTTTTCAAAACGACCCATGAATAAATTGGCATAATTAGGTGAAACCCGGGAGCCCATGGCAGCGCCATGAATTTGGACGAAGTGTTGATCGTTGAATACGAAGTTATTACAGCTAAGAACTAGTTCTAAAAGGGGGATGATAGCGGGCATGGGAAGAATATCGGAAGGGTGAGAATTAAGGAAGTGTTCAACAGCAGAGAGACCTTCGTCATTGGGAATGTTAGTGTATAGCGAAACGACATCCATTGTTGCCAACAAAATGTCACCATGGTTACTGAAATGGTCATGGACAGCGTTAATTTTGGAAAGGAAATCGTTTGTGTCTTTGACAAAGGATGGGAGAAGGGGTGGGATGTGTTTGATGCAGTGGTCAGCAACTAAGGATAATTTCTCTGTCGGTGTGTTTATTCCTGAAATAATGGGTCTCCCAGGGTTATTGGGTTTATGAACTTTGATCAAAAGATAAAAATTACCTGGTGTAACGTTCTTAGGACGCAAGAATTTGGAAATATGGGACGGGATAAGTTTACTAGTGACGAGTTCATCAATTTTCTTATTAATAAGAAGACAAAAGGAAGGGGTTGGATCCTGATCGATAGCTCTGTAGAATGAGCGGTCACTTAACTGCCTGTCTGCTTCCGCGATGTAGTCGGATGTATTGAGAACAACTATACCGCCACCCTTGTCCGCTGGTCTGATAATAATGTCATTACGGGCTTTAAGATTTCGTAGCGCTACTTTCTCACAATTAGACAAGTTATCAGTGTGTACAATAGATTTCGAATAATTTGTCTTGATATCCTTGTGAACGGCCTTGATGTAATTGTCAATAAGGGGGTTAGTTCTAGAGGAGTCCGGCGTCCAGCTAGAGGGGTTTCGGAAGGGCGCAGCATCTGAGCTAGGTTTATCGTGAAAGAAGGTGATGCCATGCGCTAAAATGGGAGATAGAATAAGATCATTATTCCTTCTCCCATTTTAGCGCATGGCATTTGTGACGTGATAAATTCTGAACCATCTTCCACGAAGGCTGGCCATAACACCGTCTTTAATCTTTCTGATGTGACCCTCGACGAGGCTGAACTTGGTGTTCTCTCAAAAGGTCTCAGTTTTGTACCTACGGAGCGTAGTATTGATGAATTTGAAATTCTGCACGATCTGCACAACTTAGGTAGGAGAATGCACCTGAAAACCTTCTTTCACGATAAACCTAGCTCAGATGCTGCGCCCTTCCGAAACCCCTCTAGCTGGACGCCGGACTCCTCTAGAACTAGCCCCCTTATTGACAATTACATCAAGGCCGTTCACAAGGATATCAAGACAAATTATTCGAAATCTATTGTACACACTGATAACTTGTCTAATTGTGAGAAAGTAGCGCTACGAAATCTTAAAGCCCGTAATGACATTACTATCAGACCAGCGGACAAGGGTGGCGGTATAGTTGTTCTCAATACATCCGACTACATCGCGGAAGCAGACAGGCAGTTAAGTGACCGCTCATTCTACAGAGCTATCGATCAGGATCCAACCCCTTCCTTTTGTCTTCTTATTAATAAGAAAATTGATGAACTCGTCACTAGTAAACTTATCCCGTCCCATATTTCCAAATTCTTGCGTCCTAAGAACGTTACACCAGGTAATTTTTATCTTTTGATCAAAGTTCATAAACCCAATAACCCTGGGAGACCCATTATTTCAGGAATAAACACACCGACAGAGAAATTATCCTTAGTTGCTGACCACTGCATCAAACACATCCCACCCCTTCTCCCATCCTTTGTCAAAGACACAAACGATTTCCTTTCCAAAATTAACGCTGTCCATGACCATTTCAGTAACCATGGTGACATTTTGTTGGCAACAATGGATGTCGTTTCGCTATACACTAACATTCCCAATGACGAAGGTCTCTCTGCTGTTGAACACTTCCTTAATTCTCACCCTTCCGATATTCTTCCCATGCCCGCTATCATCCCCCTTTTAGAACTAGTTCTTAGCTGTAATAACTTCGTATTCAACGATCAACACTTCGTCCAAATTCATGGCGCTGCCATGGGCTCCCGGGTTTCACCTAATTATGCCAATTTATTCATGGGTCGTTTTGAAAACTCAGCCCTCAATTCTTTCCCCCTTAAGCCACTTATATATCTCAGGTTCATCGACGACATTTTTGTCCTCTGGTCTGGTGATGAGGCATCTCTGCAGTCATTTTTTGATCACTTCAATTCTCTGCATAGCAAAATTAAATTTACCTGTAACTATTCAAGGTCATCCATCAACTTCCTTGATGTGACAGTGTCATGTAAATCTGGTAGGCTGACCACTGAACTATACAAGAAACCAACGGACAAGCGCCAGTATCTCCACTATGAAAGCTATCATCCCAATCACCAGAAAAGGAGTATTCCATACGGTCAGTTCTTGCGCCTGAAACGAATCTGCTCAGATCAGACTGATTTTGTAAAACATGCTCAGCAAATGGTATCTGATTTCGAAAAAAGAAATTACCCATTTGAACTCATCCATGACTCGTTTGCCAAATCATCTAGCCTATCCAGGGAGTCCTTATTCACCCCGAAACGTAAAGAGGACTTAAGTAATGTAGTTTTATCCACCACATATCATAAATCACTTGTCAATACCAATTCCATTCTTAGACGCCACCTCAATATATTACATGCTGACGAGCAATTAAAGGAAATTTTTCCCACTCCCCCATTAGTAGCATTCCGTAGATCGAAAAATTTGCGCGACATCCTCACGTCATCATGCATGATGAAGCGCTCGCCGGGTTGTTATCCCTGTGGTAGTACACGGTGCCAGACCTGTAAATTTATCGCGCCGTCCACCATTGCCCGTAGCACTTTGGGTGACTTCTGTTTGAAAATTCGTCATTCACTCCACTGTAATTCACCCAATATTTGTTACTTGATATTCTGCAGCAAGTGCAATTCACAATACATCGGTGAAACCTCCAACACAATGAGAAAAAGATTTTATGGCCACAAATTTGATATCCTAAATGCCCGCCAAACTCCTGTCGCCATTCACTTCAATCAACCTAATCACGATTTTGAAACTGATTTGAAAATTATATTGCTAGAATCTGGGTTCCGCACCGACATTAAACGTAAGAATAGAGAGTCCTACTTAATTTCGCAATTCAAGTGTCTCACACCAAATGGTCTGAATCTTAGTCCTGGCTCGTTATATCCGCTTATGTAAATTTAGTAGCTATATATCTATATTTTTTTGTGCACAATTCTTGAATCCCCACTTTCAGTCATCGTCTGGTACTCCGTTAGATAATCCGTAACCTTCCCTTTTGTCCATTCTGGGCCACTCGTTTCCCATACTCCTGACCCCCCTTCCGCGAAACTGGGTTGGCGAGCCTTTTTGTTCACAACGACACCTTTTACTGTTCTTAAACGGTTAGAGGTCACTTATCCGTCTGCCCAGCTATTCATTGTACACAGACATGTGGCACCATATCTCCTTTCCTCTTCCCTTTCTTTGTACAGCAGTGTCTATACTATATATACTTATGTGTGTCACCACTTCACTTTGTACCTGAGGAAGCGTGGACCTCCACGCGAAAGCTTGTACAAATTAAACTTAAACAAAAATCTTCAGTGTCGGCTTCTGTATTTTGTTTATGTGATCTACAGGACTTGACTCCCCTCTTCGTATACGCATCTGTTACTTACCATGTCTCGTCCTGCGACACTGGAGATTTCATCACGCATTGCCATAATCGGCAACTCTCTTATCAAATTGGTGCCACAGTTTTTGAGTTCAACCAACATCTACATCAAGTCGGTGAGTGGCGGAAGAATTTTGGATTTCCTGAAAGTGGTGGATGATCTCCCTGGTGACTTTTCGGCGATTATATTGCAAATTTGCTCTATCGACGTGGCCACAGAACCTATCGCTACGACCATTGAGAGAATTGATTGCCTATTGTCGCACATCCGATCTTCACGACCGCAAACGCTGGTTGTATTCTCCAGTGTTCCACCTAGATTACCATCCTTCTACACAACCCGTGACCAGAGCCAGTTCCTACGGAATGTGAACCGCAACATCAGTCTCCTCAACCACCATTTCTGGTACTTATCCTTGCTAAACTCCGGAGTGGGAAGCATCCAGCACTTGCGGATGGACCAGTCACCTTGGAATTTCCTGGCTCTGGACGGCCACCACTTGAACCTTCGGGGCGCGAGGTGTTTGGCTTCCCACTACCGTAACTGCATCCTCACGCACATCTTGCAAGACCTCCCACCCCCAGCTGTGACGTCTTCCCCCTTTGAGCTGCGTCTGGAAGATTTCCCCCCCTTCCCCGTCGATCAGAGACCATCCACTTCTACAACCGACGCCACGACTGCGCGCTATGCCGACGTTCTTGCTCCACTTAACTCGTGCAACGACCAACCAGCCCCTTCTGCTTCCCATCCTGCGTTGGTTCCTACAACCCCTGTGCCCAAGACCTCTTCTACACAAGCTCCAGCTTCACCCATCAACAGTCCCCCGGCCTCTTCTCCAGCCGCTGACAACGTAATCAGCTTCTCTCCTGCGGAGTGTGTTAACCATAGTGCCGGAGTCCACCTGCGATCCCCACTTCACCCCGATGCATCTCCAGGGGTGTCTGACTGTGTGAACGTGGGTTCTTCACCAAGGACTTTTTCTACTTCGCGTGGTGCGTCTGCTCAAGTACGCTCTTCTCCTCCAGCCAGGCCACAGAGGAGAGTTAGCCGTCGCTTCCCTATGACAACACGTAAGCAGTCTAGACAACGCAGGTCCGGCCGGACACAATGACTTGTACAGAACAATGAACGTCATTCAGTGCCCTTCTTGAAAGCGCGTAAACTTTTGGCTAGGAAAGCTAGATTCCTGTCTAATTTTAGTTTTTATACAGATTGTATATCTCAACGTATAATTCCCAAAGGTTTATCATTGTCCATCACGCCGTCTTTTAAGTTCCATTCCCCATTGAGCTCTACGAAGTGGGCTACCGCTCTCAATAATGCGTCGCTCCAACTAGTTAAAATTCTCAGACAGGAAAGTTCTTACGTCTTGAAAGATATTGATAACCAGCTCAAACAGCTTGCTAACCAACTCTCTCAACATGAAGTTCTTAATCTCTCTGAATTCACTGCCAATAAGCTGAAGAAAATTCACGAAATCAAAACCAAAAAATCGAAACGTGATGATCTTATTCTATCTCCCATTTTAGCGCATGGCATTTGTGACGTGATAAATTCTGAACCATCTTCCACGAAGGCTGGCCATAACACCGTCTTTAATCTTTCTGATGTGACCCTCGACGAGGCTGAACTTGGTGTTCTCTCAAAAGGTCTCAGTTTTGTACCTACGGAGCGTAGTATTGATGAATTTGAAATTCTGCACGATCTGCACAACTTAGGTAGGAGAATGCACCTGAAAACCTTCTTTCACGATAAACCTAGCTCAGATGCTGCGCCCTTCCGAAACCCCTCTAGCTGGACGCCGGACTCCTCTAGAACTAGCCCCCTTATTGACAATTACATCAAGGCCGTTCACAAGGATATCAAGACAAATTATTCGAAATCTATTGTACACACTGATAACTTGTCTAATTGTGAGAAAGTAGCGCTACGAAATCTTAAAGCCCGTAATGACATTATTATCAGACCAGCGGACAAGGGTGGCGGTATAGTTGTTCTCAATACATCCGACTACATCGCGGAAGCAGACAGGCAGTTAAGTGACCGCTCATTCTACAGAGCTATCGATCAGGATCCAACCCCTTCCTTTTGTCTTCTTATTAATAAGAAAATTGATGAACTCGTCACTAGTAAACTTATCCCGTCCCATATTTCCAAATTCTTGCGTCCTAAGAACGTTACACCAGGTAATTTTTATCTTTTGATCAAAGTTCATAAACCCAATAACCCTGGGAGACCCATTATTTCAGGAATAAACACACCGACAGAGAAATTATCCTTAGTTGCTGACCACTGCATCAAACACATCCCACCCCTTCTCCCATCCTTTGTCAAAGACACAAACGATTTCCTTTCCAAAATTAACGCTGTCCATGACCATTTCAGTAACCATGGTGACATTTTGTTGGCAACAATGGATGTCGTTTCGCTATACACTAACATTCCCAATGACGAAGGTCTCTCTGCTGTTGAACACTTCCTTAATTCTCACCCTTCCGATATTCTTCCCATGCCCGCTATCATCCCCCTTTTAGAACTAGTTCTTAGCTGTAATAACTTCGTATTCAACGATCAACACTTCGTCCAAATTCATGGCGCTGCCATGGGCTCCCGGGTTTCACCTAATTATGCCAATTTATTCATGGGTCGTTTTGAAAACTCAGCCCTCAATTCTTTCCCCCTTAAGCCACTTATATATCTCAGGTTCATCGACGACATTTTTGTCCTCTGGTCTGGTGATGAGGCATCTCTGCAGTCATTTTTTGATCACTTCAATTCTCTGCATAGCAAAATTAAATTTACCTGTAACTATTCAAGGTCATCCATCAACTTCCTTGATGTGACAGTGTCATGTAAATCTGGTAGGCTGACCACTGAACTATACAAGAAACCAACGGACAAGCGCCAGTATCTCCACTATGAAAGCTATCATCCCAATCACCAGAAAAGGAGTATTCCATACGGTCAGTTCTTGCGCCTGAAACGAATCTGCTCAGATCAGACTGATTTTGTAAAACATGCTCAGCAAATGGTATCTGATTTCGAAAAAAGAAATTACCCATTTGAACTCATCCATGACTCGTTTGCCAAATCATCTAGCCTATCCAGGGAGTCCTTATTCACCCCGAAACGTAAAGAGGACTTAAGTAATGTAGTTTTATCCACCACATATCATAAATCACTTGTCAATACCAATTCCATTCTTAGACGCCACCTCAATATATTACATGCTGACGAGCAATTAAAGGAAATTTTTCCCACTCCCCCATTAGTAGCATTCCGTAGATCGAAAAATTTGCGCGACATCCTCACGTCATCATGCATGATGAAGCGCTCGCCGGGTTGTTATCCCTGTGGTAGTACACGGTGCCAGACCTGTAAATTTATCGCGCCGTCCACCATTGCCCGTAGCACTTTGGGTGACTTCTGTTTGAAAATTCGTCATTCACTCCACTGTAATTCACCCAATATTTGTTACTTGATATTCTGCAGCAAGTGCAATTCACAATACATCGGTGAAACCTCCAACACAATGAGAAAAAGATTTTATGGCCACAAATTTGATATCCTAAATGCCCGCCAAACTCCTGTCGCCATTCACTTCAATCAACCTAATCACGATTTTGAAACTGATTTGAAAATTATATTGCTAGAATCTGGGTTCCGCACCGACATTAAACGTAAGAATAGAGAGTCCTACTTAATTTCGCAATTCAAGTGTCTCACACCAAATGGTCTGAATCTTAGTCCTGGCTCGTTATATCCGCTTATGTAAATTTAGTAGCTATATATCTATATTTTTTTGTGCACAATTCTTGAATCCCCACTTTCAGTCATCGTCTGGTACTCCGTTAGATAATCCGTAACCTTCCCTTTTGTCCATTCTGGGCCACTCGTTTCCCATACTCCTGACCCCCCTTCCGCGAAACTGGGTTGGCGAGCCTTTTTGTTCACAACGACACCTTTTACTGTTCTTAAACGGTTAGAGGTCACTTATCCGTCTGCCCAGCTATTCATTGTACACAGACATGTGGCACCATATCTCCTTTCCTCTTCCCTTTCTTTGTACAGCAGTGTCTATACTATATATACTTATGTGTGTCACCACTTCACTTTGTACCTGAGGAAGCGTGGACCTCCACGCGAAAGCTTGTACAAATTAAACTTAAACAAAAATCTTCAGTGTCGGCTTCTGTATTTTGTTTATGTCAGAATATTACGAAGATTGAGATGTGAGGTCTTTTGTTTTACCTTACGCATATATGCTGACGTTCGTCCTAGTACTATCAAGTCGCAGCGTTTAGTGACGTTACAGCAAGTCATGTACTCAAATGCGTTCTGCTGTCGAGTACAAGCATTTCTCGTGTGACACACACCGAAGACCCATGTGTGCGACAATTACTGTGAAAGTTAGGCTGTACTATTTTGATTTCTTATGTGTACCTTGTAAAGTTTCCAGAAATTGTTAACCAACCATTTCTGCATCCTTTAAGACTTGTGAAGCAAAAATACCAACATGCTGACAACGCGTTGCAAAAGTGACGCAATCTGCATGAATAGTTCGTTGCTTGTAAAGCCCGCTTTCTCGCATGGTGAGATTGTGTGCGGTAAAGTAATCTTTACAGGCACCTCTGAGTCTCGGCTTGTGTCTTAGCTGCACTCTCAACAGACGCATGTTGTTTTACAGTGACAGCTGGGCCCCGATCTTGAACTTTCACATAGCGATCGTTATTGTTATATTTAAAGTTCCAAAGCCGCTTTGGTTGGTTCTCTCGAAAGCTGGTCGCGAATCACGGGCCGAAGTGATGCATTTAACGCGCGTTATGGGATAACGATGCGTTCAAGATCGGGCCCCTACTAAGGGCTGAATTTCATGCTGATCTTGTCCCATATGTCGCATCGTCGAAACACAGAAGAAAAGAAACGAAGAAGAAGAAACGCATCGCGTGGGTGTCCATGTACATTTCCCCCAACGTGCACCTTGCCTTGCCTTACATGCGTTCCTGGTTCAAACTTTCACCAGTGAACGAACCTCCACATACTACAGTGACCATAAGGCACACCTTACGGCACTTCAACACCCTGCTGCCGACTAACATCCTAAAGCATATCAAGCGCAAAACCCTGGTGCTGACCAAGAAGATCCTGCTGGTGACCGCATCCAACAGAGCGAACCATGCGCGTAGCGACAGACGAGCTCAAATAAACATCTCTGTCGCTTTCGTTGATTTGATGTAACTTACATCATATCTGAGATTTTTTTTTTGTTGTTGTTGTTGTTGTCAATCTGTTGGTAAAGTCATGCATACTAGGTACAGGTCTTAGTACGTTTTTAGGATGTCTGTACATGATTAGACGACTGCCCAATTTATTGCCAATTCGTCTTGCAAAAAAAGAAAAAAGAACTTGTGCAAATGACACGTCTGCCCAGAGACATCGCTCGCGGAATACAGTCCGCCGCACAGTTTTACACATAACCTGTTTCTTCCGGTGAAGGTACACCCTAGCACGGACAGCTCTCGTTTGAACAACTTTATTGCTCAATTACTTATTTCTATTTATAAGCTTCATACCCATTTTATTTCCATTTCCTTCGTCTGGCTGACCTTTCCTTTTTTTTCTTGATAAATATATCCCCCCCCCACACACAAACACATTTTATTTATACTTACGCCCACAGTTCCTGCATGCCTTATACTTCGGGTACTTCGCAGGACTTCGCGTTCAGAAGCGCTGACACAAAGTAGCATAAAGAACGAAGTTCGTGCACTACAAACGTTACTCAAGTATTACTTCACCAACACGCACCAGAAGCTCCGAACGGGCTCAAACACTGTTTCCACCCTTTCCCTCGTCATCTCTTCTCTCCCTCTCGCCCGCCCGCAGGCGACCAACAAGTGATCGATCCCAATCAGATGAATCAGACGCCGCTCTTCATTCATCTTGTCCACGGCGCGGGACGCCCCCGCTGGGGGCGCTGTACTTCCAACTGCGCGTGTAACCCCCGCCTTGTCCTCCGCTCCAACAGCCCGGTTTCTCCGTACACCCATCTGCATTTTTACCCTCATTTCGGCTCCAATTTCGGCCGTACTAGTCTGCGGGACAGGAGGTTCAAGTATATGCACCAGGGTTTTCCACCGCCGTGTGCAGCGATCTACTCGGGTATGGCCTAGCGGGAGTTGGTTGTGAATGATCGGCAGATTTCGGGTTATGAAGCATGCATGAGCTGGATTGGCTGCGTAGATAAATATTGCGTATGGAGTAAAGATGAGTCATAGCTTTTTAATATAGCTAGTATTCGGTCTCGGGAGGCCGTTGGTGGGTTTTAGTTTACACTCGGAGTGTGAAGGAAACTGTACAAGTACAGATAGCGCTTTTTAATGCTACACAATCGACCGTGGAGTCCCTGAACTTTTGTAAATTAACCTAACCTTTCCCATGAACCTTACATGCGTTGAGACGTGCAAGATTTTTCGCCTTACGTGTTTGAGGAAATCTATATGAAATGTACCCGCCTTAAAATTAGGAGGTGAACGCTATTTATCCACGACTTTCGAGCATTTTATATCGATTTTGAGTCGCGAGAAGTACAATTTTCTGAATCAACTCTTATATTTGCATATCTTGTTTTGTGTTGTCCTCTCTAAGAATTTGCGCAGTAAATTAAGCTGGATGCTGAGAGTACTACCGTTGCTGGCCCAACCTTGCTATACGAAGCTGTACAATCACGCCGAATATTTACGTACGCATATTTACGTGCATAACACTTTCATGCAGTGTTGAGTAGTAAGTAATAAGTTCCATGTAACTTGTAACTGTAACTAGTTACATTTTCTAGTAACTAGTAAGTCGGCACAGTTCCCCCCGAAGTCTGCCCAGGACGCATACTAACCCTCCCGTCCCCCCACTCCTTCCTACTGACCTCTCTCCATCTGTTCACATCTGTACGCCGCTAATAGCCACAGTTGCTTCGCGGCGCTAAAACGGAATAAAAAAAATCATACGCACCCAGGATGGCCTTATAGACTGGCGTGTAGGACATCCTCTGTTTATAACAAGGTACAAGTATGCTTGCACCGTACGAGCGCTAGAAGAATTTTTACTTGCATTCGGCTTTTTAAAAGCAATGTAACTAAATTACTTTTATGTCGTAACCGCACCTGTTACCAATTACATTTCTAAACGAGTATCTTTGACTCTAACTCAGCTACTGTTTGTGCAAGGTCGAAAATAAAGTTGTTGTTCTGCAAGCTAACTATAACGTGGTTACTTTTTTTAGTAAGTTCCCCATGACTACTTGCATGCCCCTAAACGGTGTTACATATTAGAGTAAGCTTGATGTCGCTTCCGCAGAAAGAAAAATAAAGCATCAAAACCACCCTCGTGTGGAGCAAACCGTTCTGACAACTTAAGTCTCATTTCATAAGCACACGCAGCTCGTTGCCACACGGACATGACCAGAGAAAGCCACGCAACCGTCAAAACAACTGCGTTGACTAAGAGCTGATCCACCGCCGTAATCCCATTTTCGGCATCACGTGCTTACTTTGCGGGCTAAAAACACAGGCACTCCCACGACCACCATATCGGCAGCACTCTTCGTACAAATCGAGTGACGTTCAGTTGGTTAATGAAAACAATGAATAAGTGGAGCCGCGCGGCCAATCTACACAAATACCGATTGGCCCTCAAGTGGGCAATCGATTTGGTTTCGGTCTCGAGCAAAGAGAAACGACAGCATTGTACTGAGATGGCCTGCGCTTGTTCTCCGTTCATGAGATTACAAGAATCGATATCTGGAACTCGTGTGTAGCCGTTGTATACGGTAGTGTTATGTGCGCGAAAGGCATCGTGCATTCGTAGCTCCTCGACTGTAACAATTTATTTCGCGGGTCTTTTTTGCTTTAAGAACTGCGCTTTCGAGGTATTGTGTTTTTTCCCTTCCTTTCGGTATTTATGATTTCCATTAAAACTCCTGCGATGTGATCGCGTTGGTACTGAAAGTATGACACGTCTGTCTAGGTTTTCCAGTTTTGTACCTGTAAAAAAAAATGTGGCGGGGAAACACTTCGACAGTAACGTACCAGGACGTCGATAAAGTTGCCCGTTTCGTTAGCCTAAACATTCAGCCGACTCGTTTCGTTAAGTTTAACGTGCAAAGCGATTATAAGCCCCCTGAAATCCTAATAGCGGAGGAACGGCAAGTGTTTGAATAATGTCGGACTGAACTCCAGAGATATGTTTCGGCAACAAGAAAGTGCAGTTCTTTCATCTTGCGTTGGTGGTAGCCAAGGTCGTGCTGAAGACTGGGAGGTGGTGGGTTTGAATCCTACCACCGGCTGTGCTGTCTGAGGTTCCGAAGACTTTCCAGACGAATGTCGGCACAGTTCCCCTGAAGTCGGCCCAGGACGCATACTAATCACACCTGTTCCCCACTCCTTCCTGCTGTCCTCCTGTACACCGCTCATAGCAACAGTTGTTTCGCGGCGCTAAGACGCAATAAGAAACAATCTTTCATATTGCATGAGCCTACGGTGTCTGCACTTTCAGTGTACCTATTGTGACTAATGTGGGACTGTTCACTTGCAGCAGTGTTTGTGTTATGCGTTCATAATGAAGCTCCACCGCGTAGTGCAAACACGCCCACTCGAAAAAAGAAATAACCTCAACCGCGTAGCATGGCTAGCGTAGGAAGAGCGCAATGAATAGGCGCGGTATTTCTTTTTTTTCTTTTTTTATAGAACACGTCGCTTAGGGAATCATTAAAACAGCTCTTTGCGGCAAGTGTTTCCTAAATGATACAGTTCCTTTTTTCCTTTATATTTCATATATTTCTTGTATATCTTCGTTCATATATATATATATATATATATACTATATTCCCTGTATTTCGTATTTTCCTTTACAGTTCATACCTTCCCACCTCCTTCAAACGCATGATGAACTTACAACTTATAGTGCACTTTCGCGTTCCACCGCTTCCACCGTTCCACCACTTCCTTGTTGGCGGGATGCTGGTTGACGAATGGGTATGTAAGACACAAAAGGATCTCTCGTTCTCAGAATAATTTCGTTTCGCTGATGCAGAACGACGCTCTACGAAATCATCTCATCCTATTGTCGTTGATATAGGGGGTGCCCCCTAAGCGCTATTCATAGTATATATGATCTGTCTCTATTTTTCTATGCATATGTTATGATAGCGCCTACACACTCTACTACATGTCCGCCGTTAGTTCGTGAGCCAGAACTCGTCCATAAACGGAATATGGATTTGGGTATCCGCCAACGTCGTCCCGAATTCGAAACCAACGCGAGTATTCATAACAGAGGATCCCATACCGAACACACGAACCCTACCTAAAACAATTAATGGGCCATCGCATTGGCATCGTCTAGTCTGGCAGACTAATCGATTTCGATGTAGACACATTGACGTTCGCTCCTGACAAGCATAATGGTTCGAATGCGCATTTCCGGAGCTAAACTTAGCTTTTATGACACTGTGCAACGCGCTACAAACACTGCACGGAGATGGAAATATTCAAAATAAATATGTGAAACTATGCTGTGTTATGATGTTAGGTCTACATGTAAGGTAAGCATAGGTCTTATAGATATAGGGTGTACATAGGTAACTATGCATGTTAACTATGTAACGACGTGAAGTGTCAACTCTTGATGATGATGATGATTGATTTTTTTATGGCGCACAAGCAACTGAGGCCAGGTGCCAACTATTGCCACGCAAATATAGGCTGCATGACGTTACGTATATAGGTCTACTCACAATATTATACGTAACAAAAACACGCGATGACACTAGATTATGAAGGAAGGCGAAAGAGAATTTAAGAAAAAAGTACCAATTGTAGATCTACGTTTAGAACACCACTCTGGTACGCGCAGCGGTAAAGTTAAGTTACCTGATGGAAAGTAATTGTTCTGAGTCCGAACATGCCCTCTCTGGTGACCTGATGACCTGTCCCTATGATCTAAAGCACAACCTAATCAAATGGAAAAAGAAATCACTGAAACGCTACATTACCAGTGTATCGGTGCTTTACTCCGTGTTTCCGTATTAGGGTATGGTTGGGGCAAGATGAGACACGGGGCAAGACGCAAAATTTTTTTGCTCGGCGACGCCTGTCTGAAAGGCGTGCTCCATGCTCTTGAAACTTTACTCTAGGTGGCTCTGCATGTCCGCATTATTGCACATGATAATTGTCGGAATTGGTGTTTGCGTTGAAGAGAGAGAGAGAAAAAAATCGGTTACTTCTACGATACCCGGAAAAAAGGGGTAATTTTCTGTAGTCCTTTTTCTTCTCATCTGTGCAGCAGCGTTTGGCTGGCTTATTCTGTCAATGTAAGTCCGCATCCTATTTCTCTATTCATTCATCTCGATATATGCAAAATATGGGCAGTCTTGGTTATCCGGTGTTGAACAGAAAAATAATGCATCCGATTATATGCAAGTCGCGACAATTTAATGTAATTTTAATTTGATGCAATTTAAATTTAATGTAATTTAGAAACTCATAAGTCAGCTATTAGGTGGCTTTTATGCTTGTTCCTCAGATATTTATGTTTTTGGTTATTGCCGAGGATTTTCCAGAAAATTTTCCTGTTTCCTAGGATATTCCCAACACAGCAGAAGCGCACGCAAAAGCGAGCGACCAGCGACACATCAGACTGGCGTGCCTTGTTTGCAAAGAACGGTGGAGCAAAATAGTACCGGGGTTCTGTGTGGTTCTATTGCACATCATGTGGGCGGTGGGCTCAAGGGGGTGGGGGCTATGGACTTTACTTTGTCTGCTTGATTGCAAAAACTAATTTGTATAGTTTATTACCACGGCGTGTCTCATCTTGCCCCCACGCAATGTCTCGCCTTGCCCCGAGGGTTGGGGCAAGATGAGACAATCTGCATTTTTGAATTTCTTGTCCTGTGCTTATTTTAGTCCGGCTACGTTTCGTTTTGCATTCACAGGTGAGAAGCTCTAGACCCCTGAGAATGTGCCTATGGCTAGTTTTGTTTTTTATACGAACAATAAAAATTAATATTCAATTGCAAATTTCTGTCTCATCTTGCCCCATCTTACCTACTGTAACAGCATTCTTTCCAGCTAATTTTCGTGGAATAAAAATCCTTCCTTGCGGTAAGAGGTCTTCGAGCTTCTCAGCTATCATCAAACTTTCTCGAGCGATCTTATGCAAATTCGCGAACTGCTCCATTTTGGCACGATGACTTCACCATCATCAAAGCAACGGAGCTGCAGGCGAGATATTCTGTGCATGACGGCTTTTCTACACTTTATAGGAGCGAGAAAAGTCGCACGTTTCTTCTTGTGTCATTTCATTTTCAAAGCACTTTGATTGAATGGAATTAAGAAATTAGAAAGGCGGAACACGTCTTTCCCAACAAAATCGATAAATTAACAATTAAACGAACCTCCTATTTAGACGCTTAAACTATTTAGAACCTTCTAACAACCAAGCACACGCACTGCACCACCACCACCACCACCAACAACAACAACAACAACAACAAAAATGACTAGTCCAAACAGCCAGTAAGCGCAAGCGGGTATTTTCTAGCGTTCACCATGTTCTCTCACGCGCGACTGTTCGTCATGCGGCCGAAATGAGCAGGGTGCTCCTATACGCTTGTTAACACGCCACTTCCCGATTCTTTACTACAAAAATAGGAACGTCACTTGGAAAGTAGCGCGAACAGAACAAGTGGGACCAGCAAGATCCGACAAAATCCTACCGAACCCCTACAGACAATCGTGTACCGCGCACGCCACCCGATTATTTTACGCCTCGTATACAGGGTAAAAAGAAATAGAAAACAAGAGACAAGAACGAAAGAAAGAAACACTGCACACACCGGAACTGCAGGTAATCACGCAGGAAGCCGTATATTCAAAGTGACAGCTTTTCTGTCCCCTGCATGCAGTAGCCACGCGACGGGAGTCACGACGCTCGGGAATTCTCATCTAGCGCTCCTCTTTTTGATGGCTTCAGATCAGGCGAGGAAGGGCACAACATAAAAAAAACAGAAAGAAAAAGAAACAAGAACGGGTCGAAAGAAACCATCACGGAAAGAAGCAAAAAAAAAAAAAAATACACAGAAAGAGAATACATTCAAAACAGGGGAGGAATAATGATTCACCAGCTCTTCGTTTTGCCTTGTTTTGCATGACAACGCGCTTTGCTTCGGTTCCAGGAGAACAGAGTGGAAGGGCAACGGGAAGCATTTATGAGTTTTGCTGAGTGGGACACCAGGGTCGGCGGACGTACGTTGTTGCGTCGCGATCTCTTGACAAAATTTTCCGCCCATTCCACGATAAAGTGTAATTTATAAAGTAGGCCTGTTCTGCGGTCCGTGGGCTGAATCGCAGAGATAGTGTGCCGAGCGTTGCCCGGCAAGAGGAGGAGGAAAATGAAAGCACGCAGTTTAGATTATGCGATTCTGAAAAATGAGGGACGTGTGCTCCTTCTCTTGCTTTGTAACCAATATCGTGTTGTTATATGCGTCGGATTTTGTATAGTCCGTGACGTGGATGAGATACACTTGCAGTATCACATAAAAAAAGCGTGCTCCAGCGCTATACTGCTATATGTGCTTTCGGCTCGGCGAGGCAATAATAAATAATTTGTTCTACTTCGTTGAAAGTGCTTTCTTCCGGGCCACGAACGCGGCGACTTCATGTTATAGGCAAGTTGAAAAATGTCTTTTTCGTAGTGCGACCCCTATGGCTCTATCGGCAAACCCCTCATTGGTGAGCTTGAAGCCGACGTTCAACCTAACATCGGAGGGCTGATAATGAGTGTGGAATGAAGAAATGGTGGTGGAATGAGTGTAGAATCGATGTGCAATTATTCAAAAACAAGCAAAAGATGTGCTAAAACAATAAGTGTCTACAATAGATTGCACTCCGCGCTCTTCGACCGTTCCTGGCTCTTGTTTTAGACTTGCTTCTAGAGCCTGTAGTGTTCTGTCGTCGTTTGCAATATCCCGCTGGATTTAAATGTCGCGAGGGAATAAATGACGGTAGAAAAATTTACTAAAATTAAATCAGGTCCTCACGAAACTTACTAAAAGTAACTGATGCTGAAGGAGGAACCCCAGGACGAGAGCCGCCGATACTTCGAACAGAGTCTGTTCTTCTGAACCAGAAGAAGAACAGTCTGTGTCGACTGTCGAAATATCGGCGAGTGTCGTCCTGAGGCCCTATTAACATTTGCTCACCGCTTTACTGGATTTTCTTCCTAAAAGTGTCTGAGAGTTACAAAGGCTATGTTGATAGAACTTCGGCGTAGAATACCCATTTGAAGTAATTTAAGTGCTGGCCGTCGGCCGGCACGTCCGGCGCCAGCCAATTCTAGTAGCAGGCGACGTCAGCCGTCGTCATCACAACCATTCTGTGCCACACAGCCAGCATTGTTACGGTACATTAAGTGTACCAGCTTCGGCAGAAGCTTTCAATAGAGGAAACATAAAGCTTTCTAGCCTGGTATAAAACATGGACTCCAGGCAATGTACCGCGGAGAGTGCGACTTCTAATCGCACCAGAGCTGCAGCGTATCAAATGCGCGACAACTATATAGTTGGCACTTCACAACTATACAAGGGAGAATGCATGTTTTAGACGATAGGAGGTTTATTCAGGCTATCTTTGTCTTGAAGTCAAACTCCTTAGGAGAAAGCTGTAAACGCACATGAACGTATCCTACGTGTGAGGTAATTAGAGGATTCGAATGTGGCGAACGAGGGGGGCAGGGGGGGGGGAGTACCGTTTACCGAAAGAAAGAAAAAATAAGAAAGAGGGAGCGGTCTGCCTGCCGAGACGGGCGGCAAGTTGCCAAAGAGACAGAGGGGGGGGGGGGGAAAGGGGGAAACGAAAAACGGGACACACCAACAAGACAGACGACACATAGCAATGATCCGTTCAGTGCAAAGTTCGGTGGCTGTGCCATCTGGTGGTCAGTTCACTATAATAACTTTCACTTTGTCATATTTGTTACAGCAGGTCACAGATTTGTTGGTTACGTTAGTTGGTCGCAGGTTTGTTGTTCACAGTTGGTACAGTTCACAGTTGGTCACAGGTTGTTGGTCAGGCATGTCACAGCGTTGTGTATTTCTTTTAGTGTGATAAAGAATAGTGGTTTGTGCATAGGTCAGTCTATCGTCCAACGTCGAGAGGTTGCTTAGCGATATTGTACTGTCAAAAAATTTAATTGCAAGCATTGGTATTAATCAGGCGGAAATGTTGTAAGAATGATTCACGTGACAGCATAGACATAAAAGTCGTACTAAACACAAACAAGCACATTGTCGCGTTTCACAGGCAACATCAACGAGAAAAGTAAAAAGGCAAAAGCGAACTCCTCTTACGTATACGTATACGGAGCAATGACGCACCATTGAACACAAAATACAACGCCAGCGGCACGAAACCGAAACCTGCCTGATACTTTACTCACAAGGGACGAGTCACCATAAAATGTAACAGTTGGATATTTTATGTTGTATGGCGCCTAGGGTCATAACGACGCCATAGTGGCCGGTTCGCATATTAATCTTGCGAGCAACGAGTGCAGAAAATGGCGCTATGGAGGATTCGAGGGTTCAACAAGTTCCGTGGGGATCACGCAGCAGAATGTACTCACCACACGTGGTGCAATATTCACTGTAAGGCGGTAACATCAAGGTAAGCTCTCATTCTCCTGATGGCATTCAGACGATGCGTGGCTGATCTAGGATGTACTAACCTTTCTTTGGTGAAATTACACGGCCCCTTACGGCCCTGACCGCACTCAAGTTTGACAAAAGCAGTGCTCCTCTATGGGAGACTTTGAATTGATGGAGCACATGATCGACGAATTCGTCTGAATCAGTAACGGTAGACTCCGAAATTAGGCCATGCGCTTTATCAACCTTTGGTCGACTTAACGCGCGCTTGATAGTGTGATGAGGAGTAGTGAGTGAGCAAGTGAATGAAAATAGAAATAATATCGCGAAATTGGCAATGTGGGCAGGACTAGACAAATTGCAGGAGCTCGATGCTCAAGTTGTCGTTATTCCGTAATGGCGCGATCATTGCTTCAGTTCGCCGTGGTGACTCGTCACGAGCTTACGTGCGAAGTCCTATCAATGTTTTGTTCAGAATTCCAGCCTGCCCCAACGGTTTTGACGTGCCGTTGTCTGTCGTTTGTAGAACCCCAACTTAAGACATGACAATAACGAACGTCGTGTTCAGTTTAGAAAAGAAGAAGACGAAAAGAAAAGCTCCGTTCTTGGCATTGTATTTGTATAGTGTATTAGAAATAAAGCCCGTTAGCTGAGAGTAGCAGCAGCAATTAGCATCCCTTCCGGGCTTCTGTCTGCTCTCTGCACGAGACGCTAATGCGGTAATGCCTATTTCTGATCTGCTGATGTTATTCTTTAGCTCTGCTGGTTTCGAACCTGCAGACTTCGGACAAGAAAGCGGACACTTTACCACATAAATCATTTAAAACTAATTGTACGAATTTCATTGTACCAAATATCCATGTTTACAATCACGTTTGTGTGGGCTTCGATTTTTCTCATTTCCCATTGGTACATATGTTTATATGTAATTACCATGCACACATCTCGATATACAGGGTGTTTCACCTAACGTGATAAAAAATCGTACAACAAAATCTACTTTTCTGAACATTATGGGGTCAACGCTATTTATCTCGGGGGATATTTTGCCATGACTTCTAAGCACTTTTATGAAATTTAATTCCCTAGTAATTGAATTTTCCAAATTGATATCCGAAATTTGCCAAGTGAACCTCACATTTCTTTGTCTTTTTTTTTTTTTTACAGAAACAAAAAGCGCACGTCGGATTTGCCCCATTGCATGGCAAAATACATTCCCTACTATACTTTGGTAATAGCTGCAAAAAATAATTGCGAAAACCGTTCGCTTGGAGGGCGCAAAGTGTCGGCCGCGCTCACCTATCCGCAAGAAGCGATGCCAGGAGGCCATGTATACCTGCCCTTTCACTTTTTTCTTTTCGCTGCTAACGACAGCATGGTAGCGACGAAAAGTCATCTGAAATAAGAGCGAGAAGTAAACAGGAAGGGGTGACCGTTTTTCTTCCTACGCATTTTGTGTTAATTTGAAGAACTGAGCTCGGCCGACAATTTGCCACGATTTGATAATTTTGCAGCTCTTACCAAGTAGTAAGGAACGTATTTCACAGTCCAATGAGGTATGCGACGTGCGCTTTCTCATGCTGTCATATAAACGTGAGGTTGACATGGCAAATTTCGGAGGCCAATTTGGAAAATTTTTATTTCTCGCCAATTTACTTCGATAAAAATGTTCAGATATTATGGCAATATCTCCTCTGATATAAATAGGTCCGACACCATAATGTTCAGACAAGTAAACTTCTTAATACAATTTTTTTATCACGTCACGGGGAAACACCTTGTATGCCAGGGGTGCCGAAATGGCCCGCCCTAGGTTGCCATGCGGCCCGCGTGGCCCCTCAGCCATAAAAAAATATAAAGCTTCATGAACGGTCGAGGCGTTATCATTGGGCTCTGTACTCCTGCAGTTTATTTTACGTTAATTACCGATAGAAAACTGTTGCTACTGACCTGTAACAGCCGATGACTCCTTAACTATAAGAGACGAACGGGGTCGGTTGGCACATGAGAACAGCGAAGACGACCATAGTAACACAAGGACGGTCAGGGAACGTCGAACTTTCAACTTTTAATCATAATCAACCTTTAATCATATGATAAAAAGTTCGACGTTCCCTGTCTGTCTGTGTGTTGCTTTCGTAGTCTTCGCTGATGAATCTCTAAACCTGTCCCTGCGTCTGATTTTTACTTGATTCATATTACTAGTACATTTCTACCAAGTTTTCAGCAAACCCTACATGGTCGATTTGTAATATTGGTGTCCTTCAATGTCACCAGAAACGGACGGTTCAGTCGCAGGCTTGTTGATCTCCCGAGTGAATTCGAGCAAAGATTCTTCGAGTGCAGGACACTTGAAACAGAGCTTTTTGGCTTGCCGTTTTCCGCAGTTGTTGACAGCACAGTAAATGGAACTGATTGACCTGTTGTGCGACGAACCGATAGGAACGTGTTCGTTGAAGTTGCTGCGGCTTCGTTTTATTCTCACGTTGGGGGAAAGTATCTGAAGATACGCATGTCGTCACGGACAAGCCTGCCCAACATGTGACTAATAATAATAATTCGTGGTTTTACTTCGCGAGCAAACTGTGTCAACATACGTCTGCGAACAGGCGCTGTCTGTGATGAACCTGAATAAGAATGCGTTCACAACTAATAAACGGTCACGTCAACGCAGTCCACACGATTGCAATTACGCAATCACTTTCACAGAATGTTGGCGCAATAGTTGACAACAAGAGGTGCAAAGTTCCCTCATGAAACATCAAATAAAAAGGATTGCCGACCCTGTGATTGAGCAACGCGAAGTAATAGGTTTCTTGTCGTTTTACGTTCGGTGTTTTGTCATCTATATCAGAAACAGACTACTCCAAAGCCGTGGTATGCGGCCCGCGTAGTTCCTCCATGGCTCAATGCGGTCCGCAGACACGAATGAGTTCGGAACTCCTGCTGTATTCCTTGTTGCTATACCTCTTTCAAGAAATGTACGAACACACGCACATAGGACGCATCTAGTCTGTTCCGGTCACAACTCAGAAGCTCTATCTTCTGGCACTACCACTTCTTATCTTGTTATAATAAACTGGGCGACGATTCTCGATTTCTAGCTGCATGGTAGCTCTCTTTTCCAGCTCCACCATTCGTAATGTTGGTCTTTTTTTTCTCTTACGTAACTGAAGACGTCCAACTGAGTTTCGTCCCAAGTATCTTCAGAGGTGATCTGATGGCACCGTATGTCACCTAATCCACCGAGAGCGTTCTTGCGTACGAAAAAAAAATAATAATAATAAAGTTTAAGCCCACGTGGGCGATGCCGCCACGGTGCAAAATATTTTCCTGCTACCAGGGCAGCACTCAGGGTGCCAGCCCTCTGGCACTCGGAAAGGGCTGTCGGTGACAGAAGAAACGCGTGACTTCTATTAAAGCCACAGAGGCTGGCCTCAGTCGCGCAAAACTCGGTGGCATCTTTCGTTTGCTACCGGATTAGGGTGTCGCGCGCAGCCAAGCTCAAATGCAGAAAGAGCGACCCCCGGTCCACTTCATGAAATATACATTATAAAGTCAGGATCTGCTCTCAAATGAAACGTCACTTTTGGAATTTCAAATTCACAGAGTAGAGGTCCTTCTCCAGTCAACTATGTAGCTTTCCAGAGCCTTCGAAAGACAAAAAAAGAAACAAGAGCAAGGCACCGACAAAGGGAGATATACTGTGTCCAATTTCATTTTTGAGCCATCCATTGCTCTTTCTTCGTCGTGTCGTCTCTCTGTCTTTCCTTCTTGCTTGAGATAGACGTATATCTAGCGACGCAACGAAGCGGATGATAATCGCAATTTTGACGCTGTATAACTAGCTACGTCTTGCACCTCTTGCGGAGGAAAAATAGAAGCACGGACGACATGCAGCTGAGTACTGAAAAACTAGTTCAGTGCAAGGCTGCGGAATGTATATGGTTGTCTGTGTAGTGAGTTAGAAAGGATGTCATACAGAGGCAAGAAATAGAGGGGTAAAAATTGAATAGCGTGTTACCCGTGTTGCGTGTTACACCAGTCTGAAGGCGGCGTGACGGTGTTCTAGTTTTCTTTCGTTTTTCAACAACTGAGGCGCGTCAGGTTATGAACTGACAGAGATAAAGGACAACAGTGCGGTACCGGGCTTCCATGCGTTTTGGTTGAAAAAAAGAAAAGAAAACTACTGATTTACAAAACCAAGGATCTGCTGCGAATAGTTAACGATCGAAAGTGTAGATCAACACAAGAAAGTATGCCCAAGAAAGTATGCCTTTCTTTCACCCCCAATGTGAGAGGGAGAAAGAGCACACTATCGCCTCTCGCATCCTGGAAAAAGATTAAAAGGAAACAGAAAATGCAGGCCAAGATAAGGCCAGTTCCGATAGAGTCACCCGATACATTTGTTGTTGTTTTGTTTCCGCAAGTTAAAGCTCATCTTCGACGCATGAGGCGGCACTGTGCTCCTTCCCCCTCTCCCGTTGGGGATGAAGGAAATACGCGTCTTCTAAGAAGCGCAATGACCACAATAAAGAAAAAAATGGCGTTCCTTCACGAATTTTTTACGGGCGATCTATCGAACGGATTTTTGTTCTGAAAACGGCTACGATATCAGGTGACCGAAAGGAACAGATGTTCTCATTGGGACAACTTTGTAGCTTTTATAATTAAAAAGTTAATTAATGAAAGTTAATTAAGACATTGCCTTTGGACTTTGCTAATGCCCTGCTAGGGAGTGCCCTTCAGCATATGCTATATTGCAATTGATTTCATCTTGGAAAAAGTGTTATATATATTTTTAAAAAATCTGTTCACACTTAGGTGGACACCCTGTATATAAAATAAATAACTAGAGTAGTTACGATTGTGCACTCGTTGAAAAGCAATGACAGTACGATGACAGTATTACATAATTATATCAAGGTTAAAAATAGTGGTACGAACTAGTACAAAGAAGTGTATATAATGCAAAGTTTTGTTATAAGTTTTCCTACGAACGGTGTACTAAAAATAGTGTCCTAAATAATATAAAGCACGTTCGCAAGCGTAGTGTTGGCGGGTAGCTCATCACTGAGAAAAATTGGCTACACCAATGCCCATTCTGTCAAACGCGTTTCGATGCTCTATGATGCGTTTTGATGATGATGCTGGAATAGGCATCGAAACGTACTATTAAAATGTCTCCTTCTGTTACGTTAGGCCAGTGTTTCTGTTAATACCACAGATGGGGAAGTTACTCGACAAAGAAAACTCGTTACCAGTTAAGTTACTGTGCAAGAAATGTAACTGAGTTACTAACGAAGTTACACGTAATTAAAATGAACTTCAAGTACCTAAGCTACGTTAAAAAAGTAACGAGTTACTTTCAAGTTACTTGCCCGATATATACTTTTTAGTTCTTGACCTTTCTTTAGTTAGTTCAGACCTTGATCTCACAATGGTCGAGGCAAGACACTTCAAAATAGTTGTAATATACAAAACCAAACCAATATCTGATATGACGAAAGAAGCAGAAGTCTACGTTTATGCGCTTCTCTAGAGAGGGATTTCATGATTTTGATCTCGTAATAAGGTTCATGAACGGAGCACAAAGCAAATTTATGTTCTGTGAGATGTCCTCTACGCACATAACCGCGTCAAGTTTTAACCCTACTACACAATGCCCTCTGTCATTATAAATACACTGCTCATCGCTAAGATGAGCGACACCTGAGCCTCCTAATGTACGGCCAAAACATAATCTGTAGCGTTCACCGCGTAACAACAAGGGAGTTTTTTTATTTTAATTCTGTGTTAGCACTGCGAAGCGGCGTACAGCTGTGAACAGATGGATAGAAGACAGCAGGACGGTTAGTATATCCTCGGTCGACTTCAGGGGGAACTGTGCCGACATTCGTCTGGAAAGTCTTCAGAAAAGCCAGGGAAAACCTCAGACAGCACAGGCGGTGACAAGATTCGCACCTGTGTCACCTCCCAGTCTCGGCGTGGAAAGCGATCACCTTAACCACTATGCCACGGGAGCTGGTCAACGAGGGAGTCAAACGCGCCGTGCACGTATCACCGGCGTCAGCGTTGCTGTCGTCTCAAGTCACTAGGGAGGGAAAACGCAGCTCGCGATGAGAATCGAACAGAAGGAACTTTCTCCAAGTTACTTTGACAAAGTTACATAAAAAAGTGAACGAGTTCCTCTAGAAGTTACTGGAGCTCAATTGCAACGAGTTAAGTTAAAAGTTACAGAAAAAAAAGAGCAGCTTAGTTGCAGTAACGAGTTACTTGTAAGGAGTTACCCCAACACTGGTTAATACTCATGCAGTATAGCCTATAGGGCCATCGTTAGCGTTTTTTTTTTTTCGCGTAACTCTTTTTGTAATGCTATTAAATTTTTACTCAGAGCTTTTCAATGTCTTGTGAAGTCGTTTATTTATTAATTTTGATGTTGTTACTGTGGTTACACAGTTCCAGCGAACGGCAAAAACAGTCTGGCGATCACGTGGTTTTTGCACGTGAGAGTGCCATGTGATAGGTCACGTGGCCCAATAAAGCTAAGGAGGGATCTCCACACGGTATAGCTTTAATTAAGTCGTCCACTATTGCGTTAAGCCAGATACGAGATACCATCTGAGATTATCGCGTTGCACGCCGAAGCTGGAAAGTGACCCAGGCTCGAATTCCGCCAACGGCTGTGCTGTTTGGGCGTATTCCTTGGGTTTTCCTCAGATCCTCCACGCAAATGTCGGCACAGTTCCGTGTGAAGTCGAGACAGGGCGAATGATCCCCCGAGCAACATGCTGCCACATCGGCAAGCAAAGCGCTTGCTAACAACACGCCACCAAACAGCCACTACAGTGTGACATAATTGTGTCACACCGTCTTCCTCACGGTTCCTTTCGGGACCGTGGTGATGGTGATGTGATAAAGAAAAAAATGGGGATGTGAACCGGACCGGGACCGTGGACTTTTATCAAAAGTCCTTTATATATGGAGTTTGGACATTAGGAGGAGTATAACTTGAAACGTGTCATGTGACGTCTCGACTGAACGACATCCCTCGCCGTTCGTCTGTTCTTGACCCGTCCCCATCTCGTCGCCGACACCATATTGATACAAAACGTTGTTTACGGGGGAAGGGGGGATGACAAGTGCACGTTTCGTCCATGAAGCCCTCCGAGAGCCTTTCGTCCTCGAATTCGTCCAGTTCTGTAGCACATGTAGCATATCTCTAAAACATTATTAGACTCAAAATAAAGGACAGTAGATTGCCTTTTAAAATATGGTTATGTAGTTAGATCCCGTGATCTCGCTGTCAGACGCGCTTCTGAAAGCCGTCTGGTCCCCTTCCATTGAGAAAAAATGAGTCGCGTTCAAAACTGCCACTAGCTCGAGAAGGCGATCTTCTGACGAATGTACCTACGTGAATTCCTAAGGAAGGGAACGAAAGCGGCGGACCGAAAGTCTCATTCACGAATTCACTGGGTCGTAATGGCGGTGAGTCTGCTGCGTACCGCCAGTTTCACTATTTAAAGGTCCGATTTCCTGCTCCACTATTAAACCGTTTTTGCACTAGAACTTTAACTGGGATACAAGTAGGGGGGGGGGATATGTTTAACGCTGAAAGAAAAGAAAAGAAGATGTAGGCTTGCTATTCAAAAAAAAAAAAAACACAAACAAACAAAAAGAAGATGAAGCAGCAGCGACACAGCGAGGGTCTAGTACATGTCTTCAATATAACTTTCGGGGCAGATCTATGACAAAACAGGCTCAGTAGAGGAACAGTGTATTTTGGAAATATATGGGCGGTTCCAGACCTGTGTCTTCTTGCGGACACCGTGTTGCTGAATCTCCCCTAGCTAGCATGCTATGGGGATTGAGGAATGAAGCAGAAAACGTGTGATCAGTTTAAGGAATGACGCTTACAACGAATACTCCGAGACGGAAGAAAAAAAAAAGCAACATCGCACTGGGGTATATAGATGTGCACACTGTCATATATGGATTTGAGAAATGTTATTGGAATACTATTGCAAGCTCTACTTGCAATCTAATACATAGCCCGTACACATTCACTCTTACCTTTCAAACATTTTAGTCTGCAAGAAGTGTTTATTGCTTTTTCCGTCTCGCTGTCACATACAAAGTACAAGGCGAAGGGCAAAATGAGTGTGCCTCGAGAAGGCAAAATATCACTTACACTAAACGTACTGACATCACCAGCGTACTCATATATGAAGCAAACGAAATATTACAATTGTACGCACAATCAATTGTATGCCGTTCCCACGAGAGGCTAACTGTAACAACAATGCCATCTACATATGCATATTGATCCTTTATGGATTCTCTCCTTCTTCAAAGGGAGTCTTTTGTCGTTGCAGCGCCTTTGTTGTTTCTTGGGCGCACAATATACTCGGTGGGTCTTCGTGAGTGAGTGGCGCAACATTCATTTCGCAAACGGCCGACCATTCCTTTGTCCGAGTTCATCCTTTTGGCCGCCGACCATCGCACACGGGTAAGAAGTCCACCATCTCACGAAGAAATGCAGTATAATTCACTGGCCTTGTGTGTGCGGACGGCTATTCTTAGTGCACTCTGACGAATAAAAATGCTCGTCAAATGGCTCATGGTGGCTTTTCTGTCGTTCCACTTCCGCATTTCTTCAGTCCGGGGCAACGAATGCTTACCCTTGAAAGTGAAGGGTTCTCCAGGCAACGGAACAGCGAGCAGGCTGCGTGGCGCCAGATGCAGTGCGTTTGAATGACAGGGAGTGATCTTGTGCAAGGGTTCCGCTATAAGAGGAAGAACGAAATGTTTTGTGCTCTTTCTTTGGGTTATTTTAGTGGACGGCTTTGCAGGCACACTACAATCGAACCTCTGTATGAAAACAATAAAATAAACTAAAAGCCCAAATCGAGAAAACTTCATGTCAACGTCTGGTAAAGGTGATTGCAGCTGGTGTTCCTCGATTAACGTCAATGAAAACATGTGTAACATACATGCACGTATCTACTTTACATGCATGTCGTGTTAGCGTCGTTTTGGACGTGCGACTGGTAGAAAAGGAACAATATCCAGAAGCGTGACTTATATCTTATTACATATATATATATAATATATATATATATATAAAGAGAGGAAAAAAGCCATTAAAAGATAAGAAAAATGACGTTAGATGTGTTTGAAATTCTAACTTACAGATTAAGATGGCTTCTATGGCTGCACGTAGAAAAACAGATACTCATTGAACGATGACGACAGAACCAGAGGACACGTGTTTCGCCGTGTTTGCGGCTCATCGGCCCTGGGTAGCTGCGCATCGTTCGGGATTGGCAAGCCAGGGGTCACTCAGCGAGCGATATACACCTGGGAGGGTGACTGAGCACTCCTCAATGCCACAGTGCAAGCCAGTGAATTATAAAGAGAGGAAAAAAAGCCATTAAAGAATAAGAAAAATGACGTTAGATGTGTTTGAAATTCAAACTTACAGATTAAGATGGCTTCTATGGCTGCACGTAGAAAAACAGATACTCATTGAACGATGCGACAGAACCAGAGGACACGTGTTTCGCCGTGTTGCGGCTCATCGGCCCTGGGTAGCTGCGCATCGTTCGGGATTGGCAAGCCAGGGGTCACTCAGCGAGCGATATACACCTGGGAGTGTGACTGAGCACTCCTCCAATGCCACAGTGCAAGCCAGTGAATTATAAAGAGAGGAAAAAAGCCATTAAAAGATAAGAAAATGACGCTAGATGTGTTTGAAATTCAAACTTACAGATTAAGGTGGCTTCTATGGCTGCACGTAGAAAAACATATACTCATTGAACGATGCGACAGCACCAGAGGACCTAGAGCTACCCAGAGCTACCCAGGGCCGATGAGCCGCAAACACGGCGAAACCACGTGTCCTCTGGTGCTGTCGCATCGTTCAATGAGTATCTTTTTTTTCTACGTGCAGCCATAGAAGCCATCTTAATCTGTAAGTTTGAATTTCAAACACATCTAGCGTCATTTTTCTTATCTTTAATGGCTTTTTTCCTCTCTTTATAATTCACTGGCTTGCACTGTGGCATTGAGGAGTGCTCAGTCACCCTCGCAGGTGTATATCGCTCGCTGAGTGACCCCTGGCTTGCCAATCCCGAACGATGCGCATGCTACCCAGGGCCGATGAGCCGCAAACACGGCGAAACACGTGTCCTCTGGTGCTGTCGCATCGTTCAATGAGTATCTGTTTTTTCTACGTGCAGCCATAGAATCCATCTTAATCTGTAAGTTTGAATTTCAACACATCTAGCGTCCATTTTTCTTATCTTTTAATGGCTTTTTTCCTCTCTTTATAATTCACTGGCTTGCACTGTGGCATTGAGGAGTGCCAGTCACCCTCCCAGGTGTATATCGCTCGCTGAGTGACCCCTGGCTTGCCAATCCCGAACGATGCGCAGCTACCCAGGGCCGATGAGCCGCAAACACGGCGAAACACGTGTCCTCTGGTGCTGTCGCATCGTTCAATGAGTATCTATATATATATTTTTTCAAAGTGTTCAATTGCTTCTGTTCTGTATTATATACTTGCTGATGTAACCTCTCCCTCACACAACGGCCCCCGAGGGCACGTGAGGTATTGTCATAAATAAATAAATATCCCTGAACGCACCATTATTTCACACCGCATGGTCGACGTTTCTCCTTAAAGTCGCCAGGGCTAGTTTCAGCAAACTGTCCAGTGCATGCAACTGTGGAAAACACGGGAGCACACCATCATGCACTGCACAAGATATGCACCCCAAAGAGCTATTGAAATGTGCTCTATAGTCAAGGTGCTGGGTGTATGGGAACTCAAGAAGAGATATGCAGCGTTGTCAGCACTTGTAAACTTTATAGTGAACAGTGATATCGAAACTGTATTTTAGGACCGCGTGCTAGGCACGTGCAGCTTGTCGCGATTCTGTTCACTTCTAGAGCATGCAGATATACTGTGCATATGCAGTTCGGGAAGAGGGAAGGTTTTTTTTTTCTTTTTTGCTTTTTCATTTCTCTTATATTCTTCTTCCTTTCTGTGGGGTTCATTCATTGAGGGGTTTGTTATGGAAGTAGCAGAGATTCGTCGGGCGACGAATTCAATTTTCTGCCCCGCTCTTTTTTTTTTTTTTTTTACACTCCAACTCAACTCTCTCTCAATGTAACACCGCGTGCATAAGGTTTGTCACAGGAAAAAAACACACAAAAAAAAGAAAAGAGAGATAAAGAACGAGTTCACGAGTCAGAACTTGATGGCTGGATTATTGTGATGTTGTTAGGATAAAGTCACCTTTGTCTAGTGGAGCAGCAATGATCGTGCTTATTGCGCTGCTGAATGAGCAAAATCTTGAAATTAATCTCCTAGATGACCATGATAGTATCACTTTACCATAAGTGCGCACGTTTTCCATAGGAAGAATGTGTGTCTCCCCTGGAAGTCGTAGTCCACATCCGCATAGTAATAAACCTGCACCAACACCATAAAGCTGCACCATTTATATGAGTGTGTCGTAGAAAAGTGGACTGATATAACTGTCCGTCCCATTGACACACATGTATTTTTCCGTTTCTTACCCTCCCGTAGGACAGGACAATAAATTGCTATAGGGTCCTAAATTTTCTTTGGCAAGTGCATACTGATATTTAGATGCTGTTGCAGCAAAAACATTGAGAAGAGGATAAGTTGATAAGTAAATATAAAAAAAAATATGGAGACATTGAATTCGGCGCCCGACCAATTCCGCAACTAAAAAAAAAAAGAAACGAAAAGTACAAATAAAATATAAAAAGATAGAAAGAACACAAAAGTGTCGTAACACCCACCGAAACGTAGTCTCGCGATTTAGCCCCGTATTGCGTACAAAGGCTCAGTTCATTTCCACTCCGCTACGATCAACGAAAGCGTCGTTTGTGAATGGGGTAGTATGTTCTTCGGCGGCAAGTTTTATGCGTGGCACTGTTGGTTTGGTGTGGTTTGGTGTAGGGAAAAATAAAATGGAGAATGTGACGCCCATGAAGAGAGCCGGCTACTCCAGTTCAATTAAATCTCCAATGAAGCAAAGAAAATGATACTTGAGTAGGGAAAATGAAAAGAAAATAGCAGTAGCGTGTCACATACGTCACATGATCGTTACAGTGAAGTCACTGGCACTGTTATTTCAATTGAATAAATAGGGTTATATTACAACACTGAGAGCGGTAAGTGAAGGATGGAGGCTCTCAAGTCAACAGGCCATAAATTTCTAATGACAAACAGGAAACGGCCAGACTGTGTGCAGCACAGATATAATGTTACTCTGACTGCAGAAGATAAAGAAACGATAGCGATTTAACCAATTAAGCACTTTCCACATTCGGGTTGTCATTGGATCTTCTGAATTTGGTTTGGTTTAATGAGACAGCACGAGCCAGAAGCTACAAAAAAAAAAATTGAGAGAAATGAAATTCCCCAGGCTCACCAAAGCAAACTGCTGTTAGTTACATACTCCGACGCACTCCTGCAGGAAGCCTGGCAGTTTTGAAAGTCAGTTTCGCTGAAAACATGTCAGCTGTGGCATGAAAGTTTGCGCATAGAGACCCATTTATCTGTGGGTGATCCCATACTGATGCATTGCGTAGTACGCCTGTTATTAATGTTCTAGGTGTTGCCGATGTGTGGTCTGCTCAGGTAGCTCCTAAATTTCAGCAGACATAAGACTTCTAACTCGTGTTGAAATTGATGCCCTATCTCTGAAACCACTCCGGAGGTGAGCAGGTCCGGAAACGACTTCATTATTGGTGTATTGTTTAGCTTGTTGAATTATTATGCTAATGAATATTTACTCCAGGAGCCTCGTATTACGCTTTATTTTTTAGCTGCATAAATTTTACGTCCAAGGTGTGCCATCGGGCACTCGCACTTTTATCATGTATGCTGGTAGCTCCTTCTACAGTCAGATGTGTATCAGTAATCGACTCAGAAGGAAGTAAGGTAGAAGTATGACATATCGATCGCTTAATCTTGTAAAGACATTTCAGTCTCTATGGGACATAACCTGCAGGACCAATAGTTGATGCCGAAGAGAATTGTTGCTGTGCTGCTGTTAAAGACAGATCAAGCATGGCCTAAGTATGTTGTATGGCAACTCTCCTAGAATCTCAGCTCAACAATAAGTTAACTTAAAAACCTAGCCAGTAATACAGTAGCATTCTAATTAGGTTGGGCACTTACATATGCAACCTATTATTTGTTCCCAAAATAAATAAATCTACACGCCCTCACTTCTTAAGTTGCTTCTCGGGCGAAGGATGGCCTCCATCATGCGTAGCCGCTTTGTGTTGTATATGTATCTGTTCTGCAGCTAATGCCAACTGCTCCTGGAAGTATATTTCCCTAATATTTGTTGGTGTTACTCCTTGGTTTCCAATTTGATGCTAATTGTTGCGTCATTTCTTTGCTCACCTATTTACATCCATCCTTCGTGAGTTTGTCCGCGAGCGTCTCCATGTATTTTCTTGTTTCGTTATCGTTCCTTTGGTCCATTTTCTCAACATTTGTGGAAAAATTGGCTGGGAAGCCGCCACTCGGACGTGACGCTGAAGTAAATCGAATATTACCGTTTTCGTCAATTATACCACAAGGTCTTCAAAATATACCCTCTAGGAGGTACATGTTTATACCCTGAGGTGCAAATAATATACTTTCAGGGAGGTATAAAGATAGTATGCCTTGAGGAAGGTATAGCGTTTATACCTCAAAAGGTATGCGCCCTCGGACAAGCCGTTTATACCCCAAAAGGCATAAATTTTTCTAACAGTGTACGCGCGGCTTAATTTTACTGTAGCTAAGTACAGTAGCTTTCAGCTTCCTATTTTTCCTCTTTGCCTTCAGCATGCTCTATGACTCTCTCTGTGACGCTCAGAACAATGAACAGCTCTGAGGAGGGTGTGCTTTTTCGGCTACGATGCTTAGGAAACACTTTACTCAGAAATGGAATCATACCTCAACTGTAAATCCATAAATTCAAAGAACTGTTAAGCCTACAAAACTGCCCTGGGGTGGAAAAACAAGCCTCCACAAATTCGGTTCAGCATCACCAAAGAATTAGCTAACTGCAGAGGAGAGTGCCAGTAGGAAATCGTTAGGTCCTCATAGAGGCCCGTTTACATCTTTTTCTTCCCTTTGATGCCTTGGTGCTTTTACTCCCATGGGACGCATAGAAACAAATAAAAAAGGCCATACTGATTTAAAATGTGGCTAAACTACGTTGCAGTAGTTACAAAAATGGTGTCAACTACCACTGCGAACTAATGCAGTTAAACTAGAATTTCAAGAAGTAGTTAGGAGTTACCGTCAAACTACTATAAAGAAGTTGCTGCTGTCCATGCTGGACTACTTGAGAACAATGAGGCGTATCCAAATGAAGCCAAATCCAGTGCGCTTTTATTCATGCCCATCTCTCCTCTTCGTTTACAGGTCTACCAATTTTTCTCTCCTAAGTCCTATATGTGTGGCTCCGAGCAATCTCCCTGCAACACTACGGCGTGCTCCTATGTGCTCGCACGCGAAGGACTCGTAGGCGCATCTGCGTTTGAAGTGCAAGCTTGAATTGTGATGTGATGTGATAGAAAAAGAAGAAATGGGGATTTAAATCGCGACTGGCTATCCCAGACCAGTTAGCCGCAGTTAGTCGAAATAAATAAAAATAAATAAAGAAATAAATAGCACGAAGGAGAAAACCCAGTAGTTGGGGGCCGGGAGACAAACATCCCGAACTAGTGGGAACACTTGTCACAAACGAGGGACCAGAAAGCCTCACAAAATGTCAATCAGATGAGTTTCATAACATAAACTGCGTTTACATGGTCGCGAACGTCGACTGAAGTCTCCAGTCGACTGATCGGGAGCGTCGACCGTCCACGGTTTACATGGCAACTAGATAAGGCGCCTTCGCGCTCCCGAAATTCAGTCGACCTTACTCGCCAGCAGCAGCGCCGGCACGTCGTTAAAATGTTATCTCGGAAGTAAATATATTTTATTTTCGCAGTATATTTATTTACGAAGTGTCTTATAACGCATTTTACAGGCTTTTCGTTGAGTCTCCTCTGCCATTTTTCATTCCACAGTCTGAAACATAGCTTGGTTCCGCTGCCGCTTCGGATCCAGCTGCCATGCGATGTCTAATTCCCGAATAATGGACAACATTAATTTAGTGCTTTCGTCGGTGCATACGCATCGCGGTGGGTTCGAAGGGGTAGCGGGAACATCGCTTGCTTCCGTCGCCATGCTTGCTTTCCTCCGAGAATCCGGAATTTCGTGGGCAATATGGGAAAGGCTCGCTGATGATGTAACGGACACCGATCGCCAGGTCGACTGAACCGGTTTACATGGCAAAGCGAAGTCGACCATCGTCGACTGAACTACACCCTCCAAGCGACCGCCCTTCGCTGCGTCGACCTCCCTTTTCAGGCGACGTAGGCCGGTTTACATGAAGGAGGGAGGACGACCTATCTGGCTAGGTCGACCTTTGTCGCCTTCATGTAAACGCGCCTATAGGAGCGCTTTCAATGCAGCCGCTTGGTGATTGAATGGCTGAGGACCCAGGAGCTTTACAAGGTCAAATGGCCGGGCGTCGAGGCGAGCCAGACTTATTTCTAGTGTCCTGCGACTGTCGGCATACTTGGAGCACCTGAGGAGGATGTGGTCTGTGTCCTCCACAACATCGCACTCACTGCACTTTGGAGATGGGGGCTTGGCCAGTTTGTAGAGCAACCGACCACCATTCAGCCGACCGCCGACATTCAGTCGGAGCCTGTGCAGGAGACACGCTGCTTGCCGAGGAAACGACGAAGGTACCTGGAAGCGTAGCTCGGGGTCGACCCAGTACAACAGCGGAGATCGAGCAGATCCCCTCAGCCAAGAAGAGTTGCACATTTGTTGTCTCAGCTTGGATTGTTCTGTGATCAGATTACCTAGTTGTTCAGTTACACGAGAAATAACCTTCTACAACGTGCGCTCCTTGTTCAAGCTAGACTTCGACAACGAACTATGTTTCGACTCCTCACATACAGCACTTTTAGTTTGCAAATACGTCGCATTGTGAACAAAATCCTGGATGGTATGAAAATGAGTGTTTCACTTTGCATTGCCAACGTCCAATGGCATCTTGTGCTTCCTCTCAGTCTAGAAGGGTTGCAATGTGGCCAGAGCGCGAGAAATAGTCACATGATCTCACCCTCCCCTACGTTTGTCATGTGGCTCCTTTACTATATACAGGGTGTCCCAGAAAACATGCCATTGTATTATAATAACAAAAACTACGTCAGCTAGAATCACGCGGTCAACGGCATTTATTCGTACTAGGTTTTTGCCAACTATACTGATGAGAATTTCATATAACATAAGTTCATTTATGTAAATTTTAGCGAACTGCACTCGGAAATTTGCCAAGTAAGGGTCACTTTTCGCCAACCAATGTGAAGAAACGTCAGAGCCGAATTTACTGAAATTAATGATAATTGACAGGAGTATTGTGGGGCTACCTCATCGGAAAATATAGCCGAACATGGGCTCAATCTTGATCTGCACATAGCGATCGTTATAGCTATTTTTCAAAATTTGCGCGCTCATTCCGTCACGCGCATTGGCCGTCAACCGGGAAGCACGAGCGTTTAGCAAGCGTTACGGGATAGCGAAAAGTTCAAAATCTAGCCTATTGCATCTAACGCATTGCATAGCGCGAAACAACTTTTTCAGCGCAATCGTTGTCAGTCCGACGAAAGGAGGTTGGAAACCCAGCCCACACCGGCATCGTAGAAAGAGGTAACACACGCATGGCGTATCACATCCGGCTTCCGCTGGGATCATGCCTCCCATCTCCAAATTTCAGGAATTGTCACTTTTTCTACTGTCGCTTTGTGGGCTGGGTTTGCAACCTCCTCTCGTGGAACTGGCAGCTATTGCGCTCAAAAAGTCGTCGCGCGTTATGCTCGGGTGCTCCGAAGGGCATCATGTTCGGCTATTTTTTCCGATGGGATAGCTCCTGAATATCACTGTCAATTATCATGAATCTGAGCAAATTGTGCACGCTCTTCATATTGGTGTGGTATAAAAGTGACATTTACTTGAGAAATTTCCAAGTTGATTTCGCAAATATTTACATAATTAAACTTAAGTTACATGACATTCACATCAGGAGGTCGCATAGTTTGAACAAGTGCCGTTCACCGCGTGGTTCTACCTGGATTTTTTTTCTTTTTTTTATGATTATTATAATTCGATTACGCCTTTTCTGAAACACCCTGTGTACGCCGTTCGTAGTGTTGAAAGCACGAAGCTTGCTGTGTTTGGCGGTAACGCTACGCCCGCGTTTTACAACATCAATAACAACAATAAATGATGGAGAAGTGATGATGATGGGATGATGACGTTTTACAAACATGTATCTGCATCGGCAAAAACCATGATAACGATCACGACTATAATATGCCATGTTCCACTGCATATATGAGTACGGTGCGTTCAATTGCTTTATAGAAACTGTCTTATTCGAACATCAATTCAAAAATTCTTCACTATAGTCGTGTTACACACACGCAACAGCACCGTTATTTCCAAGTAAGCCTCTCACGTACGTTTCCTTACCCACCAAAATAAATATCTATTCATTATCCGGTTGCGTAATGACAGTTGTGAAATGAAAAACCATATATTAAGCCCAAGGAGCGACGAAGGTCAGAAGCGGATCAAATAGTGCGTTACACTGGACGCACACCTACTCTTCTGCTGGCAACAAAGGACGTCGCTTGTCCGGCGCACTTTATTACGTGGGAGTTCATTTTTTTTTTGGCTTGACCTTCCGCAACGGGTATTGTCGTGCCAAATCTTCGCAATCAATTACCCCTCAGAATGGGTTCTGCCACCAACTTTGCTACTACAACTTGTAATCGCGGGAATTGTCCCTCTTTTAGAGCAAATAAAAAGAGAGAAAACCGTTCTCGCCCTTCTGTTAAGCGCGCTGCTGCGCTATTGTATCGGGTGACGAAGTGCTGTGGACACGGTGGCATTTTGAGGCAGAAAGGGTCATAATGTAATGGCAAATTCCGCTGGTCCATCTGGAGCGAATTTTCTTGCTCCGTGGCGGAGAACATGCGCTTCACTGGTCGTTTCGGATCAACATCCCCATAATTTTCTTCGCTGCACCTCGCCTCACCTCTCGTCGGATCAACTCGCTCCTCGGCGGCGCACTACTTCTTTCATCGCCGAGAAACTTCGGGTAATTGCTGTAATTTGGATAAGCCTCACAGTGAGGACAGAAGCCCTACATTCTCCAAAAATATCATTTGTATTTCTAGGGCAGAGTGCAGGTGGACCATGGACCATGGACTAAGGACCAAGCAACTTTTTTATAGTCAGAATGCGAGAGCCGTGGTCCTGAATGTTTGGTAGTGAAAAGGATTTGTTCTAGATTTGCTGGCATCGCCTGAAGATCGCAGCTTCGTAACGCCGCTCATTGCTCGAGTACAGACGGCGTTACGATGCTGCGGATTTCAGGCAAAGCCAGAAATGCACCCCAGGTCACTGCAGTGACGGCATGAAGAGTAAACTTGTCGCAAGCGGTAACGCCACTGATCTGTAAAGACCACGTTGAGTCGCGTCCGATGAATTATGCAGCATTTTCACGAGAGGTGTTTCGTGGCATCCGGAAAGCGAAAATTTGATCCGCTCTTACAGCCATAGAGGTGGAAAGAATGTCAGTTGCCCATTGGCGGGTAGCCAAGGGTGCCATTAATAGTCGAAGAATGGAACGACCGTCACCTCGGTCACCTAGCATTGCAATACTCGTCCATCTGCTAAACGAAAGAACTGCTTATGTGGTGCTGTCAGTTTGCCCATTCCCCATGACACCACAATGAGCTGGACCTGGAACCCACTAGAAAACTAGCCTGTGGCCTGTTTCGTACACATGCACGTGCCGTTAAGCGATCAACACGTCCATCACTGCGGTATATGCATGTGTTCTCAATGACTTGCAATGTAGATTTCGAGCCGGTGAACAGTATCCATACTAACTGGTTAAGACAGACCATGTATTGTAGAAAGAAGAGAATGTCAAAGTTCTGCAGCTGTTGATGATGTTTGGTGCGAAAGGCGTTTTTTTGCACAACACCTTCGGGTGGTATTACAAAGACCAATGCAGACTTGCAATTTCTTCAAGCGTAATATGTGTGTGCCACTGCAGAAGTGGAGAATTTCTCTTCTATCAGAGTGTAAAAGTGGTGTCGGAGGACGTGAGAGGAACTTGGTTTCCTCGTTACAGAAGACCCGGAAGACGCACGAAAATGGGCGGAGACCGGTAGAGACCACGAGACTTCCTTGGCTAGGAAGCCAGTGAGGCTCTTTCTGGTAGGGAAATTTAATACGGCGTGGAACGCTCAGGACATGGTCAGCGCCTCGAGAGCAATATTTACAATTTATGAGCTATGAGGGGCGATATATGCATTGCTACGCTTCAGGAGACGAGAGGTGAGATATGCACTATTTACACTCGATGGAGCATGAGACGAGTGATGAGAACATAAAAGAGGGGTACTGTTCATGGAGGGACACCTTGGACAGATACGGAGCCTTCTTGCACCAAAAGCGAAGGGTGGAACCGCCACCGCTGTAGAAATTCGTCGCCGCCGAGTGCAAAGAGCTCTCGTTGTAAGTTATTAGTCACAAGAATGGGCAGTTGTCGAACCAGTGGGCGGCCAGCTCTTGCGTGTCATCTGCGATTCGCGTAAAAGTCACTTTCGGGCCAGTTTCTAATTTTTTTAGGAGCGGTTGACTACGATTGTGCGCGCGCAAGCGGATGCCGAGCTGTTTCACTTTGACGTAGCACCTCAATCGGGTGTCCTCCAGCTCCCACCAGAACCTGCCGTGTTTCAGATATTCTTGGGACTCCAAGGCAACAAGAAGACTACGGGCTAAGGAGGGTCTTCAGCAAGGATGTGGCAAATATGTGGAGGACTGGAAGGTTGTAAGCCACCGTCGGCTGCACCAAGGGTTTGAACTGCAAGAAGGTAGCGCTGATCATAGCCCCATTCAGGTTGAGAATGATGGTGAATAGCGGAAATCCATCGCTGCGCTTTTACGTCAAGGCGCTTTGTAGAGAATCCATCGAAGAGCCGAGTCCATGACAGCGTTCAGGAAACGGTGGAAACGTACAGGCTCAAGCTACTTGGCCCCTACCCACAAAGGAAAATTTTTCATGGTCTTGCGTGAACGACAGCTTGACGCACTTTTCCGGCGAAAGGTCCATCCCAGCTTGCGTGGGGTACTTATTGATATTATTTGTAGCCAGCTGCAAGCAGTGCAAAATGACAGATCGTGATTTTCCTGCTGTACAAAGAGCAACGACATCCGTATATACAAATAATGCCACTTTTCGGGGAATTGACAATTTTAGGCTTACCGTCATAACATTGAACACTGTCGGACTCAGGATGCTTCCTTTCGGAACTCCTTGGGGAACATTGTGCCTGGGGCTTTGGCTTTTAACCCCAATAACCTACAAATAGTGGAAACATATAACTATATGGTAGCACATTGAAAGATTTTACTCCATGTCTCGACCATTTTAATCCAACCGCCATATTTTTAACCTGTGTAGCATATGAGATCAAAATTCTAATTTATGTTTAGTTTAGGTAGGTAGATCAGGTAATTAGGTTACTTTAAGTATTTAATTTGGGTGCCATAGTATGTAACCCAGTTAAGACTTTAGCGTAGAAGTGTGTAACACTCGGATCGCAATGATTTCGCCTATTGGAAACTTAATCATGACTTTTAATGCATGATTTCAGACGGCACTGTTATGCGATGATTATCGAAGACATACGCATGCAAGGAAGAAAAATCATTATGCACGTATTGTCCAGTGAAGTACGTACGGATGTTCTTCGTCGAATAAACAAGCGCTGCCTATATACAGAGTTTATGTGACGACGTGGTCAAAGCGACAGCACTATTTTTTCGCCGTCTTTTAGTGGAGAAGCCAGAACTGTTTGTCAGAGTAGGGAAGGCATTTTTCATGCAGATTTGAAATGTAAATCGGATGCATTAACGAGCCGCGATTTATGCGCGTAGAGCCTGTAAGAATACGGAGAAAGAAACGCAAGCCAAATAGGAGTCTGAAGCGCTATGGAAGGATGAATGAATGGATGTTTTCCATAAAAAATAAAAGAAACGAAAAAGGACGACACAGAGGCATTTATTAGATCGCTAGTGGGAGCTACATGGCCAACTTTAACAGTGATACGACCCTGAATCCGTATTACTTGTGCATAGATGCAAGTCTGATGCTTGGTCTGAATAAAATCGAGGCGTCTGATCAAACGAAGCAGGAGCCTGCAGTGTCGGTACATGTTGATCGCCTGGCCAATGTCTCGCAAGGTCTTTTATTGGAAATCGCCGACCGTACAGCCAATCGAGGTCGCACTAGACAGTGTGAGAAGTATAACATCAGCAAAGCAGGCGGTTTAAACTCCGGGGACTTTACCTTTCCAAGTTCCGCACCGTGCGATCGTGGTATGCATTCTACCGGAACATTGGATGATTTCGTGCTGACGCTACCTACGTTGCATGACTGTGCGTCGTTAGGTATGGCTTACCGGCTCACGATATTTGGGATATTTTATAAGTGGATTACGAAATAAGAGTTACGAGGGTGGTTTTGTTTGGCTATGGTATTTTGGTTTCCTCTGTTCAAGAATACATATGAGAGATTTTACAGCGACAGCTGTTAAGGGCTCAATTTCATGCCGCTCTGGTCCCATATGTCGCATCGCCGAAACACCGAAGAGAAGAAACGAAGAAGAAGAAGTGGTGGTGTTCGTGTACATTTCCCCCAACGTGCCCCTTGCCAAGATACGTGCGTTCCTGGCTGAAACTTTCACCAGTGAACGAAACTCCACTTACTATAGTAACCATAAGGCATACCCTTACGGTCCTTCAACACCCTACTGCCGACTAACATCCTGAAGAATATCAACCACGGTGGAGTCCTTAGATATGATTGTACCAATGTTATTCGTCGTTTTGCGTGTCATTCTGCGAGATCACCCTGCGTCACAGAACCTCCCTGAGGTACAAGCGTTGCTAGCCATGGAGGCTATCTTACTAGAAAAAAAAACATGAAAGAAGCACTGACTCACATCATGGCAACGGCTCTTAAGTCGGCCATCATCTTCCAGTGGAACTGCAACAGCCTTAAGCCGAAAATGGGAGATTTTCGCAACTTTATTTTTCGCCATAGTTTCCCAATATTGGCATTGAGCGAACCGAGAGTAGACAGTAGCTTTGGTCTCTCAGGGTACGAGGTGTACAGTTCTCAGAGGACAGGTAACCACAGTCGAGCAATGTTGTGTGTGGGAAAAGACATACCGTGTGCCTTCCTACGATGCTCGACAGATGAAAATTTTGAATATGTAACGTGCCGGGTGCAGCTCAAGAGTACGCGTATCACAGTGACTAGTATGTATGTGGCCCCTAATGTAAGGATCAACGTGGATCAGTTTCGCGACTTTCTCCGAGGAGTTCCTTCACCGGTCATCATCTGTGGAGACATGAATGCCCACGGTGTTGTTTGGGGTAGCCGGCACACCGATACTCGGGGACACGTGCTTGAGTGTGTGATGGATGAATTTAACTTGACTGTCCTCAATGACGGTTCGCCGACATTCTTTCGAGGCCACTCCTGCCACAGTTCCATAGATGTCACCTTGTGCTCTTGTGACATAGCTCACCACATGGAATGGACTACCCATACAGATTCGTTGGACAGCGACCACATGCCTGTACTTGTTATACACCGTCTGTTCACACCTACGAAAGGACAGAGGCAAGTTCGGGTAACAGACTGGAGGCTATACAAGCTTCAGTCCCCTCGCCACATGACCTCAGTAACTACAGGGGAAGAATTCTCAGCTGCGGTGAAGGCCACAGCTGAGGCTGCAACCAAGGTTGTCACAGTTCCCGACACGTATCGTCAGGTGGACGCGGAATACGAGAGACTGCGGGCTATACGGCGCAGGGCTGGAAGGAGGTTCCGTAGGTCTGGAAGCCGTGCCGACTATCGCGAAGCATGCCGCTTACAGAGGGTCATCCGCCGTCATCTTCAAAGGTTGTCGCAGCAACAATGGAGAACCTTTTGCTCTACTTTGACTCCTTTCACACCTACAACGAGAGTATGGCAGATCATTAGAACGCTTGGGACGCCGACTACCCAGATATACCCGTTTAGAGCATTGTCTATCTATCGAAATACGGACGAGAAGACGGTGGCTAATGAATTCTGCATGTCACTTGCTAAACCGTCAGTGGCATCTGCAACTAGCGTGCATCAAACATCTGTGAAAGAGGTCACGGACACCACGTGCTTTACTCGCAATGCGCAGTGCGAAGCACTTGACTTCGACTTCAGCCTTGCGGAGCTCCAGGCTGCATTGAAATCAAGGGCTCGCCAGTCATCGCCAGGTCCTGATGGTGTTACATATAGACATGTGGTTAACTTGGACCCAACTGCTCAGACGACCTTACTGCATATCATGAACGCCAGTTGGGCTGAAGGCAAACTACCAGCGTCATGGAAAGTCTCTAGAGTGGTTCCTCTACTCAAACCCGGAAAGTCCCCTCGTGACGTCAATTCGTTTCGTCCCATCAGTCTCTCCAGCTGTGTGTGCAAGATCATGGAAAAAATGGTACATCACCGGTCATGACGTCCTCATCCAGTGGATACCTGGCCACATTGGCATACCGGGTAATGAGGCCGCAGACAAATTAGCGGACGTAGCACACCTTTCGTCAACAAACTATGTGGTGCCATTTTTCAAGGCAGACGTGAAATCGCTACTTCAGTCCATTTCAAGAGCAGGTATGGAGGAACAGTGGCAGGAAGCTGATCGCCGATCATCTCTCCTCTTCAAGATCGACCCGGATGGGAAATACAGGTTCCCATCCGGTACACGGAGACCCATTGAGACGCTGCTGCATCGTTTTCGGTTGAATGTCCCGTACGGTCAACAGTTCCTCCACAAGATTGGGCGGGCAGACTCTGCAGACTGTTCAGTGTGTGCGACAGTGAAGGACACTGAGCACATTCTCCTGCATTGTACAAAGTATGCTCCACAAAGGGCTAGGTTGATGTATACCCTCGACCACCTGGACAACAGGCGTTTCGACGTGGTGAAAGTGCTCGGACTGTGGGACCCAAGAAAGCGAGACACTGCCTTTGCGGCACTTGAGAACTTCCTTGTGAGCTGCGGCATGGAACTCATATTTTAGGATTTTGTGCGAGTGCCTCTATCAGTGTGTATCTTTGTAGTGTGTATTTGTAGTGTGTATCTTTGCATTAGTGTGTATCTGTTTCTCTGCATGTTCTAGTGATATTTATTCACTTGCACCTAGTGTACTAACACACTAATTGTTGGGGATGGGGAATGTACTTTTTTTGTTTTGGTTGTTTGTAGGTTGTTGTTTTGTTTTGGGAGTAGCAGAACTAGTCAGGAGACAAGTTCAATTTCTCCCTGGTTTTCTTTTAAATAATCAATCAATCAAGTCCAGAAAACAAGGTTTGCGGATTGGATTGGATTTGAAAGAAGATTATATGTAGGTTGTGTCGCCACAAATGGAACAAGGTTTGTTGCATGCATGCAAATGTTCTGTTTTAAGCTCTGTTTAAAATTCCAGACTACACAGTTTCACCCGACATTCTCGTGTATGACAACGGAGGAAAAAGGGTGCCGCAGTATATTCCCTCCAAGTGGGAGCGCTATCAGGAGCTGTCCTTCTTATTCCCTTCTCCTCTGCAGTGACCGAGCTTGAAACGGGCTTTCAGTAGCAGACTTCTTCATAACATTAGAAATGTCCTGACTCCGGACTGGAGCGAGCGCGACTCCGTTGAGGACAGGAAACACCCAATGATGGTGGTGGTGGTGGTGGGGGGGTGATATATTTATTACACTAAACGAAAACAAATGGGGGAAAGGTCAGCCAAACAGGACGTCGGCTTGCTATTCCGCAAAGCAAAAAATTAATGAGAAAAGAAGAATAAAATAAAGAAAAAAGACTAGAAAAGAACTAGGAAATAATGGATAAACTAACAGAAGGTGAATGAAGGATGAGATAGATTAACGACAAAGATGACAACAACAACAACAACAAAAAAAGATGACTAACAAACGGTGAAAGAATGATGAGATGGATTACAAAAGATGACTTTAAAAGACCCAATGGTTATGTGCCTAAGGGCAGGCATGGATACGAGACATAAGTAGACACGAGACGTAAGTAAAGCCTTGCTAGGTTGGGCAGTAAGGCTTTCAAGACACCTAAATCCTCTGGCTGTTGGCAGCTCAGCATGAGCTGATAGTCTTAGTGGCAGTGGTCAACGCTAAACTAACTTTGTGCAATGTTAAAGGAACAACCTCAGGACGGGAGCCGCCGATATAACAGAGACTGTTCTTCTTCTGAGCACCGTTCTTTTCATTGGCACGGTATATAAAGGGATAGGGATGACGCGTTAGATATTCATGGGCATTGGAGTAGGTCAACACCTGAGTGGATAGAAAGATTAGGAGAAACATTTGCAGGAGCGGTACTGCAAGTAATACTGCCCCGCGACCGTTCGGCCGTATTCCAAGGCACTATCCACCAAGGGGCGGACCGCGTTAACAAAGGGGCTCTGACACAAGGAAGAAGTGCAAACGTCTACTACAGAGGTAAACAACCTGCGTCCGTTAGGTGCTTTGTTGGGGTGCGGAAGGGAATTATGTGAATAAATGGATATTTACGCCAGAGGGAGGGGGGGGGGGTAGCTTGCTGTTGTTGGCCGCACTGGTTACTTCCTTTCGTTGGTTTTCATCCGTGAGCCATGAGAGCTTGAACCTCGGAATTAAGACAGCAGCGATTTGAAGGCTCTGGTCTGACATGAATCGGTCGAACCTAAAGTGAATACCATGTACCGTTACCGGTTTCGCAGTTGAACACGATACGGAGCATGTAGTAAAATCACCTTTAGACGGAGACTAGCGTCTAATTTATTTTATTTTCTCCCTCAAAAGTAGCGGTAGCGGAGGTGGTTCCGCTACTCAAAATTGTAGCGGAAATTACTTTCCCGCTACAAATAACAAATGTAGCGGAATTACACCTCCGCTGGTGAAAAAAGTAGCGATTACAGAAGCGCCGCTACAAATAGCCCCGCTACGCACAACACTGCCAAGATGTGATATAACGTAGCATTCAAATGCCCGCAGCCGCCTTGTGATAACCTCACTTAGCAGTCACGCCAGGTGCTATGGTTTACTACGCACTCCTAGCCACCAGCGAGCTGTAGACGGAGAAAGGGGACCTTGTCCTCGCCCACGGTTCTCGCGGCGCTATCTATCGTCCGAGCTGAGTTTTCGGCGTAGAGACAGAAACATCTGAGGAGTGAGTTGAATAATGCTATCGCATTAATAACAGAAAGGAAAGGTACTGGAGGTGTTCTATTTGTGAAGTGTTTCTAGGGTGCCTTGTGACTTGTGAATGCCGAATGGGTGAATAGTGTTGAACCTGTACATGAGATATGACTCACTGTCACGTCTGTCGCGTGTGGATCTGAACCCCGGTTTCTCCGTCCTGCGTCTCTTCCCTTAACGTTTCCCCACGCCTTCGCTGGACTTTCTACTTCTCTAACTTTGTGAAAGTGCTGTTAACGAGCCGTCGCCTCGTGCTGGCCGTTTCATGTTTTCCGTCATGGAGTTGGGAGTTGGGTTATCATCTTCGTTTTCACGTCGGGTTATGAAACAAAGAAAAAATAGGTACGCAGGTAATACAACTTGCCTCATGGAAGTGAATGATGCTTAACTCAGGTGGCGACTTTCCCTATTCATCATCATCACTACGTTTTTATTGCAATGCTTACAATTTTGGGAGGGAATTTTGCGAAAATGCGTTGCTGAGCCTCATATTGAGGATCAAAGTCCTGCCACTCACGTTCCTGGAGTTCGGTCCTCACCATGAGGCTCATCCCAGTTTCACCAAATTACCTCTAACAGCCGTATTGCCCGTCCCGATGAGATGCAAGCAACGACCTTCCGCTTGGATTGTATATTGCTCTCAGTGTCCTGGATGCTGCACACAAAACCGCAGTAGAATACTATTTGACAAGGACGAGATTTTGATTCAAATGCAAGCGCTCGCAACTTTCTCCAAAGGAATCTTCAAACCTTTCAGAATGCTCAAATGCAGTAGGCCGATGTACGCCCTTGGAAGGACGTGAAAAGGTAATGCATGACATCGATATCCGCGAGAAATCTCAACACAACTGGCAGTAGCAAATAATCGCAATATTAATGCGCCTTACCCTCCGCAAACGCAATTATCAACGAGGCCCATTTAACTGCGCTTTGTCCCCGGTGACAAAGCGGATAAATAAGGTCGTCACAGCCATGTCCAATAATCGTCCTCACTCGCGCCCAACACGCAAAGGGATATAAAGAGAAACATAAAACGAGTACAAAAAAAAAAAAAGAAACGGGAGCAGAAGAAACATAATTACTCCGCCTTCGTTCTCGCTGTTCTCCAATCAATAGTGGGATGGAAGCTGCTGCCATTGTTTGGTGTCGGGCCAGCATTAAAACCTCATCAGGAGAATCCGCACGTTCGATCCTTAGCCACCTGGATGTCAACAGATCCTTTCTAGTAAACAGCAAAAATATTCTGGTCGTGCTGAGGTGGGCGTCCAGCTTGGCGACTTCCGCGGAATGAAAATGTAGCCGCACCATTTTTCTTCAACTGGCTCGGAGGAGGATACGTGAGCATTGCAATCTGCTCCACTGCACACTAATGAAACGACAAGGTGTTGGAAGAATAGAGGGAACGAAAAAGGGCAAGTAAGTGACAGGGACATTAGATATGAGTTTCTCTCTCGCGCTTTCTCTTTTTGTATAGGGGTGGGCTTTCGGTCAGGTGAGTATAGGGACGGTTCTTGTAGTGCATGTACATGCTTTGTGGAGATGGCAGGACGTCGTGCTACAAGGACCGTATCTGAAGGAGGACCTTTCCTTTTGGTTTTGGGTAGTCCAGTTTTTTTTACAAGCTGGATGAAACTTGCAATCAGAGATGGGAGGCTCTGGGAACAATGGAAAAAATTTAAGAAGAAACTGGTTTCCTGCGCGGCTTTCCGGTTTTATTTTTTTCGTCGGTGTCGAAAAAATTCGCAAAATTTTCAATCACGAAAATACTTCAGGCTTCAGCTTCGTATTGCCTTTCCTACTTGGATCTGTTGTTCTTGTAATATGTGTGTATGCGTCATTGAACTCCCAATCATCATCATCATCATGTAATATGTGTGTCATTGCACCGTACATAAGTGGAAACGTTCCTGCCAACCGCCATTCTCCTATGGAACGCCGGGAATTACATATGTTGAACATTGGACACGCTCAAATCCAACACTGGGGTCGAGGCTATCCGCGAAACCGGAAAAATACCGGAAGTCACATCTGCATATGTAATAATTTACACGCCTGGTAGCGCCTTAGACGTGTCGTTAATATACAAAAAAAAAAAAAAAAAAGAACTCTGGCACTACGATACTACCCTGCGGCACTCCGTCACTAATGGACAGGAGTGCCGCAGCGTAAAGCCATCGTTGTTTATTCTGTACGTTAACGACATGTTTCAGGCGCTACCAGGCGTGGAAATTATTACATATGCAGATGTGACTTCCGGTATTTTTCCGGTTTCTCGGATAGCCTCGACCCCAGTGTTGGATTTGAGCGTGTCGAATGTTCAACATATGTAATTCCGGGCGTTCCATAGGAGAACGGCGGTTGGCAGAAACTTTTATACTTATGTACGGTGCAATGACACACATATTACATGATGATAATGATGATTGGGAGTTTAATGGCGCATACACACATATTACAAGAACAACAGATCCAAGTAGGAAAGACAATACGAAGCTATTATGACATTTCTACCTTAGAGGGGTTATTCACAAGCATTCAAAATCGAGCCAACTATTTTGCAACACGGACCAGATATTATTCCCGGTGGCCCGTCGGCTCTTGCTTCATGTTCGTGCACCGGAGAAACGCCCTTCAAAGTTTCTCCTAAGACTGAGAAATTCATCGCGTAGGAATCACACATTTTGTCATAGAAACGAGAAGGGCAGACTTTGAATTACCTCTCAGGATGATTTCTCCTTGATGTGCTTTAGAGAATATTCATAAAAAGCAAGATCCTCTGCAGGAAAATCTGAACGAAGAAGACGTTTGTTTCGATAGGAAATTCATGAATGAATGCTACTTTTCTAAAATATTTTCTGTAGAATTTCTCAAGATAATAATAATTTTTTCGGCGTTCATGAACGATAAAAAGTTAGTATATCTCCAGTGTTTTTTAATTCTTCAGATAAAATAAAATCAGACAAAACTGTTCTTCCATTTGAGGAAGTCGAAATTTCCGAGAATTTGGCATCTCTAAAAAAATTTTCCGTTTGCTAGTTCTATGCATGCCTAACGCCAGTCTTAACACTGACCTGGACGTGTTATATTTCGTATTTGTGTGCTAAACAAATAAACCCTGTATAAAAAGTTATAATACGCCATGATTCCTTCGCTAATGTTCGCTAACAAATCTTGGTTGTACATAAAAGTGAAATACTCGTCCTTTCTTTTCCAATTTTTTCCGACGAAATACGAAGCGAAAGAAAGAAATACTCCATCAGTACAACGTTTCCGGAAATTTTGCAAATCTAAACGTGTTTCGCACCTACGACGCAGCAGGAATGCACCAGCGGCATGGCCGAGTGGGCTAAGGCGTCCGCTCGTTGGTGGTAACCCAGGTTCGTGCTGTAGACTGGGAGGTGGTGGGTTCGAATCCTACCGCCGGCTGTGCTGTCTGAGGTTTTCCCTGGGTTTTCCGAAGACTTTCCAGACGAATGTCGGCACAGTTCCCCCTGTAGTCGGCCCAGGACGCATACTAACCCCACTGTCCCCCACTCCTTTCTGCTATCCTCTCTCCGTCTGTCCACATCTGTACGTCGCTCATAGCCACAGTTGCTTCGCGGCGCTAACACCCAATCAAAAAAAAAAAAGATCAGCAGGAATGCACACGAGTTGCGAACAGCAATGGTTGGAAGAATTGAGTAACTAAATCAATCAGATCGTGTCAGAATCAGTCGCAGATAGGTTCAATCTAATTTCCATGGATTTTTTATCGCTATGGGACTCGTGGTGAGATTATTTCCTAGATTTTAGAGTAGATTTTTAGTCCATTTTATTTCCTATCTATTTCAGCATTACGTTAATATAACGTGGCCGTTTGTTTTACTTCACTTTTCATCATCTTTTCCAAAAGGAATCTGGTGTGACTAGCCTAAACTGCAAAAAGGTTAAAAGAAATTAATATGTGAAGATGTATGACGAGTAATGACCATTCAATTCTTTAGAAGACTGGTGCCAGGCAATTAGACGTTTTGTGAAGCTACGTTATGATGTCACCCCACTGCCATACGTTGCGAACTAGACACTGATTCGCATTGTATACATGCATGCTGTACGCAGTCGCCCTAGAATCTCAACTTTGGCAGAAGTGTTGAGGAACATTCCTCATAAAGCAGTGAGCCATATTTGTATCGCGAACAACTGGCACAGATATTGATTGAGAAATAAAATAAAAATTGAGGCCGATTAGTGTAATTAATGCGATGACCATGCGTTGGCATTAGACGTTCGTCTTGCTTCTAATTGCTTCTCCTATGCTTCTTACATTTTTATATACTTTGACTAGTATTTTGACTAGTGGAAGGTCCTGGATCAATTGGAGAACGTTGCAGTTTAAACTGCCACACGACATGAGACAGAAATTCAGCCGCTCGCGAAACTCTCGGAGAACGCACGATACACGTCTGAACACGTCCAGAGACGAGGCGCAACTGACGACGCAGTGTTGCCAACCTGCATTCGCATTTTTTACCTGAACTGGGCGAAAAATTCCCCAGATTTCCCAAGACTGCGAGCTTGTCCGGCGGCGTCTCATATACTCATTGAACTGCCGGCGACGTAATCTTCGAGAACAAATACGAGTAAACAATTTCACTAAGAAAAAACGTGTGATAAAGTTTTATTTGCGTCGTGATTTCATGGCACGCTCAACATTTTCTCTCCTACAACAAACAAGCATGAGATCATCGGCCGTATTCCAAGGCACTATCCATCATAAGCATCTCACCAAAGGCGACTTGGTGAGAGGCGGTAAGCGGAAAGGAAAACAAAACCGTGGTTCCCTGTCTGCGAGTAGATGGGCGGAGCAAATAGGCACGCCGATCTTGAAGTACCTGCCCTTGGTGCTTGGGAAAACTACGGTACGTAGTGAGATGAGCGATCAGCCGAAGTCCTTCTGCGGTTGGATTTTCCCTTTGCTTCTGCCATGGGAAATTGTATATCATTAAACTTTCGGCACAAGTACTACGGCAGTGAAATTCCCTAGATTTCGAAGGAATTCTTTTTCCGCAGGCAGACTTCAAATCCCCTAGATTCAGGGAAATTTTGCTAGAGTTGGCAACACTGTGACGACGGCTCCGCTCCAGATCCAGCTGACGAGCTTCCACGTGACGGAGAAGAGCGAATCAACTTGATGTGATGTGATGTGATGTGAATAAAGAAAAAAATGGGGATGTAAGTTTCGACGAAGTCAAACTGGCTACCCCAGTACACTTAATACAGAAAGTTCAATCTGATGATGAGATGATGAAAACGCAAAAGGATGATGTCCAGAGACGAACAGAGATGATAATTGAGTTCAACATGTAGGTCAAAAGTTCAAGAGCTGCGCCCAAGTTAGAGTAAAGTGGCGGAATCACCGGGCACACACAGGACACATCACACATTCACCGTGTCATAGGATGTCCATAAGCCCGGTTGCATGCAAAAAGTCTTCAAGTGCCCTTAGCGCCTTGTCGGACGAAGGAGGACCTAATAGTTTCGTGATGTCGAAGGCTCGGGAGTCCAAACGAGAGAGGCTTGTCTCTAATGCCCTTCGAGCATCGACGTACTTCTGACACCTGAGAAGGATGTGTTCAACATCCTCTACAACGCCACACTCACTACAGTTCGGAGAGTCTCGCTTTCCGATTTTGAAGAGGAGACGTGCGCTGTACGGTACATTGAGCCGTAGCCTATGTAGGACAGTTGTCGTTTGTCGCGTAAAGGAAGGTGGTACTCGAAAGCGAATCAACTTGCGGGGCGCAGCCGGATTCGTTCTTCACCGTCAACCGCCGCGCTGTACACGGACACCACGGTCACCCCGCTACGACGCCAGCTTTTCTTCAATATGGGCCTTCTAATGCTAACGCATTGATATGGACATGACACCCGACAAGCATAGATATTCGACTTGTTGTTTTCTTGATATGATATCAGTTTTTCAGCCTCGAGCACCACCGATTGAGTTGTCTCCATAGCAGGCGTTCCGCGCGATATATTCAGCCTATTCTCTCTTTAACTGTTGGCTGAGGTACTATAACTATCAGAAAGAGAAAAGGAAAATTATGACCTGTGTGCATACTTTCCTGCTGCCAATTGGAGCAATTAGGTACGTCGAAGACATCTACACTTATGTCGCGCGACAAGTCAGGAAACGTCTACGGACGTTCGGTGCAGGAGCTTAGCACGTCCTCCTGAACTCACTTCGTAATAATACGAAAAAGGCTTACCAGAGGAATCGCTCTAGATTAGCCATCACATCTTGGACTGGCGCAATATATCACCACACTGATGAAGCCGGCGGAATCGGAATGCTCCCAAGTCCCGAGTCTACACGAGTATGGTTTGCATTTGTGTTTCTAATTAAGAAAGTGATAATTAGACTACACTCTGAAAAAAAAGGAGTCGTACCGACTCCTTTACGGGGGTAAAACGTCCTAACTCCGGGGTGCAAAATAACACCCCTTTTGAAGAGTATCTGCAACTCCGGGAACTACGGAGTAAAGTTTACTCCTATGGTACAGAGTAAAAGTTACTCCCATACAGCTCCCTATTTACTCCAGCATATTGGGTGTAAACGTAACTCCGTTCATGAGGCTAGCGTAACTCCACTGGGGAGTTCTTGTTATGCTACATAAGGCATAAAAGTTATGCCCTTCAAATGGAGTGCACATTACTCCAGTCGTCTCCTCACCTTGAGGATCATGCAAATAAGTGTTGTAAAACAGTATATCTAAATAAGAAACATTTATTGTGTCTCTGATACAAAATGGCAAGAACAGAAAAAGGAAGCTTTCAGTGCTTAATATGATCCTATGAAAACAACTGGTAAGATGCCACAGGTACAAGTACATTCTTGCATTATAAGGTTGCCACACACCCAATGCAAATATCACCTGGCATATACTTCCAACTCCTACAAACAGGAAACAAAACAGTTATTCGAAGTTCATCTGTCACTATACATTAACATATCAGTGCATAGGAATTTGGGATATCAGCACCCACTTTTCTGCTTTTTCATGAGAAAGCAGGGGGAGACGCGCCTTTTGAAGTGCATCTGGCTGAGGCATAAAGTGCAGTACATGTATTTTAGATTTTTCTTTTTTTTTGGCAGAAGGGTAGTTGCCTTATATGAGAAACTGCTGTCATATGTAATTCACAATTTGGAGCCTACAAGAATATCTTGCCTAAAATAGATGTGTGTATACACTTCCCAATATATCTATTGTAAAACACCTGTAATAAGATGAGCACTTACACAAGTGAAAAGGTCAGATGATAAGTCAAATACTTTCATAACTAACAATTTCTTGTGCCAAACAAACTATGCTAGGAAAATGAATGGTTTGAATAATGTCTGTGCGTGCAAAAAGTGATTGGTGCTATGTCGGTTACTTACTCTCTTGTTCATCAATAATATTCTCATTTATGAGCTGATGATTACTCTAACTAGTCCCTTTCTCTTCCTTGCAATGTGCATCCATCCTTTGTGGAGTTTTTTTTTCTTTCTCTGTCTGCCCAATGTGCCGTGCAAACGACTCGTAAATCTGAAACAGTAACAACAGCATTAGAACTCAACACTGATGCAGTGGCGGATCCGGGGGGAGGGACGGTTGGGCGATCGCCCCCCCCCTCCCGCTCAAAACAGTAGGTTTGGCAGCGGTGTCCCCCACTCCCCCCCCACTTAGGGGCTTCGACAGACAAACCGCCCCCCCCCTCAAACAACAACAACAAAAGCGACACGGACTGGATCCGCCCCTGCACTGACACCACTTGTCGTCGGCAGGATACACGTGAATGATAATACAGAACGGCGGTAATACCTACCCCATTGAAACTTACCAGTGCAGGGTACCTCCTTACCACAACCTGCACAGCTGACTTCTCATTCCAGAGCCATGCCGAGTGATGCTAGCCTTTAGGTAACTTGCCACCTTCGTCATCTGCAGTGCGTTCCATCAAAGCAAGACTATTCTGCAATGCTGTTAACATTAATTAACAAAGCGTCCTATCCAAAATACGATTTCACTTATCGTCAATTTGAAGTTCCCGTTCTTCAAAGAAGTTAGACTTCTTAGGATACAAAGGTCCACTTACGAAAAGAAACTCTCTTGAAGAAGCATAACTGTGAACAGCTACCACATTTTCATAATTCGTGTACGTAACACAGGACGCATACTTACCTGAAGTGCATACAGGACGACACTCAGACACATGATTTGTAGTTGTGGCATTCATTGCACTTCAGCACGCCGACGTTGTTCTTCGAAGATAATCTTATTCATCTTTCAGAACATCGTCAATACAAACAGTTTCAAGTTCCCGCACGACAACGGCCAACCGCTAAACGACCGCGCGATGTCAGTGTTGCTAGACTACGCAATGAAAAGAACGAAAACGGTCCAAGAATATGAAGACGCCTCGCGCTCAACTCTTACCACGGAGTAAAGCGCTGGTTGAATGGAGTTATTAGAGCATGAAAACATAGAAACGCAGAAACAGGGAGTTGCAATGGTGTTTGGTGAGAGTTAAACTGCATCAAGGGGTGTAAAATTGCCTAATACTCTCGTTCGACTCCTCTTTTTCTCAGAGTGTACTTAAAGCTCAGCTCCGCCGATTTTCGACTGCGACAGAATGGAGCCATGCTTGGGCTGTGCGTTCGTTTCCGCACAGGGAGCATACATGTGAAAAATTTTCACCCATTTGTTTGTAGTTTTTAAGAAAACAATTTTTTAAATTTCCCTGGCACGGCGGTCCTGTGGTCGGCAAACCCTGACCAATCCCGGCTTCGTCCTGGCTTAGCCGCTCTCGTGGCTTGGCTAACGCCAAACCGTCGATGCGATGGCGGAGATCTATGGGCGAAGGTGAATGTTTTGGGTGTGTTCCGTGATAATTGCTGTCGTTAATAGCCTCAAAGGTAGTTTTGCCGGTCTTCTTTAACAAGCCTTACAGGATGGCCTCGTTGTGCAACGACGGCCGTCGTGAGCGGACATTCTGTGCCCGCACTGTGCTTCGTGCTACCAACAAGACCTAACACCTAGCGTGTGACGTACTCGTACGCATTCTCAATAGCTTTGGCAGCGCACTATGCGCGGACTTGCTGCGCGTGCAGAAAGCACCACCAAAGCTATTGAGAACGAGAACGAGTACGTGCTCGAAGACGAAGTATTTCTTATAAGAAACGTGATAAAACGGTGCGGTGGTCCCCGATAGCTCGTGACAACTATTTCAGCACGATACAGCGGCCATGACGCAGTGTAAACACAAACTGGTTGCCAGGCAGAGCTGGCTAGGTGTGGCTATCCAATCCGCGCAGTTCCAAGTATGACGTCACAAGTGGAACCGCCGCCCGGTAGTTTTTCTCAAATTTCTCACGAAGGAGTATGGAAATTTGGAAAGCAATGTGTGTTTATGAATGAAGTTGGGACCACGGTTCTGAATATCACAACGTCTTCATACTTTCGGAACAGCAGCGGAGCTGCACTTTAAGCGTGCTAGACTAACGCGTTTCCGCACACCTTTCGGCAAGTGAACATTTGGGGTCAACAACAAACACGTGTATGATATGGAGCTTATGATCGCTGGTACTGCGATACCCCATTACGTGTGAGTTATTAGGCGTTATTTACTTTTAGTGCCCTATTTTAGGGGAAATACATAACGGAGTGGAAAATAGGGAATGCACGGTATTATGACAGAGAAATCAGTTCAAGAAAAAAAAAAGACACGCCTTCTCGCCCCCAATGTGCCAGAAGTGACAGCGATGGCTGGAACACCATCGCTCAATGGGACGCAATGTTTTCACGGTTGTGTTCACCACACATACAAAGACAACACTTGCTTTATTCAAGTAGCGACAGTACAATCTGTACTGTAGCGACAGCAACCTTATGATCAGTAAAGTAAGTCGGGAAGGCGAGGCACTTCACTCATTGTTGTTCTTGCCAGTGGGAACTCCGACGGATGTGCACTGGCTTCACGTACACATCCATCGAACCGTTTTCGTCTCTTACCCTTGATATCGCGTTGTCTCCCTGCGGGGTCTTCTCAGCTTCGATTCATGGCCTTTCGCTTCGCACTGCCTCACCTACAAGTTTTCTCGTCTTCTCCTATTCACGGCACCTGCGGCTTTTCGTTGTGCTTCACTATATATGTGAGACGCCGCTCATGAGTAGCAGCTGCGCGATGCGTTTTCCATTTCAGATGGCGTGCTCGCTTTGAATGGCCACCACATTGTCAGGAGTTTGGTACATTGGCGCCAAGCGCACAGTCACTTGTTAATTTCCCTCTCCCTGCGCTGCGATTGACTACTGTGCCGGTCAATAGCGTTGCTGCAGGTGGTGTGATGTCATGTGTGTGTGATATGATTCCTGGCATACACTGTACCACGTGACGCTGTGACGCCATCTCGTAGTAGTTTCTGCTACGCTCTCCATAATCACCGTCAACGCTTCAAATTACAGCGCTGAAAGACAAAGAAAAAAAAAGAGAAAGAAACATACAAACGAGAAACAAAGTCAGATTAGATACCAGGTGGACATGGAGTAATTACTGAAAAAAAGAAAGATAACAAAGGAGCAGAATACACACATAAAGCTTCTTTGGGCTTGACAGCATCAGCCGTTGAGACTATGGTTTCTGGAAGGTCCACCCAGCCTCTAATGGTACACGAAAAAAATAAATAGATAAATAAACAGACAGCATAACGGCACCAGGGGCGTTTGAGATTAAGAGGACGATCACAGCTTAGAGAAACGAAGTCAGCAGGGTTTATAACTCTAACGTCGCCATGCCAGCACTGGACAGCTGTTTCGACCTTATTGGGCCATCGTCTGCAGTACGCAGGTAAGCACAGTTTGAGAGGGTGGCGCCAGAAGGCAAGGAAGTCAGTAGGGGTTAGTAAGCAGTCACGGAGAGGTGGGCAGAGGTATAAAAAATTATGGAGGGACATAAACCGGGGACCATACAGCCTGAATGAAAGTTCTTCTAAATCAAGTTTGCGTTTTAACGGTGACGCACTATTTACACGGGGGAAATGCACACAGATAGAAATGGCAATGAAGTGAGAAGTGGCGCAGTAGTTCACAAAACGATTGAAATGTCCCCAGGTGACTGCGGAGAACAACAAGTAACGGCAAAGGAATAGGGGCCTAAAGCGTCTGAAGCAAGCCGATGGTCGTCAAGAGATATGCAAATAATCGGAGATACCCACTTTGGTTGCACACCGTTATGGGGGACTTAGAATCGCAGCCCAGTTGAATTGATTACTGCTGGTGCTAGACCTCTGGGATCTAGTACATTGCCCAATGGACCATCTTTCTTGTAGGTCTAGTAGAGTCGGCAGTGAACCTCAACAGTGGCATTAACGGTCTGCTCTTTTTTGCCTTTTTGAAATACCTATCTACTTATCCAAACCTATTTACACGTCGCACATGTTCCTCCAGACATCAATCAATTAACCTCTAGCAATGCATTTCTACAAACTACCTCGAAGAGAATGATTGATTCTCCACGGCCTATGTCTTAACGTTGCAGGAACACCCTGATTTTTGCTCAAGATGCATCAGCGAACTGTCCCATTTGCCGATGTAGAAGCGCATAATGGCATATGCCTATTAAACTGTCAAATATACACTGATCCTCGTTACATTCTCAGACGCCGCCTATCTGATCCGGGATCTGTAGTCTTCACTTTGGAGACATTACTCGGCGCTATACAGCATCCCCCACAGTGGAGTGTGACGAAAGGAGCTGCTACTTCCTGAGAGACACAGAGCACAACGTCTGAATAAGTGAACTACACGAGTAACGAATTAGTCTGAATCAGTGACAAATCACGAGTAGTGTTTTTTACCTCTACATTCCACTGTTTTTTCTTGTTCACGTGTCTCTCCCTTTCTCTCTGTTTCATTTCTCCTTTTTTTCTTTTCTTGCAGTGGAGCAACAAGTCGGTCTTGTCGGTCTGACCTCTCCCCTTATTACTCCTTTTTTTGTTCAAATAAACATGATCCCCCCCCCCCATTTCAAATTCTAGGTCTTGTATGCGAAGCCGACTGACAAAAAAAAAAAGAGGTGTACGTGAGGGAAGCGGCGGCATTAAGCCATGAAAGACATCCCCTCATCACGTATCGAATACCTAGGAGGCCAAGAACACTGGAATAATAATGCTCCACCGATTCCGGCTGAACGTTATCCTTGGCCACACTTTCCGGCACCGTATCGGGGTAGCTCCCTCGCCATACTTCATCCAGTGTAGAGCGCCAGGGGACAACGATCGCATACCGCTCAGCTGCGAGAGATCCACACACGACGTGAAGTGATATACGGGGGGCATTGGACAGACACGGCAATAGTTCTTCTTATGACATCAACCAAGTACTCGGTGACTGGCCAGTAGTTGTCTAGCGGCACGTTGTGTTCCACTGTGCGATTTCCCTCCTTAGGGCTCTTGTGGGCACACATCATTTTAGAATTCTGATGCGACGCCCTAAGCGTGCAAGAGTAGCTGGCCCAATGCAGAGTTGGGCTAAACTCTCTGCATTCTTGTTTCCCTAGACCAATCAAGCAACCTGCAAATTCCAGTCACCTCAGCTACGTCATCCTGGCTTGTGGGCAATACCACCATGAGCGTGCACTAATGGAAGTCTCTATGCATGCAACGCATTGACAAGCGGCCGTACAACCTAGCGAAAATCCTAGGTCCGTGGTCGAACGCTGCCCACCAGACGCAGGGCCTTCGTCTTCTGGCGGAGTACTTGTGCTCCATCGGTCTGGCGACGGCTCTTTGAAAGTCCCCATCATCATCCCTTCATCCTCTCCCAACGCGAAATAGGGCAGTGTACCGCCTCAGCGGTGGTGAATCGCCCACCCCATCACCATCCAATGTATGTGTGTGTGTGCAAATTCCAACTGATCCTGCCTGCCGACAAAAGGCCGGCCCGCATGGTGCGTGTTTCTGTGAATATCGCGCTGCGTAAAACTCTGCATGGCCACGCACCGTGAAAAAATACGCCTGTCAAACCGCATGGGGCGCAAATCCCGCTGCTGCGTGCACAACGGGTTTAGCGTATGTGCTTTACGAAGTGTTGGCAATATTCAGTCCTTCCTATTCCGTCCTGAAATGGTCGTTTTTGTATGCGTTCCTTTGTAATTGATTTGCTTTTGGTAAAATGAACCTTACACGAGCGAAAGTTGTTGTACTTGGAGATGTTGCTCTTGGAGCTTTTTCGTAAGAGCGGCCATTGCTGAAAAGGAAGTAGTATGCTGGACCTGAACCAGAAGTGACTTGTGCGCCGTGATAGGTTGCTATGGACGCCAGTGAACTAACATGCTGCGTGAAATATCAAACCTGCTTTGATGCAGTGAATCACGCGCTACGCCCAGCTGCGACGCCCTAAGTGTGCAAGAGTAGCCGGCCCAATGTAGAGTTGGGCTAAACTCGTACGTATGCGACGTACAAAATTTCGCGCTGGGCGTGAAAACTCAGCTTTTACGTGAAGCTTTTACGCAAGAAAAATGCACCATGCGGGCCGGCTTAAAATCTAGTCTTCACGTGGAACGGTCACGCACAACGAAAACGATAACGCACGCATCGTAAGAAAGCAGATAAACGGACAGACATCCTGTGGGTTTCATCCGAAAGTTGATGAGCCCCGAAGGAAAACTGCCCGATACTTAATCGAAACCTAGTTACCTCCTAGTATTAAGATTCCTTTCCCATATAGTTCATTTCATTCGGAAAACAACTTTGCCCAAAAGCGGAGGCAAGCTCAAACAGTGTGGAATTCCTTGCGTACCGCTCAACAAGCGATTTCTCAGTCTTGAATTCCTGGCGAACCACTTTTGTTCATCTTCTCCTGATGGCGCTTCTTTTCCCCCAAATGACTTGGCAAGTGTGGATGGCAGCAGAAATTCCTTCCTGGACGCCGAAATAAAGGGAAACAAAGACTCGAAACAGAAAAAAAGAAAAGAAAAAAGGAGAAGAATGAAGTGAGTGCTCACCTAAAAAGGAAACAAACAAGGAGGAGCTGAGCACACAAGAGGAAAGGTCGTAAGCAGAGCAGGAAGCGGACCGTATCATTGCTCGGGGAAACGAAAGTCACGCAAAAGGAGTGAAATAACCTCAGAAGATGAAGAGTCCTGGTCGAATATGTATCTTACACGTTTAAGGTTCGCGCACGACCGGCTGTTTATAGGTTACGACACCTTTTTAATGTAGTTTGCAGTTGCATGGATCTGTGTTGTGGCCAACCGATTGTCTAATGCAGAAACGCACTATGCTGTGTTAAAGGGGCATGCAAGAGATCGGGAAAAAAATATTTCAAGAGGAGTAGAAATTAGGCTTATACGCACTGGGACACATGTTGGCATGAAAAATACGAGTACAGCGTGCAATCCTGGTGCGCAAGAGCGCTTTCAATCTCGCTTGTCAGAAAGGACTCTTCCCTCGGCTGCCAGTCTACGACGTCACGTGATTCGCCCAATACTGAGGCCCGCACCATCTTTTTTCTTCCTTTTTTTGCGGCTGCTTTCAACGCCACCCTCCTGCGTCTGAAGCAGAGCAGTTGACCGGTCGCAGATGATTCTCGGCAGCCAATAAAAGTGCTCGGTTGATTTGACGTCACAAAACACCAGAAGGAGCTGGGGGAGATTGCCGCCGCTGCGCGCACTCTTGTTAACTATTTGTCTTAGGAAATAACGAAAATACTAGTAGGCATAGCTACTATTAGTGTTAGCAATAGTGTTGGTTTAGGTTGGCGTTTTTTTTTCTACTTCTATCTATGTATCTATGGCGCACGTACGCGACAGGAACGGACGAACGCGGACGCTATGTCTGCGTCGTCCGTCCGTGTTCCTGTAGCGTTCGTGCATCATGCTCCTCAGGAAATGCCCCATAAACTATTTTGCGTGACAGTTCCTGGAGCTTGTATGTTCATATCACGCGCACGATGTTCATATCGCGTGCCTTCCATGCTCCTTTAATGCCTCCAGGCAAGATTTGGCTGAATACTTTACTGCCTTCGAAACACACAAGCAAATCGAAAATGCACCTTTACTATCCTGGAATATAGAACTAACATATGTGCTCAAAATTGGATATCAGGTCTTGGTGGTTGTAAAAAGATAATAAAGGAAGCTTTGTTTGATGCTGTAGTTTTCGCCCTGTACAGAAATTGGGATGCCGAGAAATTCACACGCTGATCATTTAAGCTAAAGCTAGCTGACAATCGTCGGTGCAGTGCGTGTGGGAAGAATTCAAGTACTGGTGTCCAAAGCCATTTTTCTAGGCCCCAAATTTCGTCGACTGATATCATGATTTTGTCTTGTTTTTGTTTTATATATATATATATATATATATATATATATTTACCACGACACATTGTTCCGTGTTTCCTCTCCATCTACTTCGTCCGAGGGTTCCGATAGTTCTTGCAAGGCATAATAGACGTCATCTATCACGTTTCCGAGCCCATGATCTGCGCGTACCTCTTCGCCTAGAAAATCCATATCGGATACGTTTCTGCTCCTAAAATGAGCTGCCATTCTTTCCTGATCTTCTACATACGGGTATCTAGGTCGATAATTACGTAAATTACTAAGTAAAACGAACGGAGCACAATTGGAACACGTGAAATAATACTATAAGAAGAAGAAGAAAAAAAGAGTCTAATGATGAAGTGCGCATTAGCCCAACTTGAAAGGAACGATGAGCGTTGTGCTCGATGTAGTACACTTGTACCTCTACGGGCTACATCGGATATATCCGCTGGAGCAATAACTTTTGAGTGAATTCAAGGTCTTCAGTATCTTCGAAACAACATGCAGAATAAACATCGCGCTTGTTAAATTATTCTGGTTTCGCTCACAGGCGTCTCAAGTGCTTGCGACATACTTCTGAAATATGTCGGAAATAGCCTGAAACCGACAGCTCGCGGTTCATCCTGTCTGGAATCTCCAGCTGTTGCAAGCTCGTTCCTTCCGACTCTTATACTCGTACGGCATTCGGGCCACCCTTAAACACAACAATGGTACAGCTGCTTTAAAGGGCTGCAAAGGCAATACGGGCTGCTGTACCTTTGAATGAAGATTTCACCCCCCCCCCCCCAAATGTGTCGTAAGAAGTACCTAGAGCGTCACCTAACATCATCGTCAACGCTTTTCCTCTTCCCATGGAACGCAAAAGCGCAATAAGTGATGCAAACGTCGACGGGGATGTCTTACGTGAGCTTTCGGGGTTTTATTAGTCGTTTTCTGTGAATCATGTGGTAGGGTGTGACCTGTTACGATGAATCTCCTCTCATTATCATCAAAATAAAGTTGATGTTGCTATCCGTCGTTTCATTCAGATGTGAACGAAGATCGATTTTCTCCGTTTTTGTCTTTTACCTGTACACTAGAGCCGGGCAGGACCGCACACATGAAGCGTCGTGTTCGTGCGGTGTTCTTTCTGTTTTTGGTGTGCAACGTGTGCAACGGTGGCGCTTTATCATAGAGGGACAGAGGGGGGGAGGGGGAGATAACGAACAAATGGAGAAATGGTTGTGGTTCGCAACACGATGCATATGACGCTGCCACGCTTGAGCGGCGACGGGCGCCAGTTGCCCATATCGGGTTACCAGCTGCGCAACATTTGTCAGAGGGACGCCACACAGCGAACTGCCGAATTTCTGCGAACTGCACACAAAAAGAATGCCGGTAAAAAAGGAAAGAGGTGAATCTCAACAAAATGAGAGTTTGCGAACCTCTCACGCAGCAAGACCTGAAGCAATATCTTCGAATAATTCTTTTTCCGATAAAGAGACAACAATTACAGACGACAAGAAGACACCGACCGGAGCTGACGACACATCAATGTGCGTCCTAACCTCATTTCTCCCAACAAGAGAAATAACGCGATCGGAATTGCTCAATTGTTCATCGGTCCGTGGCGAAGCGAAGCTGAGGACTAGTTCTCGTCGATACGTGCATTATCCATAGCGAGGCGCGGGCCGGGCGTCCGCCGAGTCGGCTCCGAAGCCGTCGATGGCGCCCAGACGCCGCTCTGGGCTTCTTCTACAAATTGAAGCAGCCACGTTTTCTTTTCCTCTGCCCTTTCGCTGTCTTTCCTCATGAGGCAACGTCTCCCAGACGCCCGCAACGCTAGAACAGTGGCGGAATGATTAACCGCTGGGCCAGCGCAGGAAATGAGGCTCAAAGGGGAAGAGTAGCAAAACGCGAGCATCGTTCATAGGGAATTTCTTCGTCACAGGAGATGTTTCTCGTCGTTCGGATGAAGTATCGGAGGGGCGCGATATGATCACCGGAAGCTTAATTGAGTTTCTATTGTGAAGTTTGTCGGGATGTTTGAATAAATGCGTTGTTTGGTGAAGCGATAGTAATCAACATGTGGGGCGGTTGGTGTGGCGGTGCTGTACAAATGCTTATCTGTTACGACCGAGGTATATCGCTTTGTAGACAATTGTTTGCATGGACAAACGGTTTTCTACTTAACGCATGACGGAGAAAGATATGGCACCCATTCAGAAACACAGTCGCCGAACTCCTTTGTTTACGCATCGTGTGAAATGTCTGGGAGAGACTAAGAGGAAATTAACGTCTCGGAGTGTGAGGTTTTCGTGAAGACTGCAAAGTACGGCTTATGTTCTGCTATTAGTAACCACTTTTTCATCGCAGCATCGTCGATAATATTTTTCACTAAAATTTGGTGTCCTTCAAGTATGGACGCAGGATGCCACTTTAATTAGCTTTCTTTATTTATGACTGCATCTGGTATTGCCTTCAACCCTGGTCACGGTAATACCGGCCACGGCGGATGGTAACGTCATTGAAGGATATTACGAAGAAAATGCGAGTGTTAAGTGCTGGGCTCACTCGAACATTGCAGAGAGTGATGCCTCGACAAGGCTGAAGCCTACCAGGAAGGAAACAAGCGTGCTTTGGTAGGATGGAGTTTTAAAATGGCCTGACTAATGGCCTAATGGACTAATGGCCTAAAGACTACACCTGAATCAAACGCAGTGATGTTAAAAGGGGTTCGGAAGACAGAAGAGGGCTGAAAGACATCCCGTCGAAGAAGGAATTGCGTCGGGTGCACACTTGCTGCGTTCCTGCAGCAGGTGGAGCAGGCTGGGCATTGAATTGCCCCATCACCTCTGTTGCTGAGTGGGGAGGGAAGGAAGGCTGAGGTCTAAGGTCACATTCGATGGTAGACCTGTGGTGGTCCCGTATGTACGTAGGATTGTTTAGTGGCCAAGACATTCAGGACGTCTGTGATATTTTCTGTACCAGAAAAAAAAAAAAAAAGAAACGGGGGAAATTTGTTCACTGGTGAGCTCGAAAGGTACCTTCAGAACTGAAAAGTCAACCATAAAGACAAGTTCGTGAAATGTGAAAAAAAAAAAAAGTACTGCATAGCACTCCTGCGTGCTGTGGCAAGCAGTACATGGGGCAAACGGGAAAAAGGTGTCAATATTTCACAAAACTTTCCACAATAGCTTCCTCTACTCCTCTATGCTGTTGCCCCCTAGCCATATATCTCACCGCGTGGATCATGCGTTTAAGGTAAGAGAATACCGATGTAATACTCAGCGTTTTTCCGAGTCCTATGTTCCGCGCACTTCACGTTGGTGGAATGATCTTCCTCATGACATCGCTACAATTAGTGATCATTTGACTTTTAAGCAAGCAGTCCACGATTTATTCTGCTCGCCCTAGTTAATCCTCTTCTTACTCACCGTCTCACGCATAACTTTTGGTGTTTTGCTATTTTTGCCTCGTGATCTTGTACATATATTCTTGCCTACTGTATCCCATGGGATGTATAACGTGCATGACTTTCTCTCATGTTCATTTGTCTCTATTATTCTGCTATGCTCCACTCCGTCATGTTGTACCCGCTTTGCGGGCCTTTGACGTACATACAATGAATAAATAGATAAATATTAGATTAAGGGAACACCGTGCGTCCTTGGCACGGAAACCATGGCTGCCCACCATTGTTCTTGGTGCAAAGTCCTTGACTGCCCACTGTAATTGCTACGGGTTCCGGTCGAACTTTCAATCTGCAAGAATATTTGGTAAGGCCAGGAAGCATGCGAACAGAAAGAAAATAGAGGTCTGTCAGATAGCCAAATTAAAAGACAGGTTTATCACTCAATATTGGGTACACATCTTTATCAAGTAGCTGGAATCCCTGGTGCGACTGTGAGGCCAGAATTTCTGTGCATATGTTGGAAGGGGATGCATGCAGTTTGCGGTAACTATCTGGTTTCAGCTCTAGGCGGTCTGTTTGTTTGGAATAGAGCCCTGCACGGGTTGCATTCTTAGGCCCAGGCCCGGCCCGAACCCGGCCTTCCTTTGATTTACCCGGCCGAGCCCGGCCCGACACTGCATAGCCCGGTCTCGGCCCAAGCCCGAGGGATTCTAAATTTTTCGGCCCAAGGCTGGCCCGACTCCGAGAAATTTATAAGCTACCAGGTCCAGCCCGGCCCTGTACATCAGGCTGTAAAATTTGACCGTGGCTAACTAACAGAGGGGTAACAAGGGGCTCGAGCCCGACCTATAGGCTCGGCAGCGTACAGGCCCCGGCCCATAATGATCAAATGGGAGCCTAGTCCAGTCCCGCAATAAAATGGCCTTACCCGGGTCGGGACAAGCTCTGGTGTTCGGGTAAGACGGAGCCTGTGCAGTGCTCTGGTTTGGAAGCAGGTGTTTGTTCATGAAAATTTTAGTAGGCATCAAGGCGCTCAGCCTGCGCGCTAGTCAGCGCTTCTGTTGTGATGTCTCTCTTTGTCTCTTTGGTGCGCTGTTTTTTGTTCTGTTGACTATCCACCAACTAGTGCGGTTGAATACAGTTGTGGCCTGCCTTGTTCGCAAGGGTTGTGGTTGAATTGATGAGTTGCTCCTTCGTTCTGTCATAAAGTTTGGTTCCTGATTTGTTGACTACGACGTCGTGAACTTCGACCAGTACGGTCGACGACAGCAAGGTGAGGACGTGGCGACCCTGGCTCTGTGGCCGTGTTGATGTGCCGCTTAACGAACTCCGCTTTCACAATTACGAACCGTGGTGCCGTCTCATTCATCCAAACTGGCGGAAGTATCAGGTCAGCGGTGTTGCCTTAGTCAAAAGGGGCATCTTGGTCTTCGTCTCTATGGTTGAACATCGCGCCCTGTTCCAATGGGGGCGTAGCTATGAAGCGCTGAAACTATGTTTAGGTGACCAACTCTGGAGCTAGGCTATAATAACTGCATGCACGCTAGAGGAATTCAAAGTACGAAGGCATTTTATTGCAGAACGTAGTGTTTGAAGGAATAACGAATGGTCGTCGTTCCTCGGGCAGGGCGAGATAGACAGACATTCAAAGTGAGTGACTCATTAATTTGATAGATGGGGGCCATTGACGGCATTCATGCAAGAATACCTGGCGGCGTAGCAGGAACGCTACAGCCTTCTCCCGCAATCTTCTTCCGGAAGTGCACGCCGCAAACACATCATAGCCCAGGCGTTAACAGGTCCTGGCGCGGCACATTATATTCACTCCGCTCGCAAAACCGTTGATCGTCCGCTTAATAGTTTTCGCAAACATGATGGCAGTCTCACTGAAGAGCCTAAGGACGTGTCAAATGGCTTTGAGGAGTTCTTCCGGAGCTTATATACACACTCGCCTGTCAGCTGTGAACCCGTTACCTTTCTAGACGGCCTACCAGTGCTTCCTGAGGCCGATCGGGAAATCTTGGAGCATTTCAGTATTGAAGAGCTTGATAGTGCAGTGCGTTGAGCATCCTCTGGGAAGAGTGCAGGTCCTGATGGCCTCCCCTCTGAGTTCTACACAACGTTCGGGACTTGTTCTGTTCGACGGTTTTTCTGTGACGTCGTTTGCCCCAGCCTGAGTGGTGGTCAGTTCCCGGATTCGTTTGGGTATTGACATATTACTTTGGTTCCCAAAGGCTCTGGTAACCTCGCCTACCCTGAAAATTGGAGACCAATAACTCTCCTGAACTGTGACTCTAAGATCGTGACGTCCGCACTACTCAGCAGAATGCAAAGTGTGCTGCCGTCGGTAATTCACCACTCTCAGTCCTGTTCTGTGCCTGGGCGTACGATATATGGTACTTTGTCAGGCCTGAGACGTATAACGTTTCGTTCTATGTGAGTTCATCCGCTTCAGATGGCTGCGTGCTCTCGCTGGAACAGAAGCAGCACCTTATACGTCACGCAGCGCGTCTCCCGACAGTTTCCTGTGGTCAGGGGTGTGCGTCAAGGTTGTCCTTTCTCGCCAGCGCTATTTGTCCTAGTCATCGATCCCTTGCTCTGGAATATACGAGAGGCGATCAACTCAAACCGGGACTTTCCATCTCCTGAGTGTACAAATGGCTCGCGCTACTTCTTTTTCGTCATTTCCACACGGGACAGGCCTTCGGGTTCACTACGTGGTGGTCCAAAGTTTGTGCAAAACAGAAGACACGTGCTGGACAAGATGGCCGACAACGAGGTGAGCGCGCACATCGAACAGCGAATTGTCATGAAGTTTCTCATGAATGAAGGCGTAAAGTCATCTGAAATTCACAGAAGACTTCAGGCTCAGTATGGACACGATACACTTAGCCGCAGCAAAGCGTTTGAGTGGTGCAAACGGTTCCGAGACGGGCGTACATCAGTGCAGGACGATCCCAGCCGGGGCGGCTCAGAGCCCAGTGTGAGAGTTCCTGAGAACATCCAACTTGTGGAGCGCCTGATCCTCAAGGACCGACGGATAACATGTCTCGACCTGGCTCGAAAGACGGACCTTTGTGTGGGAATGCTGAGCACTATCATTCATGAACACCTCCAGTTTCGGAAAACCGGGCCTCATCACCAAAGGAGTCCTCCTGCTACAGGACAATGCACGTCCGCATACCGCGCATCTCACGGCACGCACCTTACAGGAACTTGGCTGGGAGTTGCTGCCACATCCCCCTTACAGTCCAGACCTCGCCGCCAGCGATTCCCATCTCTTCAGGCCACTGAAGGCGTTCCTTGGGGGCCGCCACTTTAGCTGCGACGGCGAGGTCAAGAATGTGGTCCGATCATGGCTGCTACGCGCCGGTAAGGATTCCTATGCTGCTGGCATCCAAGCCCTCATGAAACGCTGGGACAAGTGCATTAGTGCAGCTGGAGATTACGTTCAAAAATAAAACTAATTTCTCGCCTATAAGTTCATTTTACTTTTGCGAAAAATGAAAAGTCCCGGTTTGACTTGAACACCCTTCATAGATACTAATACTCGTATCTGAGGATTTCCCCTTCCTCGTTCCGGCGAATTGAAGGTTGATGCCTATGCAGATGACGTGACTGTCCTTTTACGTGATGTGGGTTCTGTCACCGAAGTGCTGCGCGTCTACGAGTGTTACGTGGCTCTGTCTGGTGGGCAGTTCAACAACCAAAATTCTACGCTCATGCCTTTTGGGAGCTCGGTGCCATACGTGCGTTTTCTTCTACGACGCTCTACATCGCTGAAGGTCTTGTGTGTATTCTCTGGCAACCGTGGCCCTACAGCTGAGAACTGGACAAGAACTCTCGACGAACTAGCGGCGAAGTGTGAAAGCGCGAGGTCTTATGATCTTCGGTATCGTGAGCGGGCATATCTTGTCCGTAGTATACTCTAAATCGTTTCACACCTTTAAAGGTGTAAAATAGGTGTATTAACAAAGATCACACCCCTTTCACACCCTACAACTTTGTTTTGGAAGTTCCTGAGGGTGTAACAATGGTGTACTACACCCTCAGGTGAAATATGGTGATAAGTGTGTCGCCTGGGTGTATAAAGGGAGTATGTTTATTTATTTATGTATTTATGTATGTATAAAGGGAGACAGAACACATACATGACAGTGCTCATCATACTCAACTGCAGTTAATGTTTGTATGAGAAAAATTGTATCAGAGTTAACAACATATATGCCAATCTCAACGAACACGGATAAGTCCTCTTCGGAAGGTTCTTTTGCAACAACACAGCCAACAGCAAATGTGTTATCATTACCAACTGCACTTTTCACGTAGACTATAGATTCTGCGTGAATATCACGGTCATGAATGTAACTCTGAATTGCTTCTGGGGCATGTTGAAGTAGTATCTCCTTGGAACCATCAGCAGATGTGGCATTTCTGATGAAGGGTTGCGACCACACATACATTTGCTAAAATTGATGTCATCTTGCTAATGAAAGGGTTATGTTCCTAAAATTCCGAGTTTTTCTAGCAACGTCTTTAAAATGCTAGTGTTTCCCTTCGAAACGCATACACCATAGAGCTAAGAGAGGACCAAACATCCTGATGAGTCGCGGTTAATGAACAATGTAATGCATTTTACAGGGGTTAGATATTTGTGGGTACCACACTGCAAATCCTTGAAGAAACGAATAAATGCAACGTTCTAAGTGATTAACATGCATATGGGGGAGGTGCCTGCTCATGAGAAGGTCTACAACTTCACGAAATGCTATACATCGGCTATACATACATATGGAAAAAGCAGTTCAATAGAGGGAAGTTCCGATAGTTGTATGTAATTAACTGTGAAAAGCATTGAATGCTTTTTCCGAGATGAAATCAATTGCAATATAGCATATGCTGAAGGGCACTCCCTAGGGGGGCATTAACAGACTCCTAAGGCAATGTCTTAATTAACTTTCAATAATTAACTTTTTAATTATAAAAGCTACGAAATTGCTCCAATGAGAACATCTGATCTCTTCGGTCACCAGATACCAAAACCGTTTTCAGAACAAAAATCCGTTCGGTAGATCGACCGCAAAAAATTCGCGAAGGAACGCCATTTTTTTCTTTATTTGGTTTATTGCGCATCTTCAAAGCATCCCCCAGTGTCAGAGAGTGAAAGAGCACAGTGCCGCCTCATGCGTCGAAGATTAGCTTTAACTTGCAGAAACAAAACAAAAACACAAATCTATGGGGTGACTCTATCGCGACTGCCCTTATCTTGGGCTGCATTTTCTGTTTTCTTTTAATCTTTTTCCAGGACGCAAGAGGCGATATTGCAATTGATTTCATCTCGGAAAAAGTGATTGGTATATTTTTAAAAAATCTGCTCACACTTAGCGTGGACACCCTGTATACAGCTGCCATGCTTCATCGCCATGCACAGCTACCATGCCATACATGATTGTCTGTTTGTCGGCTGTGCATGTTTGCACACATATTTAATCACCTTGATGTGCATACATATATGGACCTCAATGTGATTATATGCAATATGCTGGTAATTGTGAATACACAGTTACCAGCATATTGCCACGAACCCAGCAGTTTTATTCAGCGTTACATCCTTTACACCCCAATTGCCATGAGGGTGTTAAAATACACCTTAAAAGGTGTGCGCCATGAACATTTTGATTTACACCCTTTAAGGTGTAAAACGATTTAGAGTGATCCTGTCAGGCCGCCTGTGGCATCTCAGCCATGTACGCATCGCTCCTCATTCAGCTGTGACCCGGATAGAAACATGCATTCTGTCCTTCTGGAAGAAACGGAGGGGACCGATTTCTCGAGCAGTGTTCGCTTTACCTGAGTCTCACGGCGGGATTAACCGGACGGATTTCGGCCTTATGAACCGCGGTATCGCTCTCAACGCGATTTTGCGGACCCTCCTTTGCGAGGAAGACACACAAGCGAAAGTTTTATTACAATATTGGACACACCCCCTTGCGAGCCGTTCTGCTACAGCTTCCATACGCCGGTCGCCAGTAACGCCCCGGTGTTTCCATGCAGCTGTTCACGCGTATCATCGGCGATTGACAGCACCATCCTATTTGCCTTCGTATTACACAGCGCAACGAGCGGCAACTACCGAAGGCGGATTGACCAAGCGTCTGCCGTCCCTTCGACGACAACTGTATCTGTCTCGCTACCACGAGCACCCCGTGACGTTCTCTGGTCCTTTGCTTGCTCTGGCCACTCAGCCTACGCGTGGTCGCCTTCATTCGTGGGGCATAATCTCAACCGATACCTGCCATTACCGCTGCCAGCGCGAATCTATCCGGCGTGTTCTGTTTGACTGCCATGTTGCACGTACATTCTGGCGCTTGGTCAGCCGTTCAACAAATATCTGTTGCCCCGTAGAGTTTCATCAACGGCGCGCAACCGACTGTTCTGCTAACAGCATGCGGGGTGGTAGTGCTGTGGACGGCTCGTTGCAGAGCTGTAGCTCTGCGTCAACGCAGCAACACTCCCCCCTTTTTTTTATTGGTGAGAAATGTGCGTGTTCTTCTGACGAGCGAACTCCGATGAGATCTTTTCGCTATTGGAGAGGATGAGTTCTCACGCAGGTGGCGAGATCATCCTTTCCTTATCGTGAGACATGGAACTGTGAGCATTGCTGGCTTGCCTCCATCAATTTCATTCGCATCATCCCATCCGATTCTACCTTTCATATGCAAATATTTGCCGGAATGACTGTACATATTGTAACCAGAGATAGCACTGACTGTAGATAGAGCTTATACATATTGTAACTAGTGTGCCTCTCACGAAGTTTTTCGCGCATGTTGTCGTCAATAAATTTTCCTATACCAAAGAGCATTGTAGGGCAACACTGTAGGACGCAGATCATACCTTGTGTGGTTTTCGTGTTGTGTAGGTTCCTCGAGACCCAAGCACTGCACTTGTATGCTTCATCAGCACTGCCGTGTGAAGACAGTATGTCTTACTGATGCTTCCACTTGTTTTGAGCTCCATTTGCAATAAACGTGAACGGCAATTTATGTAGGGGAAGCCAGACCTATTAGTCATGTCGCAACTGTTCTACAGCTTTAAACTAAACCTTAGGGAAAACACAGTAGAGCCTGGCGCCTTCATCAAGCGCTTAAGCATATTAATTTCATCTCTACTTCCACGTCGCGCTTCCACTACTACTGCGGTGCCAATATTGCGCTTGTTATCAATTGAGCTTTCCAGTTGAGCGCTTCCGAATACAGTGTTGCGTAGGCTACACCCCACTAGAGAGGCTGCATAAGTGTAGGGAGCAATTAGAGCGCCGTTATTACTGAAGGGAAACTGCTGAGCAAAGACTGCGTTCGCGGGTGAGGAAAGCGACAAGGAGTGCCCCACTGGATGTAATTATCCAGCGGCTACAGAATGTCGGAAATGCGCTTCGTTCACGTTGCCACGCACATTGCTTCACTCCCATGTGTTCTCAGAATCAGATGATGTTGACAAAGCCGTCGCGAGCTGATTCATTCGAACTTAGAGTTCACGTGAGCCTTCAAACGTTTTTAAATTTACTACGTACTGAACAGCCCGCGGAGACGAAGATTTGGTTGACATTGATGTTGGCGAAAAAAAAAAAAAAAACAGTAGGGAGAGATTGAATTCATCACACGACCAATTCGGCTACTCCCATAAACAGACCCCCCCCCCCACACACACACATACTTCAAAGAAAGAGACAATTTTATAAAATGTATTACTGTCAATACTACATGCAAAGTTCTGCCTATACGCAATGCCGCTAACAGCTAGCGGCGATTGATAACTTTAATCGAAGCGTAGGTGGGGTAAGGTTATGCTGTGGCGCGGGTGAGGCATGTAGATGAGGCCTGCAACTTACGTTGGTATTCGTTTTGTTCTTTTTGCAACCCCTGTTCATTATTTCAGGTGACGAGCTAATCAATTTCAAAATACGTCAGGTGCATGCGCGCTTCCTGAAGGGTTCAAGAGTTACTCCAAAATCATGTTGCAAAATGTGGTCGATACGGCGGTTTTGTAATTTGTTCTTGCCGTTCAGTATGTAGACAGATAATCAAAGTAGCTCATATCGTGGGCCAACAGCAAGCTAGACACCCGCCTCGCGCGGCTTTCTGTTTGGACGGGGGGGTTATTGGCAGAAAAAAACAGGGAAAGGAAAGATAAAAGGCTTGGACCGGCTCATTAAACAGCTTCGCACATATCACGAAAGACAAGCAAACCGTGCTTCTCGTAACCAAAGGTAAATGAGACGAAGCAAAGTCCACTGCTGGTTACTGATGTGTTACCATACATAAAATAACGTGTTGATGTAGGGACTTTGATGTCATACATGTATTCCCTATGGGGAACGTTCTTCTGTTACGGGACATCCGAATAGATGTATAGGAAAGCGTATTATGAGTCGAACTCCACACAGGCATCTCATAAAGCCTTCTCGGGTCGTATTTCGCGCTTTGACTCGCACATGATCCGTAATGAAATTTTCACAACTGTCCCACCTTTGAATTAGGATTTTCCTGCAGATACCGGAAAATGACACGTAGCCTGAGGGGTTTCGCCGTGCCAACGGCGAATTCAATAATAACCAAGAAATCTAATTTACATCTGACGTTCAACTCGTTGTACTTCGCATGCGTAAACTCCTTGGTCGTCTAGTAACGGAGGCTGGTTTGGTAATGATAACGCGTGACATTACTTCGCAATTCAACTGTATGACCACGAGCGTCGGTGCAGCCAACGTCACCTAGATACAAAAGGCCTGCTTATTGCCTCCTCTCCCTCCTTCGCTGCGTGGACATATAAAGTCAGAATTCGTCTGCTACTGCGATTCGCCGTTCTGCGAATTCAAGAACTCTCAAATGACTGCAGCTAACTTGGAACCTGCAGACCTGAATATGTAGACAAAAGTGCAACACGCTTTCCAGAAAATCTGTTTGGAGAAAGGTACGGAGAAAGATTTGGAGAAAGAAACATACGTTTTGCGCTTTATTTTCAAGTTTTCCCATTTAGTACGCGGGGACGTTCAATCACTATTCGCAGACGACGGTGGTTCGTCTTGATGGCCACGACCGCTGAAAGCGCGTTCGTGATTGGCCACGGCCGTTGAAAACACAGTCCTGATTGGTTTTTCCTGGGTTTTCCTCAGACGCTTTCAGACATATGTCGGCACAGTTCCCTTAGAAGTCGGCCCAGGACGCACATTCCCCCAGGGCGTGAGTCGTGACGTTGCCCACATACGTGAGGCCGACAACGGCAAGCCCTATCACCCCCCCACCACCACCACCACTTAGTTGTTACGTCACGTCGACGAGTAAGCAGGCGCAGGCTTTCTCTATCTAGGTAGTGTTGCCACAGCTGTCGGTGTGGGGATTAATTTTTGCCCATCTCACGGGTTCTTTAACGAAATCTCAGCACACGGCGCTCCATGTCCTCGCGGAGGAACACGTATTTAAGCAGCTTTTGCCCTGCCACCAATTGCATGGCGTTGTCGGCCGGTTTTGAACCCGCAACCATGGGATCGGACACTCATGTAGGCAGATACGCTGGCAACTTATCCAACGGGGACGGTGCGGACGAATTTCCAACTTCACCGCCATTCGTCGTTCGACGTTCACCTACTTCTAACACAATTTACCCCGTCCTACATTAGTACACAGTTATCTCGTTAGCTGTAACGGGTTACGTAAAGTGCTACGGTTATGAAACCGCTCTTCAAGGAAGTTTTCGATCAAGAATGACGCTGAAAGCCTCAGGAAGGCCATTGGAACATGAGCGATATCGCTCATCTCAGACAGGCATGTTTAGCCACGTGGTACGAACTAAACATTACGTCACAATAGGAACAAAAGAAATTAATAATAATCGAGTCTTTGAATCGGGGTAGCTGGTTTGATCCAACGGAAGCATTGCCGTGGTGGTGGTGACGATTCTGGCTAGCTGTTCCGAAAGCATTGTGGAAACCGCGACAAAATGCGATGACGATGAAAGATAACCGCCCTGATGACGACAACAACAGGCGGTTGTCTTTCGTCGTCAGTGTGTTTTGTCGCTGTTTCCGCCATGCTTCCGTTGACAAAAGTTCTTGACCACCATTTCTTGCCTGTTCTCCTTTCTTAAGCTTAGAACTTAACCGCTACATTAGAACTTAACTGCTACATTTTATTGAAAGTGTATTGAATTGTATCGAACTTGTACTACACAAGTTTACTTGGTTATAATAAATATCCTGATCTGAACTTAACACTGTAACTTGTGGGTCGGGTCATTACAGAAGGAGCATCACAAGAAACGCACGCTTAAAAGCGAGAAAAATAGGTTTGCATTTGAACCATAACCCTTTCCTGACACGCCGTGTACGTACTTTTCACTAATCGATGTGCGAATTATTATCGAATTATCAACCGTGCTTTAGTTGGTCGTGTTTTCACTAGCGCACCTGTACTTTGCCTTTTTTCTCTCTCATGATTGAGGTCTCAGAGAGGCTGCAACAACGACGGAAAACAAGTGTGTGCGATAAAAGCCACACTTCGGCGAACGGTAGGAGCAACAGCAGCAAGAGGGTTTAGTGTTCTTTTCCCCCCTTTATTTTTTATTTTTTTGTAGGAAACAGGGGAAGTTTTCCGAGAGCTGCTATCACAGCTGCTGCCTTGTGTACCAGACAATGATGTAAACTTGGAAACATAATGACAGAAACTAAAAGGGAAGTTTGGCGCATTAACGGCATGTTTTACGAAGGTGGCTTGCGATAGGATTACCTCGTCATCGTAGCTGGGCACTAGTCCGGTAGCCAAGTGTCAATAGAAGTCGTGGCACAAGTGTTGTGATATTTTGTTGGCCATTCAGCTTCTAGCTTGCTTTTTGTCTGTAATGATCTTGCGGTTTAAGGTGGAATATTTTCTGTCGAAGGAAATGCCAGAACTTTGTTTTTAAAAATCATAACGTTACTGTAATTGTTGGCTGTGGTGCTTTAGAAAGTTTTGCGATCGGTGTCGGGATATAATGGAGAGGCCATTGGTGGTTAAGTGCTTTAGTACCCCACGGGTCGGGGGTGTTATAGTTCGAAGTTCTGAATGCTGTGAAATGTGGTGTGGATACAACGGCCTGGCCCTTAGAGTGCCCTTTATTACTACGATCATCACATGGGTAGTTAGTAGTGGTACAACGTGCTTACGCACAGCACAAATAACACAGACTGGAGAAACAAAGAACACCTGTCCTGTCTAAGTTGTTTGTGTGTGCGCAGCGTCGGTCGCATTTGGAACGCCATCTATGAAACTGATTAGGATATTTAATATATCGAAGTAAACTTGTGTAGTACAAGTTCAATACAGTTCCAATACAATGTAGCACAAACTAAATACACAAAATGCTTACACAACAGAAGTCACACTCTAAGACAAGCTAAAACAAGCGTAATATGCTTACATAACAGAAGTCACACTCTAAGACAAGCTAAAACAGGTGTAATATTCCCAAAGAATCCCACAAAAGAACGCCACTAAGGGAGCCAGTGGCAATTCATGCAGACACCGCCGCGGCGGACACAAATGTACCGTGTCGACCATCTTCGGAGGAACTCTGTTTCTCCAAGTGTAACAAACTGGGTCTCCAAGAAAATGACTACCTGCTTGTGGAGCGACATGAGGAGAGGGTACTGAACGCGAAGGCGCCTGCTTTGAGCTACCGCTCTGCATCTGTTCTTCCACAAGACGTACCTTGCCACTACAACGAGCAGAAGAACAAACTGATATCACTATGTTCGGCGTAGGCCGACAATCTACGTGGCTATTTTTTGTCGTCCGAAAAATACTTAGATATTGAACGAACGAATTTGAAAGGTCAGCGCTGCTTCCGCAGCTGCACGGGCTCCAGCGGAAACGAAGGAATGAGAGGAGGGCGGTATTCAGAGGAGAAAGGCACGCACCGTCCAGACGCCCCGAACTCTCTGAAACGGCCGCGGCATTCCTTTTCTCGAGGTCGCGCCTTCATTGGATCTTAGGGAGTGACGCTTTCTCGTTTTTCCAGAAAGGGAATCCCGGCATACTCTCAACGTGCGGCGTCTGCTCTCGCCATGTATTCAATCGAATAACAGTCAAACTATGCCACTCTTGCGCGAGGGAATTTCCAAACGGTGGTCAGTGGTTCACGACGGACAAAGTAACACTGTAGCTTCGAAAACGACTGGAACCTACGATTAGCCATTCATTTCAGTATGTTGCTCTTTCTTACTGAATTATGAATCTCCTATCACGAGGACTCGCACCAATAAGCGCTTCAAACTGCTGACAACGTGTAGATGTAACAAGCTTTCTAGCTTGCAGTGCACTCGCTTGTCTTGCAGCAGCCCAAACGCTACATACACACGGAAAACTTCGGACCACGGTTGCATTGTGCAGGAGATCGTGTCAGCGCAAGCCTTAGAGCCACACTGTCGGTTGATTTTCCCCTGGAAGGCCTAGTGACAACGTGACTACGTGACAAGACTCCTACTGGACATGTGACTCATGTCAAACGTTTCTGAAACAGGGTAACGCTTTGACTCGAAAAATCGCAGCAATCTTTTTAAGTGCCCTGGTAAGGGCATGCTATACCTTCATAGCAAACATCATCAAGCTACTAGACTGCACACTTGACTGCTTACTATTAATGAGCAACGCTCCTTAATAGTGCACTACAGCATGCTATGTCGACTAGTATCATGCCATACTTTTATCATGTCTCCATCTAATAACCAGGAGATCAATTAATACTCGTGCATATTCACCCCATGAAAAAAAAAAAAAAGAAAGGAAGAAGAAACAGTACTGTTTCTACCCCACGCTAAGCCCACCCTCCACCTTTTTATCGACACACTCTCGATGCACAGCATGTTTGCTGGAGAGATCTTGCCGACACCACTTCCCAAGCGCGCGGCAGCTCTACACGCATGCGACACGCGTGACGATATTAAAAGGCTGCAGCCATTAATCAAAGCGCTGACGCGGGCCCAGGATAAAAGGGTGGGAGGCAATTAGAAGGGCGGAGAAGAAGGACGCACGCTGATCTTTCTTAGTTTGCGCGTCCGAACTGATGCCGTGGGACCGTCCGGTCGGTCTCCCCTCGCTTCATTAGGTCTGCCTTGCGAATCGGCCGGCGGCTGCGATATGCGGCTGCCTTAATTAGGGGGAGACGGATGATGATTTGTTCGCGGTGCCCGATGGCTGTTCACGGCGATCGTCGTCGTTGGTTCGGCAAGGATCGTTTCGCTACACGCGTCAATTAGGTTAGACGGAGCCGCAAACACTTATCGCCTCTGATGTCCTCATTTCCGACGTTGTCTATACGAGGTGGCATCTATATGATGGCGCATCTAAACATAACGCTCACATCTGTTGGAGTTGTAGAATTCCATGTCGCAGGCCTGTACTTTATCTGACGCTACCTCGTCTGGGGAATTAAGGGCTGTTATTAACAAAGTTTTTGTGTCGCCGTTGTTTCGGTTATTTCAATCTTATCAGGTTGAAGTAATTGAAACAACGGTATACACGGTTGCGGTACAACGATGACGGTAAGGTTGAAGTAACCGAAATAACCTTATAAGGTAGAAGTAAATTCGCTTTTTAGAATTTAGCACATTTCTGTTTTGGATTCTTTTAATGACAGAAACGTTCGAAATATAGGCTTTTAGATGAGCACGATCTATCTAATCTAATAAAATTTTTGAATACCATTATTGAAAATAAGCTGGAATATAGGTAGAAAATATCCTAGTGAGAAAAGCATAAGAAAAACATATTCAAATGAGCAGAAAAATGCCCCATATTTCTTTCTTCCTTTTCTTTCTTTTTCTTTTTTTGCTGAGGTGTGTTCTCCAACAAAAAAAATGAGCTCCTACGAACGAACGACGAGCGCAGGTGACCTGCAGTTCACGCAAGAGGCGCAAAGTGCATGTTCTTGAACAAGGGAAGGAGGAGGGCGCTTCGTGACGTCGGCGTTCAGGACCGATCATGTGATTTTTGGCGCAGTCCGGCGCAGCGTATGAGCTTAGAAGAGAGAGAAAGGAAACCCTCCGGGAACTGGCGACATCACGTGAGAGGATCGGGCCGGCCTTCCGACACTGCTTTTTCTCAGTGTGTGTGTGTGTGTGTTTATCGCTCAGCGACAATACACCGCAGAGAAAATATTTTTCATGGTGGCTCTTGATGGGCGGCTTGACGAATGAAGCAGCGTTGGCAATCCATGTTGTCGCTGCTTCTTTGAGGCATCTTATTTACGATGCATTTCCCGGTTATTGCCCTGATAAATTGAATGAAAGTGGCTGTGGAGTAATTCGTCCTTTTCCACGCTGACATTCTCACATGTTATATTAGAAACATTTGCCTCAGCAGTAGCATCATGAGATCCTTCATGCCATTTCTTACTGCGACACCTTTTTCCAAATAATCTTGGTGTCAATTCTTTTACGCTAGCTTTGAACTTGTCACGCGATTCTTTATAACGGGTTATTATATACTTAGAGTTAGAAGGAAAAATATGGAATTTGTTAATACAGGCTATTATGCTTGCGATATTTGATGCATGTTTCTCCCTTTCTACTACTTAACTTCCCTGGCTCCAAAATACACCGTGGCTTACAGAGGCGTCCTGAAGTCAACTTCTGCCTAGGGCAAGATAGCCGTGATCCCCCCCTCGCCCTTCTCTCTCTCTCTCTTTCATTCAAAGCTCAAAACTAGAGACCGCACAATAGGCGTAAATCCTAGGCGTAAATCCTAGGCCGAAAAAATCCTAGGCGTGGAACGTACGCTTCATCCTTACTGACAACTTGCTGAGGGACCATGTTCACCAGATGCGCTGTGACAGTCTAAAAGAGTTCAAGGACGAAGGGCTTTCAAAGCACGAAATAAGCACATGTTTTCCCTCCTTGCATCGTAAACAACGATCACATCAATATGGCGACAGGACAACAATGGAGCACGGCGAAGGAGGTCGTTCAGCCGTGACGTCGCATGACGCGCTTCACGTTAGGCTCCTCCTAATGGCCAAACTCTCTCTATAAACGGTTATGAGGACACCTGTTGTCTAGTGCCCGCTCTAGTTAAGGCTTCCAGCGCGTATGCCCCTCTCCCACTCCGTCGGGACGGCTCTGGTGACTTATCTCTAACACTGCTTGGTTTGGGGGCCCGCTGGGGAAGCTGAAGAACGAACTTAATTTACAGCATTTCTGCGAAAGTTCTGTCGACAAAGAACAGCGATCGAAAATGTGGAGCTTTTCTCATCTTTGAACGGAGCACTGCGCAACGGTGTGTGGACGGGTACGAAAGAAAAAAGGAGAGGTTTTGATCCCTATTAATCACAACCTCCTAAAGCCACATACATACGTACACATTTAACGTATGGATAATCTGAAGGGGCCTACAACCTAATTTGAACAACATTGTTCCATACTTAGTACCTGCACACGTCAGCAGGTGTCCGACCTGTAGGTCCAGCTGCATATATAGTAAACCCCATAAGCGCGTGCAGTTTTTCTGCCTGTTTATCGGCATACTACCATCCAGAAATCCTTTTAGTGCTCAGCATCGTCCCCAGTGCCCAGAGGCAGCATTATGTAATAGAATATGCTGGCATGCTACTTCCGCCAAACACTGCATTTTATTTGTTGCAGAACTTGCCGAGGCAACAACAACAACAACAACAACAAAAAGAAAAATATGGAGGGGGTGTACCCCAACGCCCCTCTAACGTGATTCCTGTAATGGTTTATGGGAGATGCAATGACTGCAAAGACCTCGTTCCTGGATTACTACGGATTAAGCTGGCAAACGTTAAGCATGACATTGTCGCGAGTGTCGAATATCAATCTATCTATCTATTTTTCGCATATGACCACAAAATAACGCAATTTACTGTTCCCTCCCTTACATGAATGACAGCCCCGAATCGCTGCAGAAGACAGAGTGTTGTGTGTGAAGCCTCAAAAAGCGTTATTACGACAGTAATTGTGCTAAAGTACCTCAGGCAAGTTGGACGACGCGCTAAGTCGAACCAGTGACTTAGACGAACTTTCAGAGATTAACGTATCGTCCTTTAAACCCGAGCTGTCCGTTCTCGACTTTGCCAAGGAAGGCTCAAAAATAACATATCTCGGCGGAAAAGAAGAATATGTTGAGGTGCCTTAACTGAAGAGCCAAAGCTGTGTTCGGCTAAGCGTGAAACAAACCTGTCTGGACTTTTTCCGAGAGACGGATTATTTTGCTCCCGGTTTTAGTGCAGGACACGGCGTGAATCGGATTACGACAGCCTCTGTTCAAACTTTGCTGTTACTTCTCCAACCTTGGCTTATATAGTTTGTTGTTCATCGGCATTAACTGAGTTTTCTTTTTCTAGTGCTCGACATTTCAGGATGGCCCTGTGCAGTCGTCGTTCTTTCTGGTTCTGAGGAGCCCACATGGAAGGCGAATTAGGAGGTAACGAACTCTTAGGGAAGCAAAGGTTTCAGCCATGATTTTTACGCGTGCTGTGGAGATACTTAGCACATGGTATACTGAGACACGGTATGCTCATGTTGCACGGCCCATTTGGAACGTGTAGCCGCCTTCACTCATCGCGTACCAATGGTGTATCAGTGTCACGCACACCATAGCATGGAGAGTTCCCGGGCAGGACGTAGTGATGACGTAACAACTATATGACAATGACAGGCTGCGATAGGCAAATCAGAAGTAAGCATATCGCGAAATACAAAGGCGAGCAACGCGAGAAATGAGACGTGATTAATGTATACAATAATCGAATAATAAGCATTCCACGCAATAAACTTAAAGGAACAGTGAAGGCTCAGTGAAGGAGGAGCAGTGTACACTGTTTTCCTTTTTGTCTACACCGTATTGTGCTCCAACCGACACATAACGTGCATTCTTCCACAAGAACGATGAACACAACGAAGCACAGCTGTGACGCACGAGAGAGATATTTGATCTGCACGACCTTCAGAAACGCCTCCCCTCCTTCAGAGAACTCGTAAGTGAATGAGGGATGCTGACGTCGCTGAGTGAGCCCCATGAAGAGCGTGCACCGCAAGTCGCGCCGCGCCGTGCTCGTAGAAGACGAATTTTCAGTGGGAGATAAGGCCTCACGGCTGTTCGCCACGGTGACGCTACTTCACACGGACTTGATTACATCACGCCAGACCGTCGGCCTTCGATTGGGCCTTCAAAGTTACCTGCAAACTATTTTCTACACTCGACCGCTTGCTTCTTGGACCAGCTCGCGTGACTGAGTGGTTAGCTTGCTGGCCATGTCACGTCGAGACTGGGAGGTACATGGCTTCGAATCCCCGTGCCGACTGTGCTGTCTGGGATTTTTTCCTGGGTTTTCCTCAGACGCTGTCAGACATATGTCGGCACTGTTCCATTAGAAGTCGGCCCGGGACGCACATTCCCCCTAGAGTCGTGACGTTGCCCACCTCTCTGAGGCCGATAACGGCGAGCTCTTTCACGACCACCACTTGCTTTTTGGACTTGGGATGTGCACATAGTTGCAACTTTTTGACGTGAAAACATTTGTAAGTTCGTTTTGGTAGCCAGGTCAAAATTGGCGATGCAACGAAATTATACCGAATTTCATGACGCGACAACTCGGTGAGAAATAAACCGATAGCAATCAACAGGCTAAATCCAGATAGCTTACACGTGTAAGATTCTATCTGATAAGGTCATTGCGGCTGCTGACGGAATCTCTCGGTATGGCGGGCGCGTGTTAAAGAGACGGAAATTCAATTTCAATTTCAATTTATTTCCTTGCGGTTGGGAGAGTAGCAAAAAGCCCATGAGGCTTGACACCGGCTCCTCCCCCAAATTTCACCATTTACAGCAACAATACAGTAACGATCATAGCGTACAGAAAAAAAGAAAACAATATTGTAACAATAACCAAGTGAGAAAAATGGAAAGAAGAAATATAATGCCTATGATACAAACAAATCAACTAACAGTTCAAAATTGACCCAATTAACAGTTAAATACCCAACATAAAGCGACAGAGCATTCCTTTTGACATCAACAATGGGTCCGGCGACGTACCAACAAACTGATTAAAAATAAATGGTGACATATACGTCAATGACTGCTTGCCGTAGTTTGTTCGATGCAATGGGACACACCAAATCCTATGTCGAAAAGAATACATAGATGTCAGCGTAGTTAACTGACATAGTTCTAGAAATGACGTGTTATTTTCACGGACGCTTTTTGAATAAGTTAAGGTAAGCTTATAGTTGTAGAATTTCGGTATCGGAATAATATTGTACTGTTCAAATAATTCAGCAGTATGAGACAGTCGACTGACACCAGCAATAATCCTTGTAGCCCTTTTTTGCAGGACAAACAGCTCGTGAATATTTCCAGCCGTCGTTGTTCCCCACACTAAGAAACAATAATTGTACCGTGAATAAAATAAAGAATTGTAAAGCAGCAATTTAATGTTACCTGGAAGAACACAACTATGTCTGCCTGAAACGCCATTTATAGCAGCAAGTTTTTTGGAGACATAAGATACATGGTTGTCCCATTGCAGATGTTCCGAAAATATTACCCCTAAACATTTAAAGCTAGGTACTACATCAAGTTTATGACCGTCATAATTGACAGAAACGTCTTCAGTTATGATTTTCCCTTTAGGTCGAAACAGCAACACCTTAGTTTTTGCCGTATTGAGACTAAGGGAGTTACATTCGGACCATTCTTTGAATTGTTTAAGGGCGTTATTTGCTGCTGTTACAACTTCCGTAACAGATTTGCCAGAAAAAAGTAGTGTTGTATCATCGGCATATATAATGAAAATCTATAGGGTACGCGTACCTTGAGGAGAGTCTATCTCGCGAACGCGTGAAGATAGGACGCCGATCGAGGTGTCGTTGGAAAGCGCTCGAGATGTTCTACCTGGACCTTAAGCGATATCGGCTTCAGCAACAATAACCCAGGTTTTATAAATGTGCAAATTTGAAGTATCAAAATTTTGCCAGAATGCCAGCATACATGAAACTAAAATGTGATCACAATCCAAGGAAACGGCAATCAGAAGAAAGGCCGGCTCCAGAGGAACCCAAAAACCAGTCCAGCACCGAGCGATCGAGATAGCTCCGGGGAGCCGAAAGAGATTAGCGGCGGAGGCAAATTTGGCTGCCGGCGCGCACAGCGAGCCCTTACCCTCTAATAATAAATGACCAATGAATGGAATAAATAAATGAATAAAGACTTGTACTTCGTTCTCGAAAATTCCGCAAAAGAGCAAAGGAATCAGAGATCGTGACATTTTCATGCAAAGCACTACCGCTCGGACACCAATGAGTCCGCCTTAATTTTTCATTTTATTTTTCTCGTATGTTCAAAAACTTCGAGAGGAACGAGCCTATAATAAAGCACCGAATTTCCAGGTGCTACAAACCGCTTTCACCACTGCTGCCTGCATGCAACAACACAGGAATGTAAAACTTTTAACTGGAACCGAGGCATCGCTGCTTATATCCGATCTCATACAAGTCTTCCTGACGGAGTCCCCCTGGCTCAACTAAAGTATCCTCGACCAGCAGCAGGGTATGTCGTGATACCCACAGCTAATAAAGCGGCGTTTCGTGGACTGCCTGTCTAATCATATTAAGACACTGACGACGGAACAATAAACTAAGAGTTCCTCGTGCACTGTCTCCATGGCGCACCGGAGCATATAGGATGGCCAACAGACGACTAATCAAAATAATGGCTCGGGATGGGCTTCTGTCGATGCATAATTGAGTGGAGGGGGCGACACCACTCTAGCCACGATGAAATGTTGCAGGGAAATAGCGGCACAACCGGCCTGCATTAGTAAGACACCGCGCGTATCATTGAAAGCGGGCAGACTCGCATGGGAGATGCAACTGTGGGTGACATAGCTCGTGACTTTTTAATTTGGCCGCAGCATATTACACTTTGCGCACGGCCTTTTTTTTTTTCGGGCTTTTAACGTGCCTTCTCCGCCTACTGAAGCCTACTGACGCCCAAATTAATAAGTGAAAACGAAGTGTGCGCTGCTTTTAGGTTTTCTTTCGTGTATAAATATATCATACGGAGGCGATACACGCCCGTCTAGCTTGTTGCCACGTTGTGGTAAGACAGATAGAGCATTTGGTGATTACGAGGCGGACTGTGTTTACGCCTGAGCGAACACAGGTTCGGAGTTTTCAAGCATGACCTTTAGAACAGTTCTATACTGATGATTGAATGTCCGCTATTTTTAGCATTCGGTTCTCTACAGGGTGAACGCAAAGTTAAAGAGCCATTGTGTCTCAAATTATATGGCTAACCTTCATTGTGGATAGATCCCTTCCACATTGCTTCCTCTTTGCAGTAAAATATTTATTTACTTCGCAGCGTGACATTCCAATATATTGACGAATCAGGAAACTGTGCATCAGGAGAAACTATACCACACAGTGCATACATATAGATAGAGATTTTACACAGACATAATAATAACGCCTGATAGCGCTCTATATTTTTTAAATTTACTTATCAACTTATCACTTATATATAACGCTTGAAATTAGATAAAAGAACCTTGCTCTTGATATTTCTAGTGGCTGGCCGCATCAAGCACGTTCATATTGTTGCTTCTTGTATACAGCTTATTTTATCTTCTAGGCTTTCCTAGCTAAAACTTGCTGTTCCACTTCTAAAACGCACAGTGAAGGTTGCAAGACTTTCGATTAGGAAAAGTATAGTTCAAGACGTTATTTGAAAACGTTAATGTAAACATCACACTGGGGAGCTAGAGCAGAGAAGAAACGGTTATATATGCCCATATGCCACAACCTTACTTCAAATTTTCCTAGCAGCTTACACACCAAAGCCATAGCTCCACCTTTAAAACCGCTTTTTGCCCTTTCAATTTACTCATGGTGGTATATATATATAGAAGTTTGCAAAGTAAGCACATAATAGCGTACTACTGCTTTAGTCAGTCCTTCCGAAGCTGTCTATGCTAACTGTCCGGATGTAAGTATCACAAGACAGAAGTCAAGGGATCTGGGTCCTTACACTGAGTCAGCCCCGATTGTCTTTTGAAGTGGCCTTTGTCTTACTGTGGTGGGCTCCTCCCTTTGCCAGACATATAACTGTTCGACATTGCGTGCTAGGCAGCCGTTCCACAGTGTGCAGCCCGTGCCGTCTTCTTTTAGAGTGACTGCCGTTCCGTGCTCATGGCTTCGTGACATCCCCCTATCGCATCGCACGATATGTGCGCAACTGCGGAAGCCCGCTGTGTAGGGTGTGTTACTGGGAGATTCGAAGAAGTTGACTTTCGGCATCATGGCATAATGCTTTCACCAACCCTACGCGGTGAGGACTAATCAAACCAGAAGTTGTTTTCATGAGCAACGGGTCAGCTGCAGAGGGTGTGAAGCAAGCGGATTTTTTTTTTGAATTCTCCATTTATCTATAGGTTAAGCTTTAAAGCATAGTTAAATCATAGTTTTAGCTAACTTATGAGGACTTTATCTCGTAAAATGCGGCACACACGAGCTCGTACACAGAATTCGTGTTTTAAAACATTAGCCTTAGTATTTGGTGCGATGAAATGAGTTATACATAGATGTGCCTTCTGCTTTCGATGTCATGTATTTTATACGTGCTGCTTGAGTGCGAAACCGTTGGCGGCTATATCGTAGCGAGTACCAAAAATAGAAAGAATCACATATAATCGGGAAGCATTTTAGCGTGCGGTTGATTGAGCCTTCACAGATATACTGGAGGAAACATATATTTTTCATGCGCCATGACGCTGATGTTTTGGAAAATTGGAAGAGCGTTTCACCTGACGTGCTGAACCTACACAGACTCCCGGATGGCAGGCGTGTTATCAATCCATGTCATGCGCTTCTGTAGTGTGACGTACTTATGTCAATTCATGTGACGCGCTCTCTGATTGCCTATGTTATTTCTTAACTTATGTCAAGCTCTTCTTAGTGTGCCTGAATTAATCCACGTCTGGCTATTAATCATGCCATGTGTTTATTATTTTGTCATGTCGTGCGTTCTTCTAGTGTTTCGTAAGTAATTTTATGTAATGTGGAAAACCTGCCCACTTCATCGTCAAAATATAACTGTTGCTGTTGTTATGTAATGCGCTCCCTTATAATTAGGGTTCCGCGTTTTGGATGTTTGTTTTGGGCAGATTCGGCGTATGTTTTTCGATGTTTATTGATTTTCGAGAAATCGGTGTTTTTCGATGTTTTTCCTTGCGTGTACATGGTTTACCCGACAGTTAACGGCGCATAGCAATTACAATGTAATTTCAGTGCTGTGCGCGTCTAATGCAGCCTTAACAACAACAACCAATGCGAATTACCAGTTTTGTGAAATCACAAGAAACTTTATTGTTCCACAGCGAAGTGATGGCGCATTCACGAAACCAACGAAAGCACAACTCATTTAAGCTTATAGTAATAAGTGCAAGCATACTTGCCGAGGTTCCTGTCAGACATTGCTGCGCGCTCTTTAGTTCGCGAGTTCTATAAGTGCTGCAAGAAATGACCGGAAGGCGTTTGTTCAGGTTCTTCGTTACGAGGATTCTTCATATTCACGTGGCGCCGCGATTGCAGGTGCTCTGATATGCGCGCCTGAGAGTTCAAAATCTTAATTTTCCCAAACGTAGTCCGAGGCCCTATTCCTTTTTCTTCCCATCTAGGGTGCCGCGGAAAAACAGGGCCGCCGTAGGTGGAAAGTGGAGGTGTATGTACTGTCGTCACCTCTCCACTAAACAACTAAAGGCCTGTGACCGAGATTGTACTTGAGGTCACGTCCCTATAAGGCTCACAAACGCTGTGGGGCAACTACAATGGCAGAATGAGATTGCCACCAGCGCACCCGATCCGGGACAAAGGGATTGACCCTGGAACACTCAATGTGGTCGCAGGTCATCCAACCATATAGCAAATACCAAGAAAGAAGAGCAATAAAGGAAAGGCTGCTTGGTATGTTGGAATCTTAAGCTGGGCATGTGCTGCAATCCGCCACTTGCGACAAAGATACGTTGCATGCGCACATCCCCCTCTTCCTCGTGCTTCCCGCCGGGTTTCGAACTGGCTGGAAAACAAACGCCATTACGCCGCTGCTGCAAGCTTTTACGGCTGTACGAATGATTATGTGGAGGGCAAGAAGTTGCGTTTTTTAAAGGTTTCCGTGCGATACGTTATGTCCTGAAAAACCCGAATCGTGGGTTCGGGCTATGAAAAGACAGCATATCAATTGCGAGACATGACAGCATTTCCAGCCGTCCAGGAAACAAACGAATTTGCCCAAAGCTTTTCGGAAGCTTCCCAACACAAGATTAGTATTCGATGCGACTGAAGTCAGAATCCAGAGGCACAGAAACAAACTTTTTCGCGTTATCAACATTACAACACATATAAATCAGTTGTTGACTGTGACCCAGAAGGTTACATTAGCCTTGTTTCCCGGCCTTGGGGTGGGTCCATATCTGATGTAGACATAATGCAGAGTAGAGGATTGTAAGGTCGCCTCGAAGCTGGTGATGCAATATTGGTAGATAAGAGCTTCAATGTTTCTTGTCTCCCCCAAGGAATTGAAGTGTACAGTCCACTATAAGTAGGGCGAGAGGAGAAGCCCAAATATCCAAGAGGTATCCGATATCCGAAGTACAAGAGAAATTGCTAGTGTAAGAGTGCATGTTGAACGCGTGATCCGACGTGTGAAAGAATTACACATTCTTGATCGGGCCTTTCCCATCAGCATGGTGGACATTGCTGAGCAGATATTTTGTGTATGGTGTTACCTTAGTAATTTCGAAATATCCTTAATAAATGTGGTCTAACACGAAACAGGGAAGGAATTAAACAGACACAGTATGTATGGGGCCGTCCTAGAGGAAGGCCCAGGAGAAGGAATTAAACAACTGTGCATGTATTATCGTATTATCATAATGTAACCTGTGAAAGTTACCCTATGATGAACAAAGTAATGAGTCAGCCTTCATTGAGAACAGCATTCAGGAAAGTGTTTGTAGCACTATATACATTTACTACATTCATTATAAGCACTGACTATACACATTATATATATTCTGTACATACATTATATTATCACACTATACATTACTACATATTAAGATTATACGAATAAGACCAAGACATTAAGGCTATATGTATTATACTCATTCACTATATGCACTACAAGTTACAATATATACACTCATTTCGCACTTCACGACTGGAACCTCCTTAGACGGAGCTTCAACTTCCTGATACTGTCTACGACATAGTACCCATTATACTTTTTGTGTGGGCCAAGGCTCCCAGGCGGCGAATGCGTTTGGTTAGAGCTTGGATGAGAACATGCTAAAAAAAAAAAAAAAACTGTCCACCCGAACTCCAAGAACGGAAACGGGGTGCCGTCCTCTTCGATCATGGGCAAAAATTATCACTCTCCTCGATCAGAACGACAAACACCCCAAGAAACAGTCAACAAGACGGCAAGAAACAAACGACGATATTTCAAGAGCGTTCTAACCGAACACTCTCGGACGAAGGGAGCACTATAGTTATTTCCGCGTCCAACAGACGGCGCCAGTTTCTCCGCAAGTGGTGGATTTATCTGTCATGGTTCCTGAAATGTTCCTCTGTATTCGATGTTTTTCGATTAAAACCGAATGAGGGAAAATTTAACCGGCGTATGTTTTTCGATGTTTTTCGATTAAAACCGAAAACGGGGAACCCTACATAATGTTCCCCTGTCATATCTGCAGTATTCGATCTCCTTTCAGTGAACAAGTAAATGTATGTTCACGATTCAAACACACCCTCAATACACCCTGTATCACACCCTCACCGAGATTTTCCAGAAAAGGGTGTAATACACCATTCACACCCTCAAGAGCTCTCAAACAGATTTTTAAGGTGCACACTGCTGTGTACAGCCACTTTACACCCATTACACCTTTAGTGGTGTGAAAAGATTTAGAGTGTGCAACGCTTGCCACATGGGATATCTTCTGCAAGCGAAACACATGGTTTTTCGCTGTCAAACATTACATTTGGAGTGCATTTCGCCCCTAGCTAGCCGTAGCATTACGCAACGTACACTACTCGATGTCCAGACACTTAATTGACTAGCAAGAGGATATTGACTACAGCAAGGAACAGATTCCGCTAGTAATCCCCTCACATTTACGAATGGTTCACTACGCCGTTCGGAACAGGTGGCAGCGTTGTCGGTAATTGTTGGGGGACTGGACCCCAGCAGACTAATGGGCCAGTCCCGCTATCAGGACCGCAGGCTGACAGCGCTCCCAATTAGTTTGTTCTTCGCAACATCCGAAAGGCACTCTTCCCCTTCGAGACCTCAACTGCACGAAGAAAGAAGTCGGCTAAACACGGTTGCCTGCCCTGCGTTGCTTGTTTTCTTTCCTGGCTGCCGAGAACATTCGTTTTCGCTGCGATTGCACCACGCTATTCGCTTTCGGCGTTCCGGGTACCGCACGCATGTTTTCTTCGTAGAGTGACGTGAGCGACGGTGTGCCGATGTACGACTAGAGTCCCTGTAAGGGATGCACGTAAGGATCCTCGCGATTTTCTTCCGCATTTCTTTTCTTTGCTTCGTACTATTTGTCTCGTAATGTTCGCATTTTATTCCACTCTGGAAAAACCTCTGAAATCTGATAATGTGGAGTATATTCCGAAAACAAAATAATATGACAACGTATCTTTATTCGCGATGTATTAATTTTGGCGAATCGCGCATTCAGTCATATTTGCGAAATTATTCGCGAGTATTTAATTTCGCGGTTCCAGGGTTTCCTTTCTCGGGATAAACGTCAAGCTGTGTTCGCGAGTACAATTTTTCGCGATTTTTTAGTGGTCGCGAAATTCGCGAAAATTAATACATCGCGAGTAAAAATACGTTTACAGTATGTGTACGACGATCCTGAACAGAGAAATGAATGATCTCGTCATGTCAAGCCAATTGCGAATTCTATCTGCATGATATCTGCTGCTCCTTTTTGTCGATGCCTAAATACTGTATCGTTTTTGCATGCAGTACATCCATGGAATCTTCAAGCACTTGAACAACATTAGAAGGAGAAGTATTTTGCAGCCCGCTTTGCAGGATACATTGTTCGGGCACTGCAGTCTCTTCTCGTGTACGGGTCATTATTCTCTTGTATCAGTCATTCCAACGAGCTAGTTCAATGTATTCGCAGCACTCGTTAGTATGTAGTACTACTCTTTTAAAGTAAAATAGTGTAAGAGAAAGAGCGCGCGCGCATGCGCATAACATGAAAGACCTTTCGCTCCGGAGCTCCAGATTACTAAGCGTCATGGTATATTAATAGATTTTTTTTCCGCTATCTCAGAAACGAATATACTACAAAAAGCATGATAGTCGCTTCATCGTTCGGTGCTGTTAATGAGACGTGCACTACACAAATTTTCGACGATTCATGATTCGCCGTACAGTTGATTGTAACACCAGCAAATTCATACCATCCACCAGTTCCTTGTATAATGCTCCACGTACAATGGGGTAGGGTACCGCACCACCGCGGTGAAACGCCCCAACTCATCGTCATCATCAGTTGTTGTTGTTGTATGTTTGCGGTGGCGAAGACGACCGGCGATACAAAACAAGAGGCTCAGGAATCATCAAGCTCGGGACAGGTTTAACATTATCATTCCAGCTGGAGTTTCGGCAGCATTTTAGAGACATGCTGTAACGTCGTCGCAAGCGGATGCATATTTGGACGAAACGGAACAGGAGCGCGAACAAAAGCTTAGAACTACACTCCGAGGCGGCTAATTATTATGCAAATCTCCTACAATCCAGTCAGGTCTACAATTTCTCTCTACAGAAATGTCAATCTAATTTCTAAGGAGTTTAATTAAGGAAAATTTCGTACAAAATATTAAGCTGCATTATTATTCTACTTTCGCTACTGCGATTAAAATTTTCTGGTGTGAAACATCACTTAGCAGCTTACCTTTCTATTCCTTCGTGCGATATGACATAATTTGATTTGACTTCCGATTCACCTCTTCATTACGAAACTTTTGCCCTTGAGCACAATCGGATCCTAAAAGCTTCCCTTTATAAGCTGTTTATAGCTAAAAAAATGTGCGTGCAGACACCAAACGTCATTCTACGATCGAATCATATCGTAGCCTAGGATGCTGAGTAAAAAGCTACTGTGTACGTTTCCTATACGTTCCACGTTCCTTTATCTCAATTCGTTGACACATAATTTCTATACTCATCAAACTTGAAATGAAATAAGAGTCAATGAGGGTGACCCCTATCCAAATCTGACCGTGTTGCGTAGGTGCTCTCTCTGGGTTTGCCGCAGACACTTTAAAGGACCGCTGTAGAACCCCACCATAAATTTTTCGGTTTTGCCTGCGACACGTTGCTGACAAAGAACATGCGTTCTTGCACGAGAACAATGATCGAAGATGATCTGTACAGCGCCTTGATTTGCGCGGTCCCTAGCGTACCCTACCTTCCTTTCGGGATCGCGTAAGAGGACAGTGAGTTTTAGTATATCGTACGTAAGGGATAGCGTGGTGGTTCTGCGCAATGCGCAGAGCTCTGTTTATGTCTTGTGCGTGCACGGAACCACCAACGATATCCCTGACGTACGTTACGGCGATAGCGTACGCTGTACTAAAACTCTCTAATGAGCGAGGTTGACGTCACGCAGCGGGACGCAATGGGAGGGAAGGTCGTGTGCTGTGGCAGTTGAATTTCTAGTGTTGGTGGCGGTGGTGCTTGATGTATCATCGTGTTTTGAGTTGCTTATCTTTTGACGCGTGCATGGGCGACCGGTATCGGGTTAAAGATAACAGGCGAGTGCAGCGCCACAGGTTGTATTTAAGGACTGACACTGAATAAACGGGTCTTCTTGTTGACTTGAAACCTCGTCTAGTCTGACTAGATACTACAGTGACGACGAAGATAGGATTGCCGGGGTGCAGGGAACTCCCTTTGCGGATTCCAGTAATGCAAGAGGCTTCCAGTAACACAGAGCAGCTGGTCCTTTGAGCAAGAAAGTCAACGGCACCGCCGACAGTATGTCAAAATTTTGGGAATTTGAACCACATGTGGAAGGCGGAGATGAGGACTTTGTATCCTACATCAAAAGATTTGGGCACTACGGGAAAGTGACTCAGATAGACGACGAGAATTTGAAGACGTCGGCTCTCATCACCGCTATTGGGAAGCGGGCCTACAAGACTTTAAAGGATTTGCTGTTACCGGAAAAACCCGAGGAAAAGACATAAGATGAGTTGGTCAAGGCACTGAAGGACCACTACGCGCCAGGAAGCCAGGTTATTGCGGAACGGTTCAAGTTCAACCGCCGTTATCAGAGAGAAGATGAAAGTGCGTCCTCCTTCGCAGTGAAGCTCAGGCATTTGGCTGCCAAGTGCGACTTCGGGGCTTTCCTGGACGAAGCTCTCAGAGACAGATTGGTGGCAGGATTGAAGGACCCGGGGATACAAGCAGGACTGCTGAAGAAAAATGACTTGAAGTTTTCATCGGCCTGTGAGTTCGCGAAGGGCGTGGAACTGGCCCAAAAAGAGTCTAAAGCATTCCAGCCAGGGGCTGCGGGGACTCCGAGCAACGACACGGTCCACGCCGTGAAGAAAGCGTCGGAAAAAACCATAGCGGTGAGTGAGAAAAAGAAGCCTCCAGTGAAGGGGAGTTGTTTTCGATGCGGATCGCAGCATGCTCCAAGTGCATGCCGGTTTTTGAAGTATAAGTGCCATACATGTAAACGGGTCGGGCACCTAGCAAGTATGTGTAACCCAAGATTTCAAGATGATGTGCATAATCTAGATGAGCATAATCGAGATGAAGAGCAGGTAACTCTGTATGAGGTCGAGGGAAGCAAAGCGGCTAAACACCGTACGATGTCGAAGTCTTTATTAGTAACCAGTCAGTGAAAATGTAAGTTGCATGGGGGCTGCCGTATCCATTATATCGGAAGATGTCTGTTCAAAGCTGGGATTAGAGGGAGAGCTTCAGCCTTGCGCATTGCGACTGAGAACGTATGGCGGAACTCCGTTAAAGGTGATGGGCAAGTTGGACGTGTTTGTCGAGTATCAAGGACAAACAAAAAGGCTTCCCGTCGTTGTTGTGCCTGGACGAGAACCGTCTTTGCTCGGACGCAACTGGTTGGAAAAACTAACGTTAAACTGGGCCACTATCTTCAACATTGGCAAGAAGGATAGAGCGAAGCAACTTGTAAAAAAGTACAGTGCTGTGTCTGCACCGGGCGTCGGCTTGATAAAAGGTTATCAGGTGAAACTAGTTTTGAAAGAGGGAACTGTTCCCGTATTTTGTAAGTCAAGGTCAGTGCCCTACGCACTACGTGACGTGGTGGAAGCTGAGATTCGGAACCTTGAAAGCTCCGGGGTGCTAGTTCCTCTCAAACGGGGTGACTGGGCAACACCACTGGTGGTGATACGGAAAGCGGAAAGCCAAGTCCGTTTATGTGGTGATTATAAAGTCACGGTCAACCCGTGTATCAAGACCGACCACTACCCGCTACCTGTGATTGATGACCTTTTCGCCGCTTTAGCGGGAGGCAAGGTCTTTACGGTGCTTGATTTGACAACAGCGTATCAGCAGCTGGAACTCCACCGTGATTCGCAACCGCTATTAACAGTAAACACTCACTTGGGACTCTTCAACCTTGTGCGAATGCCGTATGGCATATCCAGCGCGCCAGCCATCTTTCAGTCGGTCATGGACGAAATGCTCAAGGGCTGAAGGGCGTTGTTTGTTACCTGGACGACGTGTTAGTGGCGGGAGCATCGATAGAAGAGTGTGCCGGCAGAGTAATCCGAAGTGTCAGCGCGGCAACGTACACAGTAAGAGTTAATGACCAAGAAAAAGAGTTGTGCATGTAGATGACTTAGTCGCAGCGACATTCCGGGAGCCAAGTCCTACAGTACCGTTGCATCACCGCTGGACAACAGGCCGTATCAGGAGCCGACGACTCCGTTACCTCCTTCCAGCGAAGCTGGAAAAGACCCTCCAGACAAATTCCTTCAAGAGTCCACGTCCAGAAGCAGCGGGTCCCACGAGAGCCAAGCCTCGGACCAAGCGAGCTTCGCTCCGACAACTGAAACTCAAGACGCGCCGTCCACTGCAGCTGATGCAGCTAGTAACTCGTTGTGCAGAAGCCAGCGGACAAGACGTCCGCCTGAACGTTATGGACTGTGTGTTAATTTAGGGGGGAGGAAATGATGTGATCAGAATATTTTATTTAACATAATTATCTAAGTACACAAGTTACTTCTCAAGTTACACTTTGCTTGTAAGTAACACCATAACAACGTAGATGTTCTGCGTGTGAACTATCGTTACAAGAATGTCACACTGCTAAAAGTATGTACAATCTACCCTTCGTATGTACACATATCAGGCAAAATTCGACTGAAAAATTGGTTGTGATTATTTACACTATTTACATAATCTGAATCCCTTGTTAGAAAACCAGGTTCCTCAGAGCAACGCGCCCATACTTTACGCATATATACCGATTGGACCACTGACGCAGGAATTCCTGCTCCCCTAGCGAAAAGAGGCGGTGCTCAAGGTAATCACGGAGCAAACACATAACAAGGGTAAGTCTCGGATGCATTGCTCGAATACGGCGATTCTGAGCTACAGCCCGACATCGGAACTTCCAGAGTACGAATGACACAATTATTATGATTAGGTGGTCAAAATTACTGCGAGCGCTCACTGCAACGTTACGCCTTACCGCGAAGCGCCGGCGCACTAAAGTCCACAATGTCGACACTACAACACACTCATGTAGAACATGTGTATTTGTTTCATTTGCACCACAATTAGGGCAAGTAGAATTCCTTGTAGTTCCCCATTTGACCAGCCGATCTTTTGTTGGAAGTATACCCCAGCAGGCTTTCCAGTGAAAGTCCGCAATCTCCTGCGGCAGTGCAATCGGGTCCCGTTTACCGCTGTGCGAGAACGTGACAGTGGTGGTCCCTTCTTGAGAGCATAGAGCCTCGCAAATTCGGGATACTTGAACTTTTTCTACATCTGTATCCGGAAGGTGATCTTGTACAAGCTTATATTGCCTGATAGCCCCTTTATAAAACTCTGGTGGATTTTCTGCTGTAGGATACATATTGCCAAGACCCCTGGGTACAAGTGTCCTGCGTCCTGGTCCCAGCCAGTACATGACCAGAGGGCGCGCCGGTGAATCCACTTGGTTTAATATACCTAAAGTGTTCCTCAATGCAAACAGAGAACTGTATGTCTTCACACATGGAAGGCTCCACCCACACTCTGCTTTTGGCCTCCTCAACACATCGCGCGATAATAGGTGTTTCTGGTTCTTCCAGAAGAAGTTAAAGACTAACGTGTTCACCTTCGCAACGATCTTCGCAGGAGGAGTTATTATCCTTGCAGCATACCACAGTTTACTGCAAAATACGCATTTAATTAGATACGCACGGTCATGATAAGAGAGCTCAAAATTACTAGCAGTTTCCATCTGGCGTTCCAGTGTTTCCACAGCAGTTGTCCAGTTCCCCAGGGCAGCACCTGCCTGAGTGAACTTTATTCCGAGTATATTGACTACGTCTGTGTATCCAAAATCTTGTGGGAGTTGCTCTGAGAAACCGTTCACTGGCAAAGCTTTGGATTTGTTCATATTCAAATGATGTATCCTCGTGTTTTGAGTTGCTTATCTTTTGACGCGTGCATGGGCGACCGGTATCGGGTTAAAGATAACAGGCGAGTGCAGCGCCACAGGTTGTATTTAAGGACTGACACTGAATAAACGGGTCTTCTTGTTGACTTGAAACCTCGTCTAGCCTGACTAGATACTACAGTGCTAATGAAAGAGCTCACCGCTGTCGGCCTCACAGAGGTGGGCAACGTCACGACTAGCGCTCTGGGGGAATGTGCGTCCTGGGCAGACTTCTAAGAGAACTGTGCCGATATATGTCTAACAGCACCTGAGGAAAATCCAGGAAAAACCCAGACAGCACAGCCGGCGCCGGGATGCGAACCCGGGTACCTCGCAGTCTCGATGTGGCATGACTTGCACACTAACACTGAGCCACGGAATTTTCAGTGGCAAATGGGCATTTCTGCCCACTACACCAATGGCAGGAGATCGAGACGCACTTCCAAGGTCACAGCGCTCCACACAAAGGAAATTTCTCGTGGCGTTTAGATGAAATTTTATTAGCCGGATGATAACACAGTGTTCCAGCGAAAGTCTCTTTTTCGCTCATGGTAAACCGATCGGTGAACACAGAAGTGCTTCAAGCATTCCTAAATGTGATGCCATTGCTTCATGACGACAGGGTTCTCTCTGTGAAGTCCGCCCAGGACGCATAAGAAGCTCGCCATTCCGTGGCATATTGCTGCAAACACATATCGAAGAATATGTAAAGAGAGGGAGAGTCAGTACAGCAATCGAAGCGAATATTACACAATCTGCCATGGAATAAAAGCCTGCCATCTTCAACGGCGAATTACTCATCCAGTATATACTCAGATCGGTCACGCCAGATTTTTCTCGCTAGACATAAGAAAACAGGGATAACCTTACCGAACACTGCGCGCCATCAGAAGATGGAGCTATAGGACAGCCAACACCAATCATTCCCAGAGTAACTAACAAACAGGGAGCCTTCCGACATAACGAGGGCCGAGACGAATTGTACTCTGCCATAACCCGAAACCGCAACCACACGCTATACCGCCTCCCCATCGACATAACCAAGAACAAGAGGGACAGAACAACTCCATGCTCACACAAGCCACGGCGGCGATATAGTGGATGTATTTTCTCCCCCATCATCATGCCGAAACCTCGGAAGCAGCAATTCGCAATCCACCCGACACCGCCGCATCATCGCTGCTGCCGTGACCTCTGCCTGAAGGATCACTTTGGCCAAAACAAACCCTCCGCTCTCGGGAAATGAAAGATGGATTGCCGTTTGAATCGCGAGGAGTCGCAGGGAAAGAATGGGGAAGGGATAAGAAAGTTGTTTCGTCGTGGCACCCGCTTACGGAAAGGTTCGGGGGAAAAAATATAACAGGTAAAGCGCGGGTGTCACATTCATCTTTCGGTGTCGAAATTGATGAAGGTTCCATTACGAAGAGAATCTAAGGCCGTGTGGCGGCTGGTACAAAGAGGGAGAGGGGTTGGTGTCTTGATGATGTTGCTGTTCTTATTGTGCGCCTGAGTGTGTGTCGTCATCTGTTTTGGTTAGTCGGATGGTTTCACCTGTATGGAAGCGACAGTTTGCAGAAAGGTCACTGCCGGAACTAACTCGGGTTTGTCCCAGTTATCTATTGAGGAAAGAATTTACAGCGCGTCTTTCTGAAACACCGTTATTTGGTATAAACAATACACAACGAAGAAAAAGTGTGCTCAAAATGCAAACAGAAAGGGGAAAGCAACGCTAGAATAATTACCTGTGATCGATGAGATGTATCATAATGGCTCTTTCACTGAACAGCGTTGTACTTCAAATTCTTCAGTTTCCAATTGTAAGCATGCTACATAGCTGTTAAAGATATTGAACAATTATGCACTAGATAGTGAAAAAAATGCAAATAAAGACCTGTGCTTGCACAAGGAGAGTGTAAGGCTACCAAATTCAGTCGAAATGGACGTCGTAAAAGTTGAGCTCTTTCAAGCCGACTCCTGTTCCGGAGTTCAAGCCCAGCTTGTTGCACTTCACGTTAGTGACTTTGACATACATTTTCTGTTCATTTAACCTAATATATCATTGCAGACGCTCTTTTCAACGGAAGCGAGCGGTCGTTAATTTCATAAGTATTGTCCTTGTTATCTGTTGCTTCTCTGACATCCGCTCTTTTCTACAGGATAGCGCGCGTATGTTTTAATCGTGCATGTCTCGGGGGTGGCGTAACATCATTGACCACAATATCACTGAAACCATACCGCCGCAATTAACCGCCGACAGAGAACATGCAACGTTAAAGTTGTCTGCACCAAGTTAAAACATGAAATGCTGGTCTCAAGTACTTGAGGGAAAATACAGGAAGAGAATTAGGAAAGTTGGGGAGGGGAAGATTATGCAGAGAGGTTGCAGAAATTAGGCTTCGGAGCTTCAAACACGTTCGTGAACAATCTCCCAATAAACAATGTGGCAATACACCACATAGTGACTTTTTTTTTTTTTTTTTTGTAACAACATAATGAATGCGGAAGACACCAAAGCAGAACTGAATTGCTGTAACGAGTCAATCACGACGAATCAATGTAACGAGTTTCCGGGTTGGTAGAAAAGCACCCATGTCAGGTTGTTGCCAGCTGTAACAAATTCGACGAAGCAAGAGACACACACTGAAAAACTGTGAAATTTTTACGCAGGTGAAATGAAGTCCCGATTAAGTTTCCAGAATATGATGTTCAGATATCAGATTACGATGTCAGAATACAGCGTTAAGTATAGAGAGCTACAGTAACCTTTATGGTGTATAGCCGGCCTAAATCGCATGGCGTGCAGTTAGTTTTTGTGCACTTGCATTAATTCGTGCAGCACCTGACTATAATTTTGATGTCCAGATTATTTCGCATGCCACACAGAATAATATTAAGACGTCGGCTTTACGGGGCTGCCACCGTTGGCTGGTTGGTCTAATGTTGTTGCCGAGCGATCTACATGCCGTTTTCGCGGCATGTTGCTCGGGGGCCGACATTTGCCTAGCAGCGTCTTGGGAAAACCAAGCGAAAACACTAAACAGAACCGCCAGTGCCGGCATTTGCCCATGATTTACCACCAACGATGTCCATATAAAGCAACCGTATTTGAAGCTATATTTTGCACAATGTCCAAAGATGCAGCCAGTTTAAAACGACCAAGAGAACGGTTAGTTTCCACTTCCGATTCCGATATGTTGTGGTACACAAAATATTCCAATTCCAATATTTATATTCCGATATTGGAATCGGATCTAGATACCGCTCTCGTCGTCGTCGTCGTCATCGTCATCATCATCATGTCACCTCAAAGCAAAAGTGAATAATAGAGGAGGCTCTAAGCCCCGCCTGTTCCCCTTTACATTCACTTTCGATCTGTACGTGAGCCACGCTTCCTTCTTTTTAAAGTCATTGCCGCCCAGAGAAAGAACTCGTCAGAAGAGCAGCAACGGATGCGTCCTTTTCGAGGCTGGACTCGTAAAATAAATGACGCGGCAGTGCGCGTGTTTAAAGATTTCAAAACTTCAATAATAGCTACATAGCGAGAGAGCGAATTGAGAGGAGTCTCACGGCGAATGAAAGGCCTGTCCTCTCCGACCAGGCGCGACAAACGGAACTGACAAGATCCTCTGACAGGAAGCAATTTCCTGGTGCGCGAGACCTGCCACTCGGCGAGGTCTCTCGCCAAGTATAAACTGCCGTCTTTTTCTGGGACGAGCAGGCGAATCAAAATTCTCGCAGCGAGCCGACCCAAAGGGCTTGACATCTGTCCTCCGCAACGGAGGATGCCGCCATGCGGCGCCTCCAAATGCTCAACTAGCTTCTTTTAAATGGGAGGTAGTTCAGAAGCAAGGTGTTTACGGGGTAAAGTTGTTCCATATTTTAATGGCCATATTTTGATAAAGGAGTTTCGAGAATGGTATAATGATATGTGGAGAAGTATCGTCCACTCTGAAAACCCTCTCCCTTTTTCTTCAAATAAACGTATAGTATCCACATACACATTCTCTAAAAACAGAACCAAATTACTCGCGTAAAGTGAACCTCTGCACGAAATGGCACCGGTATCATGTACCGGTAAGGATACGGTAGCACGGGAAAGGCGGGAGGTTTTGCGGCCGTCCGGAACCCCAGTTGGTGAGGAGCATCTTACAAGGTGACGTTCTGCTTTCGGAGTGCGGTGTGGAACAATACGTATTTGAGCATGCAGTTGATGCTGCTTCTTTCCCATTCTTGCACGCGAATGCGACATATGTCGTTTAAAGACAACGGGCCTGTAGTGCACTCAATAGGCGTGACTGAATGATATGAGCCTGCATCTAGAGGAAGTAACGAAAGAAAAGAAACTATGAAATTGGTTTTGCAAACACGAAAAACGATTTGCTAACTAGAAAAATGCATTTCGATCTGTAATTGTCATTTGTGACCAGGACTTTTTCATAAGTTTTCTTGTATACTTCAGAAGCTAATCACATTTCTTTCAGTGCTAAGTATCAAAAGCTACTTTGTTCCTCTACACACATGCAACTACTCGCAGCACGAAAGCGAATAAAAAAAGAAAGACAGGGGCGACACAGGGCACTGAAGAGAAAGGAGGGGGGCGTCCTCCTTTCAACCGATCGCTACTATACTGTACAAACTAAATGGTTAGCGCATGCACTGCGGTCGGTGCACTGCACTGCAGCTGTAGCGAATCCGCTGGTCGTTTTCGTGCAGCGCAGTGTAGTGTGTCTGTGCGGCTGGAACCTAGAAGCGAACTGAACAACCAAAGAAACGCGACGCACTTCGGATTGAAGCGGCCGTGTGACACGCACGCTCGAGCCGGTGTAACCTTTTCGGGACTATACATCGACCAGCAGAATTTACCCCTCGATTAGAGGCTACTCACTTTGTCTGGGTATTAGTGGTTGTCAGTTGTAGTATATCCTTGCAGAGGAAAGTATGCTGGAAGTGTAGCCTCGTATATGGGGATCAAATTAAATATTTCTCCGGAGGACTAAACATCACGGCTGATCCCAACAAAACTGCAGTCATCACTCAGCGCTCTACGTAGTAAAGGGGCTATGAGCTCAACGAAACTAGCCCGCCTACTGTATCGGCACCAAACTGATTTTAACTTGTTGGCTGTGACACCTTTTTTTATACAGGGTGTGGGCAGATAACCCTAACTGACGTTAGCGCACGTAACTCGTTGTGTACTTACCCGAGGAATTTCCGGTGGCGCACGATGGCACATTTATGCGTGCGAAAGCTAAAAAAAAATCCTAGAGGCCATACTCAGCATAAAAAAATAAACAGAGCCCGAAAACGTCGACTTCCATGCATTAGAATAGGGCAACATGGCGGTCTCAGGTGAGTTGTGCGCAGGTGCCGCTAGGGGAGCTATCGGTGCAGAAACCGAAACCATGTCCCACATGGATGCTCATCGGTAGCGCCCCTAGCGGTTCCATCATAGTGCGCAGTGGAGTTATCACAAAAGTGGACAGGGCCAAGCTTGATGCAGTGTGCGATGCCCTGTGTTTTCCAAGTTTGATTCAGGAGGACTTGCACTTTATTAGCGAATACTGCCAGTTAACAATCATTTTCACTTATGATCGTTGTACACCCACAACGTCATGATTTTCTTCGGAAGTCCATGACACCGGTGTCAAAAGCGTTGGACATTTTGCAAGGGGAAGAGTATATGTTCATGGGAGCACTGCTTCCAAGCCGGAACTCCGTTGAGCGTCGTCTTCAGGCCTTTCCCCACATAGTGCAGTGCGCTACTGCGTGCGTCGCGGATTGACATTGAAAGTCGTTGAGGTGAAACGACCAACGAACATGTATTCTTTGCCCTATACACATATTCTGTGGTCAGCGGGAGAAGAGAGATCTGATGCCCGCAGCCACGTCCCACTCACGGTTCACATTTGCGTGACTCGAAGGTCTAAAGAAAGAGAGGACAACTGGGATACTTCTCCAGGAATACCCCTTAATGCAACAGGGTGTCAGCGAATCTCCACCGAAGTCATGGACGCAACGACGATGATTTTTTTGGGGCAACAGAATAATTCGGAAGGTAGAAAGAAAACGGCCGCAGCTCACTTCTTGTTCAGAATGATTTTCCTGTAATGAGAAAAATATGTCTGAAGTATTACATTGGCATCCCGTCGAGAGCCCCATGCAGTTGGACGACTTTTCAGCATTGTTAGACCGGTCTAAAGCCGGGCAAACCCACGGAAGAGAACTTCGAGCAACAGCTGTTACTGAAATGTAATCTGTGCAAACAGCTCACTTTGATGTGATAAAAATAAAATTTTGTTTAACCCGAGTCTTTATCTTTTAGTTGGAGAGTAGCTGCGAAGTAACTGAGCTACAACTAATTACTATTTCGGTAGAGCTACTAACTAAGCTACTTTATTTGTGCAGTAGTATAACTGTTAGTTAATTGTGGGGTAACTTTTCCCAAGACCGCTTCTTGTCACAGAAAGCGACCCAAGCAGACAAAAAATGGAGCAGATTGCCGCGCCTGAGCGACCAGCGTCTCCATCATTTTCTTTCTACCTCTAACTATATGCGATTACAAAATTACCTTCATGGCTTCGTGCTACCCGGCGGCCAATCGTACAGGCAGAAACCTCCTGCGTCATCCTACAGGCTTTCGAACAGTAATTGTTACATTTTTACGAATTTGTTCGAAGCATAAGTGCAAGGAACGCGGGATTACCCTCACCTTCTGCTCCCATTCTTTATACGGCGTTTTGATGAGCCAGCGGAGCAGGAGACCCTTCTCGGAAGCCTCCGCACCTTTATGTGCACCTGGTGCCGGGTGTCTTTGGTGTGTGCATCATGCTCCACCTATTTGATTCCCTTCTCACTCATAAATCACCCAAACGAAATGCTGTTGGCAGATATGTACAAAATACCGCGCAAGGCCATTTAAAATAAGATACTACATACGCTGCGTAAAAAGTATTTAGAATAGAGTGCAAAATACTCAGAAGTGAAAGTAATTTGAGTAGAGTACTAATTACTCTATGAAGTACTTAAGATACTTTTAAAGTACTTTAGTATTAGCAGTAAGTGAAACGCGTACTCTGAACGTGGCCGTACAAATGAAAGGAATAAACTTCATCCGCCATATACAAGGTCTTGGTGTCAAGTAATGTTTGGTAAACTTTGGGGATACGTTCTGACCCAAAACGTTGTAATCCCTCATGTATGTCAGCTCGGGTGTTTCAATTTCTGACGCGTGTTTATTGCTTTGGTGACCAAAGAAATAAGTGCCGGGTTTCTCTTGTACTTATCCCCTGGGGATTCACCTTGCAATATGAACAGGAACCGTTTTCTGACGAAGGGGTCGAGCTATTGACAAGCAAGGCGAAGCGTGGGAGCAGCCTATTGTACAGGAGGATAAATGCCAGATGCACGAATTCCCCAAAAATAAGAAAGAGGGAAAGTTCCAGTGAGCTGAAAATCTGGACACGGCGGGGAAATACGCTGGATACGGCGCTGACGAGGAAGGAAAGTACTTTGAGTACTGAGTAGCAAATACTGAAAAAGTATTTTAAATACTTTAAAAATACTTGTCGCAAAAGTATTGAGTAGAGTACCAAAATACAAAAAAAAATGTATTTTAAATACAGTATTTTGAGTACGTACTCAAGATACGTACAAGTCTAGGTGTAGGGTAGCGCCAGTCTAGCGGTGAAACAACTCCTAGCTGTCATCACCAAATATATGTCATTCTTAATTCTTAAGCAAAAGGGCACACGCCTCAAGTCCGAAGACAAAGCAACATTCGGAATGTCGGTTGATTCCGGACGGGGTTATGTGGCTACGTGTATTGGAATTGAATTGGAAATGAATTGGAAAATTGGAAGTATAGCGCGCACTCTATGAGCTGTCACCGTCAGTTTCCCTCTCGTCTCTTCTCAAACTCAAGGAAATGTATGTGTTGTTATCTCGTTTTGATCAGAATATATTTAGTAAACTTTTATACACAGTAGTACCTGTAGTACATCGTAGTACAAAGTACATCGTTCACGTGTATCACGTTACGATGCGATACACTAGTATACAAGCAGCGCTAATACTAGTTCGACACTACTAAGAGTATTGTATGAGGACACTAAATTCAAGCAGCAGCAGGTGGTGGTGGTGGTGCTGGTGAAAGGGCTCAAGGAACCCTCACGGTATCCAACGACAGGAGAGGGATCCCCGGCCCTGATGACGGAAATATTTCGCCCCTTTTTATATTGTTTCGTATAAAGTTTGTATTGCCTGTATCAGGTTATGCGCCTAATTCCTCATTCATAGTTTCTACACATCCACCACACACACCTGCAGTTTTGTAACCGTCCATATAAATAACTGCTGGCAAGAGCCGTTCCGAAGGGGCGGGGGCGGGAGCGGGGCAGCCGGCCCGGGCGCCTTCGCCAGAGGGGGCGCTGGACGGCAGGTTCTCTGAGCTTAGGTCGAACAATAAAACGAGAATCAAGTGAATGTTGTCCTCGGAACTTCATGTAAACTTTTTCTTCTTTTTTGTTCACTGAGCGTCTATGTAGGGAGTAGGGGGGGTGGAAGCTTCACGTAATGGTGCCCAAGGCGGAAGCTCGCCTAGAGGGACGGCTTTGCTACTGGCACTTCTACAGTGATTCGTTGCGTTTCTGATTGTTGCGCTTACAGGGTAAAACAGATTATTATTTTTTTCTTTACGAGCAGTATGTAGATAATTTTTAATAATGCATATATGTATACGCATATCGTTATACACTTGTCTGTTATATAAAAACATAACATACACGCGGAAAAACGCTGTATCAACGCAATATTGACTTCTTTTAATATGGAAAATATCGACTCTCAAGAAGATTCGACGACCCCCAACATTACACAGAACCTGTTATAGAGACTGCAACACAGATGGCAGTGTCGTTAAATGGAAGATAAAATTATGGAGCACGAAAACGGTGATACAAAAGCTACGTCCTGGGAATTTTGAAGTGTTCCTCAATTAAGCGGCGCGATAATAATATATCGCGGGAGCAAGGAGCCACCTCGCAATCAAACTAAAAGGGACATTAAATGCTAAGAGCGAGAGGTTCCCTCTTTGCGAACGTATCTGCCCATGCTCTTTCCGGCTGCGTATCTACGATGGATTTCTTTGCTGACGGGAACCAGAGGTTGATTATGTAACGTAAATTGAGTCGGTACGCAGAGGCAGGAGCAAATTCTGTTAAACGGTCCATGTCGGCATTTCGGTGCACATGACCAAATCTTACGTGGACAAAATTACCCCAAAGATTGACTAGGGGTAGGTAGCGTTCGCCGCCTTCGGGTGGCTAACATCGCGTTTCCTTTCTCGAAGTGTCCTCCTCCATGATATCAAACATTTGTTAAAACCAGAAGAAGAAGCAAACATTGTAAGGTTTATTTTGCGTTCAGCTGCTCTTCTGCTGTGCCCCGGACGCGAGTATTTCTTCATCGTCAACACCAATAGTCAGATAAAAGCGAACTGGCTACAAACTGGCGGTTTGGATAATGCTTATGCACCGCAATTAACTTTGCAGTGCCTTATATTGCCAGGGCGACTAGGAACTAGTCATGACGGAAGAATGTGACTGGTGGTTGCCGTCAACGAAGTTAATAAATCGAAGAAGTGCTTGAGAGAAACAGGTTGTCGGCCCAGGACGCATACTAATCCCCCTGCCCCCCACTCCTTCCTGCTGTCCTCTCTCCATCTGTCCACATCTGTACGCCGCTCATAGCCACAGTTGCTTCGTGGCGCTAACACGGAATTTAATAAAAAAAGAAAAAAAGAGAAACAGGTTTGTCAATGTTTTCCCGCTTCTAGCGCATTGCCTGTGTGGGCGCTTTGTCACCACTGAATATATTTCTCAACCCACAACGACGAAGCAGGACTCCCACTTGAAGTAGATGTCACGTTCACTCCCACCGTATATTGTTACGCTTGCGGGTTGTGCACGCACTTTTCAGTAAAGTGAGTGATCTCGCCGCACAGGAATACATACGCAACAACGTGCTGGTTATCTTCACTCGTGTGTAGCCACCAACTCCTGGGGTCGGTCCATATCCACATGCGCAACGTGCAACTCCACGATGAAGGATCTGTATGGACGGGATCTTTATGTGTGTGCCGTTCCTGTACGGTAGCCAGGACCTAGTACCTGCGGTGCATTGCACACACATGGGTGTATGCGATCTGAACACCTCCACACGATCCCCCCTCTACCTCCATACCAGGGGCGTAGGGTGTGCTAAGGGCATCAGTAGTGGTCGTGTTCTAGGGTGTTGGAATGCGTTGCACTTTCCGCCAGGTTCCCTCGAGATGTGAAAACATTGAGAGCTGCTTTCGAGGTTGAACCGTAGTCTCTCAGATGGTATTGCTCGGCTTCTCTGTCGCGTGTTCCATGCACCACTCCCTCCGTTGAGAGCGGCTTACCACCGCCCCTACAGAGTATGTTCGTGCAAATATCTCTGCCTGACCTGTATCGATAAAAGTGCCCGAGCTGAAAATACCTTGTGAGTGTTACGTCCTCACACTTTGAGCGGAGACATTGAAAAAAAAAAAAAAGAAAGAGAGAGAGAGAGAAGGTTCGACCAGTTAACCGGATTTTAACGCTTTTTAGAGAGAGAGAGAGAGAGAAACGCTTTGCTTCTTGTACTTAGATTGCGCCGTGCAGGAAGCACCGTGCGAGGAAACACATCTTCTGTCTTCGTTTTTTCTCTCTTTCCATTGTTATCTATTTGATTTTCATCTTGCAATGTTCACAGAATTTGGTTTCCGTTTCGGTCACTCTTTCGCTACAGGCTGTAATTTCAGTGCATACGCTTCACTTACGTATTTGCGTTCCCGGTATACCATTGGCCTTGGGATCGAGCAGTACACTCTGGAAGCAGAACTTGACACCTATTTATTCCCTTTCCCAATTTCTTGAAAACAGCGGGCGTACTCTCTCTACACACTCTCTCCTCAAATAAGGATTGATAAAGATATAATTTTCCTTAATAAAAAATAATAATAATGGTACTGTGATGTTACACGTAAAGTTTGTCTGCCCCATTGCGGCGACATGTTGCACCTGCCGCAGGGTTTGACTGCGGATAATTTGGACCACCTGGCTGGACCACCTTTCGGGCTGTTATGTTATCTTGACCTGCACGAAGATGAGAATGGCGATGACAAATTATAACGAGCAGAATGAGGAGACGTGTGACGATGTCTGCCCACGAAGGTGAGGCCAACTTCGGCAAGCGAACACATCATCATCATCATCATCATCATCATCACATGGTTCAAATGCGACGGCATTTATGAGTGAACTCTCCGAGTCCTCGTGAGACAGGGCATGTAGCAGCCTAAGCCCTGCACTGATTGGCTGCTGGGAGATCACTTTTTTAACAGCAGCTACAAAACCGCCGTGACAGAGGGCGCGCCCTCAGATGTCACACCGTGGTCCCAACCATGCCACGCGGCGCAAGCAGTCGTCGGATGAGGAACTTCTCCTGTTCAATCGTAACCGTGCCGAGGTGCAACGACGACTGCGTGCGAGGAAAAAGACAAAGAATGGTGCAGCGGACCAGGGAGGACGACAACATGGTCACATGGACGACACATGGTCTGTTCGTTAAGGGCCACCCTTAACGAACAGAGCCTCAATGCACACGCCACCGACTTAGCGACTGACCGGGTACTGGCCAAGTGCCACGTCCTCGTCCTCAAGGAGACCTGGACCATCCTACCGCGAGATATGGAAGGCTTCCAATGCATTTCCCATGCCAGGAGAGAAGGCAACCGAAGTGCCGGTGTAGCCATAGACTTGAAAAATGACGAAACTGTCTTGGCGATTAAGACAGTCACTTTCAAAGTCGCCATGGTAGAAGACGCTGCAGACTAAGCTGGTGACGTATGCGTCATAGAAGTGAACTTGTGACGGCCTCATCATGATCGACGCTCCTGGTTGCGCGCCGCCCTCTTCATGCGTCTCACTCGGCGCGCGTAATAAACATCCTTATCGTTCCTCTCGACTATGAAGGTTCCTGCGTCAGTTCCTTCATCTTGGTGACCCGTACTTTTGAACCGGATTAGCTCGCTCCTTCCTGCTCATGGCTTCGGACCCTGCACACAGCGCTCCTCCTCCTTCGCAAGCAGCCAGCACAAGCATTCACACGGTCCTGTCAAGATACCACCTCTTTGGCCTACCGACCCTACGCTGTGGTTTGCGAACATTGAAGCTCAATTCGCCGTGTGTGGTATTACTGCACAACTCACCAAATTCTACGACGTCGTGGGCGCACTTGGACCGAACGAGGCTGCAGAGGTTCGTGACACCATCACAGTCCCAGTGGTGGACAACCCGTATGACGCCCTGAAAACTGCCTTGACCAGACGCACCAGTGCGTCGGAACGAGCGGCTCCGACAGCTCCTTACCGATGAGGTCCTCGCGACCGTTAGCCTTTGCGACTCCTCCAGCGAATGTAACAGCTCTTGGGCGAGCGCGCCACTTCCCTCGACGAGACACGCCTCCGCCTCCGTAGGTCCCGGTCTCCTCGACCACGTTCGCCCCGTCGTGTTAGTCGGCACCGTAACTCGCCGTCACATCATCCACCTGGCCCTTCTTCCGAATGCTAGTACCACCAGACTTTCGGTGAGCAGGCCCGCAAATGCCAGTCCCCGTGTACCTTTTCGGGAAATACGGTCGTGAACAGCCAGTGAGGACGTGTGCCGTTGACCGACATCAGAGTCGTCCTCGTCTCTTCTTCGTCACCGACTGCTGCACAGCCACACGCTTCCTGGTTGATACGGGCGCTGAAGTTTGCGTTTTTTCTGCGGGCCCTAACGTCATCAAGAGACGCACACCTACCAATTCGCTTCAAGCCGTTGATTCAACCCCCATTCAAACATACGGCGAGTGCATCTGACAGGAACCTTCAAATTTAACGATGCCCCGACCTTCATCGTGCTGGTGCACATTACACCGGTGTTCTCTGTAGACAAGATCAATAGATTCCTTTTAGTCAGCCTCCTCGATTACTCTTCAAGCAACATATTCGTAGCAAACATGAAGGGACACATCATGCCCATGATTGTCATGAGAGACTTCAATACGGACATTAAGAAGCCCCAGAGCAACTGGTTCGCGAACTTGACGAGGGAAGTCTTGGATTTGCGTCTAGCCAGTAATGATAAAATTCCCACAAGGCGTGCGAGAAGTAGCGCGAAAGGTGTGAGCCTTCACAAGTTCACAAAAATATGTTCCAGTGGGAATGGCATGAGACGTGCAACTATGGACAAGCTAGAAGGTGCAAGGTATTTCTCTACAGAATTGCGAAACGGTGAAAAATAATTACGGCTGATTTCCTAATAATCGGGTCTCCACTGTCGACAGGGCTGTCGCAAATATTGGAAGTGATGTTGCGTTGTTTCTTTGTGTCAGCTGCGTTTGTGTGAGGCGTTGTTGTCAGTCGTGTTTTTTCGAACTTTTCAACAAACAAAATGTAAGAAAACCGTACAAGTGTTGTATAAGCAATAACGTCTGTCGCCGTGAGATATTAGTTGATCAGTAAGACGCAAGCCTGCAGATCAGCGAGCTCTACTTGCAAAGCAGGATCTAATACACATTCGTGATTGATGAGTAGTACAGTTCCAGCACCGCAAAAGAGCAAGCGTGGAATAGTCCCTTGACAAAAGAGCAGATTATTCGGAAAAAGGTGCTCTCGGCTAGGCAGATCTTCTCAGGGGTAGACCAGATTTATAACGATCCGCCCATCCACTTAAAGAGGGAGGGTGGCACCAGATTGACATTAGTCCCCAACGAGATTCTGGAGGTGAACTGCGCACTTGCCCATGTAATCAAGTCAGAAATCGAATTCGGAGGTGACGAAAACTCCAAGACACTTTCTGCACATGATGCACCACAGATACCAAACACATGAAAGTGTATTCACAGGACCTTGACTACCTTGGCAATAGACGACTTCAGAAAATCTCAGAGAGCTTAGCGCCGCTTTGAGCTATGGGAACTTGCTGATAACAAAGGAAGAGAAGGTCTTCATGCAGTTCCGACTCCTTCTCTCTCGGCCGATCGTCCACGAGGAGTCAAGGTAAGCGAAAACGAAACGTGGACAGTTCATTCCAGTAATCTCCCAGGATGCAACGCGCACGCAAGGAGAACATTTTCTGAAATCGTCTATTCACTATTGCCGCTTTATGGCAGGAATCCATTTCACCCTTCTTGCTCCCCCGTCTTCTCAAGAAACGAATAAAGCGTTGTTGTTGACAAGTTATGATAAGCGTCAGTGCAGCTGCAAACACAATAGTTACTATTTGAATAATTCAGCCTCTTTGACAGCAGGCATGATCGCAGAATATACCGTCTTATCCCAGGTTTACCTCTGTGAACTTGGGCGGCTCTCCGAACACGTCTGACCTTTGGCGGTCGGCGGTGTGCTGGTCGTCCTGCACAGCGCCTATATGCAGGCCATCTTAACGAATATCACTTATAAGATTGGTTTCCTGAACCCGCAAGAATATGTAGACAGACCAAATAATATGTTGGTTGAACGATGCACCAGTCGTCTCGAAACAATATTGTGCTTGCTTTTACATGGTGTCTGTATAATTCCACAGTTCGTTATAAGTTACAGAATCATATATTTGACTCTATATGATGTACAGGGTGGGTGCAGATAAAGTAGCCCCACATTTTCGCACATAGCGCGTTCCCTGCATGCCGTACGAACTTCCTGCGGCGCACGACGGTTCATTTATGCGGTGCAAATCGAGAAACACAATCGTGGTAACCAAACTCTGCGTAATAAAATCGTTAGCAACGCGAACTTCGCTCCGTGTATTTCCCATGGGACATGGCAGTGTCGCACAGTTGCATCGCCCTACCGCTGGGGGTGCCACTCACGCAGAAACAAAACGAGATCTACGCTCTACGCGAGAAGGTATAGCTACGCCTAGCCGTAGCTATACGCAATTGTGCAGTGACCGCCATATTGACTTCTGCGTAGGAAAATCGGGATGCACTGAGAGCAACGTTTGCATGGAAAACTTTTTGTTACATGGAGTTTGGTTACTACGATTTTTTTGTTCGTTTTCGTCAGATAAATGCGTCATCCCGCGCCACCGGAAGTTCATGCGGTAAGCAGGGAACGCCATACGTGCATAAATGTGGGGCAACTTTATCTGCACCAACCCTGTATATAAGAGTTGGATTATGATTTGAACTTTTATGCAGTGGCGTTCCACTTATGATCTTCAAATGCAAACTCTCATTGTTGAGGCACCGTGCTACCATCGGCACAAATGTGAAACCTTCCTTATCAAGATCCCATTAAGGACGGATACCTCTACCACCTAGCGTGGCTTCTTGCAGCATTCCGTGGAAGCATGAACTTCGGGCAATGCGAATATAGCGTGACGATAGGGGCGATATCGTCCATCGTGGGCTGAAGTATTCCTGGCAACAAGCTCGCGCTCGCGATATTTATATTGCGTAGGCTAACGATTGAGACCACTAGATGTTGTACAGGAATATTTGTTTGTAGATATGTATATGTATCTCTGAGTGCTTCAGATTGCACAAAATCATTATCGTAGCTAATGAGTCACAGGCGGATTGCGAAGTCATTGAAAATAAGACGTCAGACCGTCTTTTTCAGGGGACAACAATACTGTTGTGACAACATACCTCATCGCAACTTTTCATATATGGTGTGTTTGACCTAACGTGATAAAAAATTCTAACTGGCGATGTACTCCTTGGAGGATTGCGTAACATTCGGCAATTACCTTCTGGAAACTTTTGCCACGAAGGCTTTGGACAATTTTTTTAATTGCGGGAAAATTATATTTTTTTTCAATTCAACTTTGAAAATTGTCAAGAGAACCTCACTTTTTTTTACAGAAATATGAAGACGTCCACGGATAACCACAGACCCAACAAAAACTATGCGCAGTATCGCAACAGAAATAGTCAAAAAAAATTGTTAAATTTCCGCTTTAGCTCCGCCTGCTCGATTGTCGCAAAGAAGAGCGAACGGGACATGCGGGGAGAGGAGGAAGTGTTCCCACCTCTTGTTTTACCTTTCTTTCCCCGGCTTTGACCTTGATGCTGGTGACAACCGTCTTATCACAAAGACAACAAAACAACAGTCTTATCACAATGAAGCAAAAGGCGGGGTCACTTCCTCCTCTAGACGCACATTTGGCGCGGGCTTCTTTGCGTAAATCAAGCAGGCGGGGCTAAAGCGTAATTTTTACAAATATTTTCGGCTATTTCTGTTGTAATACTGTGCATAGTCTTTGTTGGGTCTGCGGTTATTCGTGGAGGACTTCATATTTCTGTTGAAAAACAAGAAAAGTGTGGTTCACTTTGCAATTTTCAAAGTTCAATTGACAAAAATAAATTTCCCTCAATTCAAAATTGTCCAAAGCCTTCCTAAATGGCGGCAAAAGTTCCTAGAAGACAATTACCGACAGTCCCACAATGCTCCGGCGAGTACGTGGCCAGTTAGAATTTTTTATCACTTCAGGTGAAACTACTTGTATACTACTTGGGTGTTGTGAAACTCCTGCGTCATTATAGCTGATGAAACATGACGGGAAGACCTCCAATATGGGGACTTGCAGCTTCCTTGTCCTTTAAATTTGAGCTCTTTTCCGTTAATTTAACACTAGGCAAATTTTAGTAGCTTACCAATTTCAGCTCATTATATTCTCCATTATACAATTGAACGTAACGATCGGACTGTTCTGCTTTGGTTTAAATTTTATTGGCGTTTGTTTTTCCACCTTTTTAAGATCAATTAGAAAACCCAGACCCCTACTTATGAGTTTAGAAATTCTACAGGCATCCCTGACACAGATGCCATAGACCATAGGAACAGGAGGCAAGTAAGCTGTTGTCTACGATCAGATGGCAACATGTCCTTGAGTTTCAGGAGCACCTTACAACACAGGTACGGACGACGAAACGGGAGAAATGCACGAGGACAGACTCAAGGTACCTGTCCTGTCACTGGAGAAGCTATAACAAAACAGTTCAGTATACTACAGTTTCAGTACAAGAGAAAGAAAGAAAACAAAAACGCAGAATGTCTCTTTAGGTGTATTGACATCATCCGAAGGCTCACAAAAGCGATGGCTGAATTGTATCGAAATGCTCTTAGATTTTCAATAGCAGATACTGCCCGTGTTTGCTTGCCCTAGAAAGAAGAATTGAAAACACATTCGACAGGACAGCGCGATGTATGTGCGAGCGCGATCACACTTGATGTTTCTTTTTGTTTGTTGTTTCAGCTGTCGTTGTTTCGCGAAGGACATTAAGTGCTCTAACACAGCGTTTGCCGATTCATTCAAACCACTTCGGTTTGCAGCGCGATTTTTGGCACTGTCAAACACGCAAGGGGGGGGGGGGGCGACGGCGGACAACGCAGAGGGGACGCGATTAAACACACAGGACAGGCTCGTTATGCAGTGACAACAGCAGGGTGCTGACACTGGCACTAACACTGATACTGACACCGGTCACAAATACATTTCGCGGCGAACAAACTTATATAGCATTGCTCATCAGACCGTCTTTAACATATACGGTGCGCAGAGGACGTCTATAAATTCAATACAAAAGTCAACGGCGGCCCAGGTTTGTCATTTTTAGACAAATATAGGGCTTTCCAAAGCTATTATTCACACTAGATCTGCCAACGCTATTCACTACGGACGTCAAGAGAAAATTCTCAGGGACTTAGAGCATCAGGCAGGAGTAGTGAAACTTCGCGAAAAATGAAAAGTGCTAAAAACATGACTTCCACTTGAATAAAATAACATATAACATATGACTGAAGAACATTTAGTGGACTGGTTGGTGGAATGGCATATCGAGGCGACAGACGTGCATTTCATTTTGACAGATGCAACAGTGAAGGTTGCAAATTAGGGCGATTGGTGCAACCACAAACAAGTTTGTCAATGTCATCCGGCATGTGTGTGGATCATCCTGGGGCCCATCCATTGCGCTGACATCCGCCAGGGTCCACTCTTCGTCGGTCCTCGGCACCTAAAGATACAGTCTACCAGTGTTGCACGAGCTCAGTGTTTCTGGTGACAGGGCATTACTCGGTGCTCAAGCTAGAAGCCTTCGCCTTTGCTTAGGTGTGCCTAAGACATCAGAGACCTTCTCCGTTTTGGCAGAGGCGCGAAAACCTCCAGCCCACATTCTGCGCGACGAAGAAACTCTTGGTACTTGCACCCGATTCGTCAGCCGACATACCCATCATTACCTACGAGATATCTGTGTGACTTCCATGTCGTCCGCATGCTGTCGTGTTCTGCTTCGTCTAAAGAGCTACGACCCTCACAGTGCCACCTCTACTGCGTACGGGCCACCGACGTGAATGCTGAATCAGCCCATCGTACATGAGTCTGTCCCTGGCATTGCTAACAAAAACAGCGTACCACCTATCGCTGCATGTCAACTTACCCTGGACCACATTCATGCCCTCCATAGCCATAGAACGGAGGTCTACACTGACGGGTCAGTGCGGCAGGGCTCGTCGACGACGGCGTACTTTGTCCCTAGCGACGACTTCGAGCATGCGTCTCTGCTTCCCTATGAAACGTCATCTGTAAAAGCTGAGCTGTTTGCTATTTTTGCTGCCTTGAAGCATATGTCTGCTTCTCCGCCTAGTGCCTGGACGGTACTTACTGACAGCAAAGCGGCCCTAGCTATCTTACTGAGTCAGCGACGTGCATTCCCTGATCCCCGTAATGTACAATAAGATCCTGTCCTCCTGCCACACTGTGTGGTTTCAATGGGTTCCGAGCCATGTCGGCATCCCCGGCAATACTCGCGCTGACGCCGCGCCGAAACGTGCCCACGCGTTAGAGCCGGTTGGTGGAATACACATCTCGACATCCGCCTGCCAACTGAAACGATGCCGCTTCCTTACTGTCACCACAAAGCTATTTCCCAAAGACACTGCCAGGGCCAACCCATTCCTGATGTCCATTGACCCAACGATGGAATACACTATCTGCAGTCGTGTCATACATCGGCTGCGCCTCAACGTCGCCCGCACTCCGTCACTGCTGTTCAAAATGGACCAGCAAGCCACACCCTTATGTTCTACCTGCAACGTTGAGACACACATTCGTAACCTTCTTCTCGACTGCCGCCGTTCCAAGTCCTTCCGCGACACGCTCAAGTCTCGCCTGGCCGGCCTCGGATACTTCATTTCTCTCGCAACACTACTTGGCACACGGAGCAGGCCTGCGTGATACCGGTCTCCTCAGCAGGCTGTGACATCGTGTGTGGGACGGCGGAAGACCTCTGACCCCACATCGCCTTACTCTTAACTACCCCAGGAATACGCACTAGGGAATTATTTAACAAGGAATAGCAAGCCGTCCTTTCTGGGTGACTCTTCCTGTCAAAATAATTAAATCCCCCCCCCCCCCCCCGAAGTTGCGACTTCGTTGCTGCATTGTCTTTGCATCTTCGTGTCGCCCGGATATGCAACATATAACATAACCTACAAAACAAACCCATTCGTCACCTAGCGAGGCGTGCCAACAACTTACAACTTATAGTTCTTCATGCAAAATCGGAGAACGCATGCGAACGAGACTACCTAATCATAGAATCAGCCTGCTTTGATTTCAGCAATCCACTGAGGCTCACTGATGGCACCAGTGGCTCCAGCCTACTACCTACGTGACATTGTCGTCAATTGGCTGTTGGATATTCCCTTTCTCACCACATAATTCCTACTCGGCTTATCTGGAGTGTTTTCCACCTCCAGATTACTACTAGATATCTCCAGCAGCTCGGTCTACGCTAATGAGCAAAATGAGTGTGCGCGTACGCTGTGTTAGATGCCTAATGAATTCTGCCCTGCTCACCGTTTATGGCATGTCATTTACGTAGTTGGTTTCCCGAACGCATTTCAGGTTTTAGTACAGTGATTGCCAAATTGAAATTCTGCGGCATTACCAGGACGTCTCCCTGCTACGTGGCGGGGCAGCATTAATAACGAAGCCACTTACGACGGAAGCACGCAGTTGTAAAGTGTAGTAATATCGATAATGTGTGCCGTGGAACCTTCGTATCGTTTTCCACCTATTTGATAACTGTTTCGTACTGTGAGATATCCCATCCTATTTTTTCTATGTGTGTGTGTGTGTGTGTATAATACTACCTCCTTATGGATCAAACGACCGCTGTAAGGCCTTCTCAACAGCTCTTCTTCCTAATTTCATCGACTTCTACCCGTTATATGAATATAAATATTTCCATTAATTATATTGTGCCGAACTGTAAAATAAATTCCGTATTTCTTTCGTGTAACTTGTTCAAGGTGGCCTTTAAATAAGAGGTACGTATCGCGCGCCCATGTTTCTTAAAAGAGAACAATCATGAAGGGTAACAATTAATCACATTGTCCTCTTAATGATTTTTCTATCAAGGAAACTTGATTTATGACCCAGGTCTTAGGAAGGCAAACCAATGTCACGCTCAAATGCCCGAACATCAGAATATGCGGAGTAGAGTTTGGATTCCTTCATCAACTTCACATAATGTTCCACGTGCAATGGGGTAGGGTATCGCACCACCGCGGTGAAACACCCCATCCATCGTCATCATTTATAGTAGTTGTTGTTGTTGTGCCCACACCTCACTCGGTTCCCTGTTATTATCTTCATGTTAATTATCAAGTTGTCCCAATGAGAACATCTGTTCCTTTCGGTCACCTGATAACGTAGCCGTTTTCAAAACAAGAATCCGTTCGGTAGATCTCTGCAAAAAATTCGTCAAGGAATACCATTTCTTTCTTTATTTTGTTAATTGCGCATCTTCGGAGACCTGTCTTTCCTTCACCCCAATGTGAGAGGGTGAAAGAGCACTCTGTCGACTCTTGCGTCCTAGAAAAAGATTAAAAGGAAACAAAAAATTTATCAAAATACGTAGGCCACACCGGCAGCACAACAGGATAAAAACAAGACTAAAAATACAGTAAGTGTTAACGTTTCGGGACCTATCCAGGCCTCATCATCAGAATGCGGTTCATCCGTCACGTGTCAGCTATTTAAACAAGGGGGCGTACCTATCGGGAAGCGGACCCCCCGGACGTTTGTTGACGTAGGCCACACCGGCAGCACAACTACAGAAAATGCAACCCAAGATAAGGGCAGTTCCGATAGCCTCACCCGATACATGTGTTTTTTGTTTTGTTTAGGCAAGTTAAAGCTCATCTTCGAGGCATGAGGCGGCACTGTGCTCCTTCACCCTCTCACATTGGGGGGAGGGGGGTGAAGGAAAGACGCGTCTCCGAAGATGCGCAATGAACAAAATAAAGAAAAAATGGTGTTCCTTCACAAATTTGTTGCTGACGATCTACCGAAAGGATTTTTGTTCTGAAAAAGGCTATGATATCAGGTGACCGAAAGGAACCGATGTTCTCATTGGGACAACTTCGTAGCTCTTCTAATTAAAAAGCTAATGAACGGTCTTTAGTTAATTAGTCATTCGACGGTTGAGCAACAGATGACCAAGAACGTCCGCCGGCCCAGAGATGATAGTAGTGAAAACAGAATGTCTATAGCCCTTATAGTTTTTTTTTAAATGAAAAATCTGTATAAAGAGAAGGCACCCTGTATACGTATTCATGAGGATCAAAAGAACAAAAAGGGATGCTGCAGAGAGAGAGGGAGAGAAGCATTCTGCAATATTTTGTGTAACCGTACAGATTGGAAGACGCCTTCTGATTTCCTAGGAATTTTAATGCTATGCTTGGGGGCTTTTCTCGGCTATGGCTTGCGTGGTCCACATGAGTCAGCAGCTAAAGTCTTCTCATGTGCTGTGGACGACGAGGTTGATGTGGTGTTGGGTTGCAAGTGATATTTTTCGGGGGAAGGGATGCTCGGAACCAAAAAGTAGGTAAGACACCGTTCGTTCCTTTTCACTCGTAGCACTGAATATGGAATTGAAATTGGAATTGGAAATGAAAGAAAAATATGGAGATGTTAGTCGCGACCCATTCAGGACTGGCTACTCCAAAACGCGTTTGTGGGTGGAACAACAGAGCCAGAAAAAACAGAAAAGCAAACACACAAATAGTAAAGAGGTAGAGTGGGTCAAGCAGAAGAATGGCGAAAGGGGAAAAGGAAAGGGGGGAGACGTCAGGCACCGAGAAACACTCACTGCTTCATAATGTCAAAGACCGCGCGAACACTGTCACAGAAGTTGTCACAGAGTGTCGAGCAGGTTCGAAGCGGTAAGGAAGTCGACAAGATCGCGCAATGCCTTCACCTGGTGATGGGTAGGCCAGCAGCTGAGAACCCTTCCTACGGAGAAAGGGCGATTGCCGAAGCGGGCTAGTGCCGCCGCAAGGGAACGACGAGGCGAGATGTATCGAGGGCACGCCTCAATAACATGTTCTGTGTCCTCCAATACCCCACACTCAGAGCAATTCGGTGAGGAAACCTTCCCAAGTTTAAAGAGGAGGCGGCCGGTATATGGCACATTGAGACGGAGCCGGTAAATGATGGAGGTAACGGCCCGGGGGAGCGCTGGAGGCATTAGAAACCGCAGGTCCCGATGCACTTTGTGCAGTAGTGAGGAAGATGGGACAGATCGACGCCAGTGTTCCCTGCTCAGACGCTTCACTACTGCGCTTATCGTGCTCTTTGCATACCCTCTTGTGAAGTAGACGGGGTGCGTCCGAACGCCACACACTAGATGGGCTCACCTGGCAGCTGCGTCCGCAGCCTCATTTCTGGGAACACCGGAATGGCCAGGGACCCACTGCAACTGGATGTCGTGTCCCCGTGATACAGCAGAGGAGTACACTTCAAGGATGCCAGGCACCATTGCATGGAGACAGAGTAGAGAACGACTTGTAGGGCGGCTTTGTAGTCGGTGTAGATGGACGAGTGGGCTGGGGATGACGAGGACGCAAGACAAGCGCCATACAAATCGCGTGCAGTTCCGCCGCCGCCGCCAACGTGTGGTCTCGCAGTCTTGCACGTCCTTCAGCCGACAACTGCGGGATCACATATAGGCAAAAGCAGAGCCGGAACCAGTCGTTGATGCGTCGATTGAAAACTTGAATCCGGTGAACTGAATATGCTTCGTCAAGAAAGCCGAAATTTCGTATCCCGAAATCCCGAAATTTGGCCTCGCGATATCAAACATCACGATATCAAATAATTTTAACACTAACAAGCCATGTCCGATGTTCGCGGAGGATACAACCCAGTTATTCGTGTGCCACACGTTCTAGAACACAAATACTGGAAAACAGACCTATAGGCACGAAGACCAATGGGATAGAAACGGTAGTTACCGAAAAAGAAAGAAAAAATACAACGTTAGCTGATTGGTCAATCAAGTGAAGAGCTTTGACAACAACATTTCTGTACGGGCTAAATATTTCCCAGTTCTGAGTGGGATCTTCGAAGTGTTTTTAAGCAGTCAAACTTCACGAAATGAATCAAGCTGTAGAGAGTTCTCATTTTTCGCAATTCAATTAGAACCTAACAACGGATGGGAAAGCAAGGTACGTCACGGCTCGACTGAGGTTAAAACCGCACACAGACAGATCATTATTCTCTTGCCGAGTGGCCTTCGCATATTTTGGGCTCCTCTGGATATGAGAAATGGCTCCCCCGTTAAATAAAATTAAAAATAACGGCGTCTGAAACGAACGTTGTATCTTTGATGTTTTTCCCCGTTTATGTCCTCTCTATACTTCCTTCTTCCGCGCACTTGACACAAATGTCATTTGGTTCAGTTGGACACATATGCACATAAGATTTAAGAAAAATGGACGGCAATAAATCACATAGCGTTTCTTGCCCAAATCCACACAGAATATCAGCAGATATCAAAAACGAAAACACGCAGTTATAGCCGTAATCGATATAGCAGTGAAGTTAACGTGGCAGCATTGCATAAGGCGCATTTCTCATTCCCTCGAGCTGTCTCGATTACTTTGGTAAATTTTCAAATTTCGTTTAACCGGCAGGCTACAAGACGTTTGTCTCATGCGTGTGTTCCTCTGTGTGACATATCCTGCGCACCTGACACAATTAAACGGGGAGGAAACGCGCTCGTCGCTGCGCCCACCTCACAGCACGTATTGGTATCAACTCTACGAGCAGATAGCAGTAGCATTAGTTCAGGAAAGATGGCAGGCGGAATGCCAGAACGCGTGGATATGCTGGAGATATCGGATGTTGCTGCTATATGCATTTCCTGAAATCATCACTGAAACATTACTATCACTCCTTAATAAAGTAACTTTTTTTATCTAAATGACTCCTTACACTTCGCGTTGAAGTGTGAGTGTGAGCATTTGTCGTCGAAATATTTTGAAATACGCTTCAAATATGATCCAACTGCGCAGTTATCAGTCTGTAATACGTATGGCGACATATGCCGCACGTGCCCCAGGGTCCTGTAACAGTAACAACGAGAAACGAACTTACAGTGGTTCGCTGTTTAACTAATGCATGACAATGAAACTATTTTATTTCGAGAAAATGCATCAATAACACCTAATATAATCCTTCGCTGTGACGTCATCGTGCACATGCTGTAGCATGTTGCTTTCTGCTTTGTAGCACATTTAAGCTTCAGAAATATTATTGACACATCCATACAAAGACTGCTGCCACCTTTCTGATAGAAGAAACCAGTACCGGGGGGGGGGGGCACAAATGCTAGACAGGCACATTTCCAATTGGCCATGGGTGTAACCGCCGTTTCCCTGCAGTCCTTTAGAGTTTGGATGCCAACCGTTTGACGTTCCCGGGTATTGATCGGCACAAATTGCCTTCGACGATTCCTCTACTATCAGGGACACTTTACAGTAGAGACGCATGCGCAGAAGCAGGGTGACCAAATCGGCAAAACGTCTTCCCTAACGACATTCCGGGGAGGAGGGCAGCAATAGGAGGGGGTGACCAGCGCCCTGAGTGATAAGGCGGTACACACTAGGGGGCGATTTACCTAAATGGAAGAGGAAGGAAGAAGTGATACCGGGGGGGACTGAATTGGAAAAGGCGGCGGTTGAGTTTTAATGAAGGCGACAGGGGATCAACTCTAATAGACTTACGTTGCCGATGAAGGGAGTTTCCCTCCGTGCGTTTTAGGAAGAGCTCGGATGGATTAATGGGGAGCCGTTGCAGAGTCGTCGTATTGTCTGTCGCAACACCTGCAGCAGGCGTAGATTCGATATTTCATATCGGGTTGCAATAAGGACTGGAATATGTGTGTGCATGTTAATTGAGCGGGAAAGGGGATCCTCTTTGTACGCGGTAGGTGTACACTGTTATTTCACAAGAGAGAAAAGCAAGGGGAGAGCAGCAACCTAAGGGAATATTCCTTAACTCTACGTAATTTTAGCAGTTTCATATGAACGGAATCACGAAAAATAAGACTAACGAAGAGTCGTTAAGAGAAGAATATTATAGCAACAATGATTTCTGAATTGAATATTTGACAGCTATTCAGGTGCTCAAGCTGTTTACAAAATTTAGGTTCTTCATCTATACATTCATTGATGGTAAACTTGTGCATGCAAAATTCGGCTCAAAATACGAGGAGCAGCAAGAAGTTACTCATGCCCACATGAATAACGGTCATGTTAAGAGCTTTCAATTTGCTAAGTTAATGGGGCACTAAAGTGCAAAAATTTCTCCTCGCATGACTGATAGATGCAGTTGCCTTGACAGTAATAGCACCGTGGTAATACCAAAGGAACATGATTAATCCGTTGCGTTGTTCGTGATTTAGGCGTTAAGGAAACTGCGTAGTTTCCCAAAGGGGTTCGTAAAGTGGTTAACACTTTTTGACAGATGCCTTACGCTTTAAGAACATGCCGACAGGTGTGCAAAGCAAGCAACCAATAAGTATTTGAGTTTATGGTCATTCGCGGTAAGTCCTCCCCATCATATGGCGAACGTTAGTCTTGTCCTACATGCCGTCGTGGATAAAGAGCCAATTATTTTGCATTGGGGATGAGGTAAGTGGTGGAGAACCTGACTGGAAGGAGATTAATGGGGGGCTCATATGAACACATACACAGAGGAATCTGTATAGCCATAAAATGCATCGTTTCAATCATCGATCCCCGTTGGTACAACAAATAAAGAATACTTTTGTGACGCTGTCCTTATTTTTAATGTTCCAATGAGTACTGAGGTTGATGCACTTGTAAGGCAGCTCAGTGCCTCCGATAAGTCGCGAAATATTTTCTTTGACGTGAAGGAAATTTTCGCGAAACTGCGCCGTTCTGGGACGACACAGAAAATGGGTAAGCCCGCGAATACGTTTTCCCGTGGCGTTCAGTCAGGCCTTTTACAAAGCACCACTTCGTGCATCTCCAAACGATTGCTTACAAAAGCATCGGGTAGCATCCTTGTCATCATGAACCAGCTTGTCTGCGCCCTCTCTCTATTGTCGCTTACAAAAGTTTGCTAATTTTCAAACTTTCGCTGATTCTATTTGTTACAGAGAAGTAAAGGCAATATCAGGGATGACGTTATAGGTGAAGTGGCACTATCTGTTTACTGTGGATAAGATCTGCTAGTAAGTACATTTTGAGCGATGGCCAGCACAGATAATGCCAGCTTTGTTTGGGATTCGTTTAGTAGATGAGGCAAGTGTAGTGTTTTCAATAGTATAGTGCGTCAAGGCTCAACGAACGACGAAGCCCGTCAAAAAAAAAAGAAAGGTCGAGATTTATACCGTTATGACACTCCTAATTGCTCCATTCATCGAAACAGTGAACGTTCGGCCTAAACCTGTTGCTGCAACACGCATGTCATTGATATATTGTTGACCAGATGTAACGCAGCAAGACAAAGCTCTGCACAGTTCTACCGCAACACAAAATGCAGCTAATTCAACCTGAGATCACACCATACCGCAGCTGGATTTGTAGCATCCTGTCGAAACTTGTGCCACAGGGGATCTAGTCTCGATTAGAGTCACTAAATAAGCTACGCTTCAGAGTATCGACACTGAGCCGCCATGTTGTTTCGGATGACCACCAGCGCCATCCATTTAGCCATTTAGCGCTCTTCGAAGTGTTTTCTTCTTCCACTGCTTAACTTCACCTTCATCTATTTCTACTGCCAAAATAGAGGTGGGGCTGGAGGTCGTCCGAAACAACATGGCGGCTCAGTGTCGATACTCTGAAGCGTAGCTTATTTAGTGACTCTAGTCTCGATGAAACTAATGCGTGCATTACTTGCACGTCACGAGCTCTTGGGTGGAGTCCACGCGACACGCTCCGCCCATTTCTAGGGACATTTTTCCCTAACGAAGTCATTTCCAAGTACATTCTTTGCAGTGGCATGCTCTGTTGTAAGATAATGTAACGAGGTGGCGCTACGTACAAGATGTAATAAATGTGGGAGCAAAACTCAAGCGAAATCGTAATGCGGCAGTAGAAACGTTCATGAGAAAGCCGTTCATGAGGATATTTTATTTCCAACTTTACAGTTTCAGCAAAACATTGCAGAGAGTCCTTTAAGTAGACATGCATGGTGAAGATTTCCAAAGCGATACAGTGGCGCCACACCCTACGCTTTGACTTTTACGACATTACACCGAGGAGTTGTCCCTAGATTTTCCCTAGCCGGTAGACACAAGCTAACATCGCGTTAGGCCGTACGTCATTTTGACGTAGGCAATGACGTACGGCATCACTTTTAACGCAGAAAACACTAAGGCACCGTAGGGGGTGCATTACTTTGATTAAGGACGGCGGTATGATCGACATTGCATACATGCTTTGGGTTATGGTGTTTTATCATGTCCGGCAACTGTTTTCGCGATACAACGGTGGCGTACACTGCATTTGTTTGGGATAATGATGACCGGTGTATGTTGTTGTTGGTTCGTACTTCACCACATAGCACCGCTCGTCCGATGTACTTCACCACACAGCATCTCCATTGAGCCGTTTCTCCAATGTAACGTCGTGCAAGCGAAGGGATGGTCTCAGTAGTTTACACAGAATTTCTTTCTTCGTGTGGGGGGCGGGGGGTACTTTTACACGCTTTTGACGAAGTATTGTGCAATGTCACAAAATTATAGGGGGGTCTCTTCGAGATTTTTGGGGGTATTAGGGAGTGGGGAGGTGGGTGTGGGACGGATGTCCTCCCATTCGAAGAACTTGACAAACATTCATTCTCAAGGGAATATATAAAAAGACGTCGGCAATGCGAGCTATGCATGGTCACTGTCGATGGCCCGAGCTCGCGAGGATGCGGCTGCATCATATGTTCCATGCACGCGACGATGCCCGCACATAGCGAATACTTATTGTGTATTTGTCAAACGAGGAGATTAGAGGAATGTCTTAAAAAATTTTGGTGAAAACTGCGACGGTGTTCACAAGACAAGAACTAGCTATCGCTCTAACGGCCATTATACACTTGCACAAATTTTGTTCGCGCCACTCGGTTTGTTGAAAATTGCAGCGAAATTTCATGCGCGAGCGCCACCATACTGTCAGCAACTTCGTAATGCAATGCGCTCATGTTCACATATTTTCTTCTCTTTAGCTCTTACAAGTCCGAGCAAAATGTCTCGTCGCAATTAAGTTGCATATTGCTACACTCTTACACATTCCCACAAATCTTTCCTTCGCATTGTGCTCTTCCGTTTCCGGCAACGGAATGCAAGGGCGGTCTCGTGAGGCGGTAGCCCAGTGCAACAATGCAACTGCGTGCTTAATTGCTTTAGCATTGGTTGCGTGCGCGTGAGGTATCTTCACGCCTTCTTCGCTCGGCGACCAATGATAGCTTGCAAACGAAGTAATGCACGCATTGCTTCATCGAGAATAGCTCCCCAGGAGAAGCGATGTCAGTAAATCATTTTTCTCATCGCTAACTAGGCAGTGGATGCAGGTGCAAACATATCAGGATTTGTGAGCAGAATCGACGCCGCGCCTACATGTAGGGTCGCATCCAGAAACCCATATAGAAGAGACAGATACCACTGTGTTCCACATCGGCAGACAATCTACTTGGTTATTTTATTTTATTTTTGTCCAAGAAATACATCGATATTAAATGAACGAATTTTTTAGATCAGCGCTCCCTCCGCAGGTGCGGAGACTCTATCGACAACGTGATCGGCATGACGTCAATCCCTACCATAGGACGAGTGAGAGAGCCTTGCTGAGAGGAGAAAGGCGCCGACCAGACGCCTGCACCGCCGCGGCATTCCTTTTTTCAAGGCCGCGCTGTGATTTGTGCTGTAGGAAATGATGTTTTCGCCTTTTTCCAGAGAGGAAATTCCAGCGTACTCTCAACATCCGGCGTCTGCTCTTGTCATGTATTCCATCATGTCATGTATCAGTCGAACTGCGCCACTATTTCGCGTGCGAGTTGACACCGTGGTCAGCGTTCAACGAGGAATAAAATGACACCATAGTTTCGAAATCGACTGGAACAGATGCGACCGTCACTTAATGCTTAATGCACTTGTGCCCACGCTGCACCTGAGCTTAAGCTTAAATACTGCATGAATAAACTGTCAGTTTAGAGAAACTGTGGGCGCCACGATCCGTCTGTGCACTAGAAATGTACCAGGTTTTGAAAGTGCGTATGACGTGGGCGAAATTAAACTCTGAGTTTGCTCGCTGTTGCCGCCGGCACTATACGAGCAGGAGGCCGTGTGTTGTCATGCGCAAGAAAATTACCAATTTATTTAGGTTTCAGTTGAGAACGAAGAGGTTACGCGGTTGATTTCCCTGGTGGCCACGTAAAGCTCAAGCAAGGTTCGTTGACGATCCCAAAGAGAGAGGGAGGGAATGTTTTCCAGTCGTCAGTTCGTACCACTCAGTTAGTCGTTATTTGTATCGTTAGGTAATTTACATGCTCACTGAATCCGAGTGTCTGAATACGTTATAAGGAAAACCAAATTTGAGAGTTGAAAGTTGAACAAGGCAATCCGGCAGGTGTGACGAAGCCGAAGGATTTATACCTTCAGTTTAAGAAGGACGAAGACAACAACACAGCCACACGAACTCAAAATTTCCACCCAAAACTTTAAAATTATGCTGGACATTTTTGCTGCAAATTCTGCGTTCGTGTGGTTATGTTGGCGTATTCGTCCACCTCAAACTCAAGGTATGAATCCTCAGCGCAAATTTGAGTTGTATAGCACGAAGTGCTCTCGGGCAGATAGCCGCTTCGGCGCGGACACAGATTTCCCATATTTTTTCCTTCCTAGACACATCTCTGTATCCATCCGAAGTTAAAGCGTCTGGGGAATGATTTTCACCAACTGAACTTTTGAACTGCAATTTCAGCGTCAAATTTAGGGGGAGGAGTGTTGTTGTATGTCAACATGTCGTACGTTTCTCTTGTTTAGCTCAGAAGCTGCGACGTCCTGCTTGGTGATATTTGGCATTTTGTATCTAGAGATAACTCACTGGGGGGAAAGGGGGGGGGGAGTACATTCTTAGAAAGAAACTTCATCGCGTAGCACGCTCATAGCCAACCATCATTTGGAATGATATCGTTATCTGCCCTGGGGGCTTGATCGCTTCATCGTCGTTACGGTCGTTACAAGCTAACGAGTGGCGGGAAATTCAAAAAGGCAGGCGGGAAATTTAAAAAAGTGGGCACGTGATAAAACACGTGCACAGCGCTCTTCGCGCGATACGTGAAGGCCTTGGTACACGTCACGCGCAATGTGTCACGTGCCCACCTTTTTAAATTTCCCGCCCCTCGTTACATTGTAACGACCGTAACGACGACGAAGCGATTAAGCCCCCAGGGCAGATAACGATATCATTCCAAATGATGGTTGGCTATGAGCGTGCTACGCGATGAAGTTTCTTTCTAAGAATGTACTCCCCCCCCCCCCCCCCAGTGAGTTATGTCTAGATACAAAATGCCAAATTTGCCAACAAATGCCAAGATTTGTTGAGAACGGGAGGCGTTCGATATCATTCGAGATGATGGTTGGCATGATGAAGCATGCTGTGTGGTGAAGTTCGCTTTTTAAGAGTGTAGTCCTGCAATGTCTGAGTCGACAGCTGCAGACTGTTCCTTTAACATCTCTGTACCTGCCTGCTCTTTCTTACTTACGTTTTAGTGCCTCTTATCTTGGCTGATAATGATCAATAATGATAAATAAATTATCGTGTAATGAGAGGAGTCTGAGACAGAAAATGTCGGAGGCATCGACACCGCCCGGAATTGACAAACACTGCAGTAGGAGCTAGGAAGGAGAGGGACGAATATGAAACAAAACTGCCGCGATGTACCGCCTCCAGGCAAAAAAAATTAAAAAGAAAGAAAGCGTCCAGAACACATTGATGGTCCAATCTGGGAAGTGCAATGTTTTCCCTGATGTCAACTGTCATAGCAAAGTCCACAGTTGTTTGGACGTGTTCGACAGCTGTGACTGCAACGCTAGTCTCCTCGACAGTCTCCTGTTCTCTTCAGTAAGGAAACCTTTTCCTTCCATTGAGGAGGAACCGTCTCTATACGGAGGCTCCAAGTCATTTTCTCCTGCTGTATTACTTTACGGGGCCTTTGTGAAACGTCCCTCGCATAGGGATGATATAAAGATGGTAATGTAACGGTATGTCTGATCAATTCTCTCTTTTTGTTTCCAACAGGACTTTTATGGTAGACTCATTTGTAAGTCCACCTTCGGTGCAGGAAGGGCAAACATGTCTGTGAAGTTTTTGTTGACAGGAGTCCATTGGTTTCATAGTAAAGCTATTGAATTTTTTGCTTTCGTCTAATCTCATTAGTGATATTGTAAGCGATGAATGAAAAGAAAAGCCACCTTTATTAATTTCGCAACTGACGCCTGTTGGTTGATAACGATATCATACGCTCAAAAAGAAATCACCGTTCACTAAAATTTATAATCTAAGCATGTGTATTGGGCTAAATAGACCATCTTGTCCCGGCTAATACCTTCGACATCCGACTTTGTCGATGTGTGCCGGTTTCTCGTGCAAACCTTTCCTATACCTGGGGCTCCGGGTGCTTGGACGTGCCCGAAAAAAATCCCAAACACGTACGTCGGTAAAATTTAAAGAAATTCAGATATACCCGAAAACACCGTGTTTTGGGGGAGTTCCACTAACCAAGACCTCAGCAAGAAGAACCATGCCGTAGTGACGGTATGGTTTTAATGCGGCTGAACTCCTTCCCTTTTTAGAGTTACCTCGATATTAGAATGATAGAATAGGGTACGATAATTATTGACTCTACTCCACACGAAGGACCCTCCTCGGTAGCTCAGTCGGTAACGTGTTGGCTTGCTGAGCTCAAGATCGCGGACTCGATCCCGGCCGAGGGCGGTAGCAATGTGGTGGAGGTAAACATTGCTTCCAGAACCGTGTGTCGGAGATTTCTGGCGCACGTCAAAAGAACCCCAGGTGGTCAAAATTATCCGCAGTCCTATCCTACGGCACGTGCAACATGTCGTCATACTGCGCAAACAAACCTTACCTGTAACATCACGGTACCATTACCATTATTCCACACGAAGGCTTTTTGAAGTCATTTGCAATTTCCCTTGTCAGTTAGGAAAACCTTCAGCGCCTATATGGTTTCCCATACCTTTTTTCCCCTGAGAATCATGCGTTGCCGCATTCTCCTCCTCAAAGTGTGCATACAAATCAAAGCGAGCACAGACAACACACAAATTGTCTTCTTGAAAGGGCAGCTCGTTGTTGAACGCAGACTGTAAGATGGGACGCAAGCGAAAACTTCCGGGCGACCCTGTCAACAAATATCCGGATCTCGAGATGTTCATGCCGCCAGATGATCGTGGTACAAATCTGTGTGGTACAAATGTCGTGGATTCGTCCATGATAGGCAAGCCTGAGCGATGGGCAAGAACAGGTAAACAACACAACACGAAGGCTCAAGGTTTGAGCCTTCGTGTTGTATTGCTTACGTGTTCTTGCCCATCGCTCAGGCTTGCCTATCATGAAGTGTATCCACCAGCTAGCCTGCATCTACGTCATTCTATCGTGGATTCGTGGTACGTCGTCTCCAAAGTACGTCGCCGCATAACAGTACCAAAAAGAATGAGAAGCTGCCTTGCAAGAACACTTGTTCACGCTTTCTCAGAATTTCGCATATTAAAGGAGCAATGAGGTGACATTTATTATGGCTCGAAACCCTGTGTCATCTGTCGAGCGGTCCATCAGGAGTCACCACGCAAAATATTTTCGCTGTACGATGTATTGTCACTGTGCAATGAAATTTACGTGAACACTGGGGGAAAGTAGCCGGCGGCCGGCCGGCACAGTGCTCGCTTGACGTCGAAAAATCCCTGTGCCTTTCTTCTTTGTTTGTTTCTCCTCAGATCACGCGCTGCTCTTCCCCGCTTTAGCTGCGCTGGTATATGTCACAAGTCACATGTCAGGGGGACAGGCTACGTCACCACGTTCCCTCGTTCTTCAATACGCTCCTCCGAAGAGCGGAGGATTTTTGAAAGGTGTGCGGAATAGAGGCCGCGCGCGTGTCGTTCTTTCGCATGAGTTAAGTTTATTCGTTGCAGAGCACACTGCAGCAAAAAAAGAAAAAAGAAAAGAAATTTGGTGTCACATCAATGTTCCGTAACTGAGTTGTGAAAGATAAACGACTGAAACTTCCCAATTCTCGTAAAGTAATATCTCCGAGGATCACCAAATATCAAATTTCAAATATGGCAGAAACTCCGACAACCCGGAACCATACTTATGGGTAGATAAATAACTTTATTACACACGCAAGGTGTGGGAAAAGTGCTACGTCGCTTGGCTTGGCCACGACGCCCTTTCACCTTATCTTTACCTCTAATCTCCGTTTGGAGAGTATTTATTATTAGCAGATAAAACGTACAGCACCATCTCACGCTATCGGCAATGTTACGTGAGTGTAAACGCGCACCATGGAGAGACGTCACCAGAAACGCGATTTGACGTTATCTCATCTTTTCACAACGATACATTTTGTTCTTTGCGTCTTTTGTTTTAACATGCTCAGGAGCAGTGAACCACGTGTCATGAGATATCAGCCTGTTACCGTGGCCAACATAGGCACGAAATGGTTTACATAAAGCGAAGTGGTGTTCACAGCTATTTATAGTGCCTAGTGGTGGTCGATCATACAGTGAGCCACGTCCTCTATCAGGGCACGAAATTTGTTGCGTTAACCAGCGGCAGAAATCTCATTTTTTTATTTGCCAGCGCGATTGTTCGTAATTTCCCAGGTTAACTCCGGCACAACACGGCATTCAGCAATAGTACAATAGTGCAGGAAACACCGTAAGCGATCAATCAGGCAACTCCCGACGCTTATCGTACTGGCATTCGTGTTCTTCATTGTTGTTCAGGCTAGACAGAATGTGTCCCCAGTGGCGCAATTGGTTAGCGCACGGTACTTATATGGCAGTGCCTGTGAGCGATGCCGGGGTTGTGAGTTCGAGCCTCACCTGGGGAACGTTTCTTTTGTCACTTTAGTTTTGCTTCGAGGAATGACCACTTATCTTTTCGCTTCGAAATGTCTGACAATCAACTGCACGAATGTGTCCTGCTACACGCACTATAGCAAACGAGCCGTGTTTCAAGCGGCAGGTAAAGTTAGTGTAAGGTATGTTAGCGTGCTGCAAAACAGTTTCAGTAAGCGCGTTTGCGCAGCACGTTTTTGTGCTCTTACATCCTCCTCTCATTTTGTCGTAGCCTTCTCGCTTACGCGTAATCATTTCATTTATTATTTCATTTATTTCTTACATGACATGTACAATGTGGGGTGTCTGAAGCAAAAAGCAGGTTGCACGCCCCTCAATGGCAGTGGGCACTCAAGAAAAGACAATACTAACACAATTTACATACGTGTACAAACAAAAGGATATGAATCTTTTACACCGACATATGAACGAATATACCGTAACAAGTACAACATGGAACGGTAACAGGTAACGGTAACGGAATGGTGACCTATAATAGTAATACCATGCAAATATATTACTACAAAAATCACATGGACCTAGAAGATATACTGGCAGATTTGTTTAGCAGTGGTGCTGCGGAGTACCGGAAACACATTTAGTATAACTGAACTACGATACGATAATCGCTGGTCACCGTAGTTTGTTCTGGAGAACGGGACCTTCGAAGTTCTTGCATGTCGCACACCAGCAGTGGATGCAGGTGTGGATGCAGGTGGATTAACCGAATAGAGTCATGATTTCCTCTTATGGCGTTACGATATATTACTAAAAGTCGGTAGTCGTACAGCTTAAAAATGTATACAACGCCATAGTGGGCAAAAGGAGCGTCAACTTTTTCTTCTGCAATAAATCTACAGGGTGTCTTTTTTTAGGCGATACAGATATTTCATTAAAAAAAAACTAAGGGCTATAGACATGCTGTTTTCACTTCTGTCATCTCTGGGCAGGCGGACGTTCTTGGCCATCTGTTGCTGGACCGTCGAATGACTAATTACCTAAAAATCATTAATTAACTTCTTAATTATAATAGCTACGAAGTTGTCCCAATGAGAACATCAGTTCCTTTCGATGACCTGACATCGTAGCCGTTTTCAGAACAAAAATCCTTTCGGTGATCGTCCGCAAAAAATTCGTGAAGGAACACCATTTTTTCTCTATTTTGTTTATTGCGCATCTTCGGAGCCGCGTCTTTCCTTCACCCCTAATGCCGCCACAGTGCCGCCTCATGCGTCGAAGATGAGCTTTAACTTGCGGAAACAAAACAAAAACACATGTATCGGGTGACGCTATCGAAACTGCCCTTGTCTTGTGTTGCATTTTCTGTTAATCTTTTTCCAGGTCTCAAGAGGCGACAGTGTGCTCTTTCATCCTCTCACATTGGGGGCAAATGAAAGACCGGTCTCCGAACATGCGCAATGAACAAAATAAGGAAAAAAATGGTGTTCCTTCACGAATTTTTTGCGGACGATCTACCGAATGGATTTTTGTTCTGAAAACGGCTACGATACAGGTCACCGAAAGGAACAGATGTTCTCATTGGGACAACTTCGTAGCTTTTATAATTAAAAAGTTAATGAACGATTTTTAGGTAATTAGTCATTTGACGGTCGAGCAACATATGGACAAGAACGTCCGCCGGCCCAGAGATGATAGAAGTGAAAACAGCATGTCTATAGCCCTTATAGTTTTTTTAATGAAAAATCTGTATCGTCTAAAAAAAGACACCCTGTATAGCATGTAAGTTACCCAAGGTAGTGGTGTTCCAAGCCAAGCTGCAGTAGTTCAGGTAAGATTCAACAAGATAAATCATAATTTTAATATGAGAGGGTAAAAGGTAACGGTTTCTGTTAATGGTTCCCACAGCTTTAGATATTTTACTTTTCACATGTGCGACGTGGTCATCACAGACCATACCACACTGAAAGTTGACACCAAGTAACGTGGCTGCTTACGAATTCAATAACATTGACACCAATTTTTAGGGACCATTTTGAAGGCACTCTTTTGTTTTTTGGTGTGAAAACCGTAGCCTCAGTTTTCTTAACATTTATCGTAAGATAATTAATTTGAGTCCACTCATATAGACTGTCCAGGTCTTCATTTGCCATAGTCAGTAGAGAGTCCGGACTAGTGCCAGGAAACAAAAGCGTCGTGTCGTCAGCGTATATCACTAATTTGACATCCCTATACACGCTTGTGCTCGATACACGTTACCGTAGTAATCTTAAAGTTGATTTTGTTTTGCATATGTTGAAGCTGTTGCTGCCGAGAAAGTGTTTTCGCAGTCACCAAGAAATACGCAAATTGGGTTCGAAAGTAATATAAAATTAGTACTTCCCAGCGAACTGAGCATATGGCATGAAGCAACTATCTCACTGACAAGAAACAACATTTGGAATAAATGTTCGGTATTTTTGCTTTGAGTACCATGACAACAATGCGAGACGTTCCGTTCACACTATAACATGGCCGAGAAGCTGTCGTACTGAGAATCTCCGAGACTCCCGTAACGCCCCATTCATCCCAAGCGGGGGACAGCAAAGCCACCGTGGTGAAGCAACAGCTTCTGTTGTGAGCGCATTTGTTCTAGCTGGTTGCTGTTTGTCCTACCTCTGTTTTCGTTCACTCCGAAACTTGCTCCACTATTTGCCAACTCGCCATCTGCTTGTTGCAGCATTACTAAGGTTGGCCGACAACGATGCTCGGAGACCGTTCCTTCCGTTAAATTGCCTTGGAAACGAATGACGATCTTGAAAAAACTGAAATATGGCGGTCACCGGAAAAGCTGGACGTTGACGGGAATCCAGCCACGCACCTCTTGATGGCCACTCATGTGCGCTAACCAGTCTTGTGACGACTGTCACACCATGAGCTTATGATAAGAAACGAAAATGTGTGAAAACAACATTCTCATAGATAGCGTGGACACTGCAGCACTCGTTTAGCTATCGATTTATAACGCTCGTGGTAGGTAATCATCATAGAAAGACAGCACCCCAGCGAACCGGTGTCGCTCGACGAGAGTCGCCTATATTTCGAACAGAGACTTCTCTTTTTCTGGATACAGTCCTGGTAATCGGGGTGACATCTAAATGGTTAGATGTGTCGTGTTAAAGGGTGCACGGGCATTAGGCCGATACCATGCGTGGGTGGGAAAAATCCAACTGGGCTTTTACGACTGAGGTGAACAACCTACGTTCTTAAGGCGCTTTCTTGGGGTGAATGAATGCACATTTCCAACATAGCCGCAGTATAGTAATCGTCACTAATGCTTTGTGAGAAACTTTCTGAAACATTGGCACTGACTGCACGATTGACGTATTGTTTAGTTTGGAATCACACCTCAAAATGAAACGTGTGAGGTACGCATATATCGTCGGTTCTGTCGCAAAATAGGCACAATACTACTAGCAAAGCACACAGAGCGGGTATAAATACTATACCCGTTACTTTAACAAACCAATTTGTGGTTATGCGACTGCTACGTCCGTCACCTCCTAGATTATGCAACACCATTTCGCAACTGTGTGCAACGGTGTTCACAGACCGCACAGAAACACAATCGCACGCAGTAACGACGCACAGGACAAGCTGGCTGCCCCCGTTATGCCTTGCCAAATCCATCATATTCACCGAGACCCCCTTCGAGCACGGACCGTAGCAAACAACTAGAGTCTGGGACAGAAATTGGGCCATATAGCACAACAGAACCTTAGTCATTTGGGAGTCGAACGCGTTTCGCGGTGGGCCGGCGTATTGTGCAGTTGGCAGCTCGTCACATGGTGTGTATTGTCTCCGTATCGCGGCGCTGGTTGTGGCCTCGTTGCGCTTGAAACGCTCAACAGCTCTTCCGAACGCGTCCAATGGGTCAGGTTCCCGTTAGCGCTTTTATCGCTGCCGCAGCCACTTCCATTTCCGGCCCAGCCTCTATCGCGGTTCCTATCCGCCGAGGTGACGGAAAGTGGGCCGGTCCAGATAGTTCGCCGGAGAGCAAAAACTGTTTTTTTAGCACCGGAAAGAGCGCGTCGCCCACCTCTCACCACGAACGCTTCCGCGCCGATAGTCACTTTCACTCGACAATGTTGGCCCTTCTTGTCCTCCGGGGCCAGTGGGAGTGGTGGCGGTCTGTGATTACACGAGCGTGGTGAAGCCGGCGGAAAATATTTATAACATTATGCCAAGGTACGACGATATTCACTCGTTTACGTATCGTATGGCAGTAAAGCGATGCATACTTCGTTCGCTGTTTTACGTTCGAAAGTCATTCGGAGGGAGAGAGTAGAACCCAGCAGCATTTGCATATACCAGCATAGATATTCGCACACACAACAGTGCTTTGTAGGGTAGCCGCCATCAACCACAACATCGAAAAACTGCAAGCAACAGACGATAAGAAAAGGTAAAATTGTTTATCCCCGATATTGACATAGCGATATCTTGTCAGTGAGGAAAATAAAGAAGAAAACATGCTTCTGCATATTAGTGTGCCTATAAAAGTGCAAAACGCAACCTTTACCCATCCCATCCAATCCAATCCAATTCATGACGTTGAAGGTTCGGCGCGCCGCAGTCTCCGTTTGGACCATCAATGCAATGAATCAAGTGGTTTATCCATCCAACAGAACCCGCAGCCAACTGTCACAGTGCTATTAGACGAGCACTGAGGTGGCCCCCATACTTGTTTGTTTTAACTGCAGCGTGTTCTGCAACAAATAAAATGGGGTTCTACGAAAGAATGACGAGCCCAAGTGACATTCAGCGCACGCGTGAGGTCTGTTTCGCACACCTTTCAAAAATCCCCCACCCGTGGAAAGAAAGCATTAGAGAAGTAGGGAAGCAGGAAGGTGCGTCGTGACGTCACTATCTCCCTGGTAGCGCCGATCATGTGACTCATGACGTAAACCGGTGCAGCTCAAGCGGGTATATGGAGCGCGTGAGCTTGTAAGAAACAAAGGAGAAATGCGCTGGGACTTGTCGACGTCACGCGAGCCGATTGTGCCAGCCGTCCGCGACTGCTTTGTCCCAGTGTTTTTGTAAATTGCATTGCGCAGTGAGAATACACCGCACAGCGAAAAATATTTTGCGTGGTGGCTCCTGATGAATAGCTTGACAACTGAAACTGGGTTTGTACTTTGTAGACACGTTAAATGTCACCTGATTGCTCCTTTAAGCTTACACCGAAAAGAGAATAACTACGGGTCCTTTTCGGGGGCTACAACGATATGTCTCCAACATTAGCAATTGAACACTGTCTGCCTGTCCCGCTGTCCGAGAGGCTGTACTGCCTACTTCCAGAAACTGGGCTGGTACGGGGACCCGTTCTCACAAGTTCTTGGCCACCTCGTAGTTTGGACTAGGCTAATACGGTGTGTGGGTCATTCTTTACACAGAACGTCAAGCTTCGGTCCCTAATTGCATAATCTACCTTAATTTCATAAGCTGATATTGTGCACAGCTGTAGCGCTGCCCAGGTTGGCAAGGCCAGCATCGGCAAGCTGATAACGACACTAGCGCCGCATGCGACATGACGCCGCATTGATGGTTGCAGCACACTCAACCATGCCGCTCTTCTTTCCTTCCTATGTATCTGGCATGTAATTCATCCTGTCCGACGAAATGTGATTGGTTTAACTGTTAAACATGTTGAACTGTTAGTTGTAATACTTTAGCACCAACTAAGGCAGCGTCTAAATATTTAATGTGCGTCCCATAATCACGTTCCTACATCTTGCCTAATAATTTCTTGAGATTTCACAGGAGCCTCTTCAACCCCCATTGCAAGCGTTCTAACAAAGGAAAGAAGTCCCATTTTTCTCCTCTAGTTCCTAACTCGAACGTCTTAAATAAAAGCGTTCTCTGTCGCTACCTGCACGAATGCGAATCCCAATAATGACTCCAGGGAAGAAAATTGTCATCCTCAGAAGCCATCATCGCAAAACGGAGCGGTCAAACTGCAGATTTGCATGTCACTCGCATTGGAATATTGATCCTCGTTTTAATGCGACTCTAGAGTTCGCGAAAGGATTTTTCTCCAGAAAGCTTCACAGCTTTGCAATTGTAAGGGACGGTGAGGAAATTAAGAGAGCGGAAATTAAACAGAGTTAATAACGCACTAGACTAGCTCTACATCAGGGTTGCAGAGTTGCCACTTCGGGGTTGGAATGATTCCGGAATCATTCCAGATTTATGAGTGCCCGGAATGGAATTGGAATGGAATGGCGGAAACTGTCCTAGGAATGGAATGGAATTAGGCTTTTTTTTTTCGCAATCGGAATGGAATTGGAATGGACTGGTCTGGGTTCCATTAGGTCAAGGGCGAAATAACCTCGAAAGAACTGATGTTCTGAGGTGGAACAACATAGAAGGGACAAATACATACAAGGCCTCAATTTGCCTAAGAAACTAACGATGAAAGATGAATGTCACTCAAAAGGTTAGCCAGCTGTAGGACTTGAACCCACATCTTCTGGATTGCCGGTCCAGGGCTCTACCAATAGGCGATTTCACATATTGTCCTTGTGCTCCGCACGGGAGCCCTCCGTCGCCCAAGTCACGCCCATCGCGCAATGCGTCGTGGGAAATAGTGTACATTCGTGCTCGTCTGCCTGTTGCTCGAAGGTGCGGGAGGTGAAGGAGGAGAAAACTGAAACCGTTTGCGCTCTTCTTCTTCTCTCTGACTCATGAAAACTAAATTCCAAGGTGCACCGGGGCTTTCGCAACACGGCGCTCTCTGGTGGGCCATCCATGCAATTTCTGAAATCGTCTATTGAGCTAAGCTAACACGCCTTCTCAGCGACTTCCAGGATGCGTCATCTGATGGGACAAACCAGCCACTCTCTCTCACTCATCCTCCCTTCACTCTTACATTTAATATAAGAGTAAGCATTAATGTAAGAGTGAAAGGAGGATGAGTGAGAGAGAGAGAGTGGCTGGTTTGTCCCTTCAGATGACGCACCCTGGAAGTCGCTGAGAAGGCGAGTTAGCTTAGCTGTATTGGTAGAGCCCTGGACCGGCAATCGAGAAGATGTGGGTTCGAGTCCTACAGCTGGCTAACCTTTCCAGCGGCTTTCATCTTTCATCGAAATAACCTTGTCTTTGTGCTTTTTCCGTGCTGGGTAATGTCAATCTCCTCTATAGTACTGCTGGGCTAGCTAGTACGGTTACCGGTCCCATTTCTTTTATGGTGGAATTAAAGGAAAGAAATGGGGTTGCCAAGCCATTCAAGGAGTGGGAATTGGCCATACCTTTTCATTCCGAGGAATTGAAAGGAATGGAATTATCACAAATCTCCATTCCTCGGAATGGAGTTGGAATGGCACGGGTGATCCCAAAACTGGGATGCGAATGAATACACAAATTTTTTCTAGCGCGTTATTCTTCAATACAAGGTAATTTAGGGAGTAGCAATAGCGCGAAACTCAAGATCGCGGGTTCGATTCCGGCCGAGGACGCTAGCAATGTGGGGGAGGTAAACATTGCTTCCAGCACCGTGTGTCGGAGATTTCCGGCGCACGTCAAAAGAACCCCAGGTGGTCCAAATTATCCGCAGTCCTACTGTGGCACGTGCAACGTGTCTCCACACAAATAGGCTGACTCACCTTGCGTGTAAATCACCTCCCAGTTTGAATTTAGCAGCGCGAAACAGCGCTTGACCATTCAACTTCTTCTGTGTGGTCGCTTTCCGTTTAGCGCTACTCCTCTTAATCTGCTCCAACTATAGCTAAACTTCGACATCTGCTAAGAGGTTAATTTTTTTTTTTTTTAGAATGCTTTAACTAACCGCACTGATCGTCTTTCATTTGGACTAAGTCAACAAGTAATTCATGAAAAAGCCAGTGAGCGAGCCTGGAGCTTCGTTTGGTCTGTTACTGGATGTCAGGTAGCGAAGAAGTATGGAAAGAAGTAGCGAAGAAGTCAGTTCTGGTAGATAATGGAAGCTAAGAGAGTGTTCGCACCCCGGAAGCCTTCTAAGAAAAGCGATAACGCAACGGAATACTTCTTTGGACCCTTGGGTTCCCTCTTCCTTAATTGACTGTCAGTCTTTTGGCAAACAGTGTGTCTCCACGGTCACATACACCTTTCTACGCTTATTTCGTATTCTTTTTGCTTCATTACCTTCTGTTAGTATGCAGCACCCAGCCACGAGCTATGAACTTATGCTACATGAGTGGTGTGCAGTAGCCAGAATCTATATTGATGGAGCGTGCATCTCCATGCTTTTCATCTTTTCCAATACAAGGCTCCGAATTCGTTGTTGTCATAGAACACCTCATCTCATCGTCATTCATGTAGTTGTTGTTGTTATTGTTGTTGTCATGATGCAGTGCCATGTCTATTATGTATGGATATTATATGGAATGATTGTATAGGTATTGCACGTAGATAGAGCACGTCAGTTGAGAGATAGAGGTATTTAACCCTACTTTCGTCGGGTAAGGTCGGGGAAACACGTCGATGCCAGTAGGAACAGAGGCGGAAAGGAAAGAAAAGATGAAGAGGTCAGGTAGAAATTGATTTAGAATAAGGGCGGGTTTCCGTTGTGTTTTAAGCTACTGTTGGATTAAAGTACCTGCACTAAAGAAGGGAGTTATGTGGTGAAATTCTGTAGATTACATTCATAGTTTCTCTATTCAGTTACATGTCGGCACAGTTCCCCACGAAGCAGGCCCCGTACGCACGATCCTTCGCTAGCAACATATTATGTCAGCAGGCTGTGCTGGAGGTGGTGCTGGTCAGCAGGCAGATCGCACCACAAGGAAAATGAAACGTCACCAATCAAATGTCGCCCATGTTCCTTCTCTTTCTTCTTCTAAACTAATCGAGTCTAATCCTTCTCTGCGCCGTTTTTCTTTTTATTTACAGAACCCTTTATCCTGCTATTGTATTAGCCAAGCGTATATGCCAACGCACAATATTATGAGCAGCGTTCATTAATAACGAGCGTACGTGCAAATTATTTCGCGATGTAGAGAATTCCCGCTCGCATTCGATTCACTACGACTACGTTTGAATCGGGAACGGGAGACAGCTAAGCCCTGTGGAAATCTTGAAGAACGAGCTACGTTGAACGGAACATGTGTTAAGGGGTATTAATGGAAGTGTTGTACTATACTCCCGCCTGAGTTAATGTGCTGGAAGCTGGATCAAATGAATCACGCGTACGAATATGTTATGCGATGATTGCTCGTTAGTCGATGCTCAGACTGATCCTGCATATGGAACTTGTGAAAAGAAGCGCTCTATTCCCGATGTAACAGGAAGGCTGTTCGCGGAAGCTCCCCGTCTGCATTTCAATGAGGGTTCCCCTTCTCCCTTTGAAAGCTACGATAATTACCCTCGAGTGTAGCGTGTTGCTTCCATCATTGAGGAAACCACTTTTTACGTACACCTTTCAAGGCTCACATTAACGTCATGTATGTTATACCTCGTGTAAGAGTTGTACATTTTAGAAACCTTGCAAATATTGTACATTTCCACCTCAGTGGAATAGCCACCCGACAGAGATTCGGGGAAGGCACGTTGGACGGGGGACACTTGACACCTCAGGGTGTCTTCGCGACCAGATGCTCGCTGGCAATAAATCAGTAGAGTGGGCCAAGGAAGATGCACTGTCCAAAGTTGCATGGTGCACGGATTGAGAGCTTGGTCCGTTACCCATAAATACCGAGTAGTGGGCGGATAATTAGGAGGTGCCTGGTTCGGTCTAAATTCAAACTAGGCCAACCATGAGTTTGAGACGTTTGAACCGGGCTTCTGGGATTGGTGTTTGTTGGCGGGGGGTTGTGCCTTAAATGTCACCTTTTTAAGCGGAGGACACACAAAAATCCGTGTGTGGAAGCCGCAACGATTTGATGAAGACGAGGCGAAAGCCCCGTGACTTCAGTCGCTATAGTATTGTCTTGTATATAGTTATGTAAATAACTACGTTAATAAAGCCCAGTTATTGTTCGAAAATACCGCCTGTCGGACGTCTCTTGGGAATATCTCCGACCTGTGAGCTACATCAACGGACCATCTTCCAGCAACAACGGAAGAAACTTTACTCCTTGCATTTCATCTGTTGACGTTTATTTTTAGAACATGTTACAATAAAACAACAACACAAATTGTCGTACGTAGGAAGAGAAAATAAATGCAGAAAATTGGTTTTTCATTCTAGTCGTTGGACGACGGCAACAATCAACGTTGATACTCTGGACGACTAAACATCGCAATGTAGTTACGTGTCTCAGCGGACATATACCCTAAATTGGATTGGATTGGATTAGATTTGTGTTTTGCTACGTGTGCTGCAATTCTGACTTTCGGCTTAAACTTTCTGGGCATCCCACTCACTAAAGACTACACAACGATTTCTAGCGAAGTGCGATCCATAACGATTTGCACGCTATATTTTCACCTCGACATCGGGAACGCATAAAAGGGCCGAATTGCCCGTCCCGGAAAGGCTGTAATCGTGAGCTTATGAACAGCCCCCAGCATGCAATCCTCCCATCCTATTACTCGTGTTCCACACTACAAGCGCGCCGCAATTTCGAACCTATTTTACGTGACACGGCAAAACGGAGCAACATTTTTCTCTCGTCCATGTCCGTGTCGCAGTATTGGATGCATTGATTTATGCCTCAATCTTCCAAAACGAAAATGACAGAGAAATCGCACACATGGATTGTGCTCCTGCGTTATATTTCCCCTTTCCGTAGAAGAACACGCCTTATCGATCAAGCCTTTCAACGCGCCAAATAACCGCATTCGTCGCAATAATCATAGCCGTGCGTGGAAGTGAAGTGATCTGACACGCGATTCTGAACACTCAGCGGATGACATGTAGGTATAGTGTAGAACGTTTCGAGTACGCTCGCAATCACGCTGCTTCGGCGCTTCGAAAATTATGCAGCGAGTCACGCGTACGTGCACACTTTATCTCCTCGACGCGTGGGCGTGCGAATATTTCCTTATCGCTTTTGGATACTTAAAACAGCTAGTATGCTTATGAATAAAGTGAAAAAGTGTATGGAGTAGGAAAAGTGGCACGCGTGTGATCCTCACTGGCGCAGTTCGAATTGTCGAACTGTGATTGATGGTTGGAACTTTTCCGCTTGGTGCCTCCCCCATCCACGAGGGGGCATGCTTGTCCTGGAAGGCAGTTTTGCATCTTTTCTTTTTTTGGCTCGGAAGGTCGCCTTATAAGAGGAGCCTGTATTTTATGTGAATTATTCCCTGGTCCTCGAAGAATTTCATAGCGCCATGGTGCGTAATCAGTCTTTTGGTACGTTGCCTCGGCTGGTGATCGAATGTTAGAGGACGTGTAATAAAAAAAGTAAGAGCGAGGCGAAGTTTTGAAGTGGAAGAAGGTGGGCGTCATCACGGCATTTTGCTGGCGCGGGTTTGTAAGAGCGGGGAGGCTTATACTGGTTTTCATATGGTCATTATGTTAGCGGTGGTGTCATTACTGCCCACACTGACTTGTACGTCACATAAATATTCTATACTCGAGTTACTCTATGTTAACTACTTTTGGGAGTAACTTGGTCGCCTACAAATACCTTTAAAAATCAATGTTTAGTATCTATAGCTAAAATAGCTTTTGGAAGTAACTTTTCGTATCTTATGTTGCTACTAAGATACTTCCTTTCACTTATTTTTTTTTAGGAAGACATGAAGGTGGAGAAAAAGGTGAACTTTGCATGTTTCGGTTGGGTGCTGTGCAGGGGCGCCGTCACAGGTGGGGCGGGGGACGGGGAAGTTACCCCCCTCTGCCTTCAGCAAGTAAACATAGCCGTTGCAACACAATCACACGTTATGATTCCTTTTTTTCTCTCTCTCTCTACGTTCCAGAAACGTTGGCTTTCTGAGCCAATACAATGTAGTTGCGGGCGCAGTCCGCAGCCCCCTTTTCCTGATAAAATCCTTTCGGCGCCCATGGCGCTATGACTTACATGTGCATGCATTTCATATCACATCTTCATTGCCCTTCTCGGGCGTAGTCTGCAGAAGCGTGCGGTGTCTCCGGACAATGCGTTGGCTGGCCTGAATGGCATGTGGGTGACTGCTTGAGGTTTCCAGAAGACAGGCAAGAATACGTACCAGTGCGTCATAATGTCATAGTGAGCAGGACGTCTACAAATGTTGATAATTGAAAGGACCAGCTGATTAAAACAATGGATGTAGTTTAAGGTGGCTCTTCGGACTCCTCTGAGCACAGCATCAAGTACCCACACGCGCGACATTATCGATAGATGTCCTTGTTGTCGCTGCGCCCTCCGAGGAGACGTGGATGCTGACGAGCACTTGTTTGTTCATCCATCCGTTGAACTCAAAGACCGTCTCGTGTAGGCCTATCAATCCTTCCACATCCTCGTTGAGTTCTTTGAATGTACCAGCCGTTCGTTCGCGCAGCTGTAAAGAAGATTGTGGATGGCTGCACCATTTGGATTCTGCTCCCAGTAGCCATCCTACATGTGGGATACCCAGGAGGCAGCACAACTAATCGTCTATTCTGTCTCCCGTGACGTGTGCTCAGGCAATGTATGGATAGATATAGAGATGGTACACAAATCATTTTACACCTTTATTCGCTCAAAACAAGTGTATTCTTATAAAAACACTCGTTTCTATCCTGCAGATTGAAGCACAAAGTGCAGGAGAGCATTACTAAAGGTGTAATATCGACATACACCACATTGTATCCAATGTGAATCATTAATGGTGTAAAGTGAGGTGTTGAAAGAGGTGTTTACATCCAATACACCTTTTTTATACCCCATTTGAACTAGGAATACGGTGTTAAAATTGGTGTTTTAATTCTCGACAGAAAAGTTATGCTGGTTTCACAGCCACGCTCAGCAAGTACGCACATTATAGACGATAACCTGAGTTAGAAACACAGTATTTGAGAAGGAAGGACGTTAGGAATTTAGCCGTATCTTTGACTCGTTGCAGGCGTACGTGTTAATTGCAAAAACGCATTCCCGTCACCGTTACAAACCTTTTTTGCCCCACTACACTTAACAAACGTGACCGAACAGATTGTATCTCAGTATATGATCCATCCAATACGCCAATATAGGCTACTTCGGCACTCACGCTGATCTCACCGTGTTACCAAACTAACGAGGCGTGCCTGTGACGCATTAATCTCCGGTTTAGGGCGTACGATGGAACCACGGCTAGAAGTCTGCCGTGTTGAGGGTTGCTATACAAGCAAGAACGTCGAACTGTATGTCTCGGCATGCTGCCGCGGGAGCCTTATTACACTAGCTATTTGAGAGAGAGAATTTGCAAAAAAACAACTCGATCCTAAAAGGTGTTTTCAATAGAATATTCTCCTTTTAAGGGTGTTTTTGATTTTAAACGCCCATTATAAGAGTGTTATATGAGGAATACTCCTAAATAAAGGGTGTTTTAGAAAACACCATTCATTCGGGTGTGAAGGCAACGCCAAAAAGGTGTGTGCCGTGGGACAAGCCATTTACACAAAAAAGTGTAAAAAAGTTTACTGTGGTATAGTTCTACAAATGCGGATCCATGTACTTCATGACATTGAAAGCTTAGCGTTTAGCGACCGCGTAAGATTTTTGGAGAAAAGAAGAAAAAAGTAAAATGTTAACAATAAGGTAAAAGAAAAGGTAACCATACAGTGAGGTTCCTGTAGCAGGAGTGTACGAAAAAAAAAAAAAGTCAGTTAGCCAAAAGAATATCAAGCGACGTGATGAGTTCCACTGATTTTCACCGCGTTCCCATAGGCTCTAGAACTTGATGTCCGCCTGAGTGTTCGTCCAGTATTCGTCCAGGTTGGCCGAACATGCTTCTAAACACCACTAGGGACCGGAAAACCCCGAAAAGAAAAAAAGCTTGCGACTGTGCCATTTCTCACCCTTGCAGTGACTGTGGTGCGAAAGAAGACGACGGAATAACTGCACGCAATGAGATTATGAATGTCACGGGCACTTGGAAATGACAAGCTTCGTGCTGACTCCAGAAGGGATAAACGTTTCTCCCAGTCTACAACATTGCCAGAGTACACTGTGTCTCAGCAGCGATCGTTAAAATATGGCGCTCAGCAACAACATGAACTTTATTGCGAGATGATGAATAGGGAGTTTCATCACCAGGGGCGATACTCTACCCCATTGCTGGGGTAGAGTTGGCTCAGCAGAAGATGTTGTTCTCGCATGTATTCATTACGGCTACGGATACAAGATCGTTAATATTACGGTTTCCATGAGGGCTTGTTATCGTCTCGCTGCTCCCTTCAGACTTTACAACACACCCTACTAGATCTGACAGTAAGTCGGGCAAAAAAAAAAAAAAAAAACGGAGCAACGAAACGCGAAGATGACGCGACAAACTTCTCAAACATCTCTCAAACGTCAAAATGTTTATGCGCAATGCGAAATGTATATTTGCACAAATCCCTCACTTGTCCTTCTCCCTCCCCTTCGGGATCTTCTGTATGTATCGCAGAGCCTATACCATTTCCGCCTTTTTTTTCTTTCTTTCTGTTTTCAGTCACTATAAAGTAAATTTCCTATGAGGGAATCACGACAGCAAGACGGATCTAAAATTCTAGAACAACATCTGGGCCACAAGCTATCATTAAAGACATGCAATCAATAGTTTCCGCGCATGTCGTTCGACTTTCAGCAAAGGACGGCTAATGGTTCCTCATCGACACAAAGATCGAACTTATTTCTTGTCACCGGTCGTAATCCGGAAAATTCATCCAATCCATTAGCTTTATACTGGCACGTGGAACATATCACATCAAAGCGAGGCATCGCCGTGTTTGTTCAGTAGGCGGTTCATCACTCAATGAAAGAAGTCAACCTTCTTTCCCGCCACTTGCATAAAGCAGCGCTCGCCTCGCACACCGGGCGAGTTCTGATATCACCACATAGACCTGTTCACATGCCGTTCTTCATGCATTATGCATTACGCGCCTCTTTCCACATCTTTTTACTCTTTCTGAGAGGCGTTTTAAACGTTTAGGACCTGGTCTCGTAAGCATTATTAGATCCTTGTGACTTGAGATCCTTGAGGGGGCATCATTACACGCTGGATGGACCTTTGTGTGGAGATATATGCATAGAATCTTGAGACGCTCAATGTTCAGAGAATGGAGGCTTCTGCGATTCAAGAAGCTGCAAAAAATTGCGTGGCTTTTGGTGTTACTAACAAGGGCGTTTTACCGGAAATAGAAATGCTTCAGATTCTGTTTCAGGCACATGAAAAACTCTACACTTTGTTTTCCGTTGCCTCTTCGTTTCCGAGCTAATTTCGACGCTGGTTTTGTCGTGTGTTCTGCGGTCGCAAATTCATGCGCATCCGATCGTTTATGAACGGGCGTATTTAGTTTGAGGAAGCGGAGAACACTGTCCACTGTCCTGTCCACTTCTGTTTTGTGTGTGTTTCACACACGAAGCAGAAGAAGTGGACAGGACTAGACTCATATGAGAAAGTCTCTAGGAGTGTCGTCCTGTGTCCTTGTGCTTTGCATGTGTTTCGATCGCCGCTTCCTCAAATACTAGGCAATGCCACTATCGTCTACGATACACCGACTTGCTTGCCTCCTCCTGCTTTGGATTGTTTAGTAGTCTATATATACTCTGCAAGAGCTGCGAAGGCCTACGACTTATAAAAGTATCAGTACTTACGTTCAACATTTTGTTTCTACAATTTCTAAACGGACCAGCTCCCGTGGCATAGTGGTTAGGCTGATCGCTTTCCACGCCGAGACTGGGAGGTGGCTCGAATCCTGTCACCGGCTGTGCTGTCTGAGGTTTTCCCTGGGTTTTCCGAAGACTTTCCAGACGAATGTCGGCACAGTTCCCCCTGAAGTCGGCCCAGGACGCATACTAACCCCCCTGTCCCCAACTCCTTCCTGCTGTACTCTCTCCATCTGTCCACGTACGCCGCTCATAGCCACAGTTGCTTCGCGGCGCTAAAACAGAATTAACAAACTGCAAACGAGATATGGGAAGGTCATAGACATGCATGACGATAACCTCTATTCACTGAGTGACAACGTGTAGATACAGCGCCAGCTGCATGCTTCGCTAAATAATTAACAGAAGAGCTAGCAACTGGGTACATCCTATATGTGTACCTTTTGCAATTGCTGCTATATATTCTTTTTTTTTTTTTTAATTGTGGAACACAATTTTGACCCTGCAATTGCTCGTGTATTGATCAAGTTCCTTATGCTGACTCGTTTGGTTTGGCTAGTTCAAGTAAACCGGCTAAAGTACTAGACGCAAAAAGTATGACGAGGTTCACAAGCGCGAAATCGACCAAGCAAGAGTTCATGAGTTCGGTTTCTGTTTGGTAGTGATAATGTGTTTCAATTAGTATAATTCAAACAACATTAGTCACACAACGCTACCGTTTAGAAGAAAAACGCAGTGAAAACAGAGCCGTCTTGGGCGGCGACGAATGAGATCCCGATGAGGCAAAGATGGGCGGCATCCAATGAGACAGCAGGAGAAGCGCGCGCATACCTATCGTGCGTATGTGGACTTGGAACGGGCCCGATCGTAGTGTTCCGTATATGCGCGGCATGATGCGCACTGCTGAATTTTTCAATACCGATTCACTGAATTGTAGCCCATAACAGTTCTCGCGAATGTTCCACTGACGATTAACATTTATGCTCACGTCCTTGGGAGAGCGACGCAAGCCCGTTTCGCAACGCGCCTTTGTTTTCCACCGGGACTGCTCCATGACGTGACACGTGCGTGCACGCGCATCTTCGGCTAACAACACTGATGCACGAGCTGAGCCGTCGTTCACTGCTTAGCGCCGAAGCAAGAAAGAGTCCAATATAATTCTGATTGAAGCTTCGTAACGGAATCAAAATTTTCAATTATGGCAACAAGTACGAAGTTAACATATCGTGTAACGTAATTTGAAGTCAACTTGTTTTTGCATTTTAGTGCCCCTGTAACGCGTGTTATGAGATAACGACAAGTTGAAGATCGGGATCTCTCATGTGCTGGATGCGCTGTTAACAGTTTGGTGTAAGCGCATTCATAGAACTTCCAACAAACTTCCAATATTTGCAAACATTATATGAATGATTCAATGAACGGAAGATAGCGAAAAGGGGCAACATACAACGTAATTGTTTCAGCGCAAGAGAGAATCTTTGCAACATATCAAAAGTATTGTCACAGATATGTCTCATGTAATAAGGGCCGATCCATTTGTAACTTAAAATTCTAGAGACCATTACCAGCTGAGCTCGGCCACCTTTTTCTGAAGGACTGCACTCATGAACAAGGAAACCGGGAGCGTAACGACTGCTCTAATGAATACATACTTTTGACTTGAGTGAGCGAAAGCGCAGCTGTTTTGCATAATGGATGAACACGACACCCTCATTCTAACCCGGAACAGCTCCTCTAAGAGCTCATCGTTGTTTTGTGGCTCGGGTCAATAACTCCTATTGACGTACTCGGGATAGCCCGAACTGTTACAAGTTCGCTTTCGCGCTGTTTCGCTCGGAGATGGAGTGAGTAAGAGCCAAGTTCCTAGTGTGTACGATAAGTCTCGCCCGAAACTGCGTCGGGCACAGAATGCACATGTGTACCACGGCGACCGGGTTTTGGATGTGCTGCTCCTTGTTTGAAACGGACTGGCGGCTCTGACCGGGAAGACAAACAGTTGCCTAAAAGCTTTACGATGCTATGTGGTCATGGGCTTGCCCGTTGGGGGAATAACGGATGGAAAAGTGTCCGGCGAAGTTTGAAAGTTTTCAGTGGTGGAACGCCGCTGACACGAGAGGGCGCATGTTTGCTGAGTAGGGGTAAGAGCTGTTGGGAAGAGACCGCGTACGGTCTCTTCACGAAAGGTTCATGGAGAGTGCGTGTTCGAAAATAGGACCCACTCATTTCTGAGGAGAGATGCCTCTGTGTATGAGCCACATTGTGATTCTCGTTTTGAGCCAGGGGTTTGATCATGTCTAATCGATACTAAACAAACCTGTAAAAAGTATTGAACATTATGGACGGTGTAAATATTTAAAGAAAAAACACAAAACGGTGAAAAGATATGTGACATGAATTCCTATTGTGGTCGCTCTCTAGGTGTATGTGCACAAGCAGGGGTGCCTCTTTCAATGCCAAGCAGGGCTCTTCAAGAGGACCCACGCATTAAAAAGAAAAAGAAGTTAATGTTTCCTTAAAAGGTATCGTAAGTCCGATCCTTAAAAAGAGGCCTACTAAAACCCGCACTTCACAACGAACTTTTTATTACTTTAGCTCTGCGCGTACCCGTTCCCGTGGCATAGTGGTTACGATGATCGTTTTCCACGCCGAGGCTGGGAGGTCAGACGGGTTCGAATCCTGCCACCGGCTGAGCTATCTGATGTTTTCCCTGGGTTTTCCGGAGACTTTCTAGACGAATGTCGGTACAGTTGCCCCTGAAGTCGGCCCACGACGCATACTAGTCCCCCTGCCCCCACTCCTTCCCGCTGTCCTCTCTCAATATGTGTGGACATATTGAGAGAGGACAGCGACATACAGCGAAGGTATAAGAAATACTTCATGCTTACAAACGAGTGAGATTCATTGTATGATTCTGATATTATTATGTGAATCTTATTGTGTGAGATTCATTATAGGTTGCTTTCTTTTCTTCTTTCTTTCTTCTTTCTTTTCGATTTCTTTTTATTACGAGACTTTCGAGAGAGTTTCGAAAATGAATTATGAAGTATGTTAATGTTCATTGCTGTGGAAGCGTATAGCACTTGTAGTTATTGAACGTATCCACGAAAACAGAACCGGGAGATAATTCGGACATGTAGAATATACCACACATAGAAAAAAGAGAGAGAGAGAGAGAAAAAAAAACGTGTTCCCAATAAAGCCTCGAAAAAAAAGAGCCCTGTGGATAGGTCTCCTGAAAAAAAAAAAAAAGAAGAAGAGAGGGATTTCTTTCGAATCCTACTTCCAAAGGGGTAACGTGTTATTTCATTTGGGCTTTCGCACGTAGAAGGCAGAGTTGCCAAGCAATCATTCACAAGATGAAAGATGAAAGTCACTGAAAAGGTTAGCCAGCTGTAGGGATCGAACCCACATCTTCTGGATTGCCGGTCCAGGGCTCTACCAATTGAGCTAAGCTAACACGCCTCTCCAGTGACTTTCGGGGTGCGTCATCTGAAGGGACGACAAACCAGCCAGTCACTCTCACTGTAGAGCCCTGGACCGGCAATCCAGAAGATGTGGGTTCGATCCCTACAGCTGGCTAACCTTTTCAGTGGCTTTCATCTTTCATCGTTGATTTCTTAGGCAATTTGAGGCTTTGTTTGTATCTGTCCCTTCTATGTTGTTCCAGCCTCAGAACATCAGTTTATCTCTTATTCACAAGATGTTGTTACGATTTGTTTCATTTCAGATGCTGCATGCCTACGGCTAGTGGAGACCAAAGTCCCCTCAGCGGTGATTCAGGGCGAGGGCATGTGGCTCAATTGCAGCTACGACCTGGAATCCGACGAGTTGTACTCGGTCAAGTGGTACAAGAATGACACCGAGTTTTACCGCTACATTCCTCGGGACAGGCCACCTGCGCAGAACTATGACCTGCCCGGAGTTGTTGTGGACGTGAGTACTATATTACGTCAGGTTTAAACATCGTACTTTTAAGGTCTCTCTGAGCTGGGCAGCAATAAGCTAACAACCACAATACGTCTAAAGGGCGTTTGAACCAGATCATTTATAAAGGTTTGTTCAAACACCTGCTTGTCAGAGAATTATGGGGTCAGCAGTATTTATGCTCAGGAAAATTTTGCCACGACTTTCGACCATTTTGATCAATTTATTGCCGGATCAAATTGCTTTTTTTTTAATTGAGCTCCGAAATTTGCCTAGTAAAGGTAACGTTTTCTTTTTCTTTTTTCTTGTTTTGCCAGGAACAGAAAGTGCATGTCGACCTTACCCCGTTCCATTACAAAATACATTCCACTACATTCACTGCTACAATGGTACATGTATATCTGGGAAAACACAAAAACGACAAGCGAATACCATCGCTTCGTGATGCGAACATTGTCGGCTACGTCGACAGCCCTCTTTCAGCTCTCAGGAGGTTCACAACGCCAGTGACACTGGTACTGAGTCTAGAGAATATTGTCATTACCTGCTGACTGTCTAGGCATCGAGTATTGGTCGCTGTTTTGTCGAGCATTCACGATGGCTGCCGATAAGCCTCAATGTCAGCACGAGCATCAGTATGATATTCGTGAAATTCCTTATCTTGAAGTACACTCTTAGAGAGAGATAGAAAAGGGATAATTTTAGTCATTTGGCGGACTAGTCCATTGGTTCTTTGGTCTTTTTCACAATCATTGGTCCCACTCGGAACTAAATGCATGGGAGCTGTGCAAAGGTTCGGAACTATTTGCAGTGCTGAGGAGTAAATTTCAGAGTCAATGAACTACTACGGGGAGGAATTGAAAACGGGGGCACGAGAAGCTGTACTTGCGTATTCCCCATTTTCTCTCTCTCTCTTCTTCTTCGTTTCTTAGAGTGCGTGGCGTGCCAGTTTCAGGCTGCTGCGTTTCTGTGACTGCGTCTTTTTGTTGCGTGATCAGCCGCTACCCAGGGACCATGGCATTCAATTGGAGGTTCTGAGCTCCTCCGGGATGGAGGTCACTTATTTGTCACGGCAACGTGAATCCCAGGTGTCTTTTGAAGACAGGGTAGCTAGCATGGTGTGATTGGTAACATCACTGACCGCCAATCAGAGGCTGTGGGTTCAAATCGCACCGCTGGTGCCTTTTCTTCAGCTTTCATCATTCAATCGAAGTATGCAAATGGCCCTTGTGAGGCTTTTGTTGTATTTGTCTTTTTATGTTTAATTGCCTCATCCACTAAAACGTGAACACTTTCATGAAACGGGAAGCTTTCGATGATGTGCAGCATGGGCCACACTAAACCAAAGTGTCCATTAGCCAATGCGTGACAGGGCCGAAACTTGTACCAGTATTATAGTAGGTAGCAGCACTGCCTTGATGTGGCCTTCCAGGCCGCTGCGACGACATCCTCGACGTACACCGACGTAGTCGCAACATGTAGGTGCTTGCCCATACGGAGGATAATTGACCGCAGAGGCGGGCTTTGCTATAATTCCGTGTTCACGGAACAGGTTCCAGTCAGATTCACACCACGACCTTTTGGTCTTGATAGTTCAAGGTAATTTCAATACTTTCAATGAGATCAGAGATGAGATCAGAGGCTCGACCAAGACGGTGACAGCTAGAATACTATAGGTCGGTGGTCCCTAACGAGGATCGTGTGATCAAATACACGCAATGCTCTGACGGACAACGCTCTCTAAAGCAGCGTGTGTGTTGAGGCCTGCGTGAAAGAAATTTCCTCTTCTGTGTTGAATGTCGATGAATTGTTTTGAGCAAAGCGATGTCAAGCTCAAGACCAATACGCGGACGATGAACGCTGAGGCACCCCTCCATTAGGCTGTTGGTCACCAGTGGAGGTAAGACTCAAAATGGTCATCGATCGTGGCGTAGCAAGAGAGGGGATTTCGGAGGTTCAATCCACACCGAAATTTAGTTTTTTTTTTCTTAATTTAAAATACTTGGTAGTACATCTGAGAGAGGGAGACAAGGGTAGTATCCTCCTCCTCCATGTAAAGTCCCCATAGAATCCCTCTCGAAATGTTTTTCTGGCTACGTCACTGGTCATCATGCGTTGGGTTTCCCGAGGCGTGATGGGATAATAATCAGCTGCGTACCCGAATAATGCTTTGTCGTCGTTGTCATACCTTGCCTTACTGAAAGCACAGCTCGAATCACAACACGCATAGAGCTGTTTCGACTAGATTTGAATCTAGGCATCAGGTGTAGTATTGTGGGGATCGCGACATCGGCATCACCGAACGACGACGATGAAGTGGACAGAAGCGTGATGTGAGAGGGAATCTCTGGGCATTCTGGGCACAAACGGACGATAGATTGGTGGGACCAATTAACCCGCTGTACCTGGTAATCTCCCTAGCTATTCTCTTGGCTGGGTTAATCGGGCCCAGAAGCATTGTGGGAGGAATTCCCACATTCTGGTTCTCAACGTGGGGTCCGAACCAACGACCACGAGATTAAGAGTTTCATGCTCTACCGACTGACCTAGTCACCATGTCGGCATCGCCCAACCACGACGACGAGGTGGCGATCCCCACAGTATGCAAACTAAGCAGGATAGGCAGCTGCAGTCACAAAAATAAGCTGTTCGAGATATACGCCCCAAGATACAAGGACGTGACGGAAATGGGCACTGATGGCTGAGACACCTCCGCGCCTCTATGAAACATGCATGGCGCCGAGTGACAGATATCACTGCTCTAGCAAATCGACGCTCCCTAGAGGTGGCCTGAGCAGGCGTCCTCTTTGTCCTCGGATATGAGAAATTAACTTTAGTTATGTTGGTATTTGTAATACAATTAAATGAATTTCAGGACTTCTCAGTCGTCCCACCATTTTCGGGGTTATGCTATATAGTCATACTATTTTGTTATGAAAGACACGCCCCTTCATATAATTGAGCATGCATAGTTTCCCTCTCTTGCATCAGCTGTGAAAGGAGGTCTGCTGCTGTCACACGAAAAGACCACGTCGTATTGATAGCTGCTTCCTCCGGGCGTTTTTCTAAATTTGATTGCACAACGACAAGACACCGCAGAGCAAAAATATTGCGCCTGGTGACTCCTGATGGACTGCTCGACGAACGCGACAGAGTTTCAAGCCATCTTTACTTCTTTGTTCCTTTAAAGGAGCACTAAGGTGACGCCCAAATATTTTTTTCGGTTGTCGGTGCAGCGTGTTCTCCAACGAATAAAATGAGTTCCTGCGAAAGAACGATGAGCGTAGATGACATCCCGAGAGAGCGCGAAGGCTCTGTTCCGCACACTTTTGAAAAACCCTTCTCGTGTAAAGAGCGTACCGCAGAACAAGAGGACGTCGTGACGTATGCTACTCCACTCACGTGACCAGTGACGTAGAGCGGCACAGCTAAAACATGTGTAGCAGACGACACAGATGGCGTGCGCCGTGCGCAGGCACATCGAGTTTTGCACGCCCCTCGTGTTACGCGCCAGCCTTTGACCATTCTACTCGGCCACCCTGATCGAGTTCAGTTGGCACCCAGCCGGCAATAAAGAACCTTCCGTTGCAGTCCTTTCTCTGACTCAACACTGGTGACCCGAACGTTCGCAACGTCCATGAACTACAACGTAGCACCCGGTGCAGGGCAGCCGTCCGCCGCCCCTGCCACCTCTTCCGCTATCGCCCCACACCCCGAGGGTTCAACTGCTGCATCGACCCCTTCGACAGTGCAGCATCTCGCCGTGCGCCTCCCGTCCTTCTGGCCGCAAAACCCGCAAGTCTGGTTCTTGCAGGTGGAGTGCCAGTTCGCGCTGGCTGGCATTACCAACCAAACTACGAAGTACCGCCACGTCGTGAGCGTCCTACCTCAGGATGTCGCCGCCCAGCTGGTCGACCTGCTTGCCACTCCCCCCACGCAGAACCCTTATGACACGCTGCGAACTGCTATTCTCGACCGGACCACAGCCTCCGAACGGCAAAGATTGCAACAGCTTTTGACAACCGAAGAGCTGGGCGACCGCCGGCCCAGCCAGCTTCTTCGCCACATGCAGTCGCTCCTTGGAGACAGGGCTCCTTCTTTCGACCCTTCCCTTTTGAAGGAGCTATTCCTCCAACGACTTCCTGCCAATGTGCAGATGATACTAGCTACAGCTACCAGCCTGCCTCTTCCAGACTTGGCTGCTCATGCGGACAAAATCATGGAGGTTTCTTCCCCACACATCGCCGCCATTCCCGCTGCCGTTGGCGTGCAGCCAGCCCATACCCACTCCGTGCCGGTCCCTTCTGGCGGCGATTCCCTTGCCCACTTGAGGGAAGATTTCAATCGCCTATCGGCCATGGTCGTCTCTGCCCTACAACAACCACGGGCACGCTCGCGGCGCAGAAGCTCCCGGCGCTTCCGTTCCCCCAGCAACAGACCCACTGCCCGCCCACCAAGTCATGCCCGCGACGGTTCCCCTGCTCCTGGCCTTTGTAGGTACCATCGCCGTTTCGGCGCAGAGGCCCGCCACTGCATTCTGCCTTGTACCTGGGAGGGAAACTCTTCCGGAGGCCGCTAACGGCTGCGGCCGTCTCCGTCCCGTTCAGCAGCCGATTATACTTCGTCGTCGATCAGACCTCTCGTACCCGCTTCCTGGTCGACACGGGGGCCGAGGTTAGCGTGCTCCCAGCCTCCGCGGCAGATAAGCGACGCAAGCCCATTTTTCACCTCACGGCTGTGAATAACACGGGAATCCCTGTCTTCCGGCAGCAGTCCGCCACTCTCAATTTAGGATTGCGCCGAAGTTTCGCTTGGTTATTCCAAGTCGCCGCCGTCGACCACGCGATATTGGGCGCTGATTTTCTTCAGCATTTTCGCCTAACAGTGGACATGGCACGGAAGCGACTGGTGGACACATCAACAAGCTTGTCTGTGCGCGCCTTTGATGCCCAGAAGACACCCATCAGCACTGCCACGGTGATCGGTGCCTTATCCTCTCCCTTCGCTGCGCTGCTGAAGGATTTTCCTTCATTAACTCAAGCGCCGGATTGGTCGAAGCCCGTGGCCCATGACGTAGTCCACCACATCCACACCTCCGGCGCCCCCGTCTTCGCCCGCCCACGTCGTCTGGCGCCCGAAAAATTGAAGATAGCACGTGCCGAATTCGACCATATGCTTGCAATGGGTGTCGCTCGTCCGTCTTCAAGCAGTTGGTCTTCGGCACTGCATATGGTGCCTAAGAAAACCGGCGACTGGCGCCCTTGCGGCGATTACCGTGCTTTGAATTTAGTCACCATTCCCGACCGCTACCCTCTGCCTCGCCTTCAGGACTTTACCGTGAACTTGCAAGGCGCCACCATCTTTAGCAAGATCGATCTCATGAAGGCGTACCATCAAATTCCGGTAGCCCCCGACGACGTCAAGAAAACCGCCATCACCACCCCGTTTGGACTGTTTGAGTTCCCGCGCATGCCTTTTGGCCTGCGCAATGCGGCTCAAACATTCCAGCGGTTCATCGACTGCGTCGTGCGCGGTCTTCCGTTCGTCTTCGCCTATATTGATGATCTGCTAGTCGCCAGCGCCACCCCTCAAGAGCATGAACATCACCTCCGTGTCCTGTTCGAACGTCTCGAAGCTCACGGAATAGTTGTCAACTCTCAGAAGTGCGAGTTCGGGGTGCAAACGGTCGAGTTCCTTGGCCACAAGGTAACACCCGAAGGCATCTATCCGCTACCAGAAAAGGTCCAGGCAATTACGACGTTCCCGCAGCCTCACTCACTCCATCAGCTGCGGCGCTTTTTGGGCCTCGTTAACTTCTACAGGCGTTTTATCCAGCGCTGCGCCGAGACCCTTCGTCCACTCGAACAACTCCTTAAGTGCACGAAGTCACCGTCCAGCTCACTTCCTTGGACACCTGAAGTCGACGCAGCCTTTCAGCGAATCAAGACCGCCCTCGCACAGTGCACTATGCTGCACCACCCCAAGCATGACGCCCCCACAGTCCTCATGGTTGACGCATCGGGGACCGCTGTAGGCGCAGTTCTCCAGCAGAGGATCAGTGACGCTTGGCAGCCTATCGCATTTTTCTCCAAAGGCCTGAAGCCCCCCGAAACCAAATACAGCACCTTCGGACGGGAACTTCTCGCGGCGTACTTGGCCGTTCGCCACTTTCGCCATTTTTTGGAAGGTCGCGCATTTACCATCCTGACGGACCACAAGCCCCTCACGCACGCCTTCCAGTCGGCCAGCAGTCGGTATTCTCCGAGAGAGATTCGCCACCTAGCATTCTTGGCTGAATTTTCGACCGACATCCAGCACGTTAGGGGGTCCCGCAACGGTCCTGCCGACGCCCTCAGTCGCATTTCCTCCATTCCAACAGTCACTGACCCCTCGTCGCCTGACGTCATAGCCGAAGCCCAAGCCCACGACGAGGAGCTCCGCCTTTTGCGCCTCCGCCCAAGCTCCTCGCTGAAGCTGTTGGATTTCCCTGTACCCGGTTCTTCCCGCACCATTTGCTGCGACACCACGACGCCCCGGCCAAGACCCTTCGTCCCCGCCCACCTCCGACGGTCACTCTTTGCTGCGCTGCACAACCTGGCCCATCCTGGCATCCGTGCGTCTCAGCGCCTCGTAGCAGACCGCTATGTGTGGCCTTCCTTAACCAGCGACGTGCGAACCTGGGCACGTGCCTGCCTACGCTGTCAGCGATCGAAGACTCACCGCCACACTGTGACTCCACTAGGACGTTTCGCTCTCCCCGACGCCCGCTTCGACATGGTCCACCTGGACATAGTGGGACCGCTGCCCCCGTCCTCCGGCAATCGCTATCTCCTCACCGCCGTGGACCGTTACACTCGATGGCCAGAGGCGTTCCCCATGCCAGACATGTCAGCCGAAACTGTCGCCGCCACCTTCTTGTCTATGTGGATATCGCGTTTTGGCGTACCCTCCCAAATCACCACTGACCGGGGGCGGCAGTTCGAAAGCCAGCTCTTCACCGCTTTCGCTACCCTCCTCGGCACCACCAGGCTACGCACAACGTCCTATCATCCTGCTTCTAATGGCATGGTGGAACGTTTACATCGCCACCTCAAAGCCGCGCTCATCGCCCACGAAGACAGAGATCACTGGGTCTCCCATCTCCCTCTCGTGCTCTTGGGTATCCGTGCCGCCCTTAAGCCGGACCTCGAATGCAGTTGCGCCGACCTCGTCTACGGCTGTTCACTCCGCCTCCCCGCAGAGTTCTTCAGCCCGTCGAAACCCGACACATCACCTTCGGCCCTCCTTCAGCGCCTTCATCGCTCTTTCAGCATTGTGCGGGCAACCCCGTCGAGAGCTGCATCCCACCATAGCCCCAACATCCCCCAAGACCTGCCTACGGCAACCCACGTGTTCCTGCGGACAGACTCGGTGCGCAAGTCCCTCTCTCCGCCTTACTCCGGACCGCATCCTGTCCTCGCCAGGAACGACAAAACATACCGCATTTTGGTAAACGGGAAAGAGGATACCGTCTCGGTCGACCGGCTGAAACCGGCGTACCTCGAAAACCCCGGCATTGTCGCCTCCTTTGCGCCCGGTTCCTCGTCGTCTGTCGCTCCCAACAGCCGCTCCTCTGCACCCGGCCGCTCTAAGCATGTCTCATGGCCAGACAGCCTGGGCTGTCTCCAGCGGGAGGGCCCTGTAGCAGGCGACACAGATGGCGTGCGCCGTGCGCAGGCACATCGAGTTTTGCACGCCCCTCGTGTTACGCGCCAGCCTTTGACCATTCTACTCGGCCACCCTGATCGAGTTCAGTTGGCACCCAGCCGGCAATAAAGAACCTTCCGTTGCAGTCCTTTCTCTGACTCAACACATGTATATAAGCGGCACGTGAGCTGCGAAGAAAAAGCAAAGAAAGAAGGCACGGAGCCTTCACCGCGTCACGAGAGCATCGTGTCGGCCGTCCGCGGCTGCTTTCTCCGACTGTTTTTGTAAATTCGATGGCGCAGCTATAACGCACCGCAGAGCAAAAATATTTTGCATGGTGACTCCTGGTGGACAGCTAGTCAGACGAAGCCGTGTTTCGAGCGATGTTAGATGTCACCTCATTGCCCCTTTAAGAGAATGAGTAGAAGCTGACTAGATGTACTTCTTGTGCAGATGCAACGGTCGTTTGAAGGCAACGTCTACGTCGCATCGGTCAACCTTTCCACGGAGGGTAGTTATCGCTGCGAAGCATCTGCAGAGGCGCCATCGTTCCAGACTGACGTTCAAGAGAAGGAGATCAAAGTATTTGGTAAGTTTTCTGCAGTGAACTTCACTTTTTCCATTCTATCGTGGCGAAGAACATAAAATGTCCTGGCAAATGAAATATGCGGTACTAAGCGGTATTTTAGTTTCATTGAGAAGACAATTTAGTCCATTCTGATACGAATGTTATGACCGCATACATTTTTACTTTTTTTCGAAGGAACTAACACCAGTGAGCACGGTAGTCGCGATGATAATGATGACTGTGGTGATGATGATGATGAGAACAAGAAAAAAAAAGTGCCACGGGAGTTGCGGTAAGGTCAGACTGGCTAGCGCACATGCAGTACACTAACGGCACGAAAATAAAAGAAAAATAAGGTTGCATGCAGAACTAAAGCTGTAATAACAGAAGGCAAATGTTCAACCGATGCGATTCACCAGTGGAAACCACTTGCCGACTAACGGCATGCACTTTCATAGATAAAGTTACAGCATGACTATCACTCGGGTTCCTTCAAGAAATCGCACCAGTGCTTGCAATGCAGCTGCTTGTTGTTGCGCTGGCCAATGACCCAAATTTTCTACGATATCAAATGATCGGGGGTCCACCACGGACAAAGCAACACCACCTAGATAGAGAAAGCCTGCTCACTCGTCGTGACGTAACAACTAAGAGTCAGCCAATCAAGATCGTGTTTTCAATGGTCATAGCCAATTACGAACGTGCTTTCAGCAGTCGTGGCCATGGAGACGAAGTGCCGTCGTCTGCGAGTAGTGATTGAACGTACGCGCATACTAAATGGGGAAAACTTTAAAATAAAGCACAAAACAGTCCCATATATTTCTCAAAAGCGTGTTGCACATTTTATCTGCAGATTTAAGCCTGCAGGTTCAAAGTTAGGTGCAATCATTCGCGAGTTCTTGCATGAATTCGCAGAACGGGGAATCGTAGCAGTAGCAGACTAATTCTGACTGTATATATGTCCACGTTGTGAAGGAGGGCGAGGAGGCAATAAGCAGGCCTTCTGTATCTAGGTGGCGTTGGCCAAAGTCGCTTGCAGGACCCTGCTACTATCGGCGTACTTGGAACACACGAAGAGTACATGCTCTGTATGAAGTGCAATTCGGGGGTCAGGATTACCAGCTTTGGCTACAAGTGTGTAGCCAGGTTTGTATACTTTTGGTTTCGATTGGCGCTTTTATATTGTGGTTGGCTACTGGGCTACTTTTTACTATCGTTCCGAACAACTACTGAGGAACGCCGCGAAGCTGAGGCTACAGTTTGTCAAGCATGCCTTCAACCTATGCTCGAAAGTTCAGTCTATGCTTTCGCTGCAAACAGTGTGTAATGCATCCCTACTAAGCGCGACGCGCTATCGGCGGAACGGCGAGCGAAGTCATGGTAATAGGCGCACTGATTAGGATTGGCGTTGAGTAGTATTTGACAGACGTTCGAGATGTTGTCAACGGTGTTGTGGAAGGTATGATAAGAAAATCATTACGAACCATTAGTTTTCTTTCTATGTGGCTATAGCGAGAGGCTTACATGGTTGGCTTACACTTCTTTCCTCACTCGAAGGCACGAGACGTCGACACTCAGCTACCGAGCAGGGCCCACGTGTTCCGTGGAGTTCAGCTGTTGAAGCTGTGATGTGTGACAAACTTGCAAATCGCTTGACATTCATCTCCAGAACGCAGATGTTTTAGTCGATGCATGGGTTAAGAGCTTCAAGGGTGAAGCATGGTATCTTGTCGCATCCTGCAGCCTTCAATAGAAGAGCTCTGTTATGCACATAGTTACTTCGTAATAGAGCCGAGCTGAGCTGTTGGAGGGCATGTGTTGACACTTCTTTCCTCACTCGAAGACCCGTGACGTCGACACTCACCTTAGGAGCAGGGCCTATACCTTGGCACAGTTGGGTACGCCAAGAGCTTGTGTCTATGGACAGCGCAATAATGTTTGGTCGCAAAATGGCTTGAAGCAGGGGACGAAGCTGGTGACGCGTTGCCAGCCGCGTATAGTGGTGAAATGAGTCTTGGATCCTGACAACGATGACATGATGTACTGCTCTGATATTGGAAGATCATGCCAGCCACGTCGGTGATTGCATCCATAAGGTCAGCGTACGATGCTCCGAAGGTAACCTCTACAGTGAAGCATATGTATTTTGTTGGTGTACAGTGATCATAGGCATGGTGAGGCAGTGGAAGACTTCGACAGTTCGCAGTTGCCGGAGAAAACAAGATCCCGTGAACCTCTCACTTGTATTCGAAACAGAAGCTAGGCCTAACGGCCCAGGAGCTCAAACAAATAACGCCTTCGCGCGGCGATGATGATAACGATTTTGGATCTGTTCCAGCCCGTGACTTTTGCTATTCCACCACTGCAATCTGGCGGTCTCATGTCGTATTTGGTATGAGGACACAACCTATTCGGTGCTGTGTGTGTGCGTTTATTGAAGAGGGGCAGAGGCGCTGCTTTGCGTAAGCCAGGCCTCCGTCACTCTTTCAAAAGAAGAACTGGCATTCGTGGTTTCCCTCGGCCTCGCGGGTTTAATCCTTCCCTTTGTGTCCTCCCCTGTGTCTTTGACCCGCTTATATAGTACTTGTTTACAACGCTAAAACTCAGAGCTCGTCCTGTACTGTCGCGTGTTTTCTTCGCTCATTTCGTCGCAATGCACTGTCCAAACCAACTAGCCCAACTTTCTACGCCGAGTTAGAGTCTAGAGCACCCAGACAATTGGTTACACGAAACAAGGAATCTCATTTCCTGCTTACACAAACCCACACCAAATAACTGTCTCGGTTGGGGAAAATAAAACAAGGACGAGATTTTGTAGTATATGTTTATCATCATTTTTACTGTGATTAAATAAAAGACAACAGTGTTGGACCACCTCTTGTGGTGTTTAGAGACAATGACGAGATCGGTTGGAGGAGGACATTAAGATGTCCGGTATCGATAGCCACAAATCGAAACCACAAGTGTCGAGTTTTGCCGCCCATCGAGGGAAATAGAACAACCAGCTAACCTTGTGGCAAAAAGTCAGACACTGGGAGAGGCTAAATGAGATGCCCCACCAAAAAGAGCAGAAACAATCAGTTCTTTCAGCGGTAGTGTCCAAAATGCAGTCCACTGAGTCCAATACAATCTCACCGTCCTCGATACCTCAGTCGGTAACGTGCTGGCTTGCTGAGCTCACGATCACGGGTTCGATCCCAGCCGAGGGCGGTAGCAATGTGGGGGAGGCAAACATTGCTTCCAGCACCGTGTGTCGGAGATTTCCGGCGCACGTCAAAAAGAACACCAGGTGGTCCAAATTATTCGCAGTCCTACCCTGCGGCACGTCCAACATGTCGCCACACTGCACAGACAAACCTTACATGTTACATCACGGTACCATTATTAGTACAACCTCCGTGAACCATGATATGAATCGGCTCTTGGCTGATTTTTTGAAAGGCAAGTATTGCTTGTGCCAGCATCACCGGGCCAAATAGTTTGCCTTCATGCGGCTCTACTGCTCCGGCATGGAGGCCAATACGGCCAATACGGTCTCATCCAAGTGTGGCCGGGACTGCTATTTCTTTTCCTTTTGCAAGACCCCTCGTGCTGAAAGTGTGGCTAAGAAGCAAGCGAGCTGGTGAAGTTGATGCATAATGTAAAACCCCGAGACTAGGGAACAGGAAGGTACAGACACAACACGAAGTCTCGAAATGGGAAGGGGTCAAATTTAAACAAAACTTAGAGCCCTTTGACTCGTGCTGGTTGGGATGACAAGGAATACGGCGAATACTTCTACGCATTCTAGCTCACTATACTCTTATACGGGGTGTCGAGGGGCACGGTTACTTGCTCTATAGTGGGTCATTCGACGTATTATGTGCGATCACAGCTTTTAAGGAAGTCATCGGACATCCTGCTCCGCCATTTTACTGTCTTGTGAGGCATACACGCTGTTGTTCAGTGGTCCACATTTCGCATACGATGCATTGGATACACACTGGGTTATTTACAGTCAAGGCACTGGCAATCTCGTGTGGCGGATATAATGATACATGCAGTTGCTTGACGCTTTCAAGGGCTTCCTTCGTCCTATTTTGGCACCACGCGACCCTGTCTGTTTTTACGTTCTACACTGCAAGCGAATATACCCGAGGAAGGGGAACGACTTATACCAATATTTGATAGACGCGATACACTCCTTCTAGGAATGCCTAGTTGTCGCATTAGCTTCGTGATGCCTCATTTTTATCCCCAATCTGCCAAGAAATACCATAAATGAAATCAAAATTCGAAAAGCTTTCGAAAAAATCTTAGAAAAACGTGCTGCACACGACACTAGAGTGCGTATTTTTTTTTATAAGTGGAGAAAATCGGGAAAGTCGGGATGGTCGGAGTTCAAGTTGAAAACGAGCGCGCAAAACGAAGACGGACAGCACACAAGTTCGAGCTGGTGTGCTGTCCGTCCTCAGTTTATGTGCTCGTTTTCAACGTAACGTATTGTTTGCTGTGCTACTTGTCCACCTATAACGATGACTTGCATCTTCAGTGAACCACACAACTAAAAGATAGGTCGTAGTCAAATTAAAAACCAATCGCACCCTACGTTCAGAAGCTACGTCAGCACCTTTGTCCTGTGTTATTTGATTTCATCATTTCACAAAGAAGCTCTATGCTCATATTACACCATGTCTCATTTTACCCCACTTAATCTACATTTGAGGCTGAAATTTTTCTCTACAAAGCCACATTAATTACGAAGAAATCCGAATATCCATTCCGTCTTCAAATAAGGTGCGCCGCATTTGCGAGCGTGTTCAGGATTTCTCTTGCAGTGCTACGCCATCTCGGCTACTAACGGTGCCGGATATTACTACTCTCCGCACGGGTTATATGCCGCTACATATCAAGGTTCTCGGTATATATGACCCGAAACGCACCATCTGTCCCGAGTCTTATTATCTGACTCGGTGGGAACCCATGCCGGGATCAGCACTGACATCTTACCGATGTTCCTCAAGCCCCAAGAGGAACGCCACGTTGCGCTTCGCCAGCCTTACACGGTCGATGTTTATTGGCACGTCCAATGGTATGGAATGCCGTTTTCAACCTCACAAATTTGTCGTTTCGCTTTCGGTAACTTTGCAGTCATATATCGTGCAGTGACGTCAGTTTCAAAACAGGGGAAGAGAAGGAATAATTCGAGCTGTTGCAGTGCTATGGTTTTCTTAGTATATTCTTGGGCGAAAAGGTAATAGGACGCGTTATTATTTGGAATAGGACTTAATCTAATGAGAAAGGGGAGTTCCCTTGAATATTTGTATGGCATTTTTTGCGAACCTGACGTTTGTAGGTTGTTCACTGTTCAATGTCGACGAATCAGTGCCAAAACAATTCACTGTCGGTCCCGATACACAGCCGACGACTTCCCTGAATCCAGATGTCAACTAGAGACAAACACACCGAACGGCGTAAGCTCACGTCCATCTCGACAATTCGGTCTGACGCTTGCCCGTGCGAAAAAAAAAAGAAAAGAGACGTCGTTCTAAATGAATAACATATCGACTTCACTTCAGCAGACAATGATGCCCCAAATAAACATATCCAACACGGCACAGGACGAACACGATTTCGTTTCACAGTGACAATTGCAATCATGCTGTGCGGCGTACCACAGAAATTTGTAGCGTAGAGAAAAAATAACGTACAAAATAACAAAATATTTGTTACAATGCCACGCGAAATATCAATCTACATGTAATAGAAGCAAACTTGTACGAAGGAGTGATCCACATGTGATATGGCAGTGCTCAGAACATCATATGCGAAGGCATGTATTTCCCATGATTGCTGCAGGCACTCGTACCACGCGCAACAGATGGCGCTAGAAGTTTTGCAAGTCGTACTCACCAAGCGGTGGTATTGGTGGTGTTAGTGGTGGTGGTGAGGGAACTGCTTGACGTAGTCGGCCACGCTCAGGCGGGCAAAGTCACACTATCGCACGGGGAATCGTTCGTCCTGAGCTGAGTTCACAAGGAACTGCGCCGACATTTGTCTTAACGCCCCTGAGGAAAACCCAGAGAAAACACCCAGACAGCACAGCCGGCGCCCGGCCAGCTGCATAGCAGGGGTGATGGTGGTGGCGAAAATCGGCTTGCCGTTGTTGGCCTCACTTATGTGGGCAGCGTCACGACTGTAGCCAGAATGAGATGAGAATATATGGGTAACAGATGTTGGAATGATGACGGCCGAAAGTTAAGATCTAGGGCGGTCACTGCCAGAACTGGTGAGAAGTCCGAGCAGTACTCATGGTATTTGGTCAGCTACATAGCAGATGGCCAAATCGCATTCCATCGCGAGAACGGCGTCACCATCCGGACTTCCAACTTAAACAATAATATCAAACCCCTGGAATACACCAAAACAATAAATATATTAGAAGTAAAATAACTCAATAGGTTTTCTCGCCTCCTGCATCTCTGTACAATATGTAAAACAAGTTATTCTACATGGCGTAAGTAACGGGATACAGACTGCTTCCTGAATGTAGCTCACCCCGAGCAGTTACATCGCAAGTGTGTGTGCTTTATTCATTCGTATAGGAGCACGTATCCTCTACTAAGGTAGTTCCCCTCGAGAAATAGGTATCTAGTCACCGAGGCGTGACGTCAAGGCAGTCTGAGATTACGTTAAGGGAACAGCCTCAGGCAAGAGCCGCCGATATTTCGAACCAGACTGTTCTTCTGAAGAACAGAAGAAGCAGCCTGGAAGAACTAGGTTGCCTGAATAGTAGCTCCCTCTGTGTAAGAGCGGTGGAGCACACAGAGGGAGCTGTTGGTAGCCACGTTTGCAACCCTGTATATATTGTACATAACTTCGTTTTCTATCGGGGAAATAAAACCGAGCTGCAGGTGCGGCAGCGCGATCTTTTTGGCACCGCAAAGCGACGAAGTGGACGTCGTTGTTCTGCACTCTCCACAGTAAATCCAAAAATACCCTTTTTTACACAAAAAGGGGGTTTTAAGTGATATACACCTTTTTTTACTCCAGTGACCATGATGAAGAGTGTAACAGGCAGTGTTTAAGAAAGAGTTTTTAAAAAAGCACCCTTTTTAACTCCAGATGCTGTGACCAGAAAAGGTGCTGAAGTGATTTACACCCTTCTGCACCCCTGTTACACCGTTTTCACTGAAAGCATGTCAGAAAGGGTGTTTTTAAAAGCGAGTTAAGTTAGGGAAGAAATATCATGCCAGTGTGATCCCATGCGACTTTGCAAAGACACTAGAGGTCGACCTCAAGGGGGTACGCAGCATCCCATACTGCCGGGGGGTGGGGTAGGGGGGGGTATATGTGTATAGATGCATATTTGTGGGTCTATTCATTGGGAGACCAGCTGTATGGGTAATATCAGCAATTTCTGGGTGTGCTGCAAAAAAACGTGTGGGGTGTACGCCACTCCTGGGGGATTCGTGAGATTCTCTGGAGAGATTCGTGTTATCGGCTCTCTAAGCAAAGCGGTATCTGAATCTGAACTTATGATTAAATGTAGTAGCATGAATGCCACTTTGTCACCTTTTAGCTAGATATTTAAGCTCTAATACATTTGGCTTTGAGAAAGCGGTTCCTCATATTATTTATATACTTCAGTTCAGTATACAATATATTTCCAACTTATACGGCCGCATGATGTTCATGTGCATGCGACAGGTTTGCTCCACATTTGGATTCTGCGCCTCCGTGCCTCGCCCTCGCCCCCTCGCCTCGTCAGGAAGGCGTCACCGCCATTAGCATCAGGGGTGCCAGATTTTGCTATAAACCGCCAAATTTGGCTCTGGCGGGAAATTTTCAAGCTTGGCTATTTGGCTATTTTTGGGCTATTTCAATATTTTCCGGGCATAGTTTGCGTTTTTCTGTTTCCACAAAGCTGCTATCTGCTGAAGGTCACATTTCGTAGAAAGATACAGAAATAAAGGGTCCCGACCAAGTTATATTCCACGACGACGATTAAAGGTTGCAAAAAGAAGGCCCTACCAGAAAGGCAACCAACTCAAAAGACCAAATAGTACACGTTATGACCAGTGTACGGTGTGTGGCCAATATCTTCTGAAGCCTGGAGCAGCCCCTCGGTCTCTCTGTACGAGTGCAAAACACAAGAATAAAAAGGAGAAAAATAAAAAGAACTACGCGCGCGCGTGCATCGCCATGCACGTGGTGCTGGCATTGCTACAAGACTGAAGCGTGTGGACAGCTGCCCTCTTTTTTTCTTGGCACTCACGTTACGGACACCGGCAAGTGGCCAATTTGTAATGGTGAAGTGGGGAAAGTACCCACGGCGATACAGAAAGGAATGGGAGGAAGATGCAGACTTTACAGGTAAATTAAACTGATACCATTCTGATATGCCACAGTGGTTTTGCTATGTTACGTATGGGCTTTTGAGACCTGCAGTCAATTATGCCTTCGCTACACGGGCGTCCCTCTCGATATTTCTGCAGGATGGCTTGCCGCCTCATCAACATCGAGCTCTGCTTTCTGCAAGGCATGCAAGACTGACCTGCGCCCGCACCAAATATAAATACACTAATAAATTGACCGTAAGGTGTTTGGCTATTTTGGCTATATTCAAATTATCCGACTTGACTATTTTTTGGCTACTTTCTGGCCCTTACTTGGCGGGCTACGGCTTTGGCGTCTGGTAAAACTGATTAGCATCAACAGAATGTCGTTGGAACGGTTGCACGATGTTTCAACCGTTTCAACAGTCTCAGCGTTCGCTCGTCCTTTACAGAACAAAGGAGGATATGATTTTGCGTCGTAAGAGGTGAGCTGTATGATAGAAGTGTGTGATCAAGCTTCACTGTGCTGTAGGTTTTTGCTCTTTGTTTCGAGCAGCGGCTGCAGTCGTGCGTCCCGTCAGGTAAGTGTACAAGTATGTTGGTTCTGCTAATATCATTCTCGTTTTTGCAGGCCATGAAAGGAACAAAGGAGGATATCATTTTGAATCGTAACGGGTAAGCTGTGTAATAGCTGTGTATGGTCAGACTTCACTCGTATTCATACCATGACTGTTGTGCTGTAGGTTTTTGTATGTTTCGAGCGGTGGCTGCAGTCCTGCATCCCGTCAGGTAAGTGTACAAGTATCAGTTCGTGGCCGTTGTTGATTTTGCGACTTTCATTCTCGTTTTTGCAAGCCTTACTTTGTTGAACAGTAAGCTGGGTGAACCAACTTCGTTGTTGCTATGATGATTTTACTCAGTTTTACTCATTTGCGTTTGAACATTACTAATTTGCGATTGAACGCCCTACTTCAGATACATTTCTCTCTAGCGCTTCAGAGACGCCGCCGTTTCATCGTGGGTCGCCAGAAGAACTGAGACTACAGCCGTTCAATGACTGTCAATTGTGCGACGCGACACTGTGTCGCATGAAGCATGTGTACGTGTGAAATACTTCACTACTGTGTGCGCGGGATGTTTTGTACGATTGTGTCGACTCTGGATACCACTTTCAAGGTATGCATTTTCGGAATAAAATAGATACACATATTGTTTTGCAGTACTTTATTTCGTGTATTTTATACGTGTCGTGACCGAGTGAACATATTGAACGGAGAAATTGAACTTCGCTCAAGTCACAGAAAGTCCACAAAAACTCTTGACATCATACGCGGGATGGTGTTAATTGGGCTTCAGTAAATCATGTTGCACGTGCCATTCTGGTCAGGGGCACCATGCTGATTGGTGTATTCCTGTTAAAACACTGATACCAATGGGTGCTAAACAAGGTGTTTTTAGCACTATACACCATCGCAAATGGTGTTTATTGCAGAATACACCATTTAGAAAAGGTGTTTCTCGTAGAAAACACCATTTCAAAAAAGTGTACTCGAACACTCTCATTTGAGAGGTGTAAAGAAGGAGTGCGCCCTGGAACATGTCATTTACACTTAGAAGGGCGTTTTCGGATTTACTGTGATCGCGTGTTGGAATGCCAGGGCACCAGCTGCGGTAGACCGAAGCAAAGGTACAGCTCAACAGGAGCTAGTATGCAGGCACCCTTGGAAGAACAGTCTCTGTTCGAAATAACGGCGACCTTCGTCTGCCACTCTTCCCTTTGCGTTTCGTAACCGGTCCGCAGGATACTCAGCCTGAGTTTAGGCCATTTGGAGATCGCGCATCGAATCCAAATGTATCCTCACATGTAGGCCGTTCACCGTCATACCGTGTCATATGTATCCTCTTGAATCCTCACGCGAAAACCGGCCAATTCGCTAGAAGGGCGCATCGCATTAAATGAAGCAAGACGCAGATCGAGACAGGGAATGTGCATTCATGCAGTGCATGCAAACAGAAGATGCGCATTTGTTGTAAGAGGAGGGCTCGGGCAGGCGTTCGTTAACAGTACGTGGCGCCAGTTTCACGCCGGACATGATGTGCACGCATGGAAACGGATGACACATCGCCTTCTTAAATGAAGCTTCAAAGTTTCGACTGGATTCGTCGCTTCGGTCGCTATCTGTAACCGCGTCTTTTAAAGTGGAGTTAGAAAAGATGCGCCCTTCTAACACAAGGCTATGCGCTTACGAATTCATTTCCTGTTGGCTCACCGAGTGTGAAAAGTAATACTTGTTGAAGGTATCATTTCCTTGAGCTTGAGGAGGTGGTAGGAACAGGAACATAAAACACAAGGAGACAGTAGAGTAGACCTCTATCATTACTTAAAAAGAAGTAGACAGGGCTAGACTCTAGCCCTGTGTACTTGTGGTTTGTGTTCCTGTCCTTACCACCTCCTCAAGCTCAAGGAAATGATACCATCAACATTGTTACACCAGTCTGCTTGTGATTTAATGCTTTGTTCATTATTAATATTGATTTCGAGACACACTGGCCGATTTACGGAATGGCGTGATGGTTGTAGGAAGAGCAACACCAGTCAGCACAAACCATCAGGAAAAGAATGGGAACGCAATGGGGGCTTCTGCTCCTGAACGGGCCATAGTGCCCGACTGGTTCCCAGTGGTGTGGGAACTGAGGAGGTAGAACATAAGAGAAGATAAGGTAGTCCCCCGACGGTGCCCTGATCATTTCCCGCCCTGGTCTCCTTTTCGTCATGTAAACAATAATATAGGATCGCTTCCCGATGCTGCTCTGATCACTTCACGATAATCAGTCACATGACCGAGGTGCAGCAACGGATTTCTCTTCCCAGATTGTCAGGCGCCGAGTGATGCAATCACGTAACCGACAGTTTCGAACCTGGCCAATGATGTTCCTTGATCATTCAGCCGTGTTTGCACTGTCGGAGTCCCCGTCGCTCTCGCTGCGAGAAATGAATGTATCCGGCCGTGTTCCCGAAACAATTAGACCTTTTAGGAGGTAATAGTTGTTGCATATGTTGTGCGTAAAAGGTTGCAAAGTTCTACCTGCTACCTCACTCTCTGCCACGAATAATAGGATTACCGCTTCTGATTCGGTGAGCGAGGGGGTCGTACACCTTTTTGTTGTAATTTGGATGGATGATAATTCTTTTACCACCTTTTTACACCCCTTATCAGGCGCTATGTTGGCTTAGGAGGTAACTAAGGAAGTTACCACCTTCTCTTTTTCTTAGATTGTGGTTCCCAAATTGTGTGTATCTTGCCCTCGTATTTGCAAAGGTGCGCAAATATTTCTTCTATTTTCTTAAAGAAGGTATAGAACGATCATGACACATGTAGTACGAATTCTCAAGTTGTTCACGTGTTCCATGTTGTTGGGCGTAACTCGTTACCAGTAACTCGATACTGTAACTAGGCTATTCGGCTTAGCTATTTTCAGTAACTTTTTGCATAGCTCTTTGCTTTTGAGCTCCAGTAACTTCTTGAGGAGCTCGTTCCTTTCCCTTTTTCTTTTGTTTCGGGGGTGGGGGATTAAGTTCGTCAAAGTAACTTGAAGAAAGTTCAAAGTTCCTTTTGTTCGATTCTGGTCTACAAACATCGCAGGCTGAGCCCTCCCTCCATGACTTGAGATGAATGATGGGACGTGCACGGCGCGACTAACTCCCGTTGTTACACGGTGAATGTTACAAATTATGTTTTAGCCGAGCATAAGGAAGCTCAGATATCGCGCATCTTAACGATAAGCAGTGTATTGATAATGATAGAGGGCATTGAGTAGCAGGATTAAAACTTGGCACGGTTCTACGATATGTATGTAGGGGACAACTCGTAGAGCATAAACTTGCTTTGTGCTCCTTTTTCATGTGCCTTATTAAGAGATCAAAATCATCAAATCGCTCCCTAAAGAAGCCTATAAATGTAGGCTTCTTTTGTCGTAGCAGATATTGATATCATTTTTGCATATCAAGACTATTTTGAAACGTCTTGAATCGCCCATTGTGACAGCAAGGTCTGAATTAACCATATAAACAGGTCAAGAGCTGAAAAGTATATATATTGAGTAGAAAATAACTTGAAGGTAACCTTTTACATTTCTAAAGTAGCTTAGGAACTTCACATCAATTTTCATTACGTTTTATTACGTGTAACTGCGTTTGAAATTTAGTTACGGGCCGCTTTCACGTCAGTTCAGGCAGGGAGTTCCCATCGACCTCCTGGGTCTTCAATATTTTTTATATTTATAAGCTCATCGCATATTATGATCAACATTTTTGCCGAATAGATTTCGTGCAATAAAATCGAGATCGTGCCCTGAATTCGGATGTTTCAGTTTTGCCGTGTTTGCACGCGTATACCTCCCGAGTGTTAAGAGATATTGTTGTGAAGTTTTTTGATGCTGCTTTATTATGCCTGCAGGTCAGCTGTCAGAGAGCAAATTTTAGCGCGCAGGTGCAACGCTGTGTGCTATAAAAAATGGCGAACATGCCCTCTTGCGCATTTTTGTCCTAATTTCGACGCCTGATATATCTGGCTATAGATGCCCCTGATCGCAATACTTGGTATCAGCTCACTCAGCTTTTAATGCTCTTTCATCTGATATATCTATCCTGCATATACTTCCTAGCGGCATTTGCTGAAATAGACAAATGTTTAGGCATATTTCGAAATAAACATGGATTTTGCGCGTGTATTTCTCAAAAAGGTCCCCCTTGATTTCGTATATATTTTGCCAGGATATGGCCGGATGTTAGGCCTTTCATCTAACGCAAAAACTTCTTCCCCAAAGACGTATACTGCTGATTAGCGCGTTAAAACGCGGCCCCACCGCGTACGAACGTGTCGGAGATATCTACAGCCAGAGCAAGAAGCGTCGAAGTTTGAACAAAACTGAGCGACAGAGCATGTTCGCCGCTTTTTATACGATACAGTGTTGCACCTGTGCACCTAAATTTGCGCTCGGACTGCTGGCAGGTAGGTATACTAAAGCACAAAAAAATTGCACTACGATATCTTTTAAAACTCAGGATGTATACACGTGCAAACACGGCAAAATTGCAACAATCGAATTCAGGGCTGAATTTCTCGATTTTTTTGCACGGAAAGTATTCGAATGATTAATTTTACCAACGTTGATCATCATCTGCGATGAGCATCTAAATATATATAAAAAATCATGAAAATTCAGGAGGTCCATGGGACCTCCCTGTCTGAGCTAACGTGGAACCTGCCTACAATTATGTTCAGGCTAACCTTTTCTCCCAGCACTCTTTACACTCCACTTTATTGTGACTTCCATCTTTCATCAGCCTAACTTAACTGGCGACGAATTCCAACTTCTATCTCTGTTCCATATAACCTGTGTTAAGTGAATATTTGTGAAGTAAATAGTACGCATGCGGGACTGGTGGTTATATACTTTCAATGTAACACTCTTTTTTTTTTCATTGCTGGTGAAGTGATGCATTAAAGAACCCATGTATCTTGTGACTATGATGCAGTACAGAGTCTTCTAGAATGACATATTGATTTTGTTTTTAAAAATCGCGCAAATTAACACTTGTTTGGGGTGTAGGAGGTACCCGTAAGTGTGCATTGGCTGCACCTTGGGAAATCGTTGGGGTACGATACAAGCTGCCGATAACGGACCATTAACATCCCCGTGTTGCAAACCGCATGCCGGACCATGGTCGGGAGCCGAATAAAGAATAAGAAGTTGCGTTCGAAAAGGGGCCTGCAAAGAACACTGACGCCAGTCTTTCAACCGCTCCCATGCCGCTTTGGGGTATGTTATCCACACAAAAATGTCCTTGCCTCTGAGCGCATTGGTGTCTTTAGCAAACAGTGAATACAGTAAGCAACGGCGTAAGCTAACGAACGACCGCATGCACGAAACCCACATAGAAAATACGAGTCTTCATTCAGTGAAAGAGGGCTACGCAACAGCTTCCATGTCGGTGTAAGACGTTGTGTATGACGTACAGACCTCATTGAGTTAAGCGGAGTTGTGGGCTACTAGGATGACTCGGAAATTCACATTGAGACCTTCATGGAACTCACTGTCGCCTGTCTGGCTTCTACGCTGATCACATAAGAGTATCATCTGTACATCAGTGGTACGCCCATTGGGTCTTGCACTTCTCCCATTCTGTGCCCACCTCACCTTCAATTCTCCACGTTCACCGTTTTCTTTTTTTTTGGGGGGGGGGGCGATACATTACCCCACTCCCTCCCCCTCCCATTCTGTGCGACGTCCATTTATTTGAGAGCCTTCGGGACTAAGGTTGAAGGTTGAATAACGTCGTCTTTGTTTTACACCTATCGTTACGTAGATGATATCCTAGTGCTGTATGGGCAAGAGGCAGAGTGTGAGCCGAATGGGATTGCAGAACAGACTTTCCTCGATGTCTCTTCAAGTTCACGTCCAGTGGGGTCAACGTCACCTTTGAACTTCCGAAAGATGGCACGCTACAGTTCCTTGACCTACAACTGTGTTCCATATCTCCTCAGCTGTGTTGGGCATACAAACCACGCTCGGTAAAGGATGTTCTGCAATACACTTTTGCGCTCTCTAATACCCCTGTGACACGGGCAAGTATTCAGTGAACATCGAAACCTATGACCACCGAATATCGAAGCGCGTAGCGTGTCGACATGCCACAGAGCGCATTGGATCCAGTGCTCTTTGAGAAGTTGACACGTTACACGCTTGGTGGAGTTACGCGCATATTCGATGGTCATTGGTTTCAATGGTCATTGAAGACGTTCCCGTGGAGAGGGGCATAAGCTTTTTAAGTGCGGCTTCGACGCAATGGGCTTGGACGCAGCCCTGAGAAACTCATGTATGCACAGCGTTGATGGTGCTTTTATAGCTCAGGTCAAAAGATTGAAGAGTGGTGATTATCAGCACGCCCTGCTGGTTAGCGTCGCGGCAAAAAGCATAAAAAAAAGCATAAAGGAAGTCCCAGGAAACACAAGTAGAAATGTACGGGAAGACGTGTGTCTGTCCCATATATGCAGAAGCTTTCTCAGAACATGATGAATGTTGCTAGAAGACAAAATGTACCAGTGGCAATGACTGCTCCCGTAAAGTTGCAAACTGTATCTTAAAGCAACACTCTTAAAAATAAGGTCGGTGCGCTTACTAACTAAAAACTAACCACTTACTTGTCACACCAGCCACTAAGATCTTAGTAACCGTAGGTAGTAAAAGTGGCGGTAGTAACATTTACTAACTGAAGAGGCTAGTAAAGAGCACTACCTCGAACAGTAGATCTTAGCTGATAGCACTTCCTTTGGCTAGTAAAAGCGCGACCTTCACCTAGTGAAAATTACAAAGTGTACACTGGTAAAAAAAAGAAAAAAGCATACACCGCTTGCGTATAATTTCGGAAAAAGGGGATGCTGAATATTTTCAGCGCCAATATATAGAAGTAGTATATATATATATATTATATAGAAGTAGTAACAAACATACGAAGATCTGTCACCTCCAGTTGTGTGTGTGTGTGTGGGGGGGGTGCTCGGAGATTGGCCTACACAAACTCATTCCCAAAGCATGGGTGTGAACCAAAAAGGACAGGAGGCACGTGTCAGCTTACCTTCTATTAGGCTCTTAGACAAGGGAACCCAGTTTTTACAATAGGCACCTTCTTCTTTGATATGCCTACTCTTTATTCAGAGCGCTTTTAAAGCACGTCTTTTTTGTCATTAAACTTTAGTTGAGAGTCAGTAGTCGTTCTTGGTGGATGTGTGTTCCTGTTTCCTCTGTCCATGTCGCATGTTGCTGGTGTTACCTAGGCCACAGGTCAAATTGCCAACAACCCCGCCCTTATGCGTCCTAATCGGCAGCCAGCGTCGAAAGTAAAGGAGGTCCATGAACGTCGGAGTATTTGTGCTGGAGTAGAAATACCGCATAAATGCAGCCTGTGGCAGCGGCTGCACCTGCCGGCGACCGTTTCATGTGGTGCGGATGTATTTTAGTATATACGCAAGAAGTTTTAATATACACTAACCTTCTGAATGGAACATCTGAAGAAAGAAAATCCAGCTTTAAGTGAACGTACTTCATCTCGGCACCGTTCCTTTTTGTTAGTCTTCCAGGATTTGTTCTGTCGTCAGGCGAAACTGCTGTACAAATTCGCGCTGTGAAGTTTTTATGCTGAACAGGAACAAGTGAACACTGCGTTTGTCTTTTACTTTTAATTTGCTGCAACTATTTACCCACAAACAATAGATAACTTATTCGCCGATCCCCGCAGGAAAAACAAGCTGATTACGAAATCGGTACCGATTTGCATGTATCCACCGCCTCGCGGTTCCCACCTCTCGAACACCCGTTACCACGCACGGCTATTCTCTCGATGAGAACTTTTTGAAAAACAAGGCCCCGCCGTCGCCTGCGCGCACAAACACTCCAGCAGCCTATACAACAAGTTTAGTCTTTCGGGATCAACCGTGTGTGAAATGAGCTGTTTTTGAATTTCCAAAGCCCGAGAGTCAAAAGGCATTGTTGTGCCACGAGCAGCGAAATAAGTACGCAGCGTTCGCCGCAGGACCGACCGTCCCTCTTTTATTCGCACATCTGTCGGCGCGCAGCTTAAGTTTTACTTCCATGAAGGCGAACTCCTCAGATTTCATTTCCTCAATCCCACCGTGTGTTTTATTTTAACCCATCTCGTTGTGGAAGACGTACTAAGCAGCGGAACGTTTTTGTGCTGTCTCTCGCAGCGACCGTTGTTGGAAGCGGCGGCCGGATTTTCGAGCTTCGGGTGAACTCTGATGAGCTGCTCGACGTAAGAAAAGACAGCCTCTTCCATTGGGGAACTATAGTTCGGCTTAAGAAATGCGTTTACAGATTATCGGCGCGAACGAAAATAGGCGGCAAGTATAGAGAGAACTCCAATTACGGACGTGATGCGGAAAGAAAACTGAAATACTTTGAGGATTAGCGCGCGACTTGTTCAGTAACCGTCTTTCCTTTCTTATTTGTTTCGTTCGCACGCGTCATTCGCGTCGCCCGCGTTACATGCAGCAAAAGTACAGCTTCGCGCTTCGTCTTCGGTCTATTATTTCGTTGCTGACGTTTGCCGTTTCGTTCTCATAAGGTTCGCGCCTTTTTCTTTTTTCCCAACGGCACTGTATTAAAACCGCTGAAACGTGCAGAAACGGTGCAGATGAAGACGATTCTAACATCACTTACCTACTGACGAACAGTCAATCCTGACACATTAGACAGGTTTAGTTGTAGCGTACGTAATCGCCTTTCGCGTCTTTCGTACGCAAGAAAATAATGTTCACTCTGCGCACGCTCTGTATCCCTTATAAAAATTGCAGTTGAGTGTCAACTGAAACTCTATCGACTTCACTCAATGTACCATACATAGTTTCAGATGAAAAGCAACTGAGTTCCTAACGATGGAGCTGTTGAGTTCTTACTGTGTGGTATTGAAAAGTGGCCACCGTGTGCTTCTGGAAATTCTGTTGAGCTCGAGATGAGTGAATTTCTGTTGACATATGATATTGACATTGATGTTGACATGATGTTCTGGATATGAACTGGAAGACAGGAACTGCTGCGTACCTGCAGCAGTCCCTGTCTCCGGAATCATTCCAGATTTATCAGAGCCCGGAATGGAATTGGAATGGAATGGCGGAAACTGTCCTGGGAATGGAATGGGAATGGAATTAGGCATTTTCTGCAGGCGGAATGGAATTGGAATGTAATGGTCTGGGTGCCACACGGTCAAGGGCGATGGTTTGGTTTGGTTTTAAGAAAAACTAAAATGGAGATTTTGGCTTCACTAGTGTGAGGCCCGCAACCCCACATCACTTGCACCAGTTACTTTAGTGGAAAACTCCTGTAATGATGATGCCGATGAAGAGGAAGAGGAGGAGGAGAGAAGGAGGGCGAAATAACCTTGTCTTTGTGCTTTTTCCGTGCTGGGTAATGTCAATCTCCTCTATAGCACTGCTGGGCTAGCTAGTATGGTTACCGGTCCTAATTCTTTTATTGGTGGAATTAAAGGAGTGGAATGGAGTTGCCATGCCATTCCAGGAGTGGGAATTGCCCATGCCTTTTCATTCCGAGGAATTGAAAGGAATGGAATATCACAAATCTTCATTCCTCGGAATGGAATTGGAATGGAATGGGTGATCCCATTCCGCAACCCTGGTTCCCTTAGATGTCGGCCCAGGACGCAGATTCCCCAGGGTGTCAGTCGTGACGTTGCCCACCTCTGTGAGGCCGACAACGGCAAGCCCTTTTATACACCACCAGCACCGATACTACACGAACAAAGTAACTTGGTTACTCTACAGTTACTTTTCAAAATAGCAAAAGCAAGGACTCCAGTTCAAAACTTATATGCGAAATTATTTAATAGTGCAATGTGGACTACTTGTGCAGGTTGTACTGGAGCAACAGCCACAGCTTCAAGTTTCTCTCTTTAAGTCTGCTCCGCTTTATTCGAAAGCATCCATATCGATGCTCAACAGCCAGTCAAACTGGGACACTAGACGGGACCAACGCTTCTTCCATATCACCTCTGGCGTAGCCAGGGGTGTTGTGTGTGTTCAACCCGCTCCCCAGCGAAATGGTACCTTTGGCAGTGCATTTGGGAGAGGGAAACGAGTGGAAATCCTCCTCTCCCATGTAAAGTCCCCGTAGTATCCCTCCCGAAATATTTTTCTGGCTACGCCGCTGCATATTACACTTAGGAACGCTGACCAGAGAACTGTTTTCTTGTTATCAGAGTAATGGTAACGTTTTATACTGTACAAATACTAAAATTAACTGCAACTGGAGCCCTTTACGAGGCTGGAGTTCCAGCTTTGTACTTCTGTGCGAGGGTACTGCGATCATAGTCTAGCATAGTGAGGTGTTACCGCGGGTTGCCTCGAGTCGAGGACCACTTCCGAATTCGGTAGACGCACCACGTGCTTGTATCTGAGTAGCGGTGATAGCTGCACCCTTTCCCCATCGCAATGTGACAACGGTTAGTGTAAGAAAACGCGAGCTCTCTCCGAAATTACTGCGAAAAACTTACGATTCTGAAAGTAACTAGCTACTGCAAAAAGGTAACCGTAAAGGTAAGGCAAGGGCAATGTAGTTACAGCTGAAAGTTGCTTTCTTAGAAAGAGTAATCAGCTATAGTTACTAGTTACTTTTCTAGTAACTAGTTACTTCTAACCAAGTTATTTCCCAAGACATCTCTTATGACGGGAGTCGTGCGCCTTTTCTGCAACACATTCTATGTACCCAATGTGTCGCAAAAAATGCCGTACGCTTCTCTTCCTCAGCAAGTAAGGAGACAGAGGTATGGAAATATGGATGGATGGATATGTGAAGAAAAACATGAAGACGGTGATTCCACAACTGTTATTCCGTCTACTCCATGACGTTTAAATCTGTGTGGTCAGCGATCGCTAGGGATTGTAGGAGAAATGAAGAAACAATTACACAATAATTAGGACAGAGGTGTCTCATTCTAAATGTCGTAGAAAGGTAGAAAATGCAGCGAACCGGTGAGGAAGGTCCTCATCCCTGGCATCGTACTTCAAGGGTTAGGGATCGTGTTGTATTAAAGCGCCCTTTATACCCAGACACTCTTTAACCATTTAAAGACGATGCCAGTGATGAGGACGGTGCCCAGAAAAAGAACGGTCTCTGTTCGAAATATTCGCAGCTCTCATCCTGATACCCTTTTTGCGGTCAAATTTTCTCTTTGGAGTCTACCGTAGAATGTCTCTATCTAGTCTACTGTGTCTACTATAAAATCTATCGCCTAATTATCACTGGCAGCACATCAATAACGTCATCAGTCTCTTATGCGTTGCATCAGTGTAGCGGAGGACAGCTCACACCCGTATAAGTGCGTACGAGCATATGCGTACTTGACTTGTGCATGATCGGACCTGCTCATTGGCCCTCATCGCACAGGCTCTGCAGAATGGCTAGGTAATACCAACAAGATTTTGAATCTCGACAAGTGGCCGCACGACTGAGAACTCCTTCCTGCTAGTCGCCCACAGCACGCGCCTTCCAATACATTTAGATGGCATAGTACACCCACAGAGGGGCACATGCGCGTCTTTCGCCAAACTTGGAAACAAAAGTAAACAATGACAACGTGTGGAAGCCAAGTGACGTAACCAGCGAACTATAGGTAGAGTTTTGGCCCCGTTTCCAACGGCTTACCTAAGAAGAACACGAAAAATGCTGTTGCGTCCCTGAAATCTGCAATGTTTGCCAAGGAATTAGCGCCGCTGAGCCCCGAGGGCGAAGAGGAACTTTGCGAAGATGTGATTCAGGTTGTAGCTTTAGTGTTGATATATTTTATCCGTACCGCCGTAATATATTTGATTCCGCGCCTTGCAAGCTTTAATAATTACGCCTTAAGTGAACACGGGCTGTGCATGTCGGACCAATTTGTTATATGCGCGCTAATCGATTGCTTTGAGAGGTGAAGAATGGTCTTCGGGTAGATTTCCTCGCTGACAGCATAAAGGTAGCTGTAAAATAAGAGAACAGAAACGAAGGTGATGGGTAGTGCGTTAAATACAGGTGTTCGCGTCCTTTGCTAACATGTGTTGTAAAACGATCTCATGCTGGGGTTCTGGGGATTGCTTTGTTACTGTTGGAACCCTTCACTTTATTGGGAACTAAGAGGATGGCAAGCTGCAGGGGATCCATGCATTTCATATCGTTGCCATGATTCAACCAGCATTGGATTATATGTATTACCTTACGTAGATGTTTTCGTTTCACTTGTTTTGCTAATGGGAATAGAAATTAAAGTTCCGGCTCGTGTTCCGGATCGGCTTTTGGTGGAGCACCATACTGTGGCGGCCCCTGGACGCGTGGCGTGGCGTGGACGTGTTTTTTTTTTTAATTTTCCTCAAACGCTTTCAGACATATGTCCGCACAGTTCCCTTAGAAGTCTGCCAAGGACGCACATTCCCCCAGGGAGTCAGTCGTGACGTTGACCACCTCTATGAGGCCGACAACGGCGAGCCCATCTGTAGAGGAGGTGGTGTCCCTCTACATGAGTCCTGACCGGCGATGATGGAATGCCCCAGCGGGCAGATGGTCGTGGTCTCACGCTAGGACGGTGCCGGTGGAACTGGCTGCCAGGCGCAGTAGCGCGCGGCAGCAGAGGCGCGTCGTCGTCGTCTTCCATGGGCCGCCACATCACTCACCCCGCCCCTCAGACGCGAAGCCGTGCATGCGGTTGAGGTCCGCGTCAATACCATGAAGAGGAGAATGAGGACGACTCGTGGATGGTGGACGACTGGACACACGGCTTGTGATTGTGGCTGTTGATGCAGCAGCAGCGTGATGGCGGGAACAAGAGCGCTGCGATCCGTGCGGGTTCCAGTGATGAGATGTGAATGCTGAGTGCTTGACTGCTTGGATGCTATTGCTGATTGTGTTGAGCGGCGCGGAGTGCGTTGTGTTGCGTTGAGTAATCGTTGATGCGTTGCTTGTTGCTGAGTGCGTTGCTGAGTGGGCGACAGTACCGCGACTGGTATGCAAGCGTGGATGCTGTTTGTCGCCAGAGAAGTGCCGGGGAAGACCATCATGAAGCAGGTGGAGGCCGTAAACTGAGCTTGCTGTGGTCTCCCTGCGGGTCCCCGGTGGAACAGTGGCCCCGCGCGACTTGCCTGCCAGAAGGTGGTTCGCTGCTGCTTTGCCGAAAAATTTAGTGTGATGAATGGCCGAATTACGCGAACATGGTGTTCGTTGTTCGGGTCACCAAATGTACAGGAGGTGGTGTCCCTCTACATGAGTCCTGACCGGCGATGATGGAATGTCCCAGCGGGCAGATGGTCGTGGCCTCACTCTAGGATGGCGCCGGTAGAACTGGCTGCCAGGCGCAGTAGCGCGCGGCAGCAGAGGTGCGTCGTCGTCGTCTTCCACGGGCCGCCACCAGGGGTCGAAACCTGAATTGAACCGTAACCGAAAACCGCAAAAAAAAAAAAAACGTTATTTTTGGCCGAACCGAACCGTAAAATTTTTTTCGCTCCCCTTGAACGAACTGGAACTGAAGCGAAAAAATATTATGCGGTAACCGGTTCGGCAGACGGTACAAACGCCTATATACCTTCCCACTCGACTGCCACCCACCAGTGCTGCCTGCATCGCTCGGAATCCTGCCGGATTCATGGAGCGGATATAACAAATTGATACATCAAGAAGTGGTAAGTCCATGCACCTCTTACAGCCCTTACCTCCAAAAGGTTCAGGACATGCCAGAACACGTTTGTTACTCGAGGTATAAAAAAAAAAGATGTACTACACAACGGCTACACTTTGCATTGTTGCCTCGGCTGCTTCCTTTCATTCAGCGTCGCAGTGTGAAGGGGACCTAACTTTAAGCTACCGTTTAATATCAGTCTTTAAGTTTTAGTGGTTCACAGTTACATCCACAAGCAACGCAGACAACTAGCTACCACGGGAAAGAGGTTGGCGTGTGGTTCAGAGCATGGTACAGAGCGTCGCGCTGTGGCACCACTTAGACGCCGACCGCCGAACCAAGAGACGCGACCACTCTTTTTTTCTTTGGAAATTGGCGATAGCTTTTTGCACTGGAGTTCAGTGGTATGCGGTACGCCATTTCCCAGCACTTTCCGGTACAGTAAATGATGATCTTCTTTTAAATGCATGGTTGTTAAAGGAAAATTTATTAAACTCAAGAAGGGAATAAGAACTGCATGGTTCTTTGTAGCCATGATGTCTAGAGGCGAGAGTGTAAGAGGAAGGAAGGACGGGCAAGCCATCGCCGGAACCTGATGTTACCTCTCACATGTGGTACACTGATTAGCATAACACACGTAAACTGGTTCGAACCGATTAATATCGGTTCAAACCGTTATTGTGGTTGCGCTGAACCCGAACCGAACCGATAACCTTGAACCGGAACTTGAACCGAACCCCAAAAAATAACGGTTTCGAGCCCTGGCCGCCACACATCACTACCGGTCAGGACTCACGCAGAGGGACACCACACATCTCCTTTACATTTAGTGACCCAAACAAAGAACACCACGTTGGGCGTAATTCGGCCGAGTATCATCCAAAATTCTCGCAACCGCACATTCAAAGCCATCACTGAAGGTCCGGTGCATCGTTCTTCCGAAGCAGGTTCTGCTCCCGGCCTCCCGTTCTTCACGGTGGTCCTCCCGGCACTATCCTGGCGGCAACATTTCGCGCTCACCGCTCACGAACCGGTCGCAGTTCTTTCGCACCCTCACTGTATCCGTCCGACCTACCTGACAGCACTTCGCTTGGACCCGCCCTGCCAGCGCTTGTCCGCACCATTAATTCGGCTGCTATACTGCCCGTTCAGCACCCCAAGTTGCAAGCACAAGACGCAAGGCCAGACGTCCCTTTTCCACGTGTCGCCCTTCTTTCTCCTCTCCGCGTACCGACCAGTGTTGCGGATTTAACGAGTCAAATCGGATTTAAATCAAATCCATGTTTTTCGGAACACCGCAAATCAAATCCAAATCAAGTCCGGATTTAAACTTGAGGCAACAAATCAAATCATTTTAAATCCGGATTTGTTTTTGGTGGGCTAAATCAAATCCGGTTTTAAATCCGGATTTATCAAATCCGTCAACGAATCCGGGGGCTAAAGTTCCCGAAATAACTGTAGCATGCATCTGACCATGTCTACAAGGTATACAATTACTGCATGCATTCGCTGGATAAGACCCGTGACATGGTACAAACACCTATAAACGTCACCTGCAGCGGAGAGCATGAACAACCAACATAGCGGTTCGAAGGTTGAAGCTGATATTTTATTTCACGTGGATATCGGAGTAACATTTGTCAAATACACCTACTCGGCACATATGATAAAGCCACCTGTCGTGAATTATGTTACGTTAAATGTGATGGCTGCGTGCTGCACACCGCAGTTGTGTTATAACAAACCCAATAGTACATCTGTCCAACACGCGTAAGCAGTCTTATTCTCTCAGGTTCTTGTTTAAAAAGACCAGCTGTTCCAATGGAGCTGGATGCAGCCTGTTTCTTTTCGCGGTCTTGATCAGGCTGGCCGCAGAGAACACTCGTTCAACTGCTCCAGAACTTGCATGTACTGCAAATGCCTCGCTAAGTTCCAAAGGCAGCAGGTAGCGGACATCCAATAGCCGAGAGGGGAAACACCATCATCTACTGTACACTCGCTTAAATAGAGGACTATTCCGTCGCTCGTTCTTGCGGTACAAGTTCTGCGGTGGCATCAACTTGACCATAAGCAAGCCACTATGGAAAAACGCTGCCAACATTCACATTCCTGTTCCTGGACACACTGACCTCATACGACTGGTTCTCATGTGCACATTTCAGGACTTATTTTAGCAATCTCTGGGACATCAGAACACGACATCAGTCGCAGTTCAGAACCAACAAAACAGACAAAATGCGTGTATGGTAGTCCTTTTCTCGAACGTACTTTGCCTGAGCTCAGCGACCCAGTGGTGCGCTTTCTCCAATACGTTCCATTTCTAAGAAATCATAGAAAGCTGTGATACCGTTGTGAATTAAACGTCGAACTGACCATGTGATTATGTGTGAGAGTATTGCATAACGTACCCTTAGTGCTCGGAAGGAAAGATCTCTATAGGCCTCAGACCCGGGATTTCTTTTTGAACGAAACGGAACTTTCGGCGGGACATTGGGAACCGAGATGGCGGGATGCAAGGCAAGCCATCCCAAATCCAAACATTTTTTAAACCTTCTCCTCATTAAGAGTTGCATCGCGTCATGTGCAAACATATGTGAAATGCAGTTCAGCCAAATGTCTTGAAAAACGTAATTATAGAGACGGCCTCAGATACGACTGACAGAATCTGCCTGCCCGGCAAATGTGATCCAAATCCAAATCATCTGTGAAAAATGTGATTCAATCCAAATCCAAATCCTCGCCATATTTTCCCCGTAAATCAAATCCCAAATCAAATCCACGAGCCGTTTCATGGATTTAAATCCTGATTTAAATCAAATCCCCGGATTTAATTCCGCAACACTGGTACCGACGCGGACCTCAACAGCTGGCTCTGCACCACTCCGCGTTTGAGGTGGGGAGTGATGTGGCGGCCCGTGGACAACGTTGAAGACTTTCCTCTGCTGCAGCGTGCCACTGCGCCTGCCAACCAGTTCTACCGGCACCGTCCTAGGGTGAAGCCACGAACGTCTGCCCGCTGGGACGTTCCATTACCGACGGTACTCATGTAGAGGGACACCACATTTCCTCTACAATACCGTTAAAAAGCCTGAGTTTGGCCAAGAAGGAACACTGACGACCGAGAAGTTGTGTCGTCCGTTCTGTTTTTTGCCCAAACTCAGGCTTTCCTTTACAGTGTGAAGTTTCTCCACCAGCTGCATTTATTGTGCTCCATCACTTTTGGAGCAACTGTTTTTTCGGAGTTGTGTCGTAGTTTTTCTCCTTTTTTTTTCGCATTACAGCAAGTGCAAATTTGTAGAGCTTTCAACAGATGTAGTCGAAGTTCTGCCTTGGTGAAGATTAATTTTAGTGGAAGCATTAGACAATTTCTTTTGAGTATATTTCCCTGCATCACCGAAGCCGCTATAGACTTGAAAAGTTTGTTGTTCTGAAAATTCCTGAAGGAAGGTGCACGCGGCCCGTGTTACCTTGCATTAAGAAAACGGTGGCTAATGTGTCTCAGTGCATGGAAAGTAGCGAACCCACGGAGAAACACTGGGTGGATCTGTGGAGCTGTAGGACTTAGCAATTTAAGGTGGAGGGAGGGACCTAAATATAGTGTGCCCCCACGTGCTATGCATTTAACAAACAGAAGTAGCACTGTGAAAGGAATTGGAATGTGTTGGAATGTATCACTTCCCAAGGCATGTGCAAGCTAATCGAGTCACTCAAATCATCCACGTCCTCCGGGCCAGATGTTATCAATACCAAAGTACTAATCATGACCAGCCAAACCTCTAGTATGATTCTGGCATACATCTTTTCGCAGTCCTTGCATAATTCAATGCTACCGTATGATTGGAAAGTAGGGAAGATCATCCCAGTGTTTAAGTCTGGCGACACCCAATTAGATAATAACTACCGACCCATATCGCTAACAAGTAACTGCTGTAAACTACTAGAACACATTATTTATTCACATGTTGCGAGATTTCTTGAGATGAATGACTTCTATCCACTTCAACACGGTTTCCGTAGAGACCGTTCCTGCGAAACTCAGCTTGCATCTTTTCTTCATGACCTCTTTTCTAACGCTGACGTATCTGCACAAACTGACGCCGTATTTCTAGATTTCCGTAAAGCTTCCGACAAAGTGCCCCATAATTACAGAAACCTCGCCCCCTTTTACAGAAACTTCGTGCTACTAATATTGACTGTAAAACCTATTATTGGATACAAGACTTCCCCACGAATCGCTCTTCCTTCGTAATATGCAATGATCATCGTTCCGATTTTTTTGCGGTAACATCTGGTATCCCTCAGCGATCGGTGCTTGGTCCCCTTCTCTTTCTTATTTATATTAACGACCTCCCTAATAATATTTATTCCACCACACGGCTATTTGCCGATGACTGTGTTATGTATCGCGAGATTTCTTCCTTTTCTGATCAGGTTGCTGTACAACATGACCTCTCACTAGTCCACTCGTGGTGTTTAACCTGGCAGATGCCTCTTAACCTTAACAAATATAATGTTATTACTTTCGCCCGTCGCAATTACGGCCATTTTTATCCATATCCATACTCATTAAACGACATTGCTCTTACTAAAGTAAGCTCTTACAAGTATCTTGGCATTCATCTCTCCCAAGACCTAACTTGGAACAACCACTTTGAATTCATTGCTGGCAATGCTAACCGGACTCTTGGCTATATTCGACGTAACCTGAAACTCGCACCCCAGGAAATTAGGAAACTAGCATACTTATCACTAGTACGTTCAAAACTGGAGTATGCTTCAGCTTTGTGGGACCCTCCTCAACAATACTTATCCTCCGCTCTTGAAGCCATCCAGAATAGAGCAGCCCGTTTCATCGTTGGTGATTACTCACGTCATTCTTCAGTCTCGATAATTAAACAACAATTTCAACCCCCTAACCTAGAAAGACGTCGATACATTGCAAGGTTGTCTCTGTTTCACAAGTTCATTCATACCATTCCGCCTAGCATTTCCCCTATCACTCGTTCTTCCACAATCTTTCCCCCGCTTCGACCATTTGTACAAGGTAACTCGTTTCGTCTGCCACACTGATATCTTTGCTAAATCATTTTTTGTAAGACTACTATTAACTGGAATGATCTTCCCTTGAATATTGCGGAGCTCACTGATCACACCACGTTTCATAGGAAGGTATCATCTACCATTCACTAATAATCAATTTATTCCTTTCTTTTCGCACCGTTATTTGTCAAGTGCATTTATTGTTATACCTAATATCTGTACAATCGCACTCCCCCATGCAATGCTCGCAAGAGCCTTTGGGGTATTGTAAATAAATAAATAAAAGGTGTAAATGGGTTCTGGCATCTGCGTAATGAGAGATAGATTAGGATATACGCGAAATGAAACAAGCATAATGTGAGCAGATTTTTGGGTGATCGCTGCTGGGTGCCGAGGAGAGTACCTGGGGTCACCGGTGGTGTGCAGCATGAACGGGCAAGACTGAAGCTGATAATGAGACTAATGAGAAATCGGTATTTGATCGGTACTTGCGATACTCAACAGTGGTGAAGGCATTATGCACACAGCAGGAAGAGATTAAGGATGCTCATGTGTGTGACCACCAAGATGCATCGTGAGACATTGGAGGGAGTTAGTATAAAACGTTGCGTGCTCGCATACTTACCGCATATTTATTATTAAAATGTCGTGGCTGAGGACAATGTAGCCAAATTCGATAGCTGAAACTCTTACCCACGAAATAAGTGCATTCATATGAAAGCAAAATCACCGTCAGTGTCATTCAGTACAAGATACCAACGCACTTCGGCTCCGAAACAAGCAAAAAGGGCAAGGGGGAAAGCTGTACAAGTTTGTGTCAACCGTGTTCGGAATGGACGCTTCCATAAGGCGATGCCGAATGTGGATCGAAATAACGAAAATTGCATGTCCTATACTTCTGCCTGCTCTTCTCTACTAACATCATCAGAATCATACACAAGCGTGCTTTGCTATTTGGACCGGCAATCCAGAAGATGTGGGTTCGACTCCTACAGCTGGCTAACCTTTTCAGTGACTTTCATCTTTCATCATTAATTTCTTAGGCAAATTGAGGCTTTGTATGTATTTGTCCCTTCTATGTAGTTCCAGTCCCAGAACATCAGTTCTCTCATTGCTATTTGTGTTTTGCTTAGACAGAGTTTTTTAGATGAGGATGGGTTTTGGGAGGGGTTTTGTGTTTTTATGGTGACGGGCCGCACTTGTTTGTCACACGCACTTTTGTTTCAGGTAGATGTTGGAAAGCTAAGGCACTGTTGCACCGTTTTTCGCGTTTGATCCTTGTCCTTGTCAGATTGTGTGAGATTGTCAGTTGAGTACAAGCTAAAAGAGTGCGACTTCTGGCCCCGCTGTATACATGTAACTTGACTGTCTTCAGTTGTACACATAGTGCAGGATGAGGCGTAAGTGTTCCGTCCCAAACTGCAATAGCGATGACAAGGCGTGCAACGAAAGCGTTCAGTTTCAGGGAACCCAGTGATCCACAACGTCTGCAAGCGTGGGTTAGGGCAATTCCAACAGGAGCACCAAAGTAGAAATTTGGGGTACTTGGTACATAGCATTGAGTAAAAATCTTCATCCCCTTCTCTGTCCCTCTTGCCAGTCGAGATCGAGTATCTTCCAGGAGACTAGCTTTGTTGGAGCAAGCTATCCTTACCTTTATCACTATCTGTGTCATACTTTCTTGCGCCTTTTAACTGACGTATTGTTAATAAATCCTTTAGTTGAGAGTCTGCAGTTCCCGCTGTTGTGTTGTCGTGTCTCCGTCCTCTCTTTGGCTGCAAGTTTTTACTCATGGTCCAAGAGGAGGCCAACGTTTGCGAGAAGCATTTCGCAGAAGACAGATCAAGCGGGGCAGGTACTATTGTGAACAAGGAGGTGAAGTAATATTGGACAAGCCAAAGAAGCCCGTGCTGCTTGTAGAACCTACGCCTTGCACTTTCCTGCATGCGCACCCTGCATGAACACCCTCTTCTCTGAAGAAAGAAAAACGGAAAGTACACAAAAGGCGGGGGGGGGGGATGTTTGATGTTTAAAAGAGGATCAAGTACCGACTAGGCTACAGCAAGCAAGCGAGAGACTACCTGCCTGCCGAAAAAGCGATGCTGGCAGCAGCAGACAAGTGGCTGAACATAAGATGGCTTCCTCCGTGTCTGAACTTGAGCCTGTGAACGTTGCTTTGCCGCTACACGATTGAAACTGAAATTAGCAGCCCAACTGATCGCCTTCACAAGTAAGCGCTTTGACAAAGCTAAGAGCTTGGCCGTGAACTGTCGGTCGTGGACCGGCGCGCAGCAGCCCGGCCCGCAGAGCTGCCGACTGAACGGACGAGAGCAAGGCGATGCGATACCGCCAATTCCCCATAAGCGACAGCGTCACGTGACACCCGAGCTTTCTGTGCGCGTGAGACAGATTGCGTTACGAATTGGTGCCGCTTTCTGTACTTTATCTGGTCGCGGAACACTGTTAGAAGAAAAGGTATAGAAGAGGTATAACGGAGGTATAAATCAGAGCTAAACTACCATATTTATACCTCATCACCAACGTATACACCCCGTTTAAACCATGTGGAAGGTATAAATCGCAGAAGCTATACCCTCCACAACAGTTGAGGGTATAATAAGGTAATCCTTTCTTACGTTTACACCTACGGCATTTTATATACCTCTAGCTCTGAACCCGTGGTATACCACACTAACTTGTGGTAGAGACGGTATCTATCTCAGTTAAGCTGTAATTTAATGAAGAAACATATCAGTAATGCGGTTGCATCTTAATAATTGGGGAGTGATTTATAGCAGCGTGCTACTTGTTCCTGAAATGACCAAATCTGCGCGTCTTCACTCATAGAGTTGCATACCGGGCGAAAGCGGCCCCACATTTTGCGAAGCCACGATGTATTATACAAGTATCTCTTCTCCACCAAATACCAAATGCTACCCACCTTGCATCCTACGTGGCGAGTAATATGCACGAGCCTCCTCTTTGTTTTACAAGTGCACTTTGTGAATATGAGTTTGCCGGTACGTTTGTGTGCGTGCGTGTCCAGGTATTTTCTTCCTCTGTTTCCTTCTCGCGGTTGTTGTTGTTATTAAAGCACATCTCGCTCAATATTTTTTAATTCTGATTTTGTTACGAACTGTATTAGGAAAGCGCCACTATGATATAGCACTGAAATAAATCGAATATTCCTGTTTTGGAAAATTACACCCCGGGTTTAAAAATACACCTTCTTGGGATATATGTTTATACCTTGAGTTACATATACCTTCAAGGAAGTATAAAGTTACTATACCTCGAAGGGGGTATAGTATTTATACCTCAAAAGGTATGCGCCCTGGGACAAGCCGTTTATACCCTAAACGGTATACAATTTTCTAACAGTGAAGAGTAACAGAAGTTTCGCCTCGTGTCCTTCTTACTCCGTTGGTGTAGCGCAATACATTTCATGTATGAAATGGGAGCCAAAATGCAATTCAACAAACCAGAAGCGGTCAAGGTTGAATTCAGTGCTTTATCCAACGTAAGCCCAGCAAGACACTCAACTTGAGATTAAACAACGTGATGCACTACCTACGGTTGATATCCACCAAGAACAACGCCTTTCCCGAGCACGTTAGTTATTCCGTCACTATTCGTACTAAGCGATACTTGCGGCTCGTAGCGTCGACAACCCATCTGTGTCGTTTGATCTGGAAGTGAATGATTTGAAGAACCAGGGTGTTTTGAAATGAGAGAAATGAGAAAAAACTCTTCAAGGGAAACACTGTCATTGGTGAGAGTGGCACGCTCTACGTAAGACAATGTGTTACGTTATACCTTCCTGCTAACGTTTCATGCGTGTGACCTAAAAGGTGGATAAGAGAACGTTTTGTGACCTTCCTCCTAAACGCGCTGCCAGAATGCAAGCATGAAGGAGTACACGGTCCTAAACTGCTAACCGCCTTTCTTTTCTTTTCTTTTTTTTCACACAGAAATGAGAGACACTCTTGTCTGACCGTAATAGCCGAGCAACCGTGGCTGATGCCGGCTCGACGACGAAGATATATGAACCGTATAAAAACCTCACCCACTATGGAAAAGGAAAATAAGCAGCCTGTGGTTGTTACCAGGGGGGAAAAAAAGGAAGAAAAACAGGATGGTCTCTGTATGTGGCTGGAGACGGTGAATTTTATGGTTTCTATAATGGAGGCAGCCGGTGACAAACCAGCGCAGTGAAGCATCGTAAACCAAAGGTACGGAATGCCAAGATAGTCCAAACTGCTATTTGTGTGTGGGAAACGGGGTGCTTTGACGACGCCATATTGCCTGAGGGTCTCCAGCCATTGGAAGAAAGCTAAAAGTTGTTCCCCTTTTGAAATTTTATTCTTTTTCCTTCTTCTCTAAAAGTCAGGAGTGCTGAATAAGGTGCGAAAAAAGCTGCTGTTTGATGGCCCTCAAATCGCAATATTTCTTCGAAACTCAAAGGAGAAAAATTGAGGTTCGGCATATACATATACATATTTTGCCTCTTTCTGGGGATGGGGGAATGGGCGTGTAGGGACAGAGGAATAAAGTTTCTTTGTGGTGCGGTCGTGTGGATAAGGATACGTGAGCATAAATCACGCTTGAATCACGCGCGTGTACATCATTTTGGAGATAAGGTAATAGGGGAGGTTTGTAACATTTCATGCTCCGTACTTGCGGTGAAAACCGTGCTGAACGTAGGCATCCAAGGTTGCGATAATGAGGAACACCCCTTTGCTTGATGTGTTGGGATGGGATGGGCTTTTATCCTCTCGTGTTTTCACTGTCGTGCCAAATTACGAAGATGCTGAAGTACGGTGGTAATAGTGGAATAACTCCTGGTAATGAACGCAAGGTGATGGTGGACGCCCTTAATCGCGGTGTTCTTTCAATTTCAGTTTGCACTTTCACAACAAATATCCTGGCTATTTTCCTGGCTTTTGGTCTATTTTCAATTTGCACTTTACAGTTTAACTTTCAATGACTGGGAATATTTTCACGCTTGCCTATATAGGCTTTTCGTAACTGCCTTATTTTATCACTGGAGCAGCTCACATCATCGCTATTTAGAAATAATAATATGCGCGTTCCTACAGGGGACAAATGCGGTTCTCGTTGAAGCAGCGAACTCGCCGCCCTCCGTATACAATCGAAGAGATTCGTGTCCATCTTCAGCTTGGTCGCCACACTGAACACTACATGTGCAAGATTTCCCCCCGTACTTCACGTTGGTCTAACCTTCTGAGTCGTGCCAGCATATCCCTTCCTAGTCAGATGCTCTCAGGTGACATAATGGAGCCCATCTGGAGACAGCTGCCGATTATATTGAACCTCTGCATCCCTAGGCTTCGGAGGAAGTCAACTGTTAACACCTTTGTGCTCAACAAGCTGACACTACACTGTCGTGATGTGATACACATGCCGCGGACTATATTTTTACTGACGGGTATGTCGAGGGCTCGCCGTCTGCTTTTTATGTCCCGGATGACGGTGTCACCCTCGCATTCAAACTATCGCATTATACGTCTTGTCCACCCCACAAATTGGACTTTCTCTGGGACCCAAGAGGCGTGCTCTGAGGTATTTACGGACATCCAACTTACACACCCAATTTTCATTTCCTTTCTTTTGAAAACCTCTATAAGCAGGTCCAGGAGGTGATATCCCTCTACAGGAGTCCCGATCGACGATGATGGGTTGTAGGGCCTGACTGCAGGACTGCGTCGATAGCACTGGCTGGCTTGCGTCGTGACACCCGGTGGTAGTGGAGAGTCGCCGACGTCCACGGACCGACACACGCTTTCATCACCACTTTTTTCTGACTGGTCATTATCTTCCTGTGCACAATAGTATTGCTTGAAATGAGGCAGCGGATACCGCTATTGTAGTTACCCATGGCAACGATGCATGTGACTGTATACCGTTTACTCAGACCGACGCGAACCTGTTCCTACGGCGAGTTGCAGCACATAAATGATCTCAGCATCGTCGATCTGTGGCCATCTCCAAATGAATACCTTAAAGCCCATAGACCCCGCTGCCTCGTGGTGTGTGCAGGACACAAGCATCTTCACTGCACCGGCTACGTTCAAATGTTGCTAATGCTCAGGTTCAGATGTACAAGAGTAGGAAAGATATAATTGCCAGGACACGAACGCCTGCGGACACGGAGCTCGTCCCCCGAAACTGTGCTTTCCAGGAACGACACCAGTCCTGTTTGCATTTACCGGTAAGCAAGGCTATAGAAGTCCCTTTTAGTTTGAGAGTGCTACTGAGACCTTGGGCCAATCGTGTCATACTGTCATGTCAGTGCAGAAACCTTCCATTACGGAGTCTTCTCTAAAGACGGGCATTCCCCTGCTGCGGCAAGCAAGATTTCCCCCCGCAAGCTTCAATGCCCTTACCTGCATACCTCTTGTGTGCGGACACTTCTCGTTATCCGACACGAAACCTGGTCCCGTATGTGTCCGTATATTAGAGAGGTTGCAATGTATCACACAAACTGGACACTGGTACAGAGACTGGCTCCATTTACCACTTAACACTGCGTAGCAGCGTATTGTGTAATGCGTACAGAAAATATGCAACAGCGGTATACACGTTTCCTAGAGAACACTGAACTAGAAAAAGCAAGACTGCAGCGTAACCGTGCATGACACCACCTGTACCGTTACCTGTTTTTACAAAGAGTTTCCACATCTTCAGCGATCAACGTTCACAAAAGTAAACAATCACAATTTGTCCTCTTTTGTTGGTTGGCCCTCTTTGGAAATCCCCAGCGCCCGCTGCCAATCCAACGCCATAACGCCAATTCTGCGACCTCTAAGTTCAGAAACCTGGCAAGTGAAATCTGCGCAAAATCCCCTTCCGTCCGAACATAGGTAAGCCATAGAGAAACGTACAGACACAATGATCGGCTGCCGGTGCACAAAGTAAACATCACCCGGTTACTGGGCAAAAAATGAAGGAAACGAGAGAAAAATGGATATACTCGATTCTTAAGGTAACAAGCGGTGGAAGAAGGATTTTTTAACGAGAACGGAAAGTGGATTTGTTTTCTCTGGGCGGCTCTAAGCGCTGTAGCCACGATGCTAGCAAAATACACAGAGAAATAAGAAAGAGTAAAACACTTCCTCTTCGGCTCCAAAGTGTCAATGTTGTGGAAGAAGGGTTCGCCCTTCTTGGTTCTATGAAGAGCATGGGGCGAATAAAATCCGGAATGCGCTGACGGCGACAAAGTTCCTCGGGCGACAGTTTTATCTTGGACAAGATTGCAGGAACACTGAAGTGAGAAAAGGATAAATAATGAAGTTTTTCTTTTTATGTGTGACTCTTAACAACGACGGTAGGAGTACTTTTTCTTTCTACTTTTGTATTTATTTTCTGGACGTCAGCCGATTAATCGTGCTAGTAGTCGACGGAGCTGTACAAATTTTGTCACATGATGAGTAAACGGCCTGACCCTGTTACGGCTGTTACTGCATGTCTTACTACGACATATATCCCGGATGGAAATGGAAATGTTTAGGATTTCAAGCAGTGGGAATCGGCCGGGAATTCCCACAAATTGGGGATTTTCCGCCCTAATGCCACCACGCTTGCAGGGAAATGTCTATTGAAGACTAGTGGTATGGCCGTGCTAGCACACAATGCCTTTTGCTTTCGAACTTAGGAAAAGAATAGCATTTTCATCGAATAAGGAACTTACCCTGTTGTGGTAGAAATACTAGTCCTCTTGTATTAAAGGCTGTCGGGTGACCGAGTAACGGGGTGGTCCTCTTTGCACAGATTGAAAGTAGTCTTTGTATGATTTATCAGATGAGGAACGGAATGGTGATCTAATCTTCTTTAACATTTAGCCCACTCATTGCTTTCGCGCTCGAGTACAATATCACCAGCTCGCTTGCATCTTACCTTTTCGTTCAACGTATTTGTTTCCCCTATTGCAACTGCAGCCTGAATAAGCGGCAACAGTACACATTCCAATCTGCAGGCATCACCGGATGCACACAGAAGTCAAGCCAAGAGCGTTGCCATTCCTCCATGCAGTTTGGAGGCCACTAACATTCAAGGCGGTCCTAATCAGCGAGGAGCGGACAGCGATCGTTTACAGTGAGCGTAAATTGGGGTAGGCTACCGGAGTCATCTCGGCCACCGTTTAGCCCACAGGCTTTTGAAACTTTATATCAGACTGCAGTGAGGAATCAGTAAACGCTTGATGCGCCCCCCACAGGGAAGAAGGTTTTATTGGCCGTTTGATTAGAAGCACGCCCCGGGAAAGAAAGGCGGGAAAGGGCTGCTAACCGTTTTTACGACTCGGCGAAAGGCTCGCCTTTTATGATGGCGCTGTGGAGGACCATCTTCCTTTCGCTTTTCTTTGCTGAAGCACGATGAAGGCCACACTTGCTGGAACACTGATATAATTATGAAAGCACCGTGCGGAAGCATCTGGTAAAGTATGCGGGGAGTTGAAAAACAACGTGACCTCAGATTTTTCTTCTTTACTATGGGGTGCCAATAACGCTCGTTGCATGTGCGCAGAATGGGACAACAAAAATGTTCACGGCATACTCTGCCGCCAATATCATGCAGGTTAGTCATCTCCTAGTTGGAGCCCCGTCTCGTCGCAAAGAAACGTGCAAGAATGGAGTAACGCTTTTAGCGATACTGCGGTTTTGAATACAACGCTCCCCTAACGGGTACAACATGTTTGGGTCATTGACGAGGGATACTTTCTTTCGACAATTAGAGTGCCGCAAAAAGGGTTTTCTTAAATTCCGTGTTAGCAGCGTCAGCCAACTCTGCACTCTCAGAAAATAACAGGAGCAATTTTAGTCCATTTGGGGACTCAATGTGCTGCCACAAAAAATATTCCCTTATGGGAGTAAATGCACGGGAGTAAATGAATGCCACAGAGTGTGGACTGCATTTCCCACTCTGTTCTAAGAGTCCCAGGTACATAATCCATGTGCATGAATTAGAAAACACTCTAAATTAAACCGTCTACCGTGATGTGTCGAGTGATATAAAATCTTGCGTCATGCATAGGGCACAATTTGCGAAGAAAGAACCGCTAACTATTCCTTCCTCTGTGTGGGTGGAAGGTTACAAAGTTAGCCAAGTTATATAGCCTTATTCCATGAAATTCACGAAGAGCACATGTTTATGTAGACTGTTGCATTCAGGATATCGTTTGCGAAATTCGGTGATTATATGCAGTCCTGGGGAGTAAATATCGGGGTTAGGGTACTCGAATGGGGAGTAATTGCGGTCTAGGGGACTAGAAGCAGCAATTATACCCTGTTTTACTCATTTACCCTGTTTTACTCAGATTTGTCCAATCACGGCGGGAGGTGATTTCAGGAGACCAATGACAGGGCGTTCCGCATTGCCGCGCTACTCAAGAAGGAGAGAAGAAGGAATGCGTAACTTCCAGTTTCGTTCGCACACAAATCACAAACGGCGCAACGGATGAATGCCGTTCCTTTTGCAGTGATATCAAAGTAACGACACCTTTCATTTCGCGAGGATAAATTTTTGCACATCAGTGTCCCTTTAAAGGACCTGTATTATGCGGTAAGATGCGAAAACAGAAGTAATATTGCGTACGCAGGCAAATAGGCGTGCATTTTCCTCTCTTTTTTTTCCTTACAAACAAACAAAGAAACAAACAAACGCGTTCATTTTTTTGCTGGAAATGTAAAAGGTGCGCTTCTGGAGTTCTTGGACCCACTTAATTGCATGTCGTTCGGTTTTTGGATGTGATGGGAGAATGTTGGTGTAGCACTGCATGCGCCTTGATTTTCTCAATGTGCGCTGGTTTATTGAGGAAGCGCGTACGCACGGTGACTGCGTCGCGAGGTACGCGCTTTGCATCGTAAAACCGCTATTTCTTGAAAGTTGAAATGGCCGTCGATACGAAAAGCGCGATAAGCTAGTCGTAGCTACATTGTAGCACGTGCACTCGTCCGGCATCTTCCATTTGTTTGGCGTTATCTGGATCATCTTGCCTATCACTCTTAAGACCCTTCTTCTTTACGAGTGCATTGTGTCTAAATACATTGCACCTATGGATGAGAAATCATGAGAAGTACAGGGTCCTACTCTATAAAACTCTACCCGCGCCGGCATGCCATGCTCGCGAATTACTCAATGCAGGTGGCAGATTGTGTTGTCTACATATAAAGCTCATAAATCGATTCAATCACGGTAAATTTCGAAGTGATGGAACACTGCAGCGCAAAGTTATAACGAGAACATGCGATTCACGTAGTCAAAACAATCAGGATGGCGGTGTTGCGAAGCGCAGTTGAGACGCTGCTCCCCAGTCGGTGCCGTGTTGAATATACTGCCAGCCAGATGGAACTGCGGTTTTCATTTCGCTTTCGTGTAACTGTCACATTTTGCTCCCGAAATGAGCAACGTGAAGAAGAAAATTGCCGCCGTAATTAACAGTTCAAATCATGGTTACCTCGGCCAACACCCTGATGCTCACCGACGCTCAGTAGCTAGCGTGCTTCACCGTGAAACGCGATGTGAACAATCGTACACTCTCAGAAAGAAAGGGTGTGAATAGGTGGTAACGTCTATAGTTACCACCTAAATCAAGATAGTGACTGACGAAAGGGTGTAAAAGGGTGGTAACTTTGCCTGTTACCACCTCTTTGCAGGTGGAGTACAAAACGTGTGTAAGAGCTGCTATTACAGCCACAGAAGCAATGCACTTTCAGGGAGTGTTGCTTTCCCAGCATTGACAGTGCAGTAGACATTGAGCACGTCGTGTACAACGAAGATAATTGCAACTAAACTTTGTTTTGGAATTTGCGCTAATCTGTCTTGCCGACTTCAACCAGGTAGCAGGTAGAACTTCGTAACCTTTCAGGCACAACATATGCGACAACTATTACCTCTTAAAAGGTGTTACTGCTCCACCCTTTTTTCTAAGAGTGTACATTGCACTTCTTTTTTTAAAAGAACGATCTATTGGAGGATCCCTGGGATGACATTTTGCATACGCATCAGTCGGTAAATTACAGACGAATGCAGCCCTAATCACAAAATGAGTCGACGGCTTCGGAAAATCCCTTTATTCCTCACAAAGGCAATACGGACTTCCTGCAGTAAATGTCTTTGTGCACCAATTCAAAGGTGTAAAGTTGATGTTCTTCTGCCAAGGACATTGCCCTGGAATGTATCCTTTTGGGCTTGGACAGCAGCAGCCTCGTTCTCGCTCTCAGCCATTTGAGACCAATCTATATTGAAGCCGTCGATGTACCGTTCGTGGGTATGCACCCGAAACACCCAACCGCCTTCTTACTTGCCATGTGGAGGGCATGTGGTGGCCACTGGTGATGACAACGATGTGCACCTGCTGCCACGCGCTACTGCGCTAGCTCGTCAGTTCTACCAGCACCGTCCTAGCGTGAGGCCACGCACGTCTGCCCGCTGGGACATTCCATCATCGCTGGTCAGGACTCATGTAGAGGAACGCCATGTCCTCTACATGACCCGGACCCGGGGTCTACATGACTGGTGACCCGGACGAAGAACACCATGTTCGGCGTAACTCGGCGTCTTACCATCCCAAATTTCGACAACCAGCGCCACCATTAGGCATCAATTCCGCCCATCTCATCACCATCACCCAACCCAGCGCAGGCAGCAGTCGATGGTGCTACGGCACAGCTCGTGAGTCCCCGAGTACATCGTTCCACCAGGGGCTTGTAATAGGAGGCCACCACCTTCTCGCTCTGACCCTGCACTTTTCGGCTTCGACGCTCCGTACCGGTCGCGGTACGCCGTGGTTCCCCACCCTTCGCCAGGCCTCCACGCACATCGTGATGATATTCCCCGGATCAGCGGCACCTGGTCGAGCAAAGCGCTCCCTTACCGCATCGCCAAACCGCTGGTCACTCGCCCTGACGACGCGTCAGGTCGGTAACTCCTGAACACGCTCGTGGCTACAGGCTCACGTCGTCCCCATGACGATGTGCCCCTGCTGCCACCCGCTACTTCGCTGGCTCGTCACTTCTACCGGCGCAGTCCTAGCGTGAGGCCACGCACATCTTCCCGCTGGGACATTCCATCATCGCCGGTCAGGACTCCTGTAGAGGAACGCCGTCTCCTCTACAAGTAAAACAGGAAAGACCAGGTTGGAGATTGCTCAAGCTAATTTGCCTCACGATCTTGACGCGACGAAGTCTTTGGTCTCCTTAGATGGTGGAAAATCATTAGTAGTTCAGGTTTCCCCCCTATCCAGCAAATTATTTGACCAATCTGTCTTTCAGAATGCTTGAGCACGGTGACCTGAATGCAGTAATTCTTGCTCATGCAGGTCATACCCTTCATTGCATACGACACCCGAGACGACAGACTCGAAATACATACTGTGTGCAGTCATACATAGTTGCCGATTATCTCTGATTCTTCATTTTGAAGTCAACGCAGGGTTGTTTCGAGCACATTGCAGCCTCCAACGAAAAATAACCGCGCAGCAGCGCTTATTTCCTGAAGGACACCACGCTCCTATATCGTCTCTAAGGTCGCATCACAGGTGCCCCATTCCCCGCGTACTTTTCAACACTTAGTTCAACACTCCCACACACCTTTTCATTTTGCTGATGTTCTATCGTCCACCTCCTTAACTTCTCACTGGACATCATACTGACTTTTTGCTCCGCCACCACATGTGGAATTGACTATTCCTAACTAACTTGATTCCTACCTGCCATTACCTTACCTAACGAGCAAGTGGACGTGAAATAGCCAGTCGATCCGCCAATTTTAACGCAAGGCAAGTGTGTGTCGCCCAGAATCGTCCCGCAGTATAGGCTTTGCAACCAAGAAGAACCAACGCCGACCATGCCGACGGCGAGCCGACGTAGTATCTCGGAGTTCATGAGTGCGCTAGAAAAAGAAAGGCCCTGCCAGAGCAGGTTTCTAACGTGGTGTACTGTCACAACGACAACTGGATTCAAACGATGAAGGTGTGTTCAGCTGACCGGACGTCCTCCAGAAAACACTTCGGGACCCCTTCAGCCGTAAATACCATAGAGCCGACAGTCAGATGAAGTGGTCTAGTGCAGGTTGAATGTCTCGTTAGCTTTTGGGAAAAATTCATATAGATCAACGCAACTCTAATTGCGAATTCGATTTGATGATCCTGAGCGGCATTTTCTGTTCCGCGGCGCAGAAGGCGTGTCTCATTGGTTGATCCGTGTTTCATTGGTCGTTTGAGGTTAACTCGCTCAACGACTGTGTGCTTTATGTTATAGCGTCGACAAAACTCTGATGCGACCGGAACTCCAACGAAGCATTGTCGTCACTTCCGGATCTTGCAATGCGAAGCAACACTGAGCTTTCGGCCAACACCACCTAGATAGAGGAAACCTCCTTGCTTGTCGACGTGACGTAACAACTAAGAGTCAGTCAATCAGGACCGTGCTTTCAGCGCTCGTAGCCATGGAGACGAGCCACCGTCAGCCGCATGGACAGCCACAGAAAGCCTGCGTTTCAAAATCGCCGCTGCCTCAACGTTCCTCGTCGCCTGGTACCGAAAAGAAAGGATTTTTTTCTCCGAACGCCTCGTTATTATTGCAGTTGTGAACATCGCAACGGTCTGACGTAATTTATTCTCTTATTCGTGTAGCCAGAGATAGCAGTATGCCCAGCTAACCACTGTAGCCTGCGAGTAGTGAACATTAACTAAATGGGAAAACTAGATCAAGCGCAAAACGGTCCCTTACTTTTCTTAAGATTAATTTTCTGGAAAGCGTGTTGCACTTTTAGTCTGCAGGTTCACATTTGCGAAGTTAGATGCAATCGTCTGCGAGTTCTAGAATTCGCAGGACGGCGAATCGTATCAGCAGAGGAATCCTGCCTCTATGTCTCCACGTAGCGAAGGAGTGAGACGAGGCATTAAGCACGCTTTCTCTATCTAGGTGGCGTTGGTTGGGCCGACTCGCTGAGTTTGTCGGACACACGCAACGACTTCCGCCACGCTCGCGTCCCTGGGGCTCCACTGGTTAAAGGTGGTGGATTCGCGTACTCGCTCCAGATTACCAGTCGAATTCGCTATAAGTGATCGGACTGACGCTTGTTACGGCCGCGCATCCTACAACACCATCTGCGTGCCACGACCGTAAACAATCGTCTAGTAGGCGGTCGCCTCAGCAGGTTGCGCCACGAGAATATTGCCATTGAGACGCTGAGAGGCATTGACAGGGAATAGGTCAGCTGAATTACCTGCAAGCTTTGCTACCTTTCATTTAGCAGACGTATTTGGAGACCGACCCTAGCGTCTTTTTCAAGATCAAGGGCTCTGCTTGGACACCAGGATGCAAAGAAAACCATTCTGCTTTATAGAATATTGTAAAATAGGTAATTGGAGTAGATTTACACGTAAAGTGTGTTAGCCTATTTGTGTGGCGACATACTGCACGTGCCGCAGGGTAGGACTGCGGATAATTTTGACCACCTGAGGTTCTTTTGAACGTGCACCCAACATCTCCAATACACGTACAGTTGAGTCTAGTTGATGAAGCATAATTGAGTCAACATCCGCATATGTTCCTTCCATACCCAACCAATCAAGCAACTACGTGCTCTACTCTGAACTTTTGGAAGATCGTGGTGTTGCATATTGGCTACTACAATGGACTATTCAGTCAACTGGGCATGGACAAGTCGATAAGTGTCGAAATCATAAATCTGGATACTTCCTTCCGCAGCAAGACGGGAACAAATTAATCTCAAAAGCAGATGAGAAATTTGTTGTCCAGAAAGCCTATGTTTATTTCGGGGAACATTGCATCCAAGGCAAATTCCATAGACTGATCGGCCTCCATGTTTCTTGGCCCGATAGCGCGGGGAACGGGATAACTGACGCCCAGAGAAACGGGGGTCAACTGTACACGAAACAGGCGCGAACGCATTTCCATGCAAACACAACCTTGAGCCCTCGACCGTTCCTGGCATCCTGTGCAGCACAGAACTGGGAGGTGTATCAACACTCCATTGCGATTTATCACCATCACTTGTATCTTTTGTTCGATGCTGTCCATTTATTTTGCCCCACTCGACAGTGAATGGACAAATCATACGTCTAATCTATCACTGCGACCCAGCGATCAATTCTCCTGTTCAGTTCGCACGAAGGTCTCAAAATAGTGACGCTGTGTGACCTCGAGTTGTAATGTGACGCGTCGCTGTCATACACAGATCTGAAAACAGTTTTGAGAGCGGAAACGTCCTCGCAAAAGAAGATGATCATCTGTACATTGATGAATTCTGTGCAGAACTGATGTTGAAAGTTGATTAGCCTTGTGAAATTTCTGTTACTGTTGGCGAAAAAAAAAAGAAAGAGGGAGAAAAAAACGGTAAATGATAAGAGGGAATATAAGTAATATTGCCTTTGATAGGAAATAATTGGAAGTTCAAGTGAATCGTTTTCACCTTAACGGTTCGCGAACGGTTTTGTGGCTTCCGAAGCTGATGATTCCACTTTAAGTCACACCCTCCTCTCTTTGGCCCACCGCGATATGCCGTTTGCGAACCGTTTGAGTAAAAATGATTGACTAAATCTAGCTAATATTGAGCGTGATAAACTGACGTACCACACCGTTTAAGCGGGAAATCAGCAATAATTTTATCGGCTATTGGAAAAGTATAAACAAAAAACACAACTTAAATTGAGAACGTTTCGGCATTTCTATTGTGCTTGCTCGACATCTCGACCAGCGCGGTGACGAAAAATAGGGCATCGTTCCGCAATCCCGATACTTTATGTAGGTATCGCTCCAACTACGTGTGGAAGGACGTACAATCACTTGCTGACTCATTTACGTTTATCATTGTTGGGAGTGTCATATTATTAATAACGCGTTCGCCGTGCTAAAAGAGGAAGTTCAACCACGCGGAATACGCGAAAGTAATTTAGCTCCTTCCCTTCTCCTGTCAAAAAAGTGACTAAAGCGAAAACCTTCTTCATGCACGCAAACCTAATAAAGCGACGCAGGGAAATTTCTCTGGAATCCTGGGCGAGTTAAACGGAGCTTGGCGGAGCGCAATGCAGCAGCAGCAATAACATTTGCATAGCTCGGAATGAGCTGCGAATAATGACGATCATTTTATTGTACGAAAGAGCCTCAAATTATGCTTTCGTTAATTGGAAGTGGCGAAGCTAGGGGGTTGTGAATGGCTCTGTCCTTCCAGCATGGAAAGTGCAGACAGGAAAAGGGTTTCGTACGTCTGTCTTCTAGGAGTGCGCAGAAGGTACCCGAACTAACTCTATACAATAATCACAATATTAATTCACCAGCGGTGTGATAAAGTAGAAATAAGAGACTTCAACTAGCAAGCAACGACAGTCCTCGCAGTCCCATATGCAGACACTTTGTAATATGCGAGAAGCGGTACAGAAAAACACGGATGCAAGTACAAGTTTTCTCATCCGTCGGAAGTACTGTAATGCTTAATCCGCAGTCTCCGTGGGACGTGCATGACTTGATATGACAGTTTGATTAAATTGCATGGGAAGCCTTGTGAGTGCGAACAAGAGCACATTGTTAAGGATGAACAAATACAATTTAAAAAGAAAAAATAGAATTTCGACCCCAAGCGCCTTGCTGTTGTAAAGATATCCGTTAAAGATGCTCTGTCTGCTGTTCTTCTGCAATGTTAACACCTTGGCATACTGCAAAGCGGGGACTTCCTATAACCCCGACGAACGTACGTGTAGTTCGTTCAGATGCAATGAAAAGTGATCTACCTTTCACAATACTCATGTTATGTCATAGTGCCTAATAAGAGGCAACCCAGGAAGAAAATTGTGACGCTCTTGCCTCAAATCTCTAAACTCTAATCTCAAAACTCCCTTCATAAAAAAAGAAGAAAGGCATGACCCTCAGACCAAACCAGGCAACATGAAAGCTTGAATCGACCTCAGCACCACTGAACCACCAGCCTAGAATGTTGTCATCGTGAGGGACCAGGACGCAACCGCTTTGGAACGCACACTCAGCAGCCGTTACTTCTTTCGTCGTGTAAAAAAAGAAAAAAGAAGAAGAGAAAAGAAGAAGAAAAAAAAGCTGGGGCATACTACAGTTCCACGAAAAGAACCCTGGAAAACAAGTTCGCCTTTCATGCCTGACATTAACACTTTCGAAGAGGATGACCCTTTCTGGGGAACAAAGGTATCGAAATACAAGCACAAAGGCATGCCAATGCATTTGAAACGGTGAAAATTAGTACCACAGAACCAAAAAAGAAAGAAGGAAAAGAAAAGGAAAGGACTGACGGCCCGTGCGCTTCCATTAGAGTTGTACACCATCGTGGGACCTCTCAAAGAAGTACCTAAGTGTTGACACGTCTTTCTATAAAGCTCAGGGCCAACGAATATTCCAGGTGAAATGTATAGCTTCAATGAAGGGCAGCGTGTACGCCGGTCAAGTCAACTTGAGGAGGGTGTGTCGTGCAATTCTGCAAATGAATGAAATATCAGAATCACGTAAAAATCTGTTCATATGGCGAGTGTAATCCGCGGCGCTTCCAATTGAAAATGACGACCTGTATTGCGATGTCTGAAACTAGAGTGAGTGATATACTAGTATATATGTACTGGGGGCGTCACTTGAGACTGACCAGAATTTTATTAAATTCGCGGTTTGTTTTTCTTTCCAAAAAGTCGTTGAATTCCAGACGGGGACTACTCAATGGTGGTGGTGTATCACTATTTAGCGCAACCGTTGATTACTTTTATAATGAATCTTCACAATTCCTGAAAACAAGTTGAATACGCAATTCCAGATTTGTAGAGCACAACCCTGAGAAGTCTAGTCAGCCAGAATCGAAGCAGTAGCACTTTTCTATGCCCTTAAAAATATGCGAAAATGCACTGTCGTCGTGCGTTGCGCGAGCTCGGCGGCCGCTTTTTCCTGTCGCTCTCTCACTGTCAACCTTTGACAATACTGACAACACGCCGTTCCTCAAAACATGTGGCACCCCCGAGTTTCTAGTGTCCTGGTCGGTCTGACTGAGGTCAAAAGCAGTTACTAAATCTAAATAAGCAGAGAAAAGTTCAACAGACGCGTAAAGGTAACTTCTCTGCTACACACCGCTGCAACGCGGAGATGCCACTTTGACTGTTTCCGAAACTTGGCATCAGGGCCAAGTTTGCCGCACAAGGGAACCACAGACGATTGAGTGACTCTAGCACTTCTTCTAGATCTTGAATCTAGAGGTACTCTACGACGCATATCCGCGGGAATATTACAGTGCCTCATACATTACCAGATATATTAAGCGATGAAATCGTCTCCTGCGTGAAAATACCCATACCTCCCATGTATTCACGGTCCGAAAAGCGGGATATCTGGGGAACTAAAGGTATTTCATGTATAATGATATTTTTCGTTTGTATAAGCTTAGTATAGATGTCAGAACGTGTGTCCTCGGGAATAATACGATACATTGGATAGAACAGTTGCTACAGCACTTTTCTATTGTCGTGGCTGCAAGTTTCACTTAACGGCCGCGAGAGAGCGCAAGGCGCCGCTATCCACGAAAGCTGGGAATGACTTCGTAGAGTTGAACTACTACGCACAAAAAATCAATGGCACAAGAAAGCCACGTTTAAATATAGGCTTTCATATTGTAGGTTTTTTTAATGAAATTCCTTACATAGTATTAGTTGTATGGCCTTGTTCTGCTCCATTCTACCGGTAGCCCTATTTTTTCGGTAGCCTTTTCTAAAGATGGCTACCGGGCGCTACCATCTTCAGGAACCTGAACAGCACGAGTTTCTCTCGGAGTGCACGTTGTGTCTCTATACAAAGCGGGCGCGAAGTAAGTCGAAATAACAAACCACATTCCGCACAGGATTACGACACTGACTTTCGAGAGGATGCAAGTAACCCTTGGGTGGAGCCTTCTTTCCTTTCCGCGGTGGACTGGGAACGCGAATGGAGACACCAAAGCGGCTAAAAACGGAATCTCATTTGTATGTACCACTAATACAAAGAAGCCATCCTTGACCTTCGTGAAGGAATACGGCTTTGTGAAACAGTGATGTTCTCCGTCTGCGCTGTTTCGGTTTCGCTTTGTCTACCAACGTCATGAATGCGTCACAGTGACGTTTCTTCGGTCTATTCGTAGGAAGTACGCCTTTGCCTGCGTGATGCCAAGAGAGGGACTCATGCTCATACTCATGCTCATCTTTCAGTCTCACGGAAACAGTTCGATACTGCTGCTATGTAAAGTACTTCCTGTGAAGTACCTTAAAAGTAGTCTTTCCAGGTATACGACCACTGGAAAATATGCATATAAATTTTACATTTTACTTTCGTCTATCGGGATACATTCGAGGAAAACAGGCACGCGTCACGCAGTGGGGCAGCACCGCATACACTACACAAGCACTGCTCGCTAATCGACGCGACGGAATAGTATTCGCAAATCACGGCCGTGCTTCAATATTAATAATTTGGGCTTTATACGTCGCGAGCCAACCGTGACCAGCCATGCTTTCGGTTATGTACAAATGGAAACCAGCGGCAGCTATTTCTGCTTTATTCGTTCGACAATTTGCAGGTTAGTAATGTAATAAGCACAATAGCACAGACGTAAGGAATTTTTGAAGTAATGGGTAGTAATGATTAGTCCTAATGAGTAGTCCTGGAGTAATGAGTGGTTCCACTTACAATTCTAAATGTAAAATACTATTCAGCGAAGCCCAAGTAGATCTCACTCACTACAAGATGTACCCTCCCCCTTTTTCCCCTTTGGGTGCACAAGTGATTATATGCAGAGCATGAAGCAATGCAGAACATATGAAGCAATCACGAATCAAACTGGAAGCACTCAGGTATTGTCGAAAGGTATCATGGAAGGAAATAAGACTGAGCGGCTAGAGAGTGCGAGACTCAAAGTGAACTTGAGGTTCGTTTTATTTGCTAATTCTTGTGTTCGTTGCAACGGGTTCCTTCCATTCAAACTCGCTGTATGTTCTGCACGGTCTTTGTTTACTGGCTTGAAATACAAGCCGCGCGCGTTTTACTATACCGTGCTCATTCAGTATCGTTTAGGAGACACATAAAACGGTGCGCTCTTTTAAGCTTCCAGTCTCTTAAGTGCATCTAGTGCAATCTAGTGCATTTGGCCGTCAGCTGGGATGATGGTAGCTCACTGTTTCTTTGCACACCTTTCAACTTGTTCTTATTCAGCATTGAAACATCGTTAAAGGGGCTGGGACACTTTCATGCATGTTGTTCATTACATCACGGACGCATTGTACTGCATGCCAGAATACTGAGTAAAAAAGAATTGTTCTTCTACGTGTCATACTTAGCGAGATACAAACTCTCGAACTCACTCCAGAGCGAAGCGCACACGTCACAGAGCTCGGGGCTGCGCCCATTCCCATTGGCAGCCGTAAGCACGTGACTTATAATGCGCTGCCTCACTGGCGGCGGGGAGAGCTGTTTTGTCAGAGCCACATGAGTTTCGGTGTACGCGGTGCCCATTTTCTCCGCTTCTATTACCCTCTTCGCTGTGAAACTTTCAATGCAGGTTCACAACGCTGCAAAGGAACGTCTTTTACGCTTATCAGAGATAACCTGGGATGACCTGTCTCAACCCCCTTAAGCAAACGGGAATTTAAAAGTGTAGACGCAGCCTATCGTATGCAGCACAAACGTTTGTGAAACCGCATCTAGGGCATTTCAATAGATATTCAAACTTTACGTTGTTCACAGACAGTGTAGTACTTAACGGCTCTACTAGTTTCGCTGCTGCCAGTGTTCGCTATAGTTTTTTCAGTAGCGGTGTAGCGATCTCGCTATATTTGAAATTAGTAGAGTAAAAAGTGTTTGCGCTATAAATTTGCGCAGAAAGAGAGCTTCGCGCAGTGCGCAGAACCACCAACGCTATCCCTTACGTACGATGCACTAAAACTCACAAATAGTGAGTTTTGTAATGTACGCTGTCGCCTTTGCGTACGTAAGCGATAGCGTGGTGGTTCTGCGCAATGCACAAAGCTCTGCTTTTGTCTTGCGCGTGCGCAGCACCATCAGCGTTGTCCCTTACGTACGCAAAGGCGATAGCGTACGATATACTGAACCTAAGTAATATATAGACGGAAGAGCTTGTGGTTCTGAATTGCGGATATTTCAAACAGAAAACTGTTCTCCTGGAACAAAATTCTTGAAAAAAATATTGTGTGGCACCAGATGATATACATATAAATGCGCAGTGAGAGCAGTATGTAGGCAGTTTCAGAATAGGGCATAACGAAGCGCTTTGGGTCCTCAAAGAAATAAGATGTCGCCACTGCGACTGCAACGAATACTGTTTGCGTTTTGGGCATGCGCAGTAACGGCGCCTTGTCTTGATCGGGGCCCTAAAGCGCGTGTATTCTATTCTAAAACTGCTTAGTGTGAAAGCTCGAAAACGACATCAAATTATCTTGGCTGGAAGTTGTGGTGCATTTTATGCTGCGTGATGGCTAATTAATTTAAATGGGAATGTAAAGAGGAAATCGTCGCCAGTTATGTATTGGACAACGATATGCCTGAACGTCAAAGGAGCGGCAAATACCGGAAAAGTCCTTCCCTGTACTTGGTATGTGTAGCAGTATAGTGGTACATTTTCGAATTTTTCGCAGTGCTAGTATTGTGCCACTTTTGAGCAGCGTTATACCCGGTACCAAAAGTGAGTAAGGCCGCGTACTCACATGCGGCAAATGCGCGCGGTTAACCCCCCCCCCCCTCCCCGCATGGTGCGTGTTTCTCTGAATACCGCGCTGCGTAAAACTCAGCATGGCCACGCACCGTGAAAAAATACGCCTGTCAGACCGCATGGGGCGCAAATCTCGCTATTCCGTGCATAGCGGTTTTGGCGTATGTGTTTTACGAAGTGTTGGCAACATTCTGCTCTCCTTGCTGTTCCGTCCTGAAATGCTTTTTTTTTTGTGCGTTCTTTTGTAAATGATTTGCGGATGCAGTGAATCAAGCGCTACAAGCAGCTAGGACGTACAAAACTTCGCGCTTGGCATGAAAACTCAGCTTTTACGCACGAAAAACGCACCATGCGGGCCGGACTGCGTATGCGGAGGGAAAATTCCTGACGCGGTACGGGAGAAGCAGCCTCTGCGTTCCGGTTTTCCTCGACCGCGCAATGCAGGACCTTTAGCGGCATGCCGCACATGTTCGTCCAATCAGGTGGTCAACGGAGATTGCGTCACGCTCTTTTTGCGTCACAACACCCACGCAATCTGCAGCATGTTGACAGCGTCGTCAGCGTAGATATCTTGGGAGCCGCTGAAACCGGAAGCGGTTTCCGCACTTATGTACCGCATATGGGTACGGGCCGTAACGGAATACCGCTACCGGCTACTACACAAAAAAGTAACGCGATACCGCTACCGCTACCAAATAAAAGTAACGTAAATACTATGTCATTACTTTTGCGCTACCGTACACTGATTCTCTAGGCAATGTCTTACCGTAGGCATCGCGTTGTCGAATGTGCCTAAAGACGGTGCAATATTTATGTTCCCTGATACCAGCATGCACCATAAAGTATACCAATACTTACAGCCAAGATATCTTATTTCGCATTGATCTTGACCTTGAGAGGATGTGCATTAAAGACGTAATTAAATTAAATGCACAAATGAAATGTACATGGCGCCTATGCACATTTAATAATTTCCCGTCAGAATGTTTCGAACACAAGCCAAGTTCGAGATATCTGCGAATCCCAACCTCAAACTTTTTTCTCTGCTTACTGTCGATGAATTGATCAGGTTTTCCTGTGGTTAGGTGGCGCAACTGCCATCGTAAGCGACCGCTCATCAATAAGCTGCTACCAGGTGGCACGAATATCAAACGAATAGCATAATGCTTGCTCGAGCTTTCGCCTGGCCAACGCCTCCGAGAAGAATAGATAGCCTTCTGAGTACGGTTGCCATACCGCACCAAAGCTTATGTCTTACAGGTGGTGGTGGTGATGTAACTGATTGCCGTAGTCGGCCACGCTCAACCTAAACGCTTCACCAAGAGAGTGTACAAAGAGCATTAATAAGCACGTTGACATACGTACACTGATTCCCGAATAACATTATTATTTCTTCATTTTGTATGGCTCATATACATACAGTGTAACGTATTTAATGCACAGTGTGTCGCAACAGCACCGTGTGTCGGAGGTTTCCGGCGCACGTCAAAAGAACCCCAGGTGGTCAAAATTATCCGCAGTCTTGCTCTGCGGCACGAGCAACACGTCACCACACTGGACAGACAAACCTTAGGTGTAACATCATGGCACCACTATATTATTGCACGAGAAAACAACCAGATCGCGTTCGGCAACCTGTGTAAGCGAAGGTAGTTCTATCTTGCAAGAAATGCTTTACCTGTGGCACAAACACTTCAAAGCAAAGTTGACGGTACGTTTGGAGTGCAATGGCTATAGGGCTGTTGCAGTGAAGTTTGCACAGCGCCATTTCGGGCCCAAGCGGCTGCGGATCCCAACAGTAAGGAGTTCCATCAGCGGGTTTTGCATGGTGTGTCAGACGGTATGGTGCCAAGGAAGCTACAAAACCTGTAGGAAATCAACAGAAAAGCTGTGCTTCTTGAAAAGTGCGAACGACTCGAAACCGTGTACTTGAAAGTGCCGTGTCGTCTGCTAAACTGGGGAGTGTTGCATGATTTGGGGCGCTGATGTTGCTGCTCACTCGCGCCACCTGGCCCAGAGCAACAGGCCCATAGACAACCCTCTGTTCACAAACATGTGAGGTAACGAGAAGACCGGTTCGAGGTTATATTTTGCTGTGGCGGGGAAGAAGCGGGAAAAACGCGTCGGCTGATAGGCCGAAAAGGCAAGGTTGGTAGGTGCCCACCAGCCTGCTTTGAGCGGCGGCGAAACGTAATCGATGACGTAGGCGCGCAGGTCGTCTATGGCGATATCTCGTTGCGGTTGAGAACCATTTCCCTATCCCCTACCAAAAGACACGACGCTTTGTTTATCTGCTCCCGAACAATAAAGTTGGAAAACACAATTTGCTATATGCTATCAACGCGCTCACAACGCGCTCAACTGGTCTTGCAACTGATTGCATCACTGAGACTAGCTTCGTAACCCTTATTATGCAGTATGTTTAACATAGCTGTTCGTGTTTCGCAAATGTGAGCTAAAAATTAACAAAAAAATGCACAGATTAACAGAACGTTGCAGTCTATGAGCCAATTAAACACAGAAGAACAAACAGAAGACAAGCCTCTTGACGCCCAGCTGCATATTTCAATTGAATGATGGCAGTAATGGTAGCATCCCTGACCGGCAATCAGAGGGCGTGGGTTCGTGTCCCACTGCTGCTGCCTTTTCTTCAGGTGCCGTCTTTCAGTTGAAGGAATAACGCAAACTGTATTACTAAATATTCGATTGCGCTTAGCTTGTGACAGTTAGTGAAATTGAGGAAGGTCATCACATCAGTCTGCCTGATTAACAAGGAACGGAAAGCAACAACAAGAAAAAATGATGCTTCGCCGTTATCTCGCTTTTTCTCTCTGCGTTCCACGTCTTCCATATTATGAAAAGTAGCGGTAGCGGTAGCGGAGAATGAGTCTGCCGCTACCCATATTTGCAGCGGAAATACTTTTTCCGTTACAAATTTAAAATGTAGTGGGACAGCTACTCTGCTCCCGAAAAAAGTAGCGAATACGGTAGCGGCGCTACCAGTAGCGCCGCTATATGCAACACTGCTTTTGAGTCAAGTATGGGGTAGCGGTGTTCCGCTATCTAATTTCGACAGCGGGTACAGCATCGATCATACACGCGACATACGGTGTATGAGTACAAAGTCGTCAAGAGAATAGATTTCTTGAGGACAGCAAGTTTTAGCACAACCTTTACTGTTGGATTAGTAGTATACTGTCCGGAAGGGATTTTTTCTGCACCCCTCACGGTCCCCAACATCCCCCAATGATCTTACATCATGCCCCACCCTAAATACCTGCCAGAAAGGCGCGAAAATGACCGGAAAACCAGCAAATCTACCTGTAGGATATTTATAAACACGCCCGATACGGAAATCCTGCGCAAGCGCCTTAGTGTCCGGTGGTGTACGTCTTAATGGCACACATCGATGTCCTGTGCACTGTAACGGACCGCTACCAAACCTTTTACCCTTCTGGTAGCCTCGCATCGACTAGGAAGCAATAATGACTCGTTGCCTTTTCTCGTTTCCGTGAGTACAGTAAACTCCAATGGGCCCCGGCAGCCCAGGGGTATTGAGTCACATTCTGTTTCCAGACCGAAATAATTAGACGAACTCAACCACTCTGAACGAGCGCTGGTTAATCATTTGGGCTCCTTCCGATTAGTGCAGTGTCGATCTTTCGGGCTTGGCTCCGTTCAGGTCTCCCATTGAACGCCCAGCGATGTAGGGAAGAAAACCTGCCTTAAAGAAAAACACGAACTTAGCCAATCACGCAATAAAAAGGAAGGGACCAGAAAATGAAGCAGACGGTCCTAAGACGCCGATCACGGCCTTCTGATTGCTTAAATACTTTCATTTCAGCAAATGTTCAAAGGAATGTGAAGGATTAACTCGAATGTTTTACGTGAAAGCTCAGGTAAATGTCGACCAGTTGTCCCCGCTGCGCTCTGTCATGGCAGTTGTCAGAATGATGATTAAACGTGCCTTAAACCTTCAACGCCTTTGGTTTTTGGGAGTTATCTTCACAGTCGCATGCCCAGTGGATGGATGTTATCTGAACCAGAGACTACAGCTCAAAGTGAAAAAGGAATACGTGGGTGTGCACTAGTCTCGTTGAAGATAGGACGTCTTTGTGGTAACCAGAAAGGGACGCTGCGCCAACCGTGAAAGACTGCGTTCTGGGAAGTTAGTATTAGGGCGCTGCAAGCCATTTGTAAGTTACTTCCAAAGGTAACTAAGTTACATATACAGCTTGTTTGTGAATATAATAACTGAGATAGAGTTACTGTTTGTTAAAATGCGTCTAGTTACAACCACACTACTTACTATGTTAAAGTAATCTAATGAATAATGGCATTACATTTACTGCATAAGAAACGAAAGCACTCCATTGCAGAAATTGCACAGTGAAATCCCAAGTAACAGCATATGCTTGCTACGCTTAGGCCGTAATTGTGTCTCGAAGGAACCGGCAGTAAGCTCCCACGCCTTCACTTACCTAGCTCTAGTATCACCAGACAATCGTTCCACTGCGAGCCCTTGTCGCTGCTGTACCACAAAAACCGTAATCATCATGATCATCTTCCAGTGCCACTGCGTTCGAAAGTATCCTTGCGGGACAGGTCAAACACTCTCAAAAATGAATTCAGGAACGAAAGCTCGCATAGAAGAGAGTAGGGGCACGTGAGGCACAATGAGACGAAAAAGTTCGTCGATTTTTTGTATTTTTGTACAGGAAAGCAAACTTTGCATTTGTAACTCCACTTGCTAGAACAAATCTTTTTTTATACTGGTTATACAAATTAAACGTTATTTTTGAAGAGATACTCCGACAGTTTGCGAAAATATAGACAGCAAACTCTTGTAACTGTGTGCCCCAGGCTCGGGCAGAGTGTTACAAGCGGGGGAGTATGATACGAAGAGCATACAACGAATTAATTGATGCAAAGTGAACTTCAAACGTGTAGCAGGGCTCGAGGCGTCTGCTGGCTGGAGCGCATCGTATGGTGGTCATCAATATCGCTCCCATGTACCAGTGCCATATATGGAACGTCGAACGCCGAAACGAATTCGGTCTTTTCTTGCTCTGCCTCAGAAAACTAACTTCGTATTCCCCCGCGGCATTCTCTCCTGTCGGACACCCGGCTTTATGTAGCAGCCGCACTATTCACCATCCTGGAGTACACTGCTTCAGTGTGCCCCATGTGCTCCCATAACACCGTGCCCCGTCACATAGGTATTGCGATGCGCGTATCAGCACAAGGCTGAGCGTGAGCAAACGGCATGCCATCTTTTTATTCTAATTCTGAGGGATTCCGCTTTCATCTACTACAAGCAGTCATAACGCGCAAGTCACTATTGTTGTATACCACAAAGAAATGTCATCAAAATATTTTTTCCTCGTCGAAATACGTCTGCCAATACGGTGGTGGTGGTGGTGGTGGTGGTGATGATGATGATGATGATGAAAGGGCTCGCCGTTGTCGGCCTCACAGAGGTGGGCAACGTCACGACGGACGCCCTGGGGAATGTGCGTCCTGGTCCGACTTCTAAGGGAACTGTGCCGACATATGTCTGAAAGCATACGATTTGCTTATCTGACAAAGGCTCCACCATTTGCAGCGTGAACTGATGACAATGTCGCACTGTTTGATGGACACATTCGCAGTTTCGCTTCGGTTCCCGAATGAGGCAGATACGGGCAATGTAACACTCTGCCCCATACCTCAGTGTGCCTCACGTTCCCCTACATTGAACTCATGCTCTAGCTATGTTTCAGCAATACGAGAACACCTCACTCGTCACCAGCCCAAGCCTCGTTAAACACAGATATCTGTCAGTCGCGTTTCTATTCTGAATAACCGAAACTTTCCAAATTGGGCGCTATGAGTTACCACTGGTAATTATGCCTATATGTATTTACCAGTTGTAGTTATGCACTGTAAACTTTTTCACACCTTTAAAGGTGTGCGCTATGCACATTCAACCTGGTTGCGTAACATTGCATCTCCAGGATGATATTTTACAAAATTTGGAAAGCATTGCTAAAGATCAAGTGTCAGTGCAAATCTTGCTTACATTATGTCTTGGATATCGTAGGTACGGGCTAATGCATATATACATCGCTATCGATAATCAAGCACGCGCAAGTGTCTACAATACTGTTGAACAATGTTGAGATGTTGCAAGACTGCATTTTTGGAGGACAGACAACACTCGAGTAAAGAAAATGTGTGCGAAACCGTGCTCCATTATGATGTTACCAAAATTACACCTAAAAAGGCGTGCGCCATGCACGTTGTTACACCTTTAAAGGTGTGAAAAGATTTAGAGTGTGCGTTCGGTACCATGTCGGAACGAGTTTATGGGTAAGAAAAGGAAATGTGAAACGAAAAAGGAAGCGTGAAGACTGCGCGCTGGATTTCACCCATGCCCACGGGGCCTTTTTCAAGAACATCATTATGTATGCAAATGTGGTCGATGTCGATCTTCATCTTGCGTAGATTCTCATAAATTACACAGCCTCTCTGGTAGGTATTACAAAGTTGCACTCGGTAGTTGCTTTTGGGAGTACACTGTGAGAAAAAAATAGAGTATACCCAACTCTTTTGCCAGTGTAAATTCTTTGTCACTGAGATCACTCTTATGCAGCGTAACGTTCAACCTTTTTCCGAAAGCGCAAATGTCACACTGACGTCCAGGACTGGTACCTTAACTCCGTAAGAGAGTTAAAATTACTCTCCGAGGATATGGGGTAAATTTACCTTACTGCGCTTCACTGACGTCACTTTGTTATTGATTTTTTTTATCAATAGTGTCCGCTTTTAACGTTCAGGCCCTACGCCTGATGTCGTCCAGGGCGTACACAAGCTAAGATAGACGACCACTTGGGCCGGGAAAGAGGACGACTCGCTAATACGCACATACATTGGCTCTCACTCACAAGACATTATTTCAGAGAAATACTACAGGTAGTCAACAGGCGAGAACCTGCTTACTCACGACGGCATGACTGCGTCATATATCTGCCGCTGCAACCGCAGCCAGCTCATCATAGGAATGTCAACCACCGTAGCAGCGACACCTGTTGTGGCTCCAAGAACGCAAGCAGACACCTTTCGAAAGCAGTCTTTGAAGCAAAATCCTATGCATCTTTTAGCGTGGCTGCAATGCCAGCAGTAAATCAATTTCCGCTCAATTTCCCCGTTTTATTCTCTTTTTTAGCAGTTAATTACTACTAGTACTACTTGAAAGAACCCAATCTGCTGCGCAAAAAAAAAAATAGAAAAAGAAAAAAGAAGAAAAGTCACCTTGCGTTTCTAACTACGTTTTCTACTACTACAACGACCTTGTTTGCGATTCCTAAGCAAATGTTCGTAATTGCAGACTACGAAAGAGAATCTCGGCAGAGCAAGTTAGGAGATTAGGTGTAAGACAAGAGTATATCAGCATAAAAGTGTAAAAGAGGAGAGTAACGGTTCCTGTCTCTGTTCCTTTACACTACTAAAGAGTATCGTTTACGCTCTTTGTTGCGTAAGGGGGAATCTTAGCAGCATAACGAGTGTCTCGGCAGAGTAAGGCGGGGTGATCAGAGTAAAGATGAGCAGAAAAGAGTATAAACAGAGGAAAAGTCATAGCTGCACTCCATTTACTCAATGAGGAGGAGTATCGCACCTGGCGATGAAACTCCCCTATCATCATCATTAAAATCAAGTTGTTTGTCTCTCTCTCTCTCTTTTTTTCTCTTAGAGTGCGGTGAGAGAATGTTCACTGCGCACTGGCGACAGGGAGCGGCATTCGAAACCATATAACGTGAATGTTTTTGATGATATTGGGATATCAGTAGTCCCGCCTTTTGGCCTCCGGGCGGCTCTCTACGCCATTGGCCACCGAAGTCTCATGGCTCAGCGCCTTCGGCGTCTTAGCCCTATGTTAAGCACACGAATCCTTAAAAACAAAATGGCATTGACTCCGTACCCGTTTTAGTGATCGTTTTATATTTTTCTGAATGTATTGAAAGTTTTAGTTTACAATATAATGGTACTGGTCAGAGGATCAACAAAGATAGAGATAACAAAGAAAACAGGAACTTCTATTTCAGCAAACACAACAACGGAATCATAAATTCAGAGTAAACAGCGTTTTTGAGCGAACTGGAAGTTGCCGCGATTCTTTCTGGGCAGCGAACTCTTGAAAAGGCTGTGCACAATCCTCCGTGACTGAAGGCGTCCTCAAGGAGACATACGGGCTGACGTTAGTGAATGTTTGGCCTGGCATTTGTTGATTGTCATGGCATAGCGAATTCGAAGTGAAAACTGGATACGTCAAAACCTGAAAGGAAGCCCGTCCTAGTAGAGATCGATCCGAGGAATTATCGTGAAGTTTATCTTCCGTTCACCGCTCATGAAAGGACAACGGAGGACGAACCGGAACATCTTGTTGACCTTTACCCAAGTTCCACTACAAATGCCGTTGTTCACTGCGAGGTTTCAGAGCAGCATGGCAGTGGTACCCGTCTAGAAATGTATTTCATGTGGAAGCAGGTCAGTTGGAGTAAGACTGTTCAAGTATTCCTCCGGAATGAAGACCTCATCGTTGTCGTTTGAGATCGCTTCGTCAGCACTCTTGCAGGCGTGTGTTTCTGAAGGGTACTCCGCCCGAAGACGCCTCAGCATCTTTACTGAGAGTATGAACGCGGATATTCTTCGGGGCGAGAATGACTTTCTCAGCGAATTCCTCCGCACGTCTAGGCTCAATAACCCCACCGAAAACCGAGTCTATGATGTCCCCTAACACATACAATCCCGGGATACGGTCACTTGGTTCTCTGATTCGGTTGCTTCTCATTTGTTAATCCGAAGAAAGAGACTCTGCCAGTCCTCTCCAGTATCTCAAGCAGGCATATTTGCAGTCAGGCTGTGCCTGGTGAAGAGACGATAACCGATTTTCCATCGAATGGACGATCGTACTGCAGAAGATCTTGAAGTAGCATGTCCACAGCTTCCAAAACAACTTTAGACGCCGTGGAGATCTCATTCCTGATTATCATTTCTGCTTTCACGAGTGTCTGAGCCTCCTTCTGCCGCCTTCTCGTCTAAGGACGCTCGGTTCCCGTCGGCCGTAATGATCATGAACGTGGAACTGAGAGTTGGGCACCGAGTCAGAGGTTGCCGGGTTGCTTAGAAAGAAGGAAGCCTGGTAGACCATTCCTGGCCCATCCTATGGACCTTCCTGGTGGACCATTGACATCTTCTTCACTCAAGTAGTCTAGAAGTTAGCGATACGAGCCGATTCGAAGCCTTTGCTTGTGCGTCGTCTGCAGACCTGTAACAATTACGTTTCCGAGGTAATTCAATTACAGCTACACGTTCCGGAAAGTAATTACATTATAGTTACAATTTGATTGTACGAATTGTAACCAATAACAGCTAACCCTGATAAGTAATTGAGTTACACTGACTTGCATTCATTGGAATACGTATATACCTTTGATGTGTCCCTTATTTCTACTCCTGGACGAATACAGTAGTACTGGTATAAACGACAGTTGAACAAACAAAACAAATGACTCGAAACCTGTGCTCAGTAAAACCAGAACAATGGCTGAATTAAGGCCGAAAGAGCTCGTATTTCCAAAAGAAGCAGGACTTGTTAACATGGTGAAAATGGACAGTCATTTAACGTGAGGTTGGATCTAGAAGTTGTACGCAAATAATTCGAAGAATTATTCCAAGTGACTTACAAGTCATACTCAAGAGTAATTAAATTACAGTTAGAATTACATGCTGTCAAGTGTAATTCTGCAAGAAAGTAAATACAAAGAATGTAATTCATTACTGTAAATGCGTCACTTGTATAGTTAATTACTTTACTGGTCTGGTAGTTGAGTCGACTCTGCTCGGTCAGTCAGTATTTTTGACATATACAAATTGCAAAACACAGGACATAATAGGGGCTGTTGTGACGTCCCTCGTTTCCTAAGGGATGGAGCACAAGATTAACGAAGAAAAGGGGATTCGCTTAGGGCCTGTTTCACACGAAGGTTTTTTTCTTCCGTGTTTTTAACAGAGGCAAAACGGACCCACACTCTAAGAAAAAAGGTAGGCGCCACGACATCCTTTTGGGGTGTCGTCGATTGTCCCGAACGTGACGCCCTATAAGCGTCAAAGAACACACCAGAATGAAGGGTGTTCTTGCACACCCTCCCTGAGGGAGTGCTAGTACACCCCTGTTTACTAGAGGGTGTTCTTGTACACCCTCCTTGAGGGAGTTGTAGTACACCCCGTCTTACTGAAGGGTTTTCTTGTACACTCTTCCCGAGGGAGTGCTAGTACACCCCTTTTACTGAAGGGTTTTAGTACGCACCCCAACCCTCCGCAGGAAACGGTGGCTCATTGCACACCTCAAAATTTAATCTACACTGTGTTAATGAAACAGTATACTTCATGCAAGTGAGTTTTTTCTGATACATGCAAACCACAAAACAAGAAGCCACAACAAATGCAATGCTCATTGCAAACAGTTTATTGCACATATTTGTACATTTGGTGGAATAAAGGGCTGGAATACAGGAAGCTTTTACGAAACAAAGAAACAAGAACTAAAAATGTTCTTTAATGTAATGTATGGTTTGTCGGCAAATTATCGATTCGGAGTATGACACTGGTGATTTCAATACCTGTTGTTTCGGGTTAGTTTAATACCAGGTAGCTAATTATAAAAGTTTAACCAGACAAAAGTCTTTTAAAAGATACAGGTGAAATATTGTTGCTTTTCCTAAAGGCAGAAGAAAGAAGTTTATTATACAAAATAATAACAAGAAAATATAATAATTATCAATCAAGATGCAATTGGATGCGCGCTCTTTGATACAGATACAGCTCGTGAGCAAAACCTAATCTGCTGTTAGCAACGCTGCCACTTTCATTTTTCTGCCATAAGCAAATAATAATATTGAATTGCAAAGCAAACAAATAATACAACAAACGAGGAATCGCTTAGATTATTAACTCTCCACCGGCGTAAAGCCTGTGCGTTTCTTACTGCTTTTGGTTTGAGACATTCTGTAGGACCTTGGAAGGTCAAAAACAGGGCAGCAGAATCGCGCGTTTCTGTCTTTTTCGATGTAAATGCTCCATGCATCATAGGCAGTCACCTTTGTTTTTTTTTAGGGTAAGAGAAATCTTACACAGGACCGCCCTTTGTTTATGACAAATGTGATTCAGCCTCAAAGATCGGCAAAAAAAACACACACACAAAAAAAACAGATGTATCACTCAATATTTGGGGTGTCTTAGCAGGTAAACTGAACAAAATAGTATTTCCCATCCCAGCTAGTTACCAACAGGGACGCGCACAGGACGTAACTGAATGACTCTTCACGGACAATCCGCGAGTATCGTCCTCAGGACGTTCTGCGGATTCATATCAAAGGACGAGGACACGATGACACTTTGGGGACATCCTGGGGACCGTGTGTGCTCTTTGGGTCACTGTCAAAGAAGAGTAGAGGTCACCCCTCCCACGGGGTGACACTGCGGACTGTTCGAATAAAGTTCTGTGGCTCTGAACTCCGGGGAGAACGCGAGCTCTAGCGAGCGTCTGAAAATAGTGCGCACTGTCTGTTTAATTTTATAAAATTGGAAGACTTCGTGTAGCCGATTTTACAAAAAGGCCCGGATCGTCACGCTGCTCTACAACAAGCCTTAATAAGCTACACGTAAGAGTCGACGACAAATTGCTGGAAGAGGTTCGAGCCGTGAAGTAGATGGTCCTGCCGTCATGAACAGAGAGAAAACTGGAATAGTAGTCATTCTGAGTTACTCTCTTGTTCCCGGATTTCTTACTATGCCAACTGTCTGCTCCTGTCGGGAAGAACATATGCTACATGCAGGACCGCACACCTTGTCGATGTCTGTGATATGTTGCAGAGTTCCACCTGTTTGATGGATGGCAAGACTTCGAGAGGCAGGAACGTTGTTGGCTTCTGTCAGGTACACGACAACCACCTTGTTCGCCGTCGGTAGATCGTACGGGGCCTTGCTGTGTCGACTCCTCAAACACTCTTTAGTGCACCGAGCAGCCACCCTTACCAGGCTGACCGTACCTTCCACAAAGGTCACGCCCCCGTTGAACGCCGTCTTCACACTTCGTAGAAGACGCGTACGGGCGCCTTCTACGATCTTCCTCTGCGATCTTCACTGCTCGCGTCGTTTTCAGTGTCTGAGCACAGGGATTGATGGAGACGAGGGGATTATGGATGACGATGGGGCTTAAGCTTATCCATAAGGAACTGCTCAAAGTTTGTGTTCGGAGCATTTCCCACTCTCTGTTGTGCTGCGTCTCAAGTGTCGAGAATATGCATTTGTCCGCACTGCATCTGTTGCTCGTTCCTCCTGTGTAATATGCAATAACGTTCAGTCTGACGTAGCCGAATTCGCAGCTTAGCTGCTTACCCCTTATGCAACAATATATAACTCTAAAAATCTCAGTCCCCGTATCCAGCTTTCTTTTGTTGCTTCCAAGCAGAAAGAAAAAGAAAAGAACACGCTTGAACGAACATACCTCTGCCGCTACCGCAGGTTTCTTCTTTTTCCCTTGCCCACCTTTATGCTGCCACACAATTATTTCCGGGGAACATTCCACACATAATATTTGGGCAAGTGAAAACACTGCATCAGACGCCATCGTCATTCGTTATAAATGTATACACGCAGAAACTAAAAAGAAGCTACGTTGAAACTAGATAAGCATGCATATATAGAAAGGGGGAGAGGGAGAGGAAGAAAGCGAAAGAAGCAACGATACCGCAGTAGCTTGACTTGGTTTCCATATTTTTTATCTTATTTTACCTTGAACCTTAAAAGCTCTGCATTCCTTGCTAAAGTGTTCACGCACCGATGGAGGGCGCAAGCAGCGCGTGAATATTACTCAGAATGGAACGAAAATAAAGCTTATAAAAAGTAAAGAGCCTCGAAGAGAGGCTACTTTATTGGACTGTCGTATCATTTTAGCTACTTTCCATCTGAAGGGCTACCCGAAATGTTAAGGAATTTCTGAACAGCAGAAACTTTTCTTTCTACGAGAACTGGCTGCGCTTTGTTGTTTTATCTTCAGTACCTAATGTACCGTAGCGAACAAGGAATAAGCGAGACCCTGCGTATGTATGCGCTTTCAATGCGTCGAACACGTCAATTAGCCTAGGCGATTTTCGTTTACGTGCACTGTAATGAAGTTCAGTACACCGACTTGCACGTTGATGAGCGACGCAATATATTTCGGTACGGTAAGTTTTGCAATCAAAAGGGCACATATGAATTGCTTCATGAATTGTATTTGGATTCCATGGGTTTCACCAAAAAACACGGTGTTAAGCAATGACGAGGGTGATTGCCAACCACGGCGAGCAGTTTTCGTCTTCACCAGCAGCAGCAGCAGCAGCAGCACCACGAGGATGATTGTAAATAGAGTTACGCGCGAATAGTAGTATGTACGCAGTGGTAGCATGTAAATAGAGCTATGTAAATATCTTTCGCCCCACATTTGGGGGATGAAGTTTCAATTGAGTCATTATTCTATGTTGACATTATGCTTCAGGACATTCTAATTATTTATTTCTTGTTTCTAACCGTGTACGTGATTCCAGACCTTCTATATGGCCAAAGAGATACAGGTAATGCCAAAGCACATGTTAACATGGAGTACTCTGGTCGTAGAAATATGGTTCACCGTGAGGATGACAAACAGGTATTAGATGCTCACGTAATATTACAGAAATTATCTTTTCTGAAACGTGCGGGTATGTCATAATGAACAACATCTGTTTTGATTTGTTTCAATCCCCTTACGCTCTGAATTTGTTGTTCCAGTGGTCCCGAAAGAGCAGCCAGTCATCTATGGGACGCGTCACCGATACAAAGAAGGAGATCTGGTCAACGTTACGTGCAAGGCCCCTTTCTCGCTGCCAGGGGCAAAACTCACTTGGCTCATCAACGATGATGAGGTGCGTACGAGAACTGCTCTCTTGTCACAGTGTTGTAACGAATGGACTCATTGTATCAATTCCACCTATCGTATGCTTTAGATTTAAAAATTCCCATACAAAATTGAAAGGAGAGACGAACAATATGATTATTTCTTGCTACACAGGCAAATAGAAGTGTGAAATTGTTTTGGAGAGGTGCCAAATATTAGAGAGCCACTATGCAGGCATAGGCACAGCTGTTTGTTGCACTGTGATACGCTGCTAATGGTGAATGTTTTCAAAAACTTTTGGCTGTATGAGAAGGGCAGCACTGCCTCTAAACTGACAAAACGCTCACTGCACTCTTTATATTTCGATTCCATCAATCTCTCGAACTCAATCTCTCCCTATTATTTTGTTCATCAACATCAACATCAACTTCGATTTCTTTGTTTATCTTCCTCTTTTCTAAGGCTTTCGATAAGGTATCCAACTGTCGATTACTTCATGAAATGCGTAACCTTGGATTCAATCATTCCTGACTAATCGGTTACAGTAGGTCTTCGTAAATGATACCAAATGTGATCTGATTTTCCCCAACATTCCATTCGCTTCTCTTATTCATTCTCACATACATTCCCACATACATATACATTGCTATGTGGTGTAAAACTTGGCTTGTGGAACTTAACTCATCCGAATACAAGTCCATGACAGTTTCACTCTCTACTAGAGCGCATTCGCGTACAGCATTAACAGTATTAGAATAGAAATCACTTTGGGTTTCCATCTGTTCTAATCTATCATGGTGCTCTCATGTTGGATATACAGTCAAACCTCGCTTTACGAACACCCTTCGTTTCTCAGAAAATCGTTCGTAAATCGAGGTATTCGTAAATCGAGGTCCGAGGTGTGCAGTGTACAAATACATCACAAAACCACGGGAAATTGATTTGAATAAGTTTCATTATTGAAAATACTGCGTAATTGTGCTTTGCACCATACTTTCGGCAGGGTCTATCCTGTTTAGAAGAGATGACAGAAGTCTGACGCTTGACTCATCCACCCGGTCCTCAAAGTACCGTATCGCGCGCGGATGAGACTGTCTCCAACGGCAAATATCACGCTTGTCACCGGCTGTCAGGACTGAACGCCTTCTCTTGGAATGGCAAGATGTTTCCATCTCGGAGACCTGGTCCAAACTCACAACCGTTCGGCTGTAAACGCCGGAATTATTCTTTCAGGAAATGGTGAATCATGTTTGTGGAACCTAGTGGCGTTGGGACATTGTATGTTTGACCTTGCCAGCATGTACTGAGGAACTTTCATTATCCTCCAGTCCATTGGCCTGTCCTTCATAACGCCCGTTCGTATATCGAGGTCAGAATGGCTTGGCTACTTTGGGTCCGTTCCCTAATAATCCGTTCATAGTTCGGATATCGAGGGTTCGTAAAACGAGGTCAAAATACACGGAAAAAGTTTGGTTCCCTGTGGAGCCGTTCGTAAGTTGAGGGAATTCGTATATCGAGGGTTCATAAAACGAGGTCTGACTGTATTACTAGCAGCTCGACTCGAGCACTGGGTTACGTGCACCGAAACTTCTTCTCTGCCTCAGTTAATAGTAAGACTACTCGATAAAAGTCGTTGGTGTTACCCAAGGTAGTATGTGCAGCTTCCGTAGCAGAGTGCTCTTTCAAACACAATCGAACAGGGATAAAACACCCGATACATTGTTGATAATTACAATCCTATCTGCCAGCGTGGCAGCCCTGAAAATTAAGCATATAATCTGCCTGAGCATTCTTCAACACATTCTTGAACTTGAGACACCGTCGTCGTGCTTCGCGTTTTTTGCTGGCTTCACCTGCAGATCGCAGCATCGTAACGCCACTCATCGCACAAGCACAGACGGCGTTACGATGCTGCGATCTTCAGGCGATGCCAATAACACGCCCCAGAGTATAAGTTTATGAATGACGTCTTGGTGTGTAGCGTTCGTCGTAAACTAATTCGTGGCTGTTTACTCCACAATAAGTGTCGTAGGCAGTAATTAATCGCACAGCTTTCTAATATCTCCCCGCGTACTGACCACAGACAAATAGTAGAAATTCCTTCATGCTCCGCAAGGTCATTTCACAATTCGCTTCTACCTCGGACATCGTGCTTATACGACCTTTTCTGCGAGTAAAATTTTTATTGAAACAAGAAGGTGCGTTCTGTTCTCAGCACACCCTTGTTAATTTCATTTGTCGTACATGTGTCTTGTTGAATTTTTTTGTACTACTCCCCGTGAATTTCTAACGTTTTATTCATTTCGCACCCACTCCCCTCTACGATGCTTCACGACCCGGAGGGTAAATAAATAAATATGCACGCTCCGCCCTGCGATGACTCGACAGCAATAGCCACACGTCATTTTCACGTTGCGCCCAGTCATTTTCACGTTTGCGGTACCTTGAAATGCAGCAAATTCGAAACATCCTTCCACTCAGAAGGCTACTTTGAATTTGCAATTTCGCGAATTGAAACCGTCCAACCCCTAATGTTTCATTTCACAAAAGCACTAAGTTTTGAGCGCTCTATTGCTCTGTGAGCGGGTATAAGTATCCCCATTGTCATTTAGATTATAGCACGTGCGTTCTGGCGATGTCACCGTGATGTTACCACAACTCCTACATTCCCCAAGCCGCATCTCGCCACAACACGGCCTGGTTAGGTTCCCGATACGTCAGTAATTTCCAGTTCATGGAATGCGGCGCTGTGACACGTGAAAATTTCGTGACGTAGCCGAGTAACGCAGGGAAAACAGGGGTGACTTGCGCAGGTTATGCGTCTTGAATAGCATTGTCTTTTGGTAAATACGCTGGCTAGAGCTAAAACAGTTATGTGTTGATAGATTGGGAACTACATTCTTTTATGGAGCGTGATAATGGCAAAATGTTAGGCGAGCTGTTTTGTGCCCTTTTAACACGTCGTGATAGTCATCCTAGTAGATGGAGGATAGAACTTCCGTGGCCACAGTTCTACAGTTAAGTTGACTGTGTCGAAATACGATATGAGGCGAAATAAGTGGACTCCCGGTTCCGGTAGCTATGGTCTTGCAGTGCATTGATGTCTCCCAAGTTAGCAAGCGGGAACTGGAACACAGTTCGGTAGGCGAAAACTTGAGACACTGTCGCCGTGCTTCGCGTGGGTTGTTCAGTATAACTTCATGAATGGCGTGTTGGCGTCTAGCGTTTTTCGTCACAACGACACTTTGCAAGGTGCTCGTGCGTTTGCCATTCGCCCGCTAGGAAGCTGTCGGTGCCGTTCCGCTTGGAGGACACCGAGAGTGACCAAGTGAGAACACGCATCAGATCATGCGGCAATAGGGGATCCAAGGTAGGGGGAGGGTTGTGACCTCAGCCCAGGTGTAAGGGGATAACATCTGCAGTGCTGTAGACGGGTACTCGCAGATATGCGCGATGAAAGGCAGTGCTATGTCTTAGCTCTAACGATTGACAGAAATGTACATAGAAATCATATCCGCATTAGTGTGATTCAAACGCTAGGTATATAGGACCAGACTGCTTTGGATTATACGTGTGGGTGGTGCTGGCCTTGGAAGAACAAGTCACGTGTAAGCTCTTCGACTGCTTTTCTCAAAATCTGCTTCCCATGAACGGTGTGCAGCACAGAATAGGCATGGCGTAGAAGAACGATGTGACTGAAGACGAAAGTCGGCTAAATCATTGACGTTGTGCTTGGTAGGGCTGCGTGAAGCACGCTTTGTGACTACCAGTACGATTATCAATATAGCTACCACTAACCAGGGGTTTCAGCGTGCAATGCAAAGTAGAAAGTGAACATATTAGACACAAGTGTGTCTGGTTGGGTGAGAACTATGATAGTAACGAAAATCTCCAACCAAGTTACAGGTACGAAAAGAATACTGTGTCAATACGTTCAACTGACGTTTTTCAACGTGATGGGGCGGATGGATAATGCACGGGCTGGAGAAGACAGTAAGGGAATCACATGGGTGTAGACAATGATCAGTCCTTGTAGCGACTCCCAAGCGGTAGCTCGTGGCAAAATCGTCATCTTGTCCAGGTCCCACGCCATTACGCTTCACAGGCAGGATAATTTTTAGGTCATGTGACCATTTTTGGCTGTTCGACATTTCCTCGTCAGCGTATGTTACTGGCGTAAATTACGTTGTGTTTTTACACGACGTAGTAATGTGTCTTTCGATTTCTCACGTCGTCTGAGAGAGTCATAGTAGCACCAGTGTCCTTATCACTTGGTTGTGAACTGCGAGCAGTACGAGGCCACATTCGAAATCCTAGGAGTTTAAATGCAAGAATAACCCTAGAACGACTGCGAGTCCCCAGAGCGGCAAACCGGAGTGGCTGGATCTATTCCCAGTAGTTGCACGTAACGTACAATACTTAGTTTTCGTTATTTCCTTTTTCTTTTTTCATGTGGGGCAGCTTGTCGCCCTTTCCGCCAGGCAGTCTGCCTTTTCATGAACTTCACGTCACCTACAGTATGGCTGTCGTTTGTCGAAATATGCGAACCTGCACCCAATAAAACTTTACCGAAAATGGGGTCATGCGTGATCCGCGGATATCTCGCACTTTCCCGCGTCCCAAGTTGCAATATTCTGCAGGTAGCGGGACGGGTGTCACTTTTGACATCAGCGCGGGTAGCAGGTTGGACACAGGTAAGACAGTTTCCAAATACAGGAATATAATTAATGAGTCACCCACTACGTTTCCTTCTTGACTATCAATTTCGAAACCGAAACCCGCAGTGGCGCTCCAGCTCATAATTTGGGGCAGCGCCCCTCCTCTCATATTTATCCTATGCCCCCCCTGCCCCCTGCCTTTACATTGCATAGCCTTTGTGAGCTGGTGTTGCGATGTGAAGAACGCATGTTTCCAACTTCTCTGGCCGGGCTGGTCCTCCAAGGTCGCTGTGTAAAGTCAAGTCCGTCGTCCGTGGACGATATTTTGTTCCTGCACAGCAACCTTGACAAGTAACAAGATGCCCTTCTTTAAAGTATACTTGTATGTGCCTTTTCATCAGGATTTATCGTTACCTACATAATAAAGGAGGAAAACCCCTTAAGTTACACCCCTGTTCTGTTGCGTACGCGGTCGACGGTTACAACAAACCCTCGAGGGACATAACGTATCAGGAAGAGCCTCGGAAAGTTATCATAGCACGCCTCTGTTTCCTCTCGTTGTGGGTGGCGGGTCAGGCGAAATGGGATTTTGAAAAAATAAAATGAAAAAATTCACTGGACGATTACGATAGTCGGTAATGCGAAATTTGAGCACAGCTGTTGAGATAGAGTTATGCACCACTGTTTTCATTTTCCACACATAGTACTTTCTTCAGGTAGCACTCCTATCCCAGTTCGTGAAGTCGTTGTGCAGTCATTGTGAAGTCGTTGTGACGTCGTTGTCCACGTTGGTGAGGTTATGTCTGTAGCGCGACTCAGTGCCACGTATACCAAATTTTGCGGATGACTCTTGGCATAGGGGTACACAACTTTTTCATACAGCCTTCCTGTGATTTGTAAATGGTGAGGGCACTCCCCTGCACAACGGGTAGCTGGCATCTTCTCAACGATATATTCGTCTTATCGATAACGCAGGTGGCTGTGCGCCTTTCGAAAGGTATCCAATTTTTGTCTCTGTTGAGCGCCCGTAACTGCCGTGATTGTGCGGCCGGTTCCTGTCCAAGTTTGAAGCCAAGCTCACCGAACCGCAACCAGATGCGTTCCGGCTTTCCAAGCGTGCCCTACTTCTTCGCTTTCCTCCTAGCGCCCTTTTCACTCTCGCCGTACGCTTCCCCGTTGCTATCTTCCTCACGCTCTCCCGTACTTGCATCCTTCGCTTCGTTCCTCGTTCGCTCTGCCGGTTACAATGCCGAGGCCGCTCAATGCAGTAACGGGCGCCTACGGGCCGCGCTCTAAAAAAAAAGTGTGCGGGTTGCGAGGGGAGGCAGGTTTCATTTTGTAATGGAACGCAGGAATGCGGGTCTTGCTCGTACGGGTACGGGTCGGATGCGGGTCAAACAATACGGACCCGCGCAGGACACTACCGCTAAAGGCTGACTAACGTCAATTTAATCGGTAATTTCAGACCTGGTGCCAAGAAAGGTACTAGCGGTGATATGGCAGGCGTGGTACAATTTGTAGGCGATGGCAGAAGAATTGAGCAGTATCAGTACTCCCTTCCCAGATTTTCATCTATGGATTATGATATGTGGTAACACTTGGGAGCGAATGAACCACAGAAGAACGAGAACAACACTTAAAGGGACTATCGCATCCGAAAACTCCCATAATATATTCTTCCACATAACGTTCATCACCGCTTCACGGTCAACTTGGCAAAGTTTCTCTTCCGAAAACAGCTTACATATTAAATAAACGAGTTTTGAAGATTCGCACTCCCTCTGCAGCTAAAGAAGCCCCAGCGACAGTACCACCATGACGACGTTAGCCAGGCACACGAATGGAAGCGAGCGTATCCGGGAACGTCTGCTTCGCGTTTGTACCGCAGTATACTTCGTGAAAAGACCTCGGTAACTACGTCGACTTTCGCTTTCCTGTGTGAGTTTTGGCGCTGCGTGAAACACGGTGTTACGCGCATGGCTCTACGAACACGTCCGACACTAAGCAGAAGCATTCCACAAGCCGATCACAGACGCTCCACGGCGCGACCAGCAGACGCCGTCCCTCTCGCCCGCCGGTCGGTCGCCAAGAGCACCCGAGGTGCTCCCTCATTGGACTTCCTCCCATTCATTCTCTTTCTTTCTTGTTTGCAATGCATTGTGAAGAATTTATCTGTCCAGTATAAGCTCTGTTTGCCAAGTATGAAACTCCTGCTGCGAGCCAATAATGTCTATGCTTAAATTAAAACGCAATAATATTTTGATGACTACTACACAAGTATCAAAATGTATCTTCAGTACTTTTGATAGCAATATGACACCCAAGGATTTTATTTGCGATACTAGCGATGGCTCATAGTAATGCTGAGCGCCCATAGATCGCGCCACGGCTGCCGCAAGGGAGCACACTATGCGAGGCGCGGCCTCGACAGTGGCGCAGCCTGTGATGGGCTTACTGTCGTCGCAGCTCGCTGCGCACTATTAGACCACGTGATGATGGGTTCCGGGGTGGGTATCGGTGGGTAAGGTGGGTATCGTAGAACACCGGTTATATATGCTGCATCTTACTACAAATAGTAGCCATGGGACAGTCAAGAAAAGAAGATCGAGCAGAAGAGAAAAGATGTCACGGGCCATATGTCACGCGATAGCACATGAAAACCGTTTTGGTAGGCAGTAATTTCAAATAAACGTTGCGATTGGTCTTCGCGCGACGGGCAGTCATCACTGACTCAAAATCTGCACTACAAGCTGTTCTATTGAAAACTCTTGGGTACGAGGCTCACGGGCACCCCTGATGACGGATCTGTTAATGACTTGCCACCTTCTGTACGAAGCAGGGCACAGGCTGGTTCTCCAGTGGGTTCCAGCACATTGTGGCGTCGTGGGGAATGAACAGACCGACAGCGCAGCAGAAGCATCTCTCTCGTCTGGGAGACGGACGAGTATTGCGCTGCTGAGAGTAGACCGTCGTTCCACTCTTCGACGCCTCGTGACACCCCTAGCTTCCCGCCAATGGACATCTGACACCCCCCCCCCCCCCCCACCTATGCTGAGAAGAGTTGACCACACGCTCGCTTTCCGCATGCCACGAAACACCTCTCGTCAAGATGCTGCATTAACTCATCGAATGCGACCCGATGTTGCTTTTACAGCTCAGTGGCGTTACCACTTGATACAAGTTGACTCTCCCACATGCTGTCACTGCGGTACTGTAGAAGATCTAAAGCACAATCTTCTGCATTGCCCACACTATCAAGGTTCCCGAACCGCACTCTCCGGGTCACTTAACCAGCTCGACTCTTGCCTCCCCCACCCTCTCTCTCTCTCTCAAAATTGCTTGGTCCGTGGCCAAATCAGCCCACCAACGCTGTGCCCTCATAGCTCTTTTGGCATTTTTGGATACCATGGAACTTCGAACCTTATTGTGAAGGGGCTCATTATTTCATTCCTCGCATGAACATCAGCAATTTCGGTAGAGTATCGCCCCTGGCGATGAAACTCCCCATTCATCATCTTAAAAATAAAGTTGTTGTTGTTGGTCGTCGCGCAAGGGCACGGGACGAATCATGGGAATGTGATGTGTTTAGTTCTTGCCTCGAAATATCGACAAGTTGAAGGTCTGGCCTCAGGTCCCTGGTCAACTCCTTTGGTGAACCTATACAGTTCCGCAACACCGCCGGGTTCTCACAATATATTTCGAGAACAGTTTCTCAACATGTTTCTGTCGGCGATGACGCGTTTGCAACACCATTAATCATATGGAATGTACGTAGAATGTGATCCATCTTGCAGTTACATCTGTGTGCTCGGTTTCTGCTTTGTGGTCGGTACGCCATCGTGATTGCGGAAGAGTATATTTTGTAAGCTTGTTCGAAATATTTTCACCACATAAACCAATGTTTTGAAGTACAATACGACGCAGTGCCTTACGAGATTGTCTTCGTAGTCATCAAGCCACTCCAAGGCATCACAACTAGGGTATCTCAAATCTTCGAATATCCAGTGTGCCTCGGCAGTGAGCTGTAAAGCGGTCGATAGCCATGGATAATGGTCTGGCCATGAACTAGCATCTGGCTAATGCAATCACTGTGCGTTGACATTGCCGCCGTTACGGTTTTCGTGGGTAGTGATTTCACGATTTCAGTGGTACGGGTACAGGCACTTACGTCTCTGCCAATTTGTAAGAACTGGTGAGAGAAACAGGTCGTAACTGTCGTGCTTGTGCCTTTGTTACCGACCTCTTTGTTTGTCTGAGATGGGAACATTTCTTTCGGTGGGACTGTGCATCTTGGTCCGCCTTCATAGTGAACCGTGCAGACGTGTGCCTTAGAGCGTCTCACAGGACCATCCGTTGTCCTCAGGCGGCCACAGGACGAGTCAGGTTTCCAGTCGAACAAAAGGTTTCCGGATTGCCGGACGAACAAATACGAATGCCAAACACTTACTTCTGAAGAGGATTCTCGAAGTGACTATGACGACGTTGATGATGAAATTCATCTTGACAATATTCCTTTGGGACCTCAACGAAATAGATTCGGACCTTCTGAACTGTAGTGTCTCCCCCGTTTAAAAATTAGCGTCAGAACCCAATTTTCTCTCAACACGGTGCCATATGTGGTTATGTATTAATGAATTTCTTGCGTTGCGTAAAGCAAAAACGAAAAAGGAAGTACCTTGGCTAGTATATTGTGCTACGACGCCAGGGTCGCAGTGCTCCACAGGAAAGAAGCAACGAGAAAAACAATTGCCCGCCAGTATGTCTTTCCTACATGTTTAAGTGTATAAAGTATATTTCACGTTCAGGTCATGGCCTTCCTGCGCCTCAGTGCACTCTCCGTCCAATGTACACATGGAGATGACTTAAACAAAAGATATGAGCATTGAATATCTGGAAATGCATGGTGCTGATGAAAAAGTGGTGTTTAATGTGCATGGGAACGAACCGAACGAATGAAGGTTAATTGTTGTTGTTGCTGATTCGGAAACCTAGCTCCGTTTACAAACTCACTGTGCTCTTAGTGGTGACAACAATGATTAAACACCATTTGTGCCCCCTATATAGATCGTTCAAGCCTTTACAAAGCGGCTTGCACGTTTGCTTACGCTCTCGAGCCCCCTCCTTCAACAAACGCATACTTCTGTTCGTAGAACGCTTTTTACTAACAGTTCACAGCATTATGAGTTTGATGGCAACGTTTTTCTACACTTCATTGAGTTAGGCGAGTAAACAGACGAAGCTATTAGACGCCGATGGCAGGACAAACAAGCGTGACTGCACTCTATTGTGACAGGGCCGTGGGTGACGCACGGACAAATAAAAGTATACCGCAGACGCTGGAGCTTTCTCTCGGTAATGGTTATTGCCTGTCCAGAACTCTATTATCCCAACGGGACAGCGGGTGTTCGATATTGTTGTTGGGCAAGAGACGACTTGTACTCCAAACCCTGAGTGCACCGCGAGCGGTTTTTACGTCCCTTGACGGGAAAAAAAAAAGCCGAAGTAGTGAATGGAGAAGATAATTCGGTCGTGGATGGCATGATAGGCACGCGACACATGTCAACAACTCGTGAAATACAGGATAGCGCTTTCTTCGTCGCAAGCACCGCGGCAGCCGCGGCAGTGCTCAGCCCACGTCGTAGAAATGCAATCATGCCGCCTAAATGCAAATAAGTAATTGAAAGCCGGGAATTTTCCTATCCAACCCTCTCGTGCTCAATCGAAACATCGGCATCGGTAACTTGACGTCTGGGTTACCTGGAGAGGTGGCTTTGAAGAAATGCAGAGGCTGTCAAAGCTCTTTTCGCATCCTAAAGCCCAGGTCCTACGACACTGTATGACCATGGTATTCAGGCCGTGCTGGGCAGGGAGCTGATACACATGAGTGGGCTAGGCAGGTTGTGGCTTGACACGCAACAGTACAAATGTGAGTCAACTGTGGAAGCGACCTTTAAAGGAGCACTGATGTGACACTACATTTTTTTTTCGTCGCTGCGGCGTGTTCTGCAACGAATAAAATGAGGCCTTCAAAAGAACGACGGGTGCAGGTGACCTACCGCCGTAATCTCGTTTAGTCCTGAGGGATCCCAGGTCCGCTTCAATAGCCTGGGCAGCGGTTCCTGCACGCACATCGAGTGCGTGCCCAATGAATTGCCAAGGGTACTGAGAGGGCCCCGCGAAGCTCGAAGGATCCCTGAGGGCAGAGCCAGAATACGGGTGGTCAGTACGCGCGCGAGGCTTCTGTTCCACGAACATTTAAAAAATCCCGCACTCGTGAAAACAGCGTACTGGAGAACGAGGGTACGTCGTGACGTAATAGGGTACTCGCGCACGTGAGTCGTGACGTCGAACAGCACAGCTCAAGCAGGTATAAGCGGCGCATGAGCTGAGAAGAGAGAAGCAAAGGAAAATGGCGTTGGACTTCCCTACGTCACACTCGGCTGCTTTCTGCGACTGTTTTTGAAAATTGGATTGCGCGGTTATAATACACCGCTGAGCGAAAATATCTTGCATGGTGGAAATTAATATTCTGAGGTTGGAACACAGAAGAAAGGACAAAGACACAAGCATCAAGCGCCTAAGAACAATGAACGAAGAAAGAAGGCAGTCACTGAAAAGGTTAGCTCGCTGCAGGACTCGAACCCACGTCTTCTGGATTACCGGTCCAGGGCTCTACCAAATGAGCTAAGCTAACACGCCTCCCCAATATATTCGTATATTTTGCATGGTGGCTCCTGATGGACACCTTGAAGAATGAGACAGAGTTTCGTTCCACGTTAAATGCCGCCTCATTTCTCCTTTGAAAGTTACTAATGGCAGCCTCCCTCTAGCCTTGCCGTCGCATTGCCAGAGTGTTTGCAGCTCAAGTACCAGCAGGTAAAGAAGTATGGACTCGGGGTGTACAGGACAAGTACATTTGAACGTCACGAGCGAAAGCGTGCATGACAATGTCGTAGCCAAATGAGAGCTCATGTGTTTGTTTGTTTTTTTTCGTCACCTGGTACCGAGCAAGATAATCGAAAGTCTGTATGGAGTTGTAAAATGAACAAGATGTCTGGAGACTTGTGTAGGATTTGTAAAAAACGACTGCTCTGGACTTCGGGTTCAATGCCGATTCGAGCAGGCAGTCATTTGATCATGCATACAGTACAGTCTGTAATGTTCACGCGATCACAGAGACGTAATGACCGTAATTTTCCGTACGGTAAGCGTATATCGTAAGATACATGTATGCAAGGAAGAGTGTTTGCGGCACAACTTCCAGTCTTTCAAGCTATGGCGCAACTTCCAGTCTTTCAATTAACGTGTCGGCATACTGAACTCGACATCTCGGGTTCAGTCACGGCCGAGGACGGCAGCAATGTGGGGAGGAAACATTGCTTCCCGCACGGTGTGATTTCCAGCGCATGTGAAAAGAACACCAGGTGGTCGAAATTATCCGCACTCCTACCCTGGGGCACGCGCAGGATGTAGCCACACAATCGCTGGCAGACTCACCTTACATGTAAATCTACTCCCAATTATTAATATTGTCAGTCTTTCAAGGTTATGAAGTCGTAAGGATGTAGGCGTCTGTATCGAATCTGGACGTCTAAGCAGCGCTAATACAGAGATGAAGGATTTAGTAAGCATGTGGAATGTCTTAGCGAAGTCCCGCATAAGAAGGATTTACGTAAAACATGAATCCTTCTCTTCCTTGATGTCGGTGTAGTGTCAGTAGTTCAGGAGATGGCATATGGACAGAAATTTACACTTTGGGTGATAATTTCGTTTGAAGGTCATGTATGGTTCATGGCGTTACACCTTGTGTGTTTGTGCGACGACCCAACAAGTAGACCTTTTGAGAAAAGCCAGCGCCACCTGTGACGCCCGAGGTATCATGGGAAGTTGGAGCGCCAGTTTCCTGTTTGCTGCTGCCGGCGCATGCGCAGACGCTATGCAGATTGCAGACGCTCTGGTTACATCTCTCTGTGAAAGTGATCGTCCGATAGCGTTACGCCGGTTGTAACGGACGCGGAAGAGGTAGCCAGTGTTCTCAAGAGCAAGCCATGCGCTCATTGTATGCCTTAAACACTCAAAGGAAACCAACAGTACGCGACATTCATTGCTCACAAAGTAAAAGCATCGCTAAACATTCCACGTGGCCTGTCAGGAAAAAGCAGACGACAGAGCAGTGTCTCTCAAACATTCGAAGACGCCTTGCGCTGCTCACTTGGGGGAGCGGGCACTTTTCTCGAAATGTCTATTGTGAGGCGAGTTGGAGTCGTCTACAAAGTAGCTTCAAGGAAGGGGAAAGTAGCATATGGTCTGAATCGACAATTAACATGCAATGTATGTTGTACGCAGTTGTACGCGCACATGCCAAACCACACCCTCATACCCTCACCCCCTTTGGACTACTATTGCCCACTCGTACTGGAGAGCCAGAGTATTGCGCATTAGAGTCCGAATATAGGGAGCATCACCGTCATGTGTTGTCGCGGGTGTCTCAGGAGGACCAGTTTCTCAGGACGACCTCCGTCTTATCAACGAGAGGTTCCTCCTAACCGGATTCTTCCGGATCAAATATTTAACAGCCGATTTCGAGGAGGCATTTTTACAAATACTCATGGAACCTTTGGACAGTGATTGCCTTCGTTCCCTTTCGTATGAGACTTCTCGCAGAAGCATGGACGACCTCCCTCCATTACAAACATGGCGCATGACGCGAGTGCCTTTCGATGCCACATCCAGCCCATTCTTGTTGGCGGCTACGATTCGACATCATCTTTACACTCAGTTACCGCACTATCCTGATACGGCGTGTCTTCTGCCTGATCAGTTCCATGTTGACGACCTCATAACAGGTGCCAACAACATGGAAGATGCGGTGTCCCTTTACCAGGAAACACTGCTGATTTTCAACGCCGCTAGCATTCGAGTCAGCAAATGGACGTCTAATGCGCACGAGATGCGAGAGAGATTCTTTCATGACGGCGTTGCTAGCACTGAAAGCACGCCGCTTCCCACGAAGAGTGTACTCGGACTGAGCTGGTCGAGACAGAATGACACAAGTACTTGCTCTCTCACTTCGCTCCTGGACTTCCTCATGTGCCCAGAAAGCACCAAGCGTGGCGTCCTCCAGCTTGTATCCATTTGGCATGCTATCACCCTTCGTAGTAACTGGCAATATTTTGTTCCAACAGTTATGGTTAGCCGGCCTAGGATGGGACGAGCCGCTCTCCTCAGAGCACACCTTTAAGTGGCAATCTTGGTGCGATGGCATACCGGCTTTGGATGAAGTTCGCTTACCTCGACTCTTTTATGCACGCCCGTGCATCAATCCCGATCACCTGTCAATCCACGTCTTTTGTGACGCAAGTCTACACGCTTAGGGTTCCCTAGTCTACCTACGCTTCGACTCAGAGAGCATGCCACAGGTGAAGTTCGTAATCGCGAAGGCTCTAGTAGCTTGAAGAGACATAGGCTCCCCAGGCTTGAGCTACTAGCTGCGCTCGTGGAATCACGGCTCCTCGGTTCAGGGAGGGGAGGGTATGAGGGTCAAACCCTCATACCCTGCACATATCTCTCGTCAAGATGCCGCATTAGTTCATCGAATGCGCCTCGATGTGGCCTTCATAGCACAGAGGCGCTACCGCTTGGGAAAAGTTGCCTCTCCCCAATGCACCCACTGCGGTGCTTTTAAAGATCTGGAGCACATTCGTCTCCATTGCACACACTACCAACCTTCCCGAACCGTACTCTCCGGATCCCTCAACGAGCTAGACTCCCGCCCCCTTTCTCCCACAAAATTGCTTGGTCCCTGGCCACCCTCAGCACACCAACGGTCTGCCCTCAAGGCTTCACCTTTCTGGACAACACAGGACTTCGATCCTTATTGTGAAGGGGCTCATTATTTCATTCCCCGCATCACCACCAGCAATGGGGTAGAGTATCGCCCCCGGCGGTGAAACTCCCCAGTCATCATCCCGTAGTAAACTTGGGGGTCGTGGTGGTGAAATGCGCGTGAGAGACCCCCGTCTTCTTCTTTGTCTTTCTTAGCTCAGGAGATGGTGGGTGAAGTCAAACAGTCGCTCAGGCCTATCATGGGTGCACTGAAAACGCATTGCGTTCTGGTGTATGAGGATGTTATGAGCGCACTCTCCGTCCCAGGGTTGGCAGGTCAAAATCCTGGAAAGTCGCGAACGCGCACTGAGAAAGTAGCCGAAAGTAGACAAGTTTCCGTGTATGTAACCGATTGTGGAGGTATTATCTGCGTTCCTTAAGGTAATAGCACCACGAATGCGGAACTGTCATTTGCACTACAACACATGTGATACATATTGACCAATAGACATCTCCATGTTTGTAAACAAATGACATCATAGTGTTCGAAAGCGTCACCAATTCGATAGAGTTGAACTACGCTCGACGCTAGGCGTGAACAAGGTCGCGCCCGAAAGCCACGGTCTTGAGGGGATTACGATGGTCCCTGAAAAGGACGCGAACTGCAGCCTCACTTTTCTTTCAATAGGAGGCAGCGAACAAGTGCCCATTCGTGGAACCCAGCCGTCCCCTTCTGATTTGTTTCGGTTTCAGTCTGCCTACCAACGTCACGATGACGTTTCTCAGATAGAGGCCTATTGGTTGGGTACAGTTCTTTAGGCACACGATACGTTCAGAAAAAAAAAGGAAAGACCAGGGTCCACATGATTTAAGTTCCACGCGAAACTTCACCCGAGAACGAAACATAGCCAGCCTAGTGGCCACAGCCTAAAGGTTAGGACCTAACCAATGAGAAACCTTTTTTGACCTTAACCTGGTCAACCTTGATAATTCGTACAACGACGAGACGCACCTTTACGTGGAGACAGAACTATTATGATGAGCTACACTACACGGCACAATTGACCATGCACAGAAAGCAAAACTACGGCACAGAAACAATAGATTTCGTTAGGACGTCATACCGATTCTCCGTCATCAACGGATTGAGGAACGAATGCAATGCATCTACTTCGGCATTCGATGTGTCGTCACGATGAAAACTTTGGCCCGGCTTCACCAATGCCGATTAACATTTGAACCGGCATCAACGGTCTCTTAATTTGAATTTAACAGTTAACTCTGCTTCACTAAAGGCGGTCACTGCCACTGAAACATTCATCACATCACCAACTAAGGTTTATAAGAAAGAATTGAGTGTTAACCTCAAATTTTAGTAACCCTTGATCTCGGTTCAACATTAACCAGTGTTGGTGAAGCCCGGCCTATAGGCCTTCCCGAAACCTGGCCTATAGGCGGGGCTTCACCAACACTTTTTGTGTACCTTTGTGTACCACCAACCATTTTGTGTATCTAAAACGAGATATATCTCGTTTTAGGTACACAAAATTTCCAAATGTAGCGCCAAGAAGTATCCACAGAGTAGCCAGGAAATAGCTAAGTCGCCATCGCCCAAATATTGGCGCCACGACAGCCAGAAAGTAAGCAATTTGGCGCAAAGCAGCCAAATCTGGCAACCCTATTTTCCGATGAATGAAGGCAATTCCTATAATGAAGGCACTCACGAATAAGAATTATCTTGCGGCACCCGCTGATCAGGTCTGTGGCGGGATTTCAGGATTCCGTGTTATCGCTGTTGCGGGAGCTGTGAACATTTTAAAGTATCCATACCATGCACCACTTTGTCCTCACTGGGGCACGCGCTGGTATAGTGAGGGGTGAAGATCTTTAGGGGTCTTATATTCGACTTGCTGCGATCACAACGGTGCATTAACAAATCAGTTATGTGTCACTTTTATGGGACTGTTACAACCAGAGAAGTAGCATTATGATGACTTCGTGTTGCTGCTATATTGCGGTGCCAGTGAACGTTGTAAAGTGTGCTACCTACGGTTTACCACTTCGTACAAGTTTGTGGGGGTGGGGGTATATTCTTCAGAACGAAGAAAAAAGAAGGAAAGGTCAGCCAAACGGTATGTTGGCTTGCTATTCCGAAAAAAATAAATTAAATTAAAATTGAATAAAATAAATAATAAGAAATGAAAAGAATCGGGAAGTAAAGGATGAACTAACCAAAGGTGAAAGAAGGATTAGATAAATACATAGATGATAAAAAGAAAGATGAAGGTAATGAGGATGAGAGGCAGGAGTCGGGCACTGACGAATACAACTGGGATACACAGTGGTACAGTGCGTATTGTAGCAGCGGTGGCTCCAAAAATTTTGAAAACACTGCATCGAACCGCTTTAAAACGGACCACTGCCGTCGTATCGATGGCGCAAAGGCCAGAATGATTAGAAATAGTGTTTTAAAATGCACTGTGTTTATAACAGCGGCAGCCGCAAAATCTCGGAAACGCAGCACCGGATCCCTTCCAGATGTACCAATACCGCCGTATAGTTAGTATCGAAGCCACAATTATGACAAATAATGCTTCAAAATTCACTGAAATTGTCTACGCGCTAGGAACGTGATTTCTTTTCGAATGCAAATGAAAAAGGAACGGGTAAATGTACTGCATCAACGAGTATACAAGGGTCGCAGGTGTGGCAAAGCAAGATTCCGGAAAATGAAGCCCGATGGACTTCCATAGCCTGTACCACGCACAGTGAATACAGAAGAGTTACGCTTTCATAGAAACTGAGTGAAATAGTTTATCATTGTCATTACGGAATACTGTTTTCACTTCCGCAGACTTGCAAATGCATGTACATAATCTACCACTTTTGATTACACAAAATTGTTCATTTTCTTTCTCGTAAGACATCGACAAAGAGCCGCCGTCCCGCGGTACCGCCAGTCCCGCTCCGACAGGTACACGCGCAGAGTAGGGCCGCGGTTTAACGTGCTCATCGCCAGCGCACAGCTTTTGAAGCATGATTCTTTTTACAGCTGAGGAAGGATCTAACATGGCGCCCTGTCCTGGCAACATATTATTGAAATACAAAGGGGCCTTTTCGAGAAACCGGCGCGCAAACTCAACGTCGCGTGTGTTTCGTGTTTCCTTTCCCCTGTCTCTGGGTTCCCTTCGTATTATCATGTACCAGCTCGCCTGCGCCCTTGCACTTCTTCCGCGCAAACTCCTTGTTTTTTCGAAATATGCCTAAACGTTTACCTGTTTCAGCAGATATCTGTAAGAGGTACATGCATGATAGATACATCAGAAGAAAGAGTATTAAAATCTGAGTAAACCGTTGCCAAATATAGCAAAGAGGAACATTTACATCCAGAGAAATCAGGCGTCGGAATTGGAACAAAACTGTGCGAGAGAGAATATCCGTCATTTTTTATATCACAGAGCGTTGGACCTGCGCGCCAAAATTTGCTCTTGGCCTGCTGGCCTGGATGCATACTAAAGCACCAAGAAAATTTGCAAGAATGTCTTTTAAAACTCAGGACATATGCGCTTGCAAAAACTGCGATAGCTAAACACTCGAATTCAAAGCCGGATTTTCTCGATTACTTTTTTTTTTTTGCACAAAAACTGTTCGGTAGAAATTATTCGTTTCATCGCTGTTTATCATCATATATGATGAGCTACTAAATGTTAAAAAAGATAATGAAAATCCAGGAGGTCGATGGGATCTGCCTGCCTGATCTGACGTATTGAGCGGTCTCGTTCTCATACCCATATTGCTTTATCTAGGAAGCTCTTTGCTTCAGATTTCAAATTAGTCGGCTGAGCACACATTATCATCAAATCAAGCTGTACATAGTTTCTTATATCACAACATTCAAATCCGTCGCATCCGTTGCAGGTACCGTTGAATTATGTGAAGGATCACGACCCAGAAATCGACTTCCAAACACTCCAAAGTTCCAGTTCAAGCCTGACATTCGTAGTGCAGTCAAAGCACCTCGCTGGCGTCATGCTCAAACTGAAGTGCGTCAGCGTCATCTCCGAGGTACTGCCCATATCTAGTGACGAGCTTATTGTCGGTGACACGGTGCCTCCTGTCCCATACCCAGGTAAGTTACAAAAACAAAAGCAATAATGTATACTGAACTTTCATTGTGCTTACATCATTAACATAAAGTTGGCAATGAGCGAACCGCGATATCATTGCCTCTGTTACAGAGACATCACGTGACAGTCCTACAATTGAGGGCGGCAGACCGAAGTACAGGATAGGAGATCTGGTAGACCTTACCTGCAAATCTGCAAAGTATGACTTTGCGCAAGAACTCATGTGGTTTATCAACGACAAAGAGGTACGTCTTACAGCTTACGAGCGCCTCAGTAAAAAAAAGTAAAGAAAAAAACGCATCAAAAGTAAAAGAAATCGCTTCATGTGTGAAGTTGCTTTCGGCCACAGTTGCCATCCACATAGGTGGCTTCAGTCACTTATCTGATTATTGATGCATTGATTAATACACCATGTACAATGCTATTTTAAGTAATAGCTTTAGGGTATGATCTTGAGAGTTGTAGTGATGATAAATGTGAATGTTGTAGTGAAATGAGCGGAAGAGTTTTGGTACCATCTTTCCACATGTATAATAGGACAACGACGAAACGACATTGGCAATCCGACGGGCACTCTGCACCCGGCAGTTGTCAGTTCACTAAAAACGAGTCAGTGCATTTTTTCTTTGATGAAAATGTCGTTATGGGCACAAAGAAGTTTCAAAACGACATACTGTGCTGGCTTACGTCAGGTAATCAATAGCTATCCTATCGAAGCCAAATAAGCCAACAGGGGCAGCGCACTTAATTATTCAATGAAAAACGCTAATGTCTTATGTCCCTGAATCTCTATTGCCACTACCAGGTTGGTTGTCATTGCATGAGTACAATTTATCTCGTTACAAACCCAGGTGAAACAGGAATACCTCGTTCGCAAACCAAGGATCCCCGGGCAACGTGCCGAGCTGGGACTGCGCTTCCGAGCTCGACACGAAGACTTCGAAGACGAGCGCATGCACCTGCGCTGCACTACGACGCTGTCAAACGTCATCAGTGTTAAGAATGTGGAAACAGCAATTGCGAACGATCACCACAGTTCTGGCCTTCGAGCGACAGCAGGAGGTATATCACATTACCTTGCTGACGAGAAGACATTTGAATTCTTTGTACCTTTATAATCAAGTATATTAGGTACACCGCGCATTGCAAAAACCTGATACACATTAGCCTATCACACGCGGACGCAATGGCTCTTGCTGTATTGTGCGTTTTCGTTCGCGCTCTTGCAATAGGCGTTCGTGCACCGCTTCGGGGTCTGTTATTTTGCAAGCGTACATCGTATGGTACCTCTTACACCATGCTGGCATGCCTCTAGGGAACATGGCGTTGTAATGCTTAAAAGTACACGAAAACACCCACCACAAGTGCATTTCTAAATAGCTTAAATCCTTTGTTCACTCAGCGCCGGTGTTAGAACTCTAACTTTCCATTATGTTATGAAGTTACGAACCGACCGAATTTTCACCGACATCTTTCTTGTCTCGGCACCACCCTGCCACCATATCTTCACCTCACTGCGGGAAGCTGCATCAGCTCCCACAGTGTCCATTGTTAGGAAGAAGGCACAACACTGTGCCTCCGACCAATCAGAATGCGTTATTTGCGCCCTCAGTCATCGAATCATGAGCCATCCCGTTCGGCTCTCTGGTCGGCCGCTCCCCGTTGCCATCGGCTTCTACTGGCTTTCAAGACCGCGTCCTAGCTATTCCGTGGATCTAAAACGACTGAAAGAACAATAGAGTGTTTTCGCCGACACTTATGTTATCGCGTTGGGTGAAAATCTTGGAACATAGACACACGCTGCGCGTAAAGCGCCAACTGTTTCGCGTTTGCTAACACATTCTAATCAAGTTGAAACTTGCGCGCGCGCACAGTCTGTACCAAATACCGAACAAGCGTTACATGAGCATGTAATTTCGTTGCGTGCTTACTATACCTTGGGCACTCTGAGTGAATCAAAGTGCGCATGTTTTACGCTAGTCTTTGTTACCACTGTGTTCGAAATCAGACGGCGTTCGAACGCGCTCTTCAGGCTTCAACTGAGGACGACATTCCAGTCCATAATCTGATAAACTGCTCGTAGGCGGATATTTGTGTCGAGAAATAGTACGACACGCACAGAGGCATACCAGAACACGAGTAAGCCCGCATACATTTTCGAACAAAGCACCACCAAGCCAGTGGTTTATCCAGAATCCCAAGCACGGAGGGGTGTTGGGAAAAATTGGGGGGGGGGGGGTCATTATTATAGTTACGTCATTACAGCTTAACATATCAATGCCGACGTCTGTCTGAAGCTGAAATCGCTAGGGCGCCCCCTGTAGGGGGTCCACAGGCAAGAAAAGTTAGGGGGTGTCACTGAACATTTGGGGGTGTTAGGGGGGCGCAGGGGGGGGGGTATGGAGAAATCACTGCGCCGAGCTGTCAGCCGCCCGCTGCAAACCGTTTAATGAAACCCGCGTCATTACACAGCACGCTGACGCAGGTACACCGGCGACGAAGTCCCGTTTTGAAACTCTTTCATTGCAAGTGATACGTTTTCTTTTTTTGCAGCAGCGACTGCAGGAAGCTTTGAGTGACTGGTTGCAATGACAGCTGTATGTGTCTCACTGCGGAATCGCATCCCTTTAAAGAGATATTGCGACATATAAAGCGAGATAGTGTCGGTCACTAGCAACTGCTAGAGAGATGCGCTGAAACGTCGCATCGGAACATTTATCATTAATATTACCAATGACAATTAAGTAGACCGTTTTTAGAGAAATGCAGCAACATGATACTGCGTGCTTATGCAGGGTCCGGGAAAGGACTATACGTTGGATGCGCACTGATACACATCATGGCCCTGGATACGAATTCGTTATGTTACTTCGTACATGTAATACTTGCGCAACGATGTAGAAAGGTACAAAATACAGCGAACCGGCGAAGAAATGCTGAGGGAAGAGACTCAGGACGAGTGCCCAAACTATTTAAGTACCATGCCAATGATGAGGACGGTGCCCACAAGAAGAACAGCCTCTGTTCGAAATGTCGGCGATTCTCGTCTCTTCCATCAAGTTACATGATCATGCAGGCAATCAGCCAATGAGTGCAGGAAGCTACGCAGTAAAATCCATTATGTTATTATATTCATTAATGTACGCAAAGACACCACTCTCTGCGCCAGTGGGTATTAGTTTCGTATGTATACTGAGGAAACATTACGCTACGCGAAGCAGCCAGCTCTCCCACAGAATCTGTCCTGAAGGGTCCCTTAAAAAACATGAAATAATTAGGAGTAGATTTACACGTAAGGTGAGTCAGCCTATTTGTGCGGCGACATGCTGCACGTGCGCAGGGTGACTGCGGACAAAAAGAAAACTTGAAATGATTTCTCCCTCTTCTCAATTTCGCTCACTCTGTAGCCTTGGTTTCCGTTACTTAGAGCTCCTTTTTCCTTGTTATGAGTCTCAGTGTTACTTAGCGATCTTTTTCGGTGTTCTTCCCACGATGAATGCTGATGTACTTTTTTCGTTCTTTGCAGCTAATACCAGTGGATCCATGAACCTCAATTCGAGGAGACTCCTGACCGAATATATCGTTCTCTTGGTTCTCCTCATCATTGCTCTATGAGCCTCTATTTCCACATAGAATGGACGTTCGCCCCTGTTGAGAATGAAATTAATTTATACGCTCCATACAAGACGTGCTGGAACATGACTTGAGAAGTTGTTAGCTCCCACGACGAGTTGATAACCCCGTCAATCCCAGGAACGTGTTCACTATTGGACAGTTATGTATCCTAGACTCACTTTTGAACAGAAAATGATGTGTGCTTTCGTATTATGTTGTTTTGATGGAAACTGGTGTGAACCGGGAATATTAGGGAAGAGTACGATGGCATTTGTGGTACTTTTTGTGTACCAATCTAAACAAAAAAGTCTGTAGTGCCGGAATCGGCCAACATACTATCAGGTACAAGCACTCTTAGCTACCCGGAGTGTTTGTTTATGTTTGCGTTCCAGTTTTACAGTTTTCGCCCTGGCTGCAGTTCCAGACCTTGCACTTGGCATGCCTGCGCTTCGAACAACCCTGAGTGCGTAAAGACATCTATGGAGTTTATGATTCTGCGTCCGTGCTGGTACACTGTCATTCGCGTTACATTTGATTTACAGAAAACTGGACCAATCGTCAGCTTTATTTCGATTTCCATCGCTATTTGTCCAGTGTAAGATCACCGGTGTACAAATCACTCATGCATACGAGGCGAGTGATCACGTCTTTTCCCCATTGTCATGAATTATTTATGAAATTGCATTTACACATTCGTGGGGTGTTGTTTAGACAGGTCGTCTGGTCATGCTTCATTTTTTGTGTGTTTAGATTGAATATTTCATTGAAATTTCTCTCCGAATGTGTATGATGGTGTGCGTATATTATGAGTAATTCTTGCTTGTCTGGCAAAACGACGCGAGTATACTACACATAGAAATCTTAAGGAGTATGCTAGAAGGAAACCTCCGAAACTGGGACGAGGGGAGCGCCATATTGAATCAGCTACTGTTGCCGCGGCGCATGCAAACAAAGGAAGCCAGTAAGCATACAGCAAACATAACGCCAAAAATGTTTTTGGAACAGTAACACACCGCCAGAACCCATGAAACCGTAAGATATATGAAAACGCATACACACACACACACACACACACACGAAGAAACAGACACGACACGGACGCCACATGGGGTCGCCGTCTCCGCCGCTGCCGCTGCCTCAACCAGCCTTTACTACAAGCCTGGATAGGGGCGGACACTGACAAAATATGTAGCCGACGGAAGGAAAGGAGCAACCGAGCAAGTGTTGCAACAGTTTTTGGAACTGTGCCTGCTTTCACGGGCTGGAAATACACGACGTTTCCTCGGCTGATTCAATATGGCTGCCTCCGAGAGCATACATTGAGTAAGGGAAGAGCCCCGTTCAAGTGCTTTGCTCTCCTCCGATTCTCCTCCCCAGCTTTCCTTCTAGCCTCTCTCCGTAAGATTTCTATGATACTACAGCAATAGCTAACAGTCATGTCCGCACGCGACTGTGCAAAAATACAGCCCATACCTGGGTATTGAACGAAAGGCTATCTGTATGAGCTTTGACCGGTGTCGTAGTATACTAGATTATCTTTCTTCGGAAACTGTAGACAAATAACTGGAAACTTTGAAGACATTGCTCATTGAACTTCACAGAGTCACTGGGGAGCCGAACGGGGACACCAAAAGCTTGTGGTCGTGTTGTGTGATGCGACGCAAGGTGCGGTGCTCCTCCAGGAATATATGGAGCCGACATCAGAACTGGCCTTCAAGGCGTCCTTTAGGATTTGTTCACTTTCTTGCAATAATGCGATTAACTTCGACCGGGAGTAAATGCACAGTCACAGGTGTAAAAGCATGAAAGAGGGGGCGATCTAGTCAGCAATTTCTGCTATCTATGTGCGTTTTTATTTTCGGCATGGGTGACCGTGCCGGACTTTATGTTAAAAAAAATCGGCGAAGCAATATGGGTGTATAACTGCTAAATGCTTTGCGTTGTACATATGAATGGAAGATGGTACTTACTTCACCACTTGAAGTAAAATGTTTCAAGTGTACAGTGTGATGCAGATGTTGTAAAGATTACTGCACTAGGAAATTTCAATAAAGCCTCACACATGTTCAGTTGCCTCACCACAGCACGTCATCCCTTGCTAGCCTGCGACCTCAAGTCTTGTGTCATCTCATTCCTCAGTGCCACAACCTAACACCTCACCTTCATGCACATTACTCTAATCTATTTTTTTATTTCTTTTTGCAGTTCTATCATTTACTTTTGATTATTCACTTGCGGAATAGCAAGCCGACACACCGTTTGGCTTACCTTTCCCCTTTTCCCTCTTCTTGTTCTTCTAATAAATATTGTAAGCAGGACAGTAGAGGCAGGATAGGAGGGCAAGAGACCGTTTACTGAGCGACGCTCAATATTCGAAAGCGGCGGGTGCTAACCCAACGATAGCGAAGCGGCTGCCCGTTGCTCGTCTTCTTCACATCTCCCCCGGGGCAAAGAGGGAGCCATCCTGGCGATCGCTCCGGTGTTTGGGGACGGGAGGACACACGGTTTTAGCCGGGAGACGTGGATGACGTCGGAGCCGCGGTGTCGGGCGTCGGGCGGGGAGTGCACAGGCTCAACGGCGTAATTGACATCAGAAACCCGCTGCACGATTCTGTAAGGGCCGGTGTAGCGGCATGAAAATTTGGGGGAGAATCCGGGCTTCCGTCGAGGTACCCAAAGCCAGACCAGATCGCCAACTTTGTGAGACACAACACGGTGCGTCTCATCGTAGCGCTGTTTCGCTGCAGCTTGGGAGTCGTAGGTACGGCAGCGGGCGATTTGACGGCATTCCTCGGAGCATGAGGTCGCCTCTTCAAGTGTCGGGTTGTTGGCGCTACAAGGGGGATACGGAAACATGGTGTCGATGGTACAAACGGGGTTTCGGCCGTAAAGGAGGTAAAATGGGCTGTAGCGTGTCGTGGACTGGACCGCCGTATTGTAAGCGAACGTGATGTAAGGGAGAATGGCATCCCAATTGTCATGTTGCGCCGACACATAAAAGGCGATCATGTCGGCGAGAGTGCGGTTGAAACGTTCTGTGAGACCGTTCGTCTGAGGATGGTAAGCGGTGGTAGGCTTGTGGACGACCGCGCAGGCACGGAAGATGTCGCGCAGTAAAGTGGCGAGGAAGGAGCGACCACGGTCGCTGATGAGGACGCGAGGGGCGCCGTGGCGAAGTAGAATGTGAGATATGAAAAAGGCAGCTATTTCCTGAGATGTACCAGAAGCGAGGGCTGCAGTCTCGACATACCGTGTGCTGTGGTCGATTGCAACGATTACCCAACGCTTTCCAGTAGACGATGTGGGAAGAGGACCAAACAAGTCGAGACCGATGCGATCAAAAGGTAGTTGCGGCGGCTCAAGAGGATGAAGGAGGCCAGGGCTAGGAGAGGGCGCAGGCTTCTGCTGTTGGCAAGCCAAGCAGGAGTTCACGTAGCTCAGTACAGTGGAATACATGCGGGGCCAGAAATACCGCTGACGGACGCGCTGGTATGTTTTGTAAACGGTAAACGGTAAATGCTGGTATGTAAGCGGCTAGCCAGTCCTCTATGTCACAAGAGTCAGCCCCAGAAAAGAATGGAGGATCGCGTTGGCGGAGCGCAGGGGCGGGCCGAGGAGAGGAGGATGGCTGGGCATCCCCAGCAGGAGGAGAAGATCTCTCAGCATGATTTTGTAGCATGGCGACTGCTCGCAAAACTCGTCCGGAGCGAAGTTCCAGGTCAGTCAGTAGGCGAGGGAAGCAACGATAAAATCGTCTCGAGGATGGGAGCGGCCGCACCTCCACCAAGTGTAAGCAGGACAGTAGAGGCAGGATAGGAGGGCAAGAGACCGTTTACTGAGCGACGCTCAATATTCGAAAGCGGCGGGTGCTAACCCAACGATAGCGAAGCGGCTGCCCGTTGCTCGTCTTCTTCACAATATTACTGCAATATATACCCCCCCCCCTCCCAAGCTGTATTTGCAAAAGTGACACCTCTGCGTCCATGGAGCATCCAGATAATGTTCCACGCGCTGGTACAGGCGTCGCCACCTTTAACCGTAGCGCGGGAACGCGTGGCCTGCTTGCATGCCAGCGCCGCCGTGAGTCAACGCTGGGGCGAGCTGGTGTGGTGACTCTGGGGCCGTGGTACATCAGCGCCCCCTCTCGACGGGGACTCGGCAAGCACGCACGGATCACCTACTCAGTTACCAATTCTGCAGACACATCAGCGCTAAGAAAATCAGTATACCAGTAAAAATATCAGCGTGCCTTTTGCGTATTTGCATCCACACAAACACATTAAGAAATCTTTCCTCAGCACCATGAAACAAACTAATTTTTCTGTGATAACACATATCATAGTGAACAAAACGCTCAGAGCGAACATGGGTAAGCTGGGCCTACAGTGTTTGCATACGCCTCAAAATTATTTCGTAATATTATGCCCCTCAAGCTCGCCCTTCCGCAAACTTGCATTTAGATAAAGCGTCGTAGATAACGCACACGCGCGGTTGGTGTGCCTGTTGGGCGAGAGCGTTAGGTGACACTGCAGAGTAGGTGATCAAGGTGCCGGTACCCAAGGTGCCATCCTACTATGCCGATTTCCCCCAAGCTCATCCCGGCGAGAGGAAACGCTCGTGTACGATGACTCTAGTGTCAACACCCCAGCATCGACGCAAGGCGGCGCTCGCACACAAGCAGGCCACGCGCTCCTGTGCTACGGTTTAGTGTGGCGACGCCTACCTCTGTTGCATGAAGGTACCGCGCGCCCAGATCATGAGGTCGACACTACTGATCATGTCCCAGTCGGTCTACGTGGTTCACTCGCTTCTTTCCTTTCCCTTCTGACAAATTATACTGGTCGGTCTGGAGTAAGCATCCAAATCGGCTACTGAGCTACGACGTCTGGTACGGAGGGACCAAGTATAAACACACCAGCGAGAAACCACCACACTCCGGCCAAAAACCTACGGAAGTCGTCGCCCACATTCGGCAAGCTCAGCGATGAATGTCCCAACTCTCCCTCTTGCTCGGCCTCCCAAGATCCTGAAGCGACGACAGCGATTCGTTGGAGTTCCAGAGCCTGAATCCGCGCTTTCTCGACTGTGCGAAGAAGAGCGCGCTGTCGAGGAGGTAGAGGGCCTCAAACGACCAGTGGCACGCGTCTTCTCCGCCGGGAAAAAAAATTAAAGAAATAAAAAAAATAGAGGAAGAAACAAAGTAACTCGTTTCTTACAGTCGTAAAAACGAAGCGTTAGTTCTGGTACTTGATATATTCACAGTTCGCGCGTCTGCTTGTGCAAAGCAATAAATGCGTTCTGCACGTTTTCCCCGCAATGTGTGGACCACGTCATCTGTATCCGCACGGCGAACAAAATTGATCCGAAGAACTGCCGCAGAGTCATCGGTCATGATTAAATTCGTCTCACGACGTAATGCCCCAAGTTAATAGGGAGTTTTAGAACATCAGAAGCACCTACGGAAACAATAGGATATAATAAGCTGTCGCATCAAAGTTCGGCATGTGATGTCAGCCACTTCAAAGGAATACGGTTATCGTGCTTCTACTAAGACCCTGCAATCTACTAGAACACGCTACTATCGTTACGTTGGCCATGTGACCGCTCCATTGCGTAGGGTATCTGTGGATCGCGAAAGTTCCTTATTCAGCTATCACCCCCGCAGGTTCATCAAAGACTCAAGCTTGAAAATGACGTATTGCACAGCTATGCGTTGCTATCAAACGTGAGCACGTGGCATTGCCCGTCTGTGGACGTGTTATCGTTTTGATACCGTCTTGCGCAATGTACAGAATGGGGATGGCTAGCAGGTGTCGTATCAATCGGTACTGATCATTTCGCAGAGCTGCATAGTGTTGTTCGGGACCTCGTTGTTGGGTGACATCGCTGGATATGTTCCTTCGCATCTTCCATGACCACATCGCACCAGTGCATGAGCACGAATTGCATTGCAGCTTCCTGGTGAACCTCCAGGAGAGGGAATTAGAAATCGTCCTCTGGCCAGTCAGAGCGGTGGCTGTGTGCGCCGTTTGTTTCCAATCCTGCTTCTTTTAGCACCTGCTAAAGTACCGTACGCCCAAGGCACAGAAGGCAGCGTTTGAGTTTTCCTCGAGGTTTCGGTGCTGCTTATGAAGATGCGCGATAAGGTTCGCTTGAACAATGCCGAGCAGGGAATCCTTTAAAATAAGAAAGTGGATGATTTTTTTTATGTTCATGCGACCGTCAGATGAAATCTATTCGTACTATCAGAACATCGATGCAGTGTGCTGACGTATCGCAAGAAGTAAGCCCGCTAGGGGAACAATTCCTTGGACAGCGAGGTTATAACGCTTTGCTTTATATGTTCTTGTTTAATTAGGCGAATGAAGTCTGTAGCTAACGTAATATCGTGAACCAGCTAACGTTTGACAACGGATAGCTCAGATGCTTAAGAATCATGTTAGTCTCTCCTCCTATGAACCGTGGTTCCACTAATAAAGCTGAGATCACTACCGTACTTTTCCTATAGGAATATGTGCAGTTACAACGTAAGAAACTCTGATCTGGAGAAGGACCCAGAAAGGGGTCGGTTTCGTATGTCGAATGCTCCTGTTCTTCTGAATGATTACGAAACAACACAACTGAAAAAAATACAAAAGTTGCAGCCCATGCATTGTAACAGTAACCCAAGCAGCAAAATGCACTGAAAGTCGAGTGCAATAGGGGTGGACGGGTAGGTGAAAGGCCTTGAACAGATTCGTGAAACTACAGAACACCGATAAGACACATACCGTCCACCCCTATTGCACTTGAGTTTCAGTACATTGTGCTGCTTGGGAATACGTTCGTTATCGTGAGGCAGTGATATGCGCGTGTATTAAGATAACTATAACTCTGACTCAGGAACACGCCTTACACTTGAACCACCATTCACTTCTTCTGTTATCCAAAATACCCTTCCATTCTGTGAAAATCGTTTTTCTAAATTGTGTTGCTTTTAGCGCAAAAAAAGAAAAACGTGTTCGCCAAGTTGCAACTTCTTTTCGAACACCTGATTCTGCTAAGCTACGCGCACTAAAATGCAGGAGTATATTTTACAAGCGCCACTCCCACACAGAATTGATTTTCTTGTACTGACCACAGCCTACGGCTTTGTCTTCTGCAAAGATTATATAAAAAGTTGCTAGTGTGTAATTCAAAAAAGAAAGAAGTAGCTCGCTACATGTGATATCGCATTTGGATGTTCAACGTATACGGTCGTTTGATTTTTCTTCGCAGGGAATGTCGAGATGAACATTCAGTCTTAGTAAGCTGACTGACGTGTTGCATCTGCCAGTTACTGCTGGCGCGCGGTGTGGGCTCACGTCTCCCAGTGTTTTCTCATGTGCTAATTTCAACATGAATCCCTGTCAAATTAGATACCGCCGTCTCTTACTCAGGAACACCCAGTGGTCTCCTTCACCGTTAGCGCATGTGAGGTACTTTTGAGGATGTTGAACACAGCACGTATTCGACAGTTCTTAACGTTGGAGAACTCATTTTGCAAGTGTATACCTTTCATAGCTTCATCTAAGTTTTAAGTTTTACTCGAACGTAACGTTCGAGTTATCATAAGGTGCTAACTTGGGAACGTAGTGTCACTCTGATACGTCATATGCAAACGAACGTGGAAGGAAAGCATAATATATAGCGTGTTACTGTTCACGATATAAACTTTATTTCGCTTTCCATTCTCACACCATATTTACTCGCTGCATGTGACACTTCCCTCTCCCTCTTACACACAAAGGTAGTGTAAAAGCATCCTTCGCTACTGCTCAAGATATTCAAGAACGTGCTGCTTAGCTCTACGACAGCCCGTCCAAGAATTGCGAAACTAATTTAGACGACGACAGCAGCGTCATAAGAAAAGGTGGCGCGGAGGCACTCAGTGCTCACATTGCGCAGAGGCACTCAGATTGTTCTCCCAGCTGGTCCCACAGCAAACGCCGCCGCGACAATGGGCTGCAACTTAAACAATCATCGTGGCTCGTTAAAGACTCACCGCACCGACTCAGCACGCAAGGAGCGGATCGGCGACAACCACGCCCTATTACGGCGACGATGTTTTTATGCGAAACTTTAACGTGGGACTCGTCACGTCTGAATGATTTCCTGATTAAGGGCCGTGAAAAGAATGGGAGAAACGAGTGTGAGAGAGAGAGAGAAAAAAAAAAAACGCACAATGTTACGTAATACGCAAAACGGGAAATAGGAGGCAAAGTCATTTGCATATTTCCCTAATACCGAGTGAGCGAGAAAGGATTTTTGGACTCGCGTTATTTCGCTGTACAATTACTCTTTTGTGTATTCCCTCCCACTCCGCGTGGAAGATACAAGGAAGAAGAAATGGCAGTGACATTTCGGCGACTGCGAGAGGGGAGGGGGGGGGGGCGCTTCGCTGTTATTCGTGCAACGGTGGCAGAAGAAAGTGCGACGGTTATTTATCTGACTCTGGAGACTCAGTTGTGCTGGTAGACCCAATATTCGGCGGAGGTTTTCATCCCGACTCCGGGACATTTGCTTCTCGGGTTCGTTGCAACGAGAGTTGAGAGCAGCCGTAAGCGATGGACGGGTGTTTCTCGGGAGGGTGGCGTGGCGGTATTTCACTTGACGCGTGCCGGGGAAGATTCTTTTGGGTGTCGGTGGAGGACATTGTTGAACGGATAGCAGATAAGGCGGTGCATTCGGAAACAATGGGAAAAAATCCGAGCGCTACGTGTTAGAGTTCGTGGGTCCAGTGGGGTAGACCCCATTGCTGGTGGTGATGCGGGGAGTGAAATAAGGAGCCCCTTCACAATAAGACGTACCTTTCCCGTATGAGGGGTTTACCCTTAGACGTAACTTCAAAAAGGCAAAATTAAATTGCGAGGGAAGTTTTGTAAAAGCTCTCGTAATTTCAAAAAGCCCTCTACACCACTGATGAAAGAAAATTATTTGCAGTTCTTCTTAACAAAGAGTGGGACCGTTCGATCGATCCACAGAAGCTGATTGACAATTTAGAAACTGCAACTATTGAGCTTGATTAGGAACACACCTTTCCTTTCATCCGGTGGCCGGCGCAGAAACTAATTGAGAGACACGGAGCTTGTATGTCCGCGAAGAACGACGCGACAAAAATAACTAGTGCGCAAGTCCCTCTAGAACTATACAATCAATTGCACTTCCTTACAACGTTTTGAAGAGTCGTTGAATTGACCAGGGTGTCTGACGATTCCTCAGCGCTGAAAGGGTGATTTGCGAGGGTGATTCAAGTCGAAAACGTAAACATGTGAAGAGATATAGAATGACTAGCAGGTAGCGTGGTGAAGCACAGCGGTGCGAGAGCACCCAGCAGATCTAGCCACCTTGTGTGATAGAACCGTTAAAGATGGCCGCTCGTATGGATGCGCGCTCAAAAGAAGAATAGTTTTATCATTAGCTTCCTGACCGCGGAAGATGTGAAACCGCTCGAGATCTACCGTCAGATGACAAGACGGTACGGATCGTCATGCATGTTTTGTGGATGATAGTGAGTGTTGTAGGGTGATAGTGCAATAGTGAGTGTTAGTATACCGTTGATAACGTAGCTCCCAGAGTACCGTGTCTATACCGCACACAATCAATTGATAAGATTCTGAATCATGCACGTTGTCATTGGTTCCGGTATCAACGGTCTACTTAACACTCTCTAATGGTGTAAGTGGTACGGCGGACGCTCTCCGTCCAGGCCAAACGCATCGACACTGCAACTTCTCTCCGTTGCGGTAACGGTACAGATCCAATACGGAGGCAGTTGTCGTACAACACGCTGTTCATACACATGCGTGCAACAGTGATGTGGTCGGCGAGCCGCCTTGAAGCGTATCTGCGGCATACGGAACCTTCTTGTTTCGCCAACGGGCTTTCAACGGAGGCAGCCATGTTGGAAAAGCCACGGCGACAGCAGAGCGGTGATGCACGTACGTGGTGCGCCTTCACTCATTGGTCAGCTGCATAGCCGGAGATAACCCGTACCGCATGGAGTTCCGTCGAGCTCAGCTGTTGCGGTGCGTGTGCTTTTCTGTGCCCCGTGCATCGTTGCCATGACAACTGTGCCGCGCCGCAACCGTAACGCGTGAAAATGCAACAGTGTGAACCAGGCATTACTCCAGAGAGTGTTGCGGCTGCTAAGAATCTTATTGGCGCGAACTGCCGCATTGCCGTGGCAGAAATGGCTGACATGCTTCAGATAAGCGTCGGATGGGTCTACCACACCATCCGTGAGATGTTCAGGTATGGGAAGGTGTTCCAAGATGGGTACCTCGCCAGTAAAGATGTGTAAGTTATTCAGGATAGGTAATAATGTTGCAGTTGCGTGACTCAGAAAGTAACTAAATTACTTGAAAAGTTAACGAAACCAAAATCTGATTCAGTTAGTTACTCATCAAATGTATTACTGCCCCATGGCAAGATTTTTCTGGATGTAACTGAATTGCGTTGACTTACTTCAGGCAGTGTCGGTTTAATGTAGCAAGATATGTATTACATCTCCCACAAAATACTTTAAAATCATGTTGTTCATAGCGGAACTTCATAATTTACACAATGCAATAGATGACAAAATGCTTATGTGAACAACGAAACTTTTGTGCAGAGAACAACACCTTAACCGGAACAAGAAAGTGCTCTTAACATATACGTTAAATTTGTCGTCCTATGGCAACAGTCATTAAAGTTGTGGATTCATGCACCATCAAGTAAGTTTATGAAAACCGACGTTCAAAATCTACAGCCTTGATTGGGTGTGATAAGTGTCCACGCGGACAGATAAAAATTGATCGAATATGTTGCGTTAAAACTTGCGCGAGAGCAGTAGCTACGGGAAACATTAAAAACCTGATAGCAGCAGAAAAACCTGAGCCTTTGGGAGAGAAAACACAGCACGCAGATATTGAGAAAAGCGTTGTTTAAACACTGGAAGTAACTGCAAAATGCAAATGAATTGGTTACTAATTTTTTAAAGTATACAGGTATAGTAGTTACTCTGAAAGTAATTAATTACAGTAACTTAATTTCGTATAATTAACTCTACGTCACAACTCGGCATGCCAGCCGACAACCAAACTGCAAGAATGGCGAGTGGTCGAGGATTCGCTACCGCGTTACGAGACCGAAAGTGAGGGGCCTTTTGACTCGTATCGTGACTGGGGATGAGAGCTGGGTCCACCATTACCAGCCCGGGTCAAAGCAGCAGAGCAAAGAATGGTGGCACTCCACGCCGTCGACACCAAAGAAATTTCGAATACAATCGTTCTTTGTTCTGGGATCAGAGGGAATCTGATCTGGGAATAACGATTATGAATATGATTAAAGTCCCATAATAGAGCAGTATATACATGAATAAACGCGGCATACTCACCAGCGAGACCTATCCTTTCGATGACTGCCATGCTTCAACTGTTCATGTCCCCATGCAACATGAGGCTCGACAACAAGAAGTTTGTTTTGTGATCATCATTGGGGAGCTTCATCACTGGAGGCGACACTCTACCCCATTGCTGGTGGTAATGTGGTGAAATGCCTCACAGTCGCCTCACAATGAAGACCCAAGTCTCTGTGTGCTTGTCGACCCTTTGTATGTACCATCCTCAGAACAATTACTTTCCATCATTATGGTTGATCTCTTGCGTACCCAGGGGGTGCCGTAGTAGCTTGCCGTTGTTGACGGCACTCAAGTGGACATCGTCACGTCTATAGCCAAAAAACAAAAAGAAGAAATCAGAAAGAAAGAAAAAAAAAGCAAGAAAGCAAGCCGCCTGACGCCTGAAGCTCTCCAACCACACGACGACTTCTCTTAGAAAGCGTTTGACCATACGAAAAACTACGTTTCATACGCTTTTTCCGGAAGTATGTGTTCAACAGCGAAAGTCTACCCGTGTGGAATTACCTCGTAATGAAGCATTTAAAAAATATGTTATGTAACTTTTCCGTAAACATGTGAAACGCTGTAAACAATCAATTTCTTAAAAGTTAATCGCCTGTGTACCGCCACCAAGCAAGTGTGCAAAGAGCATTAATGAGCATGTTGGCATACACAGACTCCCGAATAATATTATTATTTCACCATTTTGTGCGATCACATACCTACAGAGTAACGTATTTAATGTGAGAAAATAACTAGATCGCGTTCGCTACCTTCAACCTGTTCAACCCGTGTAAGCTAAGGTAACTCTATCTTGCCAGAAATAAGAAGATACGACGACAGAAAAATAGGCGATGTCAAGTTGCCGGTGATGAGTAGATCAAAGAGTGATATTAAACGGTAGGAGCAACTTATTTATTTACACATGGTAACAAGACTTTTGTGCAAGAGACTGCACTTCTTCAGGTTGACCTGAAGAAGTGCAGTCTCCTGCACGAAAATCTTGTTACCATGTGTAAATTAATGAGTTGCTCCTACCGTTTAATATCACTCTTTGCCAGAAATAATTAGAAATAATAATAGAAGGCAAAGTATGCGGTACGTTGGGAGTGCAAGGACTATGGCGATATCTCGTAGCGTAACGATATATTTTCGTAATCCTGTTCCAAAAGACACGACGTTTTGTTTATCTGCTCCGAACACTGATAGAGTTGCAAGACGCAGTTTGAAACGTACAATCAACACTCTCACACTGTAGTTTTGCAACTAATTCTATGGCGAAAACTAGGTTCGTACCAATATTATGCAGTATTTTAAACATACCTGTTGGTGTTTCGCAAATATGAGCTAAAGAGAGCTTTAAAATAAAAGCCACAGAATAACACAGATCCCTAAATATTCGATCGTTCTTAGCTTATGAGGGTTTGTGAAACTGAGGAAGATTCATGTGTCCCAGCCTCAGAACCTCAATTTCCATCACGATGAAGATTTCTGATCAGTCTCCCTGGTTCAGAAGTAAGTAAAATAACTAACAAGAAAAAATTCTGCTTGACTGTTGTCTCGCTGTTTTTTGTCAGTGTTCACGTCTTCCACATTATGAAAAGTGTAGTTGTAGCGGTAGCCGAGAAAGACTTCGCCGCTACTCATATTTGTAGCGGAAATACTTTTTCTGTTACCAAGTAACTAATTTAAAATATATCTGAGTCCCTACTTCGCTACTGGAAAAAGTAGCGGTAGCGGCGCTACTAGTAGCGCCTCTATATACAACACTGCCCTTGTATTATCGAACAAGACGCGTTCATCTCTCACTTGAAGCTCCTTCAGTCGTTCTTCTCCTGGCGCTCTACTAATTGATCATGAAAAATAAATCAAGAAATGGAGCTCTACTAATTTCAGCCACAACACGTTATTTGTTTTATATTTTGTCTTTTTTGTTTTTCTGTCATGAAATTAGATTGCAAAATTGTCTTTCCTGGTCAACTGACTTGACTTTCTGTAGATAAGTAACACAAGCACTAACCACAACGATAAATGATCGCTGAGATAATGGGCGGAGACCTTCATCAATACTTTTGGTAATGCGGTACCCTTGGCATGTTACGTAACTCTTTTATGTTGTTGCAACTCACCCATAAACACTGTTAGAATCAGTGAAACTGATGCTTGGGTACATCACTCTTTGGTGCACGGATATCGATTGCTTCATACACTGCATGGTAATTATTTATATGCTGAGAATCCTCCTGCACATTAAACGCATGTTTTCATTTAATGAACCATGTTTGCGCCAGCTTGCGCACATGTGGTAGTGCCACAGTATAGCGAGCAGTTATATGTTCTCCATAATGTAAAATACTGAGCACTGCACACAGAGGAGCGACACGAACACACGACACGACAGTTATATGTTCAGCTGTTAAAACCTTAATTTTTGGTCACCATCGTAGATTAGACTAATGAATGTCCCCTCTCACACTACACCACTGGCAACACTGTGCCTTAAGGCCGAGATAACACCAGCAACCGCGCGAGTAAAGAACAAGACAGCTTTAGGGCATGCACGGCAACCGTTAAGCGGCAGCGCCCAAGCATAGCGAGTCGACGTTCGCTGACGTCTCGAAAGAATTCATGAGCATGTAGAAGGCGCCTTTTGATCTCGTCTTCCGGCTATCGTCCGTATTACGCACAAAAAGAGTTGGTATACGCGCAGGAGGAATCCAGCAACAGCTGGAGGTCGGCGCCATTTATGGGATGGTCGTCATCACTGTTCAACCCCCTCCATCCCCCCTGCTTTATTCTTTGCTCCTTTCATGCATCGATCGCTAGTCACAACTGCGCGTTCATCGTAGCTCGAGAAATGTGTCGCTTCCCGTTTTCCTTTGATCTCTTCAAAAGACCACGATAGAACTCAAGCTGTTATCGCAACGCGATTTGGTTTTGGGAAGACAACGTGGCTGCGAGGAATACGATGCGATGTTATGACATCCATCAACCGCTGACTCGCAGGGGCCGCTGACAAATGTCGGAGCGGAGAACTGGACCTCATAGAGATGCGCCTGGCATGTTCGTCGACACCTTGATTGGAAGAGTTTGGAGTTTGGTAATGAATCCTATGGAGCTCTTTCACATGTCGAGAATGGCATTATGGGAGATATGCATTCTCCTTCCCGGACAAATGCTCACTTTGGAACTATGCAATGTGTCTGTGCCGGTCATTTCCTGAAACGTGGCTGTGGCGAGTTTTACGATGTTGGGGTCGCGGTCGGCTAAATTAAGCGCGAGTGAATTTTGAAAGAAAGAAAGAAAAGAAATCAAACTAAAGTAAAAAATATCCGTAATATATGCGAATATATTAGATCACAAATATAAGATAACTCACTAATAAGACATTCTGGAACTTCGGTGTCTTAGAATTCAAGAACCGATAGCCATAAACTGCGAATGCCGCAAGACAATGGCAGTAGGAGGTACTCATTAGGCAATGCAGTATATCACAGCACGCCGTACGTTACTGCGTATGCATGCAAAGGTACAAAATGGTTTTATACAAATATGAGTATATAAGACATTAATACATTTATATAATAAAGAAAAAAATGAACAGGAAAAAACTGCGGGAATTCGAAAGCTAAAATTTCATCCTAACACCGAGCAATGCCCAGTGCTACAGTTTCCAGCTCTTCAATATTACTCTGGAAACCGTCAATGAAGGAGCTAATCTCTTTCAACTTGGCTCCCTTTCTTCTTTTCCTTTATTTTTTTTTCTTTTTTTTTTTTCCGAATACGGGAACAAGAGATCAGAGATGGGATTCTTCGTCAGCTTGTAACAAGCAGACGGAGAATCTCATTCCTGCCACATTGCAGTTGCAATTCGCACTGTGACGATACCAATTCAAACAACTCAGTGAATTGAGGTGCTAACCACAGCAATCGAACCTGGTTCAAATCCTGGCGTCAGCAGCTCTTTTCCATGAGTTGTTTGAATCCGTTAATTTCTGGGCGTTTGATGCTTACGTGTCTGTGTCGTCGCTAATTGTGGTCTGCCTCGCCCAATTCTCGTTGTCTTTGACAATACAGTTTGTAGGGTATGGTGGGGCAAGATGAAACAGAAATCTGCGATTGAATATGAATTTTTTATTTTTCGTACTTAAAAAGAAAGAAAGAAAAGAACTAGCCATAGGCACATTCTTGGGGGTCTAAGGCTTCTGACCTGTACATTCAGAGCGGACGTAGCCGGTCTAAAATAAACACAGAAATCGAAATTCAAGAATGCAGATTGTCTGATCTTGTCCCAACCCTCGGGACCTTTCCTTTCAATAAATATATATTCCCCCCCGCCAACCCTCGGGGCAAGACGAGACATCGCATGGGGCAAGATGAGACACGCCGTGGTAATGAACTATACAAATTAGCTTTTTGCAATCCAAGCAGACAAAGTAAAGCCCGTGGGTCCCTACACAACCCTCTTGAGCCAACCACCCACATGTGCAAAAAAACCACACAGAACCCGATACTATTTTGCTACACCGTCCTTTGCAAATCAGGCACAGCCAGTGTGATGCGTCGCTGGTCGCTCGCTTTTGCGTGCGCTTCTGCTTTGCTGGAAATATCCTAGGAAACAGGAAAATTTGCTGGAAAATCATAGGCAATATACAAAACAGAAATATTTAAGGAACAAGCGTAAAGCCACCTAGTAGTTGACTTATCCATTTCTAAAGTACATTAAATTTTAATTACATTAAGCTTAAATTACATGAAATTATCGCGTCTTGCAACGAGCATATCATCGGATGCCGAATAACCAAGAGTGCCCATATTTTGCGTATATCTAGATGAATGAATAAAGAAAATAGGATGTTGACTTACATTGACAGAATAAGCGTGCGAAGCGCTGCTGCACAGATTACAAGAAAAGGGACAACAGAAAATCGCGCCTTTTTGGCGGGTCTTTGCATTCCAGACAGAAGTAGCAATTTTTTTTCGTCTTTGAGACAGGCGGAGTCGAGCAAAAAATGTCGCGTCTTGCCCCGTGTCTCATCTTGCCCCACCTTACCCTAATTGCTGTTACTTTCCACCGCGTATCTGCGATACAACGCGCTGCACAAAAGGCATGCCAAGAAGCTAACAATATGGGTGTATCACTTAATTTGGAAGATTAACAAGAGTGCAGGAAGTGATCGGCGTAAACCTACTAGTCCCCAGCTAGGCGAAAGATGCTTTCGAGACAACTGACATTAGAATACTTTTATAGATATTCATTTTTCTTTACTGCCACCTGCTAAGTATATCAGTTTCAGATAAATAAATAAATAACCAGGGTTGGTTACCGAAAATATCATTGTTTCCGGTGCCGTTTCCGGTAACTGAGAAACCCAGCTTTTCGTTTCAGTTTCTGGACGATTTTCGGTAGTGGTTTCTGTATCCGTTTCCTTTTAAGAATTTCGTTTCCGTTTCCGAGGTAATTTCGGTACTGGTTTCTGTTTCTTATCCGGAACTCGTACTGTCTGCTTTTGGCTTTTTCATGTCAGATATTCTAGTTACATAATGGATGGAAAAAGACAGCCACACGAAACACAAACACCAAAGATTTTGATGCAAAGTTCGTCACGAATCTTATACACCGCAAGTAGGTGCCTCTCTAGGTTGCGGAAATACATGCGTTTAAAAAGTCTCCGCTCGTGCGCAAAAATAACACCTCATCCAAAACTTTCGCGTCCATCTTGCTGCACAGCGGGCTCAACACGAAAGGAAGTCCCGAAAATAAACGAATGAATGAATGAATGATGACTGGAAGAATAGTGCGGATATATATAATTTTCATATTAACGCGAAACCACTAAGGGAAATGCCCTGCGGATTTGGTGTCCGTTAACGTTACCACTTTTGAATTTCGTTTCCGTTTCGGTTTCTGGTAGAGGAAACTAAAACAATTTTGTTTCAGTTTCCATTTTCGTTTCCTGTTGAATTTCGATAATTACCGTTTCTCGTTTCCATTTCCGGTAGCCAACCCTGCCGTAGCAAGTGCCGTTATATGGCAGAACTACTGGCAGCTACTCCCAGGGCTCGTGGTGCTAAATACAAACACTAATTTTCTGGTACCCTTGTCACTTTGAATTAATTATGTTAGGACATCAGTTTAACAAAGTCCGCAGCACACAGTGTTTTCGCTAACAGGGGCGTTTCAACAATTATACAGTTTTGTTGTTGTAAGTTGGATTCCTTGCTCTGAATACTTCAGACAGCATTTTATGTGGTGGCGCCCTCTGATGTGCTCCTCTCAGGTTCCGTCTTGGTTCCACATTCCGCAGATACCAGTACACATCTAAGCGCTACCGAAAAGAACATGGGACCTAAGCTTAACATTGAAGGAACGTCGCGAGTTCACTATTTTTCTTCTACCAGCACGCAACCTGAATATTTTTCGATGGGAGTACACGTCGTACTTTCCCATCCCAACCACTGTCCGAAATTCAATTGGCACACGGGAACGATCATCTCGTTCCCACTTCCGAAACTTTCACGAAGTCGAACGAGGAACATCTTGAACAACTTATTTCAGCACGATATCATTTTTTTTCAGAACTTTTATTCAAAGTCTCCACAGCGTAGAGCAAAGAAGATCGGCACGCGAAGTGCGGGCATTCGGGTGTCGGTCATGCAGCGGCATCCATTTCTTACAGCTATTTTCAAAGACATTCTACTACTAAAGTTAACAAGAAACCTATTCAGTAAAACGAGTGTAATATGATAATAAAATTCGTTACAATACCTCAACCTACCAACAACAGCGTTTGGTCGCATCGTGTACTCGTACATTCGAGGAAGGGGGGGGGGGGGATATGTTTAATGCAGAGTAACAAAAAATGGTGCAGTAACAAAAAAAGGGAAGGGAAAAGGTTAGCCACGGTGTAGGTTTGCTATTCCCAAAAGCTATCAAGCAAACAAAAGAAGATACAAGCTCGAGTGAGGCTCAGTTAAGCTGGATTACGATTAGTAAACAAGACTTCTTTGCCGTTAGTGTACCTGTCTAATTTATTTGAACTCGAACAGAGGGCTACAATCCCCATTTTTTTCTTTCTTTCTTTCAATCAATCAATCAATCAATCATCATCGAACAGAGAGGGACGGCCACTATTCTCAATAAGGATGAAAAAGCGCGTGGTGGGGCTTCTGGTATTAATTATGAAAGTGGTATTAATGATTGTTTCAAGTGGCTTCTGGTATGCTGGCGAAACGGTGCAGATCTGAGTTCAGATAGATGTCGCCCTTTGGAAGTTGCAGAGTAACAAATCATCGCACTCGATTTGGACGCTTTTTACTGATAATGCTTAAGGTTTCTCAGTCTTCCTCCTATTTTACAGCGCGACAACGAGTACACTTTCTTTATTTTTTGTAAAGAAGAAGTCTTAGGTCGCGAGCCGCTGATATTTGGAACGGCGACTGTTCTTTTGCACCATCGATTTATTATTATTTTTTTTTTCGTACGGTACGACATGTTACGGTAAACCGTGTCTCTTCGACACCGACCAACACCTCCTAGATAGCATCAGGCCTGCGCCCCACGTGACACAGCGTCACACAGGAAGGCCTGCTGTGGATGCTGCTATGACGTCAATGAAAGAGCGAACAAGGGAAAAGCCCGAAGGAGCTCGCAAAGCTCACGCAGGCCTCCGTCTAAAAAAGTCAGAAATGACACTCCTATGGTGTAAAAAGGGTGTGTTAGTGCATACACCCATTTTACACCTTTAAAGGTGTGAAAAGATTTAACGACACCACTGGGTGCAGGCAGTTGACCCACACTCATTGTGGAGCAAACATTGCTCTGTCAATGGAATTAGTCATGAGTAGCAGTTGAATGGATATATAGACGATGTTATTTAGATCACTGCATAGCCACTTGCTGTTGCTTTTACCTTTTTGAAAGGGTAGGTCATCCACGCAAATTGCCGTAGCGATGCAGCGTAACAGGCATATTGCATTCTAAAATCGATATGACCCCCAGTGCAGGGGAAACGAAAAGGACAGGACGCAATTAGGCACAGGACTGACAAGCACTTTATTGGACGAAAACGCATGGGTCTAGCATGTCAAAATTATTAAAAAGTACAATCACTATGAAAGTAATAGGTAACTCATAAATCGGTCTCGTGCTGTCATAAAATGAACAGTAGTTGTGTAGCGCATGTTAAGCGTTAAGCGGTCTGTGAAACAGGCAGGATATCCGGGATATTTTATACATGATGTAGTGAACCGGTTGATTAAGAGCAAGAGCGGGTGACAAGAAAGATGAACCAAGGAGGATTTTGAGTTTATTTTTATTGTTCTTTTTTTTTGTGGAATAGCAAGCCGGCATCAGCCTCCCTGACATTTCCTCTTTTCTTTCTATTAAAAATATCCCCCCCCCCCCCAAGGAAGATTTATGGTGTTATACCCTGCATCCGTGGTGCATCACACTGCTTGAAGACAATTGCAGGTAGATACGGAGTAGACGTTTTTTTTAACGAAGAATTACGCATTGCGGTCCCTGGTTAACAAATTTAAAAAAAATGTTAGGTGCGAAGTCAACCATGAATGTAAGCTCATTGTAAAGGCCGATTGTGTACGCTGATTGTAAAATTGGAGCTGTCTATACCATTCCATGGTACTCCGGTAAAGAGTACGTGGGACAAACAACGAGAACCTGAGATCAAGCGAGCATCGAAATGCGCAATCCGGAAGCTACAGTAGGTTAGCAGGACATCTTAGGATATGTAACAGGTGTAAGGCAAAATTAAATCTGACAATATTTTTGTTGAGGTCCAGAAAAGTAGATGCTCTATTATATCAGGAGGCCTTGCAAATAAAGAAGTTAGGGGACCGTTGCTTAAGTACACCTTGTGTGGCTTTACCAAAACGATAGAGCTGTTTCTGACAAAACACGCTGGTGCGTAATCTTTTTTCGTGATAAATAACAAACAGGGGGGCTAACCGAAGGCTGCAGCGATACGGAAATGAAAATAATCGGTGAACAACAGATAGCGCAATGCTAGCATGGCATCGACCGCGTAGGGAACCAATCTGAGTAGAAGGCGTGGCTTGGCTATGGTGTTAAAAGCAATGGGTGGTTGTCCGATAAAGTGTTCGTCAGTCCAGTGCCTACTTTTGTCCTGTCGTTTCCGTTTCCCCTGTACTGTGGGTGCTTATGGTTTTTAGAATGAGGTACTAAACCGCCCAGTTTTTAACTTCTTAGCATATTGTATGTCTCTAAATAACGATAAAGTATTTCAATTATTAGTGAGTTCTAGGAAACCGTGAGTGCCCACCGATTCATTTTCCGTATCGCTATCAATCAATAGGCTACTGCTACATTTGGTGCATTGCCATGCGCAAGATCCTGCAGTGTTCATCTCGGCCATGGGTCTTCTACACAGACTCGAAAGCTGCTATCCAATGCCTCGCAACAATGGGCATTCGAGGTGCTCTCGCGTCTATTGTTGCTGACGTGCTTGAAACTTACAAGGAGCTGCTAGACCTGGGCCACTGCGTAGTATTACAGTGGGTACCTGGTCATGTCGGCGTACCCGGCAATGAAGAGGCCGACCGGGCGGCACTGCGGGGTCATCATATAGCTTCAGCCCACTCTATCATCTTGCCCAAAGGTGATCGTCAGGCCCTCGTCCGTGCTCTCTCTGCAGACAAGACAAGATCACAGTGGCTGCATGACATTACACCCTACTCTCTGCTCCACGCAGTGGATCCTTCTCTTTCACTGTCGCTTCCTCATCGCTTCCTCATCGCGCGACACTACGCATCCCTGCTTCACCGCCTGCGGCTGAATGTTGCATTTACACCAGTTATGAGGCAGCGTCTTGGCTGTGCGCCCTCGGACCTTTGTGCAGCATGCAGTGTGCGTGCAGACCTGCACCACCTACTTATGGACTGCCCGGACTACCAGCGGGAGCGTGCGATATTGCAGCACGAACTGCATGCGATCGATCATCGCCCCTTTACCATAGGCAAGGTGCTGGGCCCATGATCCAGTCCAGCTCATACACGCCAAGGTCTGCGTCACCTCTGGGACTTCTTGTCATCAACAGGCCTCTCCACCCTGCTTTGATTACCGGACCCCTTATCATATCCATCATCATCTCTCATCACGTACAAGTGGCACTGGGGCAGCGCCCACCCTGCTGGCCGGCATCAGCCCCATCTCATCATCGTATCTCTATTTGTGTGTGTGTGTGTGTGGTGCATTGCTTTCCTATCAAAAACAATGAAAAACATTGCATGTATCGAGGATTTTTACTGCATATTTCGAAGATCACAGTTGCATGCATATTTCGGGAGTTTTCAGTACATTTTTATCTGCGCTCCAGTCATAACTTTTATTACATGTGTAGTAAAGGTTACGTACGTAGATTCTGATGTTTATAGCTTATCATTTGCGTACGTAGGGAGTTTTAGGAAATCGGGAGCTCCCGTGGATTCCTTTTCCGTGTCGCTATCAGCCAACCAGCTATCATTGTAGCAGAAGCCTATTGGCTGATAGCGATACGGAAAAGGAATCCAAGGGAGCTCCCGATTTCTAATAAAATACTAACTTTTTTAAATAGGCATTTGGTGCATTGCTTTCGTATTAAAAAAAATGAAAAACATTGCATATATCGAGGATTTTTACTGCATATTTCGAAGATCACAGTTGCATGCATATTTCGGGAGTTTTCAGTATATTTTTATCTGCGCTCCAGTCATAACTTTTATTACATGTGTAGTAAAGGTTACGTACGTAGATTCTGATGTTTATAGTTTATCATTTGCGTACGTAGGGAGTTTTAGGAAATCGGGAGCTCCCGTGGATTCCTTTTCCGTGTCGCTATCAGCCAACCAGCTATCATTGTAGCAGAAGACTATTGGCTGATAGCGATACGGAAAAAGAATCCATGGGAGCTCCCGATTTCTAATAAAATACTAACTTTTTTAAATAGGCATTTGGTGCATTGCTTTCGTATCAAAAACAATGAAAAACATTGCATATATCGAGGATTTTCACTGCATATTTCGAAGATTTTCAGTGCACAGTTGCATGCATATTTCGGGAGTTTTTAGTGCATCTTTATCCATATGCATATCCATCCATGCATATCTTTAGTGCATGGGCGTTCCCACGATTTTTCCCACGAGGGGGCAAAGTGCACCCAGAGCGGGGCAAAGCGTGCAACCCTCCCTCTTTTCCTGTAGACGAACACTGCGGACTGTCCGGGTGTCCAGAGGTTCATTTTACGACATCTGAGACTAATCATGACGACCTATGACTAAAGAGCGCACAATTTTCGCAAGTGACCTTGGAAGCTCCAGGGCCACGGCCTCTCCTTGCCGCCCTCTCGGTACGCCCATGCATAGAACCCTTCTGATCGGATCGGTCCCAAACCAAGAGCAAAAGTGTTTTTTCATCGTCCAGATACGAAACGATATCGAGAAAAAAAAAAAACCTGCATTTGCATGAAAGTCCGCACTCTAGTTATGACGTAACTTTCGATCGGATAATGAAGACTGCCTTCGCGGCATGGAAGATGAGTCTTGTAGTCTACATGACAGTCGTTGTGTGTCCAGAAGGCTGTCTAGAAACCTAACATAGTCGAAAACCAGCGGCATGGCCGAGTGGGTTATAGCAGCCACTCGTTGGTGGGAGCCAAGGTCGTGCTGAAGACTGGGAGCTAGTGGTTTCGAATCGTACCGCCCGCTGTGCTGTCTGAGGTTTTCCTTGGGTTTTCCGAAGACTTTCCAGACGAATCTCGGCACAGTTCGCCCTGAAGTCTGCCCAGGACGCATACTAACCCCGTGTCTCCTCCACTCCTTCCTGCTGTACACCGCTGATAGCACAGTTGGTTCGTAGCGCTAACATGGAATCTAAAAAAAAAAAAAAGATGGTCGAAATTATCGGCAGTGCTACTCTGCGGCATGCAGCTTGTCGCCACAGACGGATAGGCTGACTCACCTTTTGTGCAAATCTACTCTCCATTATGTGTATGATTCTTTTTCTTAGTTTCACACAGGGTGTCGGAGCCCACCGAAAACCAGAATCGAAAACCGAAAAAAAAAAAAAAAACGCTATTTTGGAGCGAACCGGAACGGAATCGAAACCGTATACGTTTTTTTTTTTTTTTTTCGCTCAGGAGGGAAACCGGTTTTCGGCCCAAGCAAAAACTTCGCCGGTTTGGACTACGAGTAGGCGAATTAAACTGGCGTCGTGCGTTCTGAAGTCATGTCATGGATACTTTACGAGGGTTACGGTTACGGTGCAATGTATGTCGATATACTATGGCCCTTAGGCTCCCTTTGTAACGTTTTATCGTTCGCGCACATATACTTACAGGTACATGTGTGACCGGTTGTGGCTCCCTACCAAAGTGCCCGTAGTGTTCGTTTTAATTTCATCCGCCCAAACTCTCCTCAACTAAACAGCGACCCAAGGGCGGGGGGGGGGGGTGCGTAACGGCTTCTCTATCGGTAATGTCGCGCAACGCGTCCCTTGTTTGAGAGCAGCGAAGTTGAATACATTTACGTATCCGCGAGGCAAGCGCGTGCGGAGTGGTGCCTCTTTTGTGGACAGGACACGAAGAAAAGGAAACGGAGTCGTCGAGCGCGTTTGTGAGTGAAGATGTTCCTCGATTTGCGTCGTACTCGTGCGGTAGTGCTTGCTGGCTAGGAAGCAGCAAGACACATTGGGATGGGATGCGATCGCACTAATCCAGGCAGAAAGTACTTTACGTATGACATCACAACAAACAAGTCCGTCTGTATCATGCGCTTCAAGAAAGGAGAAAGCCTATTTGAGGAGACAGTCACCTACAGGAACCAGGAGCTACCACTTTCACAGCTGCCTATTGATATCAAATACCATGTATGCGGAATAAACGGGTTTACATTTTGCAACATCTATTTTTTATCTGGGAATCAATATGCCCACCAAAAGCGGAACCGGTTAAAACCGGTATGAACCGTTATTTTTTTGCTCCGGAGCAGAACCGGTACCGAACCGTTTATGGTAGAACCAGAACGAAAACTGGAAGGAAAAACGTTTCGGTTCGACACCCTGGTTTCACAACAAAAGTGTATTCGAAGAAAACCTGTCAATTTCAAATTCGTGTTCGAGTAACCTGTCTTTGAAGTACAGCATCATTTGTTAAAGGGACTATGAAATGATTTGTTTCTCGTTTTCATCAGAAAGAAAACCTTTTTCCGAGTCTAGAACCAAAATTTTACCGTCATCATGTGAGGAGTATTATCGGGAGCGAATTTAAACGGAACGGCGAAGGGAGTACAGCTGGCGCCGCGCCGTGGCGAGCTGCCGAGCGGAGACACAGCGAGCAACTTGACGCGACCACGGCCGACTCGGCAACACGTCATCGTGACGCCGAAGGATCCCGCCGATCCCACGTCCCGCATGGAGCACGCGCCGTAGGATCCCGCGTATGCGTTCATCGGGAGTGGAAATCTCTATGACGGCAGCTTCCACGCGATGGTCGCATCGCAGTCTATCGCAGTCGCATCCTGTGGTTTTCGTCGACATGCCCAGACGATGTTGGATAGTTGGTTGTCCTATTTTACGTCAATATTCGCCTGGTATCCAATGTCTCATGCTTCCCAGTGAGGAGACGGACAGCTTTTGATGCCACGAAGCAATCGGACCGCCGCAGTGGAAAGACGATGTGGTGCCATCGACTGCTCGTGTTTGTAGCGGACATTTGCATGATCGAATTTACGAAGGGTACGCTGAATCTCTTCAACGTACTGGATAACGAGCTCAGTGTCGTCTGAATCAAGGTGTAGCACCATCACAATACCTATCCACACCGGAGAAAGAACATCCACCTAAACGGCGCAAAGGTGTGAGTATTTTTCGTTATTGGGGCTAACAAAGGACTCTCAGCTCGTGTGGTTCAAATGCTATCATAGATTTCAGGATTGCGTAAATTGGTTAATTCTCATCTGCGTGACTCTGAACCTTGCCGCCGCTTACGGCACAGAGAGAGTAAAAAAAAAGTAAATAGAAGTTACCGAATCTAGTCCCTAAACTCAGGTGGTGCACTGTTGATAAAATTACACTTCGTTTAGCATGATCTTAGAAACCACACTTCAACAGAATATATGTAATATGTTGAACATACGTATCCGTTCCTTTCTCTTCACTCATCTGCTTTCATGTGTACAGGTGACTTCCCCAGCGGAGCCTGAAACCCCTTAAGTGAGACAGCATGATCATTGTAATCCACTATTCAGAGCAGACAAATGCTGTGCACCCTCTTTCCAGATGCCTCTTTCATGCAGTGTCTTGCCTACCATTCGGGCTCTGTATATTGTTCACGAGTTTTTTCACCTTTTTTGTTATTTGATTTACAGTTTGCTTTATCATGTGCACAAATATGATATTGAGGGGGACATTGAATCACCCCAGGCCATAGTCATGATTTAGTTGTTGTTGTTGTTGAGGGGGACATTTTCTTGTTTACACTCCTTACCTTATAATCATTGCTCAGTTAGATTACATCATTTGCATTCACCGGAACTGGAGTTGTATACTGTGTTATTTTCTTCTCTCAAATCAGGGCAGCCCATGTGTATGGCAGCTGAAGTCTTTCACCAGGGTAACATGCCAGGACAACTCCAGCAAGTGCTCTGCAGGTCACCTCTAAATTAAAGGAACCTACCTTTGATGCACTATGTCCTCATGAGATTTTGTTCCTGCTACAACTCTGCGCTTTGTTTCACATTACCAAAAAAATAACGCTACCAACCATTATCATACCAGTGGTGTACTGCTGTGTTCAACCAGTTCAACTTGCTCTGGGCATCCTGCAAGGCCGTGCAGCTACTTCAGCCCTTATTTGCTGGTAACACTGGTGCCAATACAGTTGTTAGATGAGCTGTGTGACAGTGTAAAATAAAACATATCCTGTGTTCTATTTAAAAAAAATGCATCTATAGCATATAATGTGTATATGTAGATGTTAGGTCTTAGTTTCAGCTGTTTGAGCCTGATGCCCTCGTCCTTGACGCACATAAAAGTGTGCCCACACCCTCGGAGGAGCCTGCACAGCTGAGGACTCTGTCCCGGTGGCAAATGAAACACATCTTTCACAAAGAAAGCAGATTTCTGCCAGAAGACCAACAAGCAGTTTGCTTGAAATAGTACCAATTACTTGTCGTTTTTTTAATTGCAAAATATAGGGCATGCTACGTGACAACTGGGGTTTTTTTGCTTCTTTCCAGTTATGTCAACTGGTGACTTCAAGCTTATGTAACACAATAATATAATATGGCAATGAAGCAGGCGAACTGGTGTCGTGAGATTGTGTCCCCCAGTCTTAGTGTTATGGATGTATTACACAGTATTGGAAACCTAGTTGAAAAATAAATTTGTTAAACGACAAACAGTTATCAAAAATAAATACGATGTGCAGAATACTCTTACACAATACGCTGCAGCTGAGTTTCTGTAAACATGGTGGTTGGCAATGCTAAATGTTCAGATTTGCGACGTGCTCAACATTGAATACAGAATACGTGACGTGCTGATAAATAAATTATTGCGTGAAACATATTCTTAGGCAAACATGTCCTTCGACGGAAGGAAATACAGCCATCTGTAGAACAATAAACAATAAATGCAGAGTAAATCAAAATTGCCTGAAAGCGGGAAGCTGCTTTAAATAATAACAGTAATGATGTCGAAGAACACTTGTTGAAACAAAGTAAAACAAAACACTAGGCCACCCAGTCTTTTAGGATAATTCGTGCAAACAAATCGAGCAACGAAGGGGGGCATCTTCCTAATATCACAGTCGCACTTCACAACGCACTTCCTTTGTTGTCAGATTGCCAACACGTAAACATAACTGCAACTGACGTAAATATAACCAACTCCAAGCAACCACCAGACACTTTCCATTGGTGACGGCGATACAACCAATACACGTTAATCACTAGAGGCCCACGTAACTCGTCAGCAAAACTCTCAAAGCCACTGAGGTACTTGAGTTTCTTGTTGTGAACGGCCGCAGAGCAGAGGACGAAACATTCGATGAAAAAGTACAGCTCACATGTCAGCTCAACTGTAGCAAACGATTCACACGCAAAAAGCTGTTCATTATAGCGTGTTATCCGAACGCCTCCAACCAAGAAAACGTAATGCTTGAATTTCAACCCTCACACGCGACCAGTGACCTTGTGACCTTCTGTGTGCGACTGGACGGGCGACAGCCACAGCGGGCTCGCAGCATTACTTGCCATTGTGCAACACCGGTGACGTAACGGGGCGCAGAAGTGCGGTCCGTACAGTTACACCATCGACGGGAGAATGTGCGCGGGAGAGGAGGAACGCGGAAGAGACATTTCGAGCGCGCGCTTCTCACGGAGTGGAGCGATTTCGTCCGGAAAAATTTGTGGTATATTAGTTTCTCGTCGGGAAGAACAGTTTCCAGCAAAAAAAAAAAAAAAAAAAGCATGGGGTTAAGGAAATTTCGTAGTCGCTTTAATATAACCGAGAATATTGTGCGCTTACTTTTTTAAATGTACGCTAATACGATGGCAGAAACTAAAAACAGTCCAAATACCGGGGACAGACATATTCACTATATACAGCCGGGAGTTTATTTTTATTCGTTACAAAATTTTTATTACAAAACTGGCTGAGCAACATAGATACCGTTTTTGCAGTTGAGCGTGAACGAGCAGCTGTGTGAACGAGTGGGAGGCGCTCATTATTTAAATAAAAATTCTAATGAGTTTCGTAAAAAAACAAAACTTCTAAAGCAGGGCGCTGTCGGGATTAAAATGGGTACTACCCCTTTTGGGACCTTCAGTGGACACCTTTTAGAGAAAAATTTGCCACCGAAGCGGGTCATTTGTTCCAGTAATTAATTGGTTTCGGTTTACATATTTTTGTCGCGGCTGGCCGCAATGAAGCGCAAAAGGACGCTCTTCCACTCCCTTGTCCACCAATGGATTACGTCCATTTGCGCTTCACCGCGACCAGTCGTGACAAAATATGTAAACCGAAAACAATTAGTTACTGCAACAAATGACCCGCTTCGGTAGCAGATTTTTCTCTAAAAGGTGTCCACTGAAGGTCCCAAAAGGGGTAGTACCCATTTTAATCCTGACAGCGCCCTGCTTTAGAAGTTGTTTTTTTACTAAACTAATTTGAATTTTTATTTAAATAATGAGCGCCTCCCACTCATTCACTCACTCATTCAGAAAAATAGCCGAAGCAGTGCGGCTGCACTTGGAGAATATGTTTATAAGTTGAAATGCACTCCCAGCCGAGTACAGCTGTTTCGTCCTACTTGGAACTCGTCAGCCCGGCGCAGTGAAGTGAGACGATCTTGTGTCGGCACAAACAGTGTGTCTCAGCGAGACATCAGTGTTCCACGTAGGATGAAACAGCTGTACTCGGCTCGGAGTCCACGATAAACTTGTGAACATATTTATATACATATAGTACGCACACAAACGGGTACAGCTCCGGTCAACCTTAATAACAACACTGGAAAAAGTGTGGTCTCGTTCCCAAGCGCGATTACAGCAACCCTTTGTGCCGTGAGGAAATCCTAATTTAACAAAATTATTCTGTTAGTTCAACGCGAGGTGTTTATTCATTTACCATTCCCCCAGTGCTCCAAGGGCGGCTGTTATTGCGCTGGGAAATGGGACCGCATTTTTTCCAGTGTTATTATCAAGGTTGGCCAGAGCTGTACCAAGTTGTACCAAGCAACAAGTTGTGTGCGACACAAATCAAGTAAAAACAACAATATACTTGACGTTTCGGCAGTTCTTTTGTCTTCTGATGATGGAAGTCGCAGGACTTCAGAAACGTCAAGTACACGGTTGCTTTTACTTGTTAGTGTCAGACAGGGGTATTTTTATATACTATACACATACAGTGAAGATGGTAAAAACGCTGACGCTGAACATGTAGCAGAACACGTCGGGAGAGGAGTTGAATTTATCCTCTTTGTTTTCCTACAAACAAACGCTGAACTTTATCGGCATAAGACGTAGAAGTAATGCCAATAAGTTCGGCACTAATCTGCAGGCATGGCATAAAAAAAATTGATTGAAAAGGGGCAACGGGACGATGACGCTATACTTTTAGCGTAAGATTCTAGATAAGTTTTAATGTTGTCGCTAAGCAAAGAATGAAAAATCATGGATTATGAATCAAGTTGGTCTCCTCTGAACAGGTTCGACTGTTTCGGATAAACATCTTTGCGAAGGCTCATAAGCATATTCCAGTGCTTGCCGAAGAAGGAAACAGCATGTTATGAACTTTGAAGGCAATGCGGTCGATCGTGTTCATTTGCGATCAGTCAGTTGCGTTACAAGTACAGGGGATGTGCAATCGCACTGTGACTGCTCCAGGGGGCGCCGAAGGGGCGGCAGTTTAGATCAGGTTAGGTCACGTCAGGCGCGTTTAGGTAGGTTATAGATCAAGTTATCCCCCCCTCTCCCACCTCCGAAACAAAACGAGAAACGTTAATAACACTAATTCGCAAGAAACGAAAATAGAAACAGTTGAAATATTTTCGTTTCCATTATGAGAAACCGAAACGTATAATGAATGCGTAGAAAATTGTCCAAGTCAAAGTTGTTCGTTCATGAGACGAAGCGTCCTTCGCTCATGAAACGAGCGTCCCACCACAAATGCAAACTCTCAATTTCAAGTCGTGCTAGGTCAATTAAATTACAAGACTCGACTAAAGTAGAAGTGATAAATACTAAGTCGGTCGAAGTGACTGGCCATTGCAAAAAAGTGTAAACGGAACGCGAGCCTGCACTATAAAAATGTACAGAAATGTACAGTCAAATAATGACGTCAGTGTCCGCGCTTCCGTGTCGAGCGCCTTACAGGTTACGATAGGCAAGGTGCTTTGCGATCGCTGCGTGTTTAAAATTGGCTTCTCAAATGTTTTTGAAGCAGTATGGGTGGCTCTTGCGCTGTTGTGAAGGGCTGACTATTCCCTTCAGGACTACAATGCCAGGTATTGGCACAGCGATAGTAATGCTGCGTACTTCTCCTACATATGAATGTATGAAAGAGTATGAAACCCACAACATCAAAACCGAATTGTTGACAGTTTGATTTTAACACATATTTTATTTTCAGCTGCAGCTGAAAATCGTTGATTACACACGTGACGAACGCTTGAAGTTCGCTCGTTGCAGCCGTTCTACTCAATGTTACATTACGTGCGTGCTTACCGTCGGTAAATTAGTTTATGTTCACACACAGAAAAACACAGTCTATTAGTCAGGTTCTGACAGTCGCGCTTTATCGCTTTCTAAAGATGTTTCGAGAGCCATGCACATCCACCTCCAGCACCCATAGCGTGCGTCGTCTGCTAGCGTAGACACGGAAGTCGACCCTTTTCCCATGATTCTTAGAAAGTACCGGCCACCTATTCCTGCTGGTGGACGTCTAGAGTAGCTTGATGGGCTTGTTGGTACATGACTCAAAGAACAAGGAGCAGTCAAAAACAGGGACAACGACACAACAAGACACACAAACAGAGGCTCCTTAGAGTAGCTTGATGGGCTTGTTGGTACATGACTCAAAGAACAAGGAGCTGTCAAAAACAGGGACAACGACACAAGAAGACAACACAAACAGAGGCTCGACTAGAGTAGCTTGATGGGCTTGTTGGTACATGACTCAAAGAACAAGGAGCAGTCAAAAACAGCGACAACGACACAAGAAGACACACCAACAGAGGCTCCTTAGAGTAGCTTGATGGGCTTGTTGGTACATGACTCAAAGAACAAGGAGCAGTCAAAAACAGGGACAACGACACAAGAAGACACACAAACAGAGGCTCCTCTTAGAAATAATGTCCAAGCTGATCAGCATTTAACACGACTTATTAGTATAGTGCACATGTTTCGACGATTACACTGCTGACACTGTCACGTGAGGTATGGTGAACACGTTTCCCGAATGGAAGTCTAAGTTCATGTCCACATCGTAACAAAATTGAAGCTACACGATTTGTATGAGTGGGTAGAAAAGGGGTCTAATATAACTATCCATCTCCTGTAGCAGCAACAAAATCAAATACGGTTCTTAACTTTATTTTGCTGGTGCACTCTATAGTCGTTAGATGCCATCACAACAAGGACATTCCCTTATTGCACACAGAGGTTCAATTATTATTCTGTCAGGTCGACTTGGTATTTACCAGTGAGAAATGAACTGGTCCTGCTTCACAAAAAGCACAAGCTAAGAAACCATTAAAAAAGTAATTGCTTGCAATTTCTTTGTCATCACCAATAAGCAATATAGCAACTACAATATACTTGATGAGTACTTTAATGTATCGTGTTCATTGCGCTAGGTACACTTGTCATGTGGTTCTCTTTGCTGTTGTTTATATCCATGATCACATATACTTGGTAGTACAGTCTAAGGTGTTGATGTTGGCGAAAAAAAAATAATAACAGGGAGACAATTTGCGATGCTTTGCCCATCCGTGCAAATGTTCATGCATTCAACATAATGTAACTTTGTTTATCTGGCTTCTCTGTGTACATTTCATGTAAATGTCGTTTCAATTTCATGTAAATGTGAACAATGCAATAAGATATGTAATCTTTTGCGGCTTTGCTAGGTAACGAAGTAAAGTAACTATGTAAAGTAAACGACTCCTTTTCATTCCATGCGTACGAAACAACCTCACTCTGTCAAACTGCTCCATACGACCACACACTGCACGGACGTCCATTTCTTTCGTACTCGGAAAACTCACAAAAGCAAACACAGATTGCGAAGACAACAATCACACATAGAACACTGAAGCCATGAGGACTTCTCAACACGATTTAAAGTAACCGTTCTGAGGCTGGAACACACAAAAAGCGAAATCCAAGCATCGCGACCAAACTGCGCGTTCCTTCGTGTTGTTTTCTCGGCGTGAAACGCTTTGGGGCTTTGGATTCGGCTGCTGCAACTCAGGTTGGACCCGGATTGGATCTGTAGCCTACTATAATCCACTACGAGCCAACTGAGTCACCTAGTGGCGTCCTACGGTGTTTCATTCATAGTTTCATGCTGCGAATAGGCTGAAATACATGGGAAGATGGCGACTTTGCCCCATCTGGGTGTATAGTACTTGCACAGCGTGGCTGAACGAAACCAGTGAATCCAGTCCGCGTGCCAATAGTTTTGTTTCTAAGATCAAGTGAACTCCGGCATTTTTTCCGCTTTACAGTTGTCGCGGGTTGCGTGACAGATAGAATGCGTTTTTACACCAGAGCAATGGTCGTAGCTAAACTTGAAGTGTGCAAGAGATGTCTTTTATCTCTATTCTGTAACAAAATGAGGAAAGTAGACGCCACCTCGTTAAGACAGGGTTCGGTGACGGGAGTACGGATCACGTGACACGTGCCGTGACCACAGACTTGTGCTCATTTTCCACGTCACGGCGGCAGTATCAGAACGAGCTTCACCAGCTACGTCGTTTCGCTGATTCCTGATTTGTCAGACGTCTTTGTAAATTGCGTTGCGCAGTGAAGAAACATTGCTGAACGAAAAAAATAATAATTGCATTGCATTGATAGACAGTATGATGAATGGAGCAATGTTTCCAGCAATCCTAGTTTCCTAAGTGCTACATCCTGGTTTCTTTAAGAAACCACGGTATCTGAATCGAGACACAGTTTTTGAAGTGTCCTGTGCTATCACAAACTTATTCTAGCGAAGTAGGCACCGCACACAGGGGATCTTTTTCTCGTTACTTGCATTCTTTAGCTGTCACGAACAATTGTGCACAGCACCGCGAACGCAGCTTTAAGAACTTCAAGTATATTTGTGACGACGGTTCGTTGGTTTCCGCAACTGCAGCAGCAAACCCAAACAAAAGCTCACGTAAAGGTTGCGACGAAAGTTTACGGGACGCGCGAGCGGCGAACTTTTTCTTCAATGCGACACTCCAGCTGCGCGCGGAAGTGGGCGCGTTCGCTGATTCAGAGTGGTGGACGGGTGCATTTGTATAGCACACTGGGGTAGTTTTGGTATTGCATGATCGCTTGAATGAGAAATTTTATACCGTGTCAGCACCGCGAAGCAGCTGTTGCTATGAGCGGGGTAAAGATGTGGACAGACGGAGGGAGGACAGCAGGAAGAAGTGGGAGACAGGTGGGTTAGTATGCGTCTCTGGGACGACTTCAGGGTGAACTGTGCGGCCATTCGTCTGAAATATGTCTTCGGAAAACCCAGGGGAAACCTTGGTTTTTCTTGGTATGATTCGAACCCACCACCTCTCAGTCTTCAGCACGACCTTGGCTACCACCAACGAGCGGGTAGCTCGCTCGGCCATGCCGCTGGTGAATGAGAACTACCGCGTTGTGTCGCTGCCAGTGTCGCACTTGCTACCCGTTCTGAACGAGTGAACGGGACCGCTATCCCGTCTGCCACTAGGGTGTAGCGCTGAAGAAAAAGTACGCCGCTCGCCCGTTCCGTGAACTTTTGTCGAGACCTGTACTACGATCGTGTTCTGATAAAGCAAGTAGTTCGTGGGAGCGAGTGAAAAAATACGTCGTGAAATCTGGGACGCATTTTCTATGGGTGAATTAGAGACAGAGAAGTGCATTCATACACCTACTTCCAAAGGAGGCAGGTTTCCTCACGAATAGTAACGGTGTGCACATCTGCCGAATGATCACAGATAGCTCCCAGGTGCAGGTATAAAATCAGTGCGGTGTATATGTATTTGTTGCAGTGAATCAGAGTTGTCAGTTCAGCGTTGTCTATGTCTCTTCTTTGTACTTGTTTTTAAGTTGTGCTGTTTGAAGAATGTTGAGCCGTATTACCAACTACCCCGATTTTGCGTTCTAGTTAGAACAAGTTCGTACGTTTCTGGAAGAGAATATGCCAGCGTTCAGGTACGGAATAAGTAATACAGGTTGCCAAAAGCAGAAAGTTACGAGTCGCTATTCTGCATTCGTTAATATTGGTAACGACGGGATAGAATATAGGATACAGTTGTAATATGCTTGCCCGGTTTCGAACTGTGGCACCAGCTGCAGTGCCTGTGTGACTCCCCTGGGTTTTCCGCGAACGCTGTAAGCAAATGTCGGCATATTTCCCTGCGACGTAGGCCCAGGATCCACCCTTCTCTGTAGGAAACATCATGCCGTACCGACAGGCAGACTGCTCATTAGAGGGACAGTCGCATCCGTCCCGGGTAATTCCAAAACTACACATATAGCGCCGTTGTATCACCGATGTATCTCCGATGTTCATCACGGAACATAACGCCGATTTTCCGACGCGAATTAGTGGTGTAGTTTCTGTGCAATCTGATGTAATGCATGACAAGAGCAGACGCTGGATTTTTAGGAGTATGTCGAGTTTTCCTTTCCTGAAATCGGAGAAAACGTCACACGGACAAGTCCAATCAGGGGAAGCCTTTTGGCGACCGCCCCGGGGGAGGGTGCCTCTGCAAATCGCGAAGAGTCTGTAATCACGTCATGGAATGTCACTTCTAGATTAACGCCGGACGGGTTTGTGTAGCCAACGAAACACCGCGACCCACGCGTCATGGTCTTGCCGGAACTCGCATTCCTAAGCGAAGCTCGGCCAATTTATCGAGAGTTTTACTCCGTATATTACGGTGCGAACGCGAAGCAGGCGAGTTCCGAGACAATCACATGCGCTGCGCCACCATTCGTGTGCCTGGCTCACGTCATCATGATGTTACTATGGCTGAGGCTTTCCTAGCTGCAGAGGGGGTGCGAACTTTGAAACTAGTTTATTTAATATCTAAGCCGTTTTCAGCTGAGAAATTTGGCCAAGTAGTCTGTGAAGCGGTGCCGAACATGACTTTATTGGTCTCATACACGTTTCCGGTTTCGGTAGTCCCCATTTACGGAAACACCACCAAACCTATCAGGCATGGCAGCGAGGAAAAAGCAGCACGACTTGCGACACTCGCATTCGGTTGTTTGCGGTTACGCTATGCGGTGTAACACCTAACTGTGGGCACACAGATAGGTCAAAGGTAGTGTCGTATATTATCGTGGTTGCGTTGAATCGCATCAGGTAGAGAAGTTCACCCACAGAAATAAAGGTGCGAACGACATTACTCTATCAGGTGCTTTGTTGATGTCCTGCATACACACTGACTATGCTTTCGTTATCGTTTACATTAACGGTTTCAGTGAAGCACGACTACCGGGTAGCCAACCTGCGTATTTATAACATGAAGAAGAAACAAGGAAAAATGTTTTTGAGCCCACAGCATCCGGAAGGCGGTGACACACACTCGTGTGCGCAAGAAAAATAAATAAAAGAAAAAGCTCTACGGAAAAGAAAAGAAGAAGAAAAGGAATGAAAACATATGACATATCCGTTCCTACATGACTCATGCAGGTTTCCAGTGGATTCGCACAACCAGAGGTGACATGCTATATCGCATAAGCGTTGTGACACACGAAACAGAATATTTCATCAAACAGTACCACCTTTTACGCCAGGAAATTGGATAATCGGATCGGCGTGCTCCGTGGACGCACAGAATCCAACGTTTAAAACCTCGCTACACCATCTCTCGGCCAGGCATGCATATAGAGATGTGAAACCCCAACAAAAATTAACATAAAAATGAAAGACGAAGAAGAAAGAAACGTTGGAAATTGGGGAACGTGACTGTTTTCTTTATCGTCTTCTCCTAGGCGTCTAAAATGATGACACTCGTCGACGGCGTCATGATCACTCTTTAAAAAACAACAACTTTATTTTTGACCTTGGAGAGTGGGGAGTTTCATCGCCACAGGCGATACTCTACCCCATTGCTAATGGGAATGTGGGGAATAAAATAACGAGCCCCTTCACAATAACGATCGAAGTCCGATGGTGTCCAAAAATGTCAGAAGAGCTTTGAGCGCAGAGCGTTGCGGGGCTGGATTGGGCCAGGGACCAAGCAATTTCGATAGGGAGAAAGGGCGAGCGCCCAGCTGACAGAGAGACTCGGAGAGTGTGGTTCGGGAAGGTTGGTAGTGAGGGCAATGAAGAAGAATATGCTCCAGATCCTCAATTAATTAATCCATGTCTGTATAGCAGGTGGCTACTGTAAGGTGCAGTTAGAAAATCATGAAACAAAATTAAACTTCACCTCCAAACAACCGCTCGTGCTGTCACTTTGCTGTATATTTTCTATTGTTGCTCTAATTACAGCGACACGTGGATAATTCGTGGCATCTCGGCTTTGCCGTGTTTTGTACACTGCCTTGTCACCAGTGTGCTTTACAAAGGCCACCACATTCGTGCAAAATTCATGGCACCTTGTCAGTCGGCAAAGGGGAGCCAGTGACTGAACCGACTAGCAACTCGCAATGAGCATTCAGCTGACACTCCCAGAAAACTGGAAAGGAATGTGTATGAAATTTTCAAAGAGCACGCGCCCCTTTTCACATACTGCACCAAGCACTCAACACGACATAGTAAACACCAACGTGGGCGTTTTAATTGAGTTGAAGTGGTAACAATCAAGGGACGAAGGGCGGTCGAGGTACTCCTTACACAGACACAGCTGTAATATACTTGCATAACACTTCTCCTCAAGGCCTGCGTTAATATTCACCAATTTTGCGAGCTGTGCGCAAGCCTAAGCGCATTCGCTAATCAAGATGAAAGCCCTCGTCCTTGCTGCAGCTCGGTGCCCCGCAATTTGCCAACACCAACACAAGTAATGTAATGCGGCCCTAAGTCTGATTAAGCGAGATGGTAAAAGTAATGGCACTGAAACTTTATTTGCTGGGTGCTTCCCGGGGCACTACGAATATTATGTAGGCAAAAGGGAGACCTTCCATGCAAAGTAGGACCAAGTGGAACTAAAGGTTATACGAAATTACGAAAACCTAATTTTGTCAGAACCTTTCGGAGTGAACTAAATATCGACGTAGATTAGTAAGACGGACAACATATTTTTTTGCGATGTTTTTCTTTCGCGGAATTCACGCGCCCCACGAAGAGTCTCATAGAGTGCTTGCACGGCACGCAATAAGGGAAAAAACGGCCGGCCCATGATAAATGGTGGCCTCGACACCATAACAGCATACGAGGCGTTTATAGCACGTCGTCGGTTCGTACCAAAATGCATGAAAGAGGGTTTTCGCCCACGCCTATTTGTTATCACGTATGTTTGCCCACGTATGCTGTACGCATTCTGGAGGACAAGCAGTACGTGGAAGCCAGACAAATGTGCCATATGTGTGATGGAAACGTGCGACACTGTCAGTTAGCAGCTGTATCTATACGCAACTCTATCTGCACATATTTGCGAACCAACCTCTCAGTTAGCGAATATCATAATCATTGATATTATAGAATTTGATCACTTCAGTAGCCTCGGTGACTGACCTTCGGTCCCTATCTCGAACGTCTAGGCTTGTTTTAAGACCAAACCTCCTCTCTTAACAGTGTCATGCTTTCGAACATTTCCATCTGTCAAAATATTCGGAATCATGGGGCAACATTTGTTGCCACAGTCAGGCATTGGTAATGTTTCAACATCCCACACTGAGAATACCATGCTTTTCCTTGTCGCACACTGTGGATTCATTGAGGTCTACCATGGGCGGCCACAATTGTTACCGGAAAAGTGGGCTAGTTACAGTAACGAGATACCTCCGAACACTGATATGTTCTGCCCCAAACGTTGTTATGAGTACTATATTTCCAGATTTTGATACTACTTGTAAATCGCGGAATATGACTTCCTCACATTAAAAAGTATTCGGTAGCACAATATCGGGAGTGCACTGGAAGGTCCGCGTCAACTTCTAACGACTTTACGAGGGCCCATATCCTTTCGGTGGATGCGACGCCGACGCTGGCTTTTCTTAACATAAACCAGACGTTCTGAGCATTCTTCGCACGCGCAGGCTGATATTGCGATCTTCATGCCAGCGTGGTAGCCGTCGCATATGATAATTATCTCAAAGATTCCGGTGTCTCGTGCCTTCGCCCTATGTAACTGATAACCATGAAAGCATCTCCGGTCTCTTATTAAGACAGTCGTCAGAGGGGACACTGAGGCTGTGCTGCGTCACAACCCTCGGAGCTCTGGTTGAGGATGTGATTAATTAAACTGTATGGTCCACAGTGTCACACGACGACTGCTGGCGTCTGTAGTTGTAAATTTTGTCGCGATGTTGAACCTGTGTTTGAGAGTAATGAAACGAAAAGCAGCCCTATATGCGGAGACAGCTTCCAACTCTGCAAAAACTTATTTGGCGTAACGTTAAATGCATGCAGCATGAGGATTCTTCACGCGGTGGCTCTCTATCAACGACAAGCACTCCTACCCTCTAGCGAATGTGTATGTGGAAAATGGCCATCTCCACCATCCTTGATAGAAATAGCAATGTCTCGCGACTCGGAACGTGCCCTCACCTTTCTAGTAGCAGCGAACCACTTACATGCTGTCTTAAACACAGCATGCGTATACGGCTTTGGAAAACTGTAGTCTTATGGACGATGAAACATATAGAATGCCTCAACCCAACAAGATTGAGACAGCTTGTTCACGTGGATACAGACGCCAATCTGTTCGCAGCCCTTAGAGCACTAAGAATATTGAAAGGAAACACACTCCGCCTCGAAACGGCGCGAGGGAGGGAGGGAACCTCTCGTTATGCTTATTGACAGATATACTCGTTTGCTTATCGCCCAGTGCAGTCCACGGCTTCCTGCTACCCACATAATCTACATAAACGTTGCAATGGTATGCGGAAATGGAGGACAAAAGCATGGAGAGTGTGTATGCGCTATGCCAGATACTGCATAGCGCTTCGTACTAAGGTAAAGAAATAAAAATAATAGATAAATATTGGCAAACACACTAGCTGAAGTAAGACACAGGTGGCAGGGACTCCGATCAGTTGAAGGTACCGAAAACGAAAATATCAAAGTACGTACTTAAGTAAAAGGAACAAACGCAAAGAGTCGAAATATTGTGTGCGTCCGGATGACTGTAAGAAATGACGTGCACACATCCTAAGGAGTGAGGTTCAAGCGCCCAAAACCGTCACACTACTGAATAGCTCTACAGCGCAGCGAGTGAAGACAGCAGGCGACTGCGATCAACAAAATACTGGTGCACCGACATGTGTGCATCGGACGAGACACAGAACCTAGCTGCAGGTGGCAGGGGAATAACCAGAAAGCAAGAAGCTTCGGTGCACCATCATCCACCACCTTCTTATTCTTAACTTCACGCCTAAGCTACCGTCGACTTGATGTCATGCATTATGCACAGGTTTAGAATTCACAATACCGATTTATGTGCTGCATAAAATACGGCGCGGCAGATGCTTCGGCTCTTACCATATATTTTCCTTTGTTTTCGTCGTTCCGTACGGAGTGAAGCAACACGTGTGCAAGCCAAGAGCAGAAGGAAAGCGCCTGTCTTTCAAAGTCATTCTGTTGTTTCTGCGGCAACCTTCTGCTGTAATGCTTGACCACATCCAACACACTTCCAAAGCAAGATCCTGGACATACAATATGCGTCAATACAATAAGTCGCGAGGGGCGCGCTTTTTTGTGCAACTTTAGCCCGTCGTCCAGTGCTTTGATTTTGCGTCAAAGTTCCCTTGAACATATCACAGGAGTCTGGGGGGCATTGCGTCTCTATGCGTACTGCCATGAGAACAAGACGTGGTCAACGAATGCAGCAACTCCTGTTTCTCGTTGTTTAAGGCGTGGTCGGATGGAGAATAACATTATCGGACAATTTCCAATGCATTAGTACTGTACGTAAGTATAGTCTAAAAGCGTCCCACAGTAAGTCAAAGTTGTTGTGGCTGCAATATGTAGTGGAAAGGGTGTAATGATGTAATGTAAAAGTAAGTGTAAGGGCATAAAGGTGTAATGTAAAGTGTAATGCAAAACGAAAAATTAAAAATTCATAACTGTCACACAGCCATAAAATATCTGAGCCCCTTTCCGAAACTCAAACCCAACAAGCAGTTTCTCTTGGTGTGCTTCTGCACGTTCCGAAAGTGCTGCTTGTGTAACAACAACAACAACAATAACATATAAATTAGCGATGATGAATGTGGAAATTCGCCACATGAGGTGCGAAGACTAAAAATAGACTATAGCAAGGAAAATTCCGTGTCTTCTCCCTTCGGCTAAACATTTTCTTGCGGATTATGTGTCCACCCACCCCGAACACCAATGTGTACGACGTGCTCTGGTGGGCAATAGTATACATGTAACATGGATATGTATGCTTTTCGGGTGTAATTAAAGTTAACGTGGTAAGTTAAAAAGCTGTAACTCACTAGAGAGATTTGTACTTAACTGAAATATTCTACGCAAGTTAGTCTATCTTACATACTTTTGGAGTAACTTGGAATCTTACGAATAATTTTAAGAATCAGTACCTAATATGGGTAATATCTCAACTTAAATACTATTTGGCAGTAACTTGTTCTCATTTCTTAAGTTACTCCTAAGATACTCCCTTTATTTATGTATGTATTTATTTATTTTGGTGACAGGAAGGTCGAGAATAAGATTAACTTCATCTATTTTGGTTTGGGCGCTATATACAACTTGCATGATGTGCACACACTTCATCTCCGACATTCCAGGGTACCGTCGTCGTTCTGCAGCGCAGCCTGCAAAAGCAGGTGATCCCTTAGGTATAGTGGAAGTGCAGGACAGTGTGTTCATCTCCAGGACGTTGGTGAATGCTCGGGCTCTGTAGAAGCGAGTGGAGAGGACCGGTGTTTCACAGAGCCACACTTGAGGTGGCTTGCTCGCTTATTTTCGTTTTGTGTGGCATTTCCTGCTCCTCCTCCGAGCATAGCATAGCATCGGGTATCTGCGCAAATGTCATTGTCGGGCGAGACGTCCGCGGGGGAGAGCATGCACGTACGGAGAAGATATCGCGAGAAAATGAGGGTATCCAAAAAAGATTACCATTGTTTTTACCATTGTCTGTATCTGTTTGACAGTGAATTTCGCAACTTGTAACTTGATAGTATCTTGAGAGGAACGAGTTACAATTTAGTACTCAAGCACTTTTGAAGGCAGAGTGTACTACTCTACTCAGTTACGTTTTTGCCCAGTACTCAGTAACTTAACTTAAATACATTTTGAGTATCTTGTGCAAGCCTGTCACTTGGCAATGCTCTAGGTGCGACTACCCTGTCGAACGAACTACTTTTGACCCTTGATGGCATAAACGTACAGCTGTTCAGCGTATCTTCACTCTGACGAAAAAAAGGCACGCACATTGACGCTTCTCCGAATATCACCGCTGTAATACTTGTTCCACTTGTGAAGGCATGTGATACCTTTTCGTATTTGGCCCCTGCCAGACACAGACATAAAATGCTTTACACAGGGTGCGATTGCAAATTGTTTTTCGAATGTTGCTACGTTGAATGTTGCATGTCGTGACCTCAGGGCCAACCATGCACACCTTGTTCAGGGTGTTTTGCGTCTTGACGTGTACGCTTAGACTTACACTAACATTTGTAGGTATCACTGAGGAATGCATTCTACGAATGGTGAGTGATACCGAGGCCGTGCCCATCCGTCCACAAAAATATATCAGGAGCAATATCAGAGTTCCGCAATATCCCTACAGATTTCGGGACGCCTAGAGAGATACCTTCAAATTCGTGAAATACGTACAGTTCCCGTCAACCTTAATATTAACACTAGAAAAAATTCGGTCTCATTTCCGAGCGCGACAGTAGCCACCCTGGGGGCACTGGGGGATGTTAAGTGAACAAAATCCTTGCGTTAAACTAACAGAATAATTTTGTTCAATTAAGATTTTCTCATGGCCCCAAGTGTTACTGTAATTGCGCTCGGGCACGAGAACATATTTTTCTCTCTGTTATTATTATGGTTGACGGGAGCTGTACAAATCTCTAGATGGCTTTTGATGATGCTACGCTAATTGTGCAGTTGAATGAATGCAGAATGCATTCTAGAGACAAGGAGTGACGTCACACAACGAGCGTGTCCGTCCGTCTGTCCGAGCCATCTCCTGTGGAGCATGCTTTTATTGGCACTGACGTAATTTACCTAGGAGAAACAACAGTGCAATATGCTTCTCGCCGCCACTCTCACAAAGCATACGTAATGTTACTGCGCCATTCCTGATACAGTGTGATGATACCAAGCAGGCCCTCCGGGTTTTCCCAAAAATACATTCCTCGGGAAGACAGTAATGTATTCCAATCGAAACAGAAAAAGGTCGAAGCGAAACGTGCGAGGCGGCAGCGACTAAATCTAAACCGCGCAATAAAGAATTGCAACAATGTTGAAAACATAAATAAATTTAGCTGCATGCGCGTTGGCTTTCTCTTTCGCGATTGAATTGGGCATTTGGTGCAGAAGAATGCATTCCTGATGTGTGGGTCTGGTCATGGTGGTCAAATTACCTCTGTATTTTTCCTTCTTTTTGTATGGGAGGCTTGTTAATAAACATAGTTAAAAGTACTGTATATTCATCCTCCGAGCTCTGCCTGAAAACGAGCACTTGCGCACGGCAACAGCTGTGACACGTTGAGCAAAGACCCGGGAAGAACCACTTTTTACCGAGGCATTCATGCGGTAGCCCTTTCAAATGCAGGACGTACAAACGTTGCCGTCGACGAATCTGTGTTCTTGAGCACGATGAATATTCGTTTGCGCCGTAATTAAATATTCAACCATTAATTTGAGGGCGCCGCGACGAGGCATAATAGAGAAACGTACGCAAGAAATGAGAAGGTTTCGCAGCAACACGCTGAAGAAGCGTTTCTGGTACAGTGGTTTTTCAGAGCCAGTTCCACGGAATTGTCATCCGCAGAAACAGAGGGTTCGTCGTTTTCAAAGTTTGTGGGACGATGGAAGACGATTTCGTGATATAGCGCTAACGCATTATGTGCGCCCCGCAAGACACCGCTGCAAATATTTGCTGGTATCGTCACATGTATGTGCTGGGATACGTTCTTCCCCCTACGTGATTCCCCCAGTGCTCTACATAACTATACTGGGTCTATTTCTCGTTGATAAAATTAGAGAGGTTTCGTGAGTCGCCTTTGGGATTCCATATACATTTTCCGAAGCATGACTCTACCTTTCCTTCTGTACACATTCTGTACATGGAACGCATAAACAAGGAATCGATTCCAACGTATTTTCCTCTTATTTTTTCCCTCACAAACAAACGTATCGACTGCATAAGATTGCATGACACTCATGACGCTCTCGGCTCTCTTAACGAAATACTCAAAACTAAGAGGAGAATCCACAAAATTTCCCCTCGTGTTCATTTGCATTTGCCTGTGTGGGATATAGGTAAAGTGACTATATTCCTCAGAGCCCAAGCGGGACACCGGCGGTCAGTTATGCCTGGGTAGTAGCCACATGAATGTGAACAAATACTATGAAAGCACTTCCGTTATGAAAGCAGGCACAGCGCCTCATACACATTACGCTCATATTTTTTTTAAACCTTATGTGTCTTTAATCTATCCCATCCTTCTTTCACCTTTTGTTAGTTTATCGTTATTCTTTTCTTTCCTTTTTATTTGTTCGCAGATTAGCAAGCCGACATACCGTTTGGCTGACCTTTCCTCCTTTTTTTCCCTTTTATATAATAAATACATGCCCCCCCCCCCCCCCGGCACAGCGAAAGACGTAGACGAAAAAGATAAAGCCACGATAGAGGCACTACACACCCATATCTTTGAACACATACAATGTGGAATAATCATCAATCATTGCTGTTTATGCTTTGTTTATCTTAACTTGGCCAACGTTTTTGCATGAGTCACGCAAAACCTCTATACAAGAGCAGGCGGTAGAATGGTTTTACTCTGGTACCAGAGCGCGCCGCTGTCACCTCTACAGGGGTAACGAAGGCAGAGGGAACCCTATGCCCATCTACGATAGATGGGAAGAAAATTACCTCCGCATTTGTTTCTTCTGTCCTTTATCATCATCATCATCATCATCATGGGTAAAAAAAATTCATTTTTTTTTTACTTTTACCAAGGTTATCTAGCTAAAACGGAAAAGTGTATTTCAACAGTGTAGCTGCCCTTTCAAAATTGTCAAATGTTTAAGGCTATTTTTCACGCTCCTTCGTGTCAGCTGCGTGACTTGCATCTGGCGAAAGACAGTTCTGGAATTCAAGTGCCTGAATTTTGTCAGTTCAAGAAAAAGACACTGAATGTTTTTCTCTCGCTGCTTCTTTAAACAGACCTGGTGGAGCGTGAATCAAGTAGTCTGTTACATGTACCTACCCTTTTTTCGAACAACGCCACACCCGGGGGTGCGTGTCTCTTTCTACGGTGAACATAGAAGCAAGAAGGACGAGGGTGCCCTCTAACAAACTCGAGACTCCAACTGCAGCTGTGACGCCGAGGGGCAACACGAACTTCCTTTGACTTTCGAAGCTCAAATGCCTCTAAGCGCTGAAAGCAGAAACTCTTCTTTTGATTACTCCCAGAGCACTATAGCAGGCAACTTTTCACGGAGCCACACACAAAGCTCCGGGTAGCAAACAAGATGATTTACCCAAGACACAGTGATTTCCTCTCTAACGAAACTCGTTTATGCAGACTAGCACCGTGCTTGTCCTGTGTCGAGCCCAGTTGTATCCGCTGCGCCACGAGTTGCCTAAAAGAAAAGAGACGCAAGGTTGCAAATAAAGGTAGTTCCTTAGCGAAACGTTTAATCGGTTACGAATCGGCCAAACATTTTTCAATTATGGCGGCTCGTTGGGATCTCGGTTATGATCCCTCGCACTGGCCCCAGGTGAGCAACAGAATCTCTCACACGTTTTGCAGGTCAATAACGTCCCTTAAACATGCCTAGCAAATTTGTTTTCTTGTCTACTTTTTCCACTTTTCAGATCTCCATTCATCCCCCGTTTTGCAATGTAGAACGAGCGCCTCAGACTTCTACTATGAGAAGCCCTCGTACATCCCATATGGCTAAGATGACTATTATTCTTTTAATCATGAACGCTCAATTCGACCCCCAAATTAAATATATATAAAGGGAATGCAACCTCCCTATCGTAATCAAAATAAGTATGTCTGCTGCAGCACTTGACGTGAAGTAAACACTTCTGGGAGCCCATTCGCTAAAAATCAACATATCCGGTTACCCGCACGCTGGCGTGCCTGCTGGTAGCAGGTCCGTTACTTACCAGGACGACGAAGCAATGGGGTTGAGGGGGGGTCTCTTCGTGAGCTTGCGTGACGTTCCCGTAACGTTTCGCAGATATTTCCTTGTGTACACATCCTCTCCCGCGTCTCCTTCCCACGCAATCTCCACAGGCGCGAAGAATTCCGCAGCAGGGTGAATTCCGAGATGGGTGTCGAAAGATCAGCACAGCTGTCACACACCACCTCGGCTTCAGCAGCTGAGCTCCACGGGATCCATCTGGCACTAAGCTTCATTTCTCAACCCACGCGCTCTCAGTGGTCTGTGTACAGTGACTCAAGATGTGGCTAGAATCATTGGCCTCTATGCTTATCACAGGGCATCTGGCCCTAATTCTTCATGATGTGCTGCACCTATACGATGCCGCAGTATCACAGGGACATGATATCATATTACAGTGGATTCCTGGTCACTGCGGCATAGCAGGTAACGAGACTGCGGATGCTGCTGCGAGTTGAGCACTTCAGTACGGACACGTACAAACAAAGGCCATTTATTTCACCATAGGGGGCGCAAGAGAATGATACGTGAACTGAGACAACAAATGTGCAACTCTTCTTGGCTGACAGGATCTGCTCGATCTTCGCAGTTGTACCGGGTGGACCCCGAGCTACGCTTCCAGGTACCTCCGTCGTTTCCTCGGCAAGCAGCGTGTCTCCTGCACAGGCTCCGGCTGAATGTCCCGTACAGCGGTCGGTTGCTCTACAAACTGGCCAAGCCCCCATCTCCAAACAGCAATGAGTGCGATGTTGTCGAGGACACAGAGCACATCCTCCTCAGGTGCTCCAAGTATACCGACAGTCGCAGGACACTAGAAATAAGTCTGGCTCGCCTGGACTCCGGCCATTTGACCTTGTAAAGCTCCTGGGTCCTTAGCTATTCAATCACCAAGCGGCTGCATTGAAAGCGCTCCTACGTTTCATCGAAGAAACTTATCTGATTGACATTTTGTGAGACCTTCTGGTCCCTCGTTTGTGACAAGTGTTCCCACTAGTTAGGGGTGTTTGTCTCCCGGTCCCCAACTACTGGGTTTTCTCCTCTTTATTTATTTCGACTAACTGTGGCTAAGTGGTCTGTGGTAGCCAGTCTGACTTTGTCGCTACTTATATCCAATTTTTCCCACTTTTCTCTGGCCACTCTGCTCGGCCCAGTACGACATCACACACAGCGGTCTGTGACCCAAGCAGTTCTGACTTACTTGAGCGAACCAGGTCTTATGAACAGCCTGTGAACTCAGTCGTGCAATCTCATTCTTCTGTGCCCCACTCTCACCCTCAACGCATTAACTTCATGCTTTCCTTTTAAAGTCATCTTCTGTGATCCATCTCATCGTTCTTTCGCCGTTTGTTAGTCACCTTTTTTTTGTCATCTTTGTCTTTAATCTACCTCATCCTTCTTTCATCCTTTGTTAGTTTATCCTTTATTTCCTAATTCCTTTTCTTTTCTTTTTATTTATTTCTTATTTCTTAATTTTATTTATTTATTTATTTATTTCCGGAATAGCAAGCCGACGTCCCGTTTGGCTGACCTTTCCCCCGTTTTCCCTCCTTTTCGTCTAATAAATATATCCCCCTTTTTTTCTTTTTCTATCAGATCACATCACATCCGCAGTAGAAGAGACCGAACCAAATCGTTCATACAACAGAGATCATTGCGAAAATGGCCGCCAATAATAAGCCAATAATAATAATAATAAGCCGCCAAAAAGTAGAGACCGGTATTCAGGAAATTAGAATATGCACTACACGGGACAACATAATTCTGCGAACTAACGTTTAGAGAAATTGCCCATAAGGGTTCGTTCAGCCGACCTGTCCACAGGTGATGGTCCTGCCATGTTACAGCTTAAAGGTACTGTAAAGCAGCAGACAGACAGGTTATGTTGGCGGCATGGTTTCACAGCCTGTTGCTTGTAAACCTAGCACAACAAGCTACACATGTGACAGAGAAAGCTAAATATTTTTAATTTGCTCGTAGAATTGGCTGTAAAACGGCTCGGGGCGACGTCTGGTGGGAAATAATTTAGAATTTGTAAAGCAACAGCGATCAATGTTCCCGACTGGCTCGCTGCTCTTGACGGTTACGTAGCCGACACGCCGACTTCTTTTGTATTTAGATACAGGGTTGTGCGCGTGCAGTGTAGTTTTTTCACCATATTTGACGAGCAACGCGCAGTTCGTGGTGGCCTCGTGAAAATTAAAATTGAAAATTACAGGCAGCACTGTGCCTGTAATTTTCAATTTAAATTTTCTCAAACACTGTGATCGCAATTGGGTCGAAAATTGTGACGTGAGAGTACTACGGGCTGAGGGTATCGAATAGATAAATTTTCTGAGATTGCAGCTCTACTAATTTACAGTACATTTAAAATACCCCCCCTCCCAAGGTTTTGAGAGAAATCGGTGGGTGGAACACACGCCATATCATCATCATCCTCATCGATTTGTTGTTGAGAGGTGTCGTGACATGAAAACAGTGTACTCCACTTTTAGTCATTTTTCTCGCTCGTGTTCTATCTTACAAAAAAAGAAAAAAGAAAAAAGAAAATGAAAAAGCAACGCAATTTCTATGTCATCAAGATACGTAGCTCTTACGGGACGTGCCTTTCCTTTATCCTCGATATGAGTGAATGAACATATACATGGCTCTCCTGTCAACGCAAAGGAACGTCAAGAAACAATAAGCGCTTAATAAATCACGTCGTGCATTTCAACCGCATCTAACTTGTCTTTTATTCAATATTAGCGCCGCGAAGCGAGTGTGGTTATTAGCGGCGTACAGACGTGGACAGATGAAGAGAGGACATCCACCTTAAATTGGCAGCTAAGCTGAACATCAAGCACTAATATCCACTGTACGCCTACCAGGTACGTCATCACTATTCTGCGCTTCTTTCTCGCCTTCTTCTTGCAAAGACTCCTTGAAGAAGATCACTTTCTGAACCGCGCACACTTTGCACAACCGGAAATGAGGAAGGTCCTGCAGGAAATGGAACGTGAACGTGACTGCTAATACGAGTTTTTGTCGCGAGCAAAGTGAAACTTGCTAGCTCAACAGCAAAAGGGATAAGATAACAAGCTCCAGAGTGCTCCAAGATGACCCCAGAGATACAGACGTGAGTCCTATGGGATGAGTGACGCAGTTTCCACGAGATCTAATATGCAGTGGGTGCTTTGTATTTGAAGTTTGCAAACAACTCGCCTCAAAACAATCTATTCATCTGTTGTTGGTGCGGGTGCACAAGGCCGAGGGAGGCGCCGGACGGCAGTGGCTCCAGAAGCTCGTAAGGTTCCATAATAAAATTATAGTCGAGAGAATTTTCACTGCAGAAACAGAAAATATCTTTTTTCTAATTGACCTTGCACTGTTTCACTTTTTTTTTTACATTGAATCTTTCTTTTGAGCTCTGAAGAGCAGAACGTTTCTGCAACAGTATCAGGCAAAGTCACGTGCGCGTAGATAAAAATTGAGTGCATATAGTAATTTCTCGCCAACTTTTTATATTTAGCTATTGTTCAACTTGAGAGGGTGGTGGGGGGAGCTTCATGCTCATTCTACCCTAGGAGGAAGTTAGCCTCGAGACGGCTCTGTGGCTAAATATCAAACGAATAGTTCAAGCGAGGTTATTTAGCCTTTGCATGAGCAGATACATGCATAAGCAGATGGGGAAAAAGGAAATGAAAGCTGCATCGTTGTTCAAGTGAGTGTACCGACATCTTTGCTAGGTGCAGTAATTTATGGTCAGAGGTAGGATGAGAAATTCGAATATACCAAGTGCTGACGCCACAAGGTCAACAAATTTAACATGGGTACAGAAAGGTGTACAGAGAGTACTCTGGGAATCTTGAGATTGATTATTGCACCTCAAAGTAAAGGTGGCCTATATGAAAACGACAAAAGTTGCTTTTCCTGACGCTGCAATAGCAAGCCATTTTCTACCTTTGCTACCTTCCATTTTTGGCGCACATTCGCCCACGGCAAATGTACTCAGTGGAAACAAATTTGGGCCCACAACGACCTGCCGCGTCCCACCCATGCCCCTCGTAGCGTATGGGACAACAAAGACGTCTGTACTCAATTCAATATTGTAATCACCATGAAGATATTCCATGAGCGTGAGATTCTTCGTAATACGGGAACCATGATTACAGATTTACACTGCATTTAAATGAAACTTGTCACAACTCATCGCTGACATAGGGAATACGAGATCTTAGTTACAGCTGGTATTACACGAGGCCTCCTAACGGTTTAATAGGTGATTTTAATGCAGCCTAGCCGACTAAAACTACCGCATCTGCCACATCTTCCATGTATACACACTTGAGAATTAGGCGAATTTGAAAATATCAGGGGTGGGCAGTAATAGTAATACTTTGTATTATCAGAGTTCGATGTAACGCATTACAAGTAACTCGTTACTGTAACTAAGTTCCTTTTTTTGGTAACTTGTAAGATAACTCGGTACTTTTGCGCCGTGGTAACTTTCAGAGGAACTCGTTCCTTTTTCAGGTAACTTTGCCAAAGTAACTTAAGTTAAGTTCCAAGTTACTTTTAACCCGCTTTTCACTCTCGTCCACATGTTTTCTTGCTTTCTCTCCGGTTCCTTCATGGCATTTGTTGCCATAAAACGTGATATTCAATCAATGACAGTATTTTATTCAGGAAGTAAGAACCGCTCCCATTGAAATGAAGCTGAACCATTGTGCGTCCACAGGGAGTAAGATGCAAAGCGTTCGAATAGACCTCTACCAGAGAAACGTCATCATGACATTGGTAGACAGACTGAAACCGAAACAAATCGGAAGGAGAGGGCTGGGTTCCACGAACGGGTACTTGTCCGCTGCCTCCCATTGAAAGAAAAGCAGGATCGAGGGTCGCGTCTGTTTGTGGGACCATATCGTAATCCCCTCAAGACCGTGGCTTTCGGGCGCGACCTTGTTCACCTCTAGCTTCGAGCGTAGTTGAATTCTACCAAATTTGTGGCGCTGTCGAACATTATGACGTCATTTGTTTACAAACAGGGAGAGGTGTACTGTTGGACATAAACGAAAACGACCTAGGCGTGTTGCACTCTTCCGCAGGCAACTCAAGGTCTAACTCAACTGATCACGCGCGCTGCACCTGCGTAATGCTATTTTGTGTCCGAAGTAACTTGGAAGTAACTCGTTCTTTTTTTAAGTAACTCAGTAACTGCGAGTTACATTTCAGGCTGAAGAACTTCGTTATTAACTTAGTTACATTTTGCACACGGTAACTTAACTTCTAACGAGTTCTTTTTGACGGATAACTTCTCAATCTATGTGTATTATAACACTGTTCCTGTAATACGTTTGAGTATTTGTATTATGTATTATATTACTCATTTCTTAAATGTATTTGTACCTGTATTATAATACCCCAATTGAAATATTACAAGTATTATGATACTCAAAAAGGTGTAATACTTGTTCAGAAGTCTTACCTACCAAGTGTCACCCGTACACTTTATCCGTAATTTTCTTGTGTTTCAGAAACGATTCATCACAAACAATGACCAACTATGCGTTTACCCCAAATATTCTCGTACAGAATGACCTCAGGGCCAAAGGTTACTGGAGGCCCTCACGTATTTCTCCTAGATCAGCGTCCCTAAGGGTTAGTCATTCCATTTACAAGGCTTTTGTTGTCTGCAACAGTGCGCGAGCATGCAGTCAGTCGTCTAGGTAGTCGCACGAGTATGAACGGCCGAATTTTTGTTGCCCAAGCTGAGCCGAATGATGAGGGCGCCAGACTGCGACCGAAGTGCCGATTGTGCTCGAAATTCATCAGCGGGTCGAGACACTCCACATCAAATTTGAAACTTCATCTCAAGGAAAGGAACAATAAATCATCATCTGTTTACTTAGTTCGTGAATAGCGCAAGTATGACATCGTAAATGATCACCGTTGCCCGTCGTTGATATATTACTGTGCACCAGCTATAGTTGACTGCACGAGCATAATTCCAACAGCGCTTTCTACAGCACACTCGCAGGTATTGCATATCGTCTATTTTTGTTAAACTTATTGTAACATTCCACTGCGTGCATCCTTCTGCTCGTCCGGAGTACGAAGAAAGCGTAAAGTAAACAGACGCGCACTAGAGGTTTTAGAGGTTAGAGAGAGGTTTAGGCGCAAGGGTTTTATCTGCACGGCGACAGGTTCGGCATTCCATGGCAGAAGATGGCAGTGATGTGTTTACCCCGTTACCGAGCGTTATCCTGACTTTTGAACCTACAATCCGTCTTCCCCACCGAATTGCCCTTGGGTTTCAGACCTTCACAGTCCAAGAGTACATAGAAGGCCCCATACAGTGTTATAACTGCCAACGATTTGGCCAGATTGCACGAAATTGCCGAGGTTCTACATTGTGTGGCATCTGCGCCGGGCCTCACCGGAGATCAGACTGCAACAATAAAAGAGAGCCAAAGTGTGCTAACTGCAAATCCAGCCATCCCGCATCATTTTCTTTATGTCCTGTCAAGACCGCCGCCACCAAAAGGCACCAAGACCGGACACTACGACTTCCCTCTGACGCTCCTAGGGATGGTAGTGCCACACTCCCGTCTCGTACAAATGCACAAGAATTTCCTGCACTACCCCCTCGATCTGCACCAGGTGAACGAGGGTCGCTGAACACAGTCGCGGCTAAGCCTATCACAAGCAGCCACCCACCGCCTCCTCGTCCATCGAAGGCATCATTGCAAATTAAAAACACTTACGCCAGTGTGACGGAACCAGCAGGCACGAGGAGACAGTTACCCTCATCAGCCTGTGAAGATATGCCTTCCCTGGGACTCTTCTCAGCGGTACTCGCTGCCCTTAAGGCAATTGTCTCTGCTTTTCCGGGTGCGTCGCAACTGCCCGAGGTTCAAGCGCTTCTGGCATTGGAGGCATTATCTTCGCATCAGCATGACGGCATTGTATAGAATGGCCATGGCAATGCAGTGGAATCCTTGAAGCCTGCGTAACAAGCTCCCTGATTTTAAATTACATATACAACAGTACAAGTTCCCTTTCATAGCTATATGCGAACACGGCATGGATTGTACACATCGCGTTAATGGATACACAATCTATCGATCTTATCAATCCCCTGAGAGCAGAACAGCCCTATACGTTCGGAATGACCTCGTTGCTGCACGCATCGGGTCAGTTTGTCATCGCTCTTATGATTACGTCGCCTGCAGGATCCGCCTTGGCCCCATGCTGTTAACGGTCGTCAGTATCTATATCCGTCCCGCGGTACAGGTCCCGTGGAGTGACCTCGAACGCTTACTTCGTTCTCTGGAAGCCCCGGCGCTTGTGCTGGATGACTTCAATGCACATCACTCGGCCTGGGGAAGCCGAAGGACGGACGGTAGGGGAAGGAGGTTGTTGGAGGCAATGGAGAATAATAACATGTGTTGATGAACAACCGCGAGCCCACTTACATGCGGTCCCCAACGTCACTTGATGTGTTGGACCTCTCGTGGTGCTCAACCGACATAATTCGCCACTTGTCGTGCGCTACGGACGTCGACACTAAAGGTAGCGATCATTTTCCTCTATATATTTCGCACGACAGACTGCCCCTCTCAGCCACTACTGGACTCATTTCTTTCACAAACTGGAGACTTTTTCGTGTGGGCCTCAGAACATCTGTGCACACCGGTATGTCCCCAGAGGCTCTCTCTCAAGCAATTACCCGCGGTATTCAGGACGCGGTGGTCATGTCTAAAAGGGTAACAGGCCATGTCGGTCATTCCCCAGCAATTAACCACCTTAGAGCATTACGTCGCCGAGCAGAAAGAACGGCTCGTCGGACAGGGCAACTTACGGACATTGTGGAATACCGCCGGATGAAAGCTAAAGTAACACGAGAACTTAAGAACGAGGACAGGCAGCGTTGGCGTAAGTTTTGCAACCACCTTTCACCGTTTGATCCGGCACGAGGATCTGGCGGACAATCCGATCTCTGAAGGAGGCGCCTCCTGAAAAGAATCCTCTCGCGGCCTTGGCTATCATTAAGGGTGTAGACGAAAACACGCTAGCGACGGACTTCTATGTGGTACTAACGACTCCGGCGGCTGCCTCGACCACGCCACTACACCGCAGTTTTGTCCACAGTTTGACGGCTGAACTTCACCAAGACTGGCCCCGTCCCCCGGAAGTTATGGATCGCGACTTCACACTAATTGAGCTAAAGGCAGCGTTGAAGCTTGTGAACACTAGCTCGTCCCCTGGACCCGATAAAATCACCTATGCCGCCCTACGAAACCTTGACGGGCGGTCACTCCAAGCTCTCCTTCATGTGTATAGTACATCTTGGCAACAAGGATTTTTACCGCATAATACGTAAAATAATAATACGCTCGTACATAATACGTACGCCCCCTTTCACGCGTAAAGCTATGGCCAATTTCACTCCTTGGCTTGGTACAAAGAAGCTTGAACCGATACGCTTTCACGGCTTCCTTGGCGTGGTAATCGACTCGGACTTGCGCTGGGCTCGGCACATTTAACACCTTGAAACTAAAGTGCAGCGATGGCTTCCCGCAATTCAACATCTTTCTGGCTCAGGATGGGGCTGTGGTCAGCGTTCCCTGCTCGCGGATCACGCGGCATTGGTGAGGGCGACTGTGCTTTACAGCCTTCCTGTTCTGCATAGGGTATCAACAACTTCATTAAATACACTTTGGTCCCTGTTTGCTCGAAGCCTTCGTCGGTGCCTCGGAGTTCCAAGAATGGCTGAAACACGGCAAGTACTGGCTGAAGCTGGTGAGCTCCCGATTGAGGTTCTCCGTAAACGGGAAACGGCTCGGCACTACCTCCGTTTGCGTGCTCACATTCCCCGCCACCAGCTCCTCAGGAAAATTCGGTACCGCCCTGAAAGCAACTTCTATCGAGTAGCGCAGAGGACATGCCAAACTCTCACTGGCTTCATAACTAAGGACACTATACCGCCGGAAGCCCCCTGGTCTCTACCGGTACCGCCCACTTTTGTACGCCTCCCAAACCTTCTGGAAAGAAGAGATCAGGTCCCCTCTCCAGTCCTCCGAGCCCATTTTTATGCTCTGGTAGACGCTTCTACGTTTTCTACGTGGTAGAAGTTTTCTACATTTACGGCAGCATATACCTATGGCGCATCCCGAAACAACAAGTCCGTCTCAGCATTCGTCATACCATCCGAAGGCGTAGTGCACGGAAGACGCCTTTCACATCCAACCTCCTCCACAGCTGCGGAACTCTATGCCATCCTTTTCTTTCTACAACAAATCGCTGATTTTACACCCCGGGAATGGGCAGTCTTTACAGACTCCAAATCTGCACTTCAAGCAATTGAAAATTCTGGCATACGAGGCCCATCCGCACCCCTAGTCACAGGTGTGTTAATGGCTTACCACACTATATACGCAGCAGGCCACAGGCTAGTTCTCCAGTGGGTTCCAACCTATTGTGGTGTCGTGGGGAACGAGCAGGCCGACAGCGCCGCAGAAGCAGCACTCTCGTGTCGGAAACGGACCCGTATTGCTGAGAGGAGACCGCCGTTCAATTCTGCGACGCCTAGTGACACCCTTGGCTTCCCGCCAACGGACAACCGACATTCTTCCCCCCTCTATCTTGAGCAGAGTTGCTCCAACGCTCGCTTTCCGCGTGCCACGAAACACCTCTCGTCAAGATGATGCATTAATCCACAGAATGCGCCTCGATGTGGCCTTTACAGCTCAGTGGCGTTACCGCTTGAGACAAGTTGACTCTCCCACCTGCTGCCACTGTGGTGCTCTTGAGGATCTGGAGCATATTCTTCTTCATTGCCCTCACTAGCAACCTTCCCGAACCACATTCTCAGAGTCTCTTCGTCGGTTGGACTCTCGCCCTTTCTCCCTATCGAAATTGCTTGGTGCCTGGCCCAACCCAGCACAGCAACGCTCTGCGCTCCAAGCTCTTGTAACATTTCTGGACACCATCGGACTTCGATCATTATTGTGAACGGGTTCGTTATTTTATTCCCCCCATTCCCACCAGCAATGGGGTAGAGTATCGCCTGTGGCGATGAAACTCCCCACTATCCAAGGTCAAAATAAAGTTGTTGTTAACCGCCTCCAATAAACAATGATTGAAGAAGATAACGAACGCCTCAAGTGGGCTGCAAATTGTGTATATTTCTGCCTTTTCTTTCTTGATAATCCGCGTCTTAGAGTTGAGTTTCTAGGGTAAAGTATTTACTAGTACACAGGAGTATTAGTATTGCGCATTATAATACTTTAAAATAAAGTATTATGTGTTAGTATTATAATACTGATTTCTGGCAAGTTTTATGTATATGTATTATAATGCAAAATGGGAGTATTACTGCCCACTCCTGAGAAATATCCAATGTGTAAAGTGCACGTTCGGTGCACCATAACTCACACCAGGGAAACAGTAACAACAACAACAGATAAATTAATGATGATGACTGAGGAAATTCGCCACATGAAACAGTAAACTCTCCGTTAGTATTCGCAATAATGAAAGCCTGTGCATTGACTACAAGTTTCATTACATGTATCAGCAACGCAATGTTTTACTCGAAGCCATCATATTCTTGTCCACGCGCGAGCGGTTGAGGAGGTATCGCTCTCCTCGGCTTTCCAACATTGCCAGCCTTCTTTACACCGACCGAGGAATACGATAATTATACGACGTATGATCAGTATTGCATTAGTGTGTTATTAACAAGCTGCTACAAAAACATGTCGAACAAATTAGGAGCAAGAAAAAAAACAACATTAGGAGCAAATTCGATCAACAAACAAGGATAAGTATAACCACACTTAGGGTATCGATCAGTGTAGCGTAATTTTTTGTAGCGCTCCAAATTTTCCCGTGCGCTCTTCGAACACGAAAGCTGCTCGGCGAGAGAGGTGTGGTCCTCGTGATAAGCGACACCGATGGAAGGCTAATGCTGACGGATTGGCTGTCATCGGCATCTGAGAATGGTGGAGACACAGGCCGGATAGCCTGAAGACATGAACTCCACACAGGGCATTTCTTTCGTCGCCTTCGAAATGGATCTTTCAGATTGATGTTAATACGTAGTCTCTCATATTGCTTCATTTAATGTTGTGTGTGGACCGTGTTTTCTGCTTTTTTTTTTCGAGCGGCGTTCGTGGAATTCATACACCAACGACTAAGTTCCTCACATTTAAAGAAAACACACCTTTCGCGTTGTATCGCAAGGGGAAGTAGCCTTTGCTTTCCCTGTGGCCTGTTTGGTTCGAAGGACTACCACCGTTGCTACCGCCGTTGTTTTTCGCTTTTGAACTTTCCAGGCCGAATCAGAAAGCTAGCTCGCTGTGAATTGAAAGCTTACGCTTGTAAATGTGCATACGTGAGTATACATGAGCATACATGTGCATACGCATATGTGCTTTCGTGAGCCCGCTGACGGAATCTTATGATGCAGGCTACAGTGATGGAGAGGGTTAAAAATTGCGCTGCTCGGTGTGACATTAAAATGGATAAAAACCCCAGTGCAGGGCGGCACTTAAAAGACAACACAGTTGTCTTTTAGGTGTCTTTTGTTGTTTTTTAGATGTCACCCTGCACTGGGGTTTTTATCAGCTTGAATGCTACAATGATGACATCAACAGCAAGAAGTAACACGCAGTCACAGTCCTGGTAAAAACACCGTGGGGGACTAGCGTCTCGCCGAAAGATAACCGTTATACCAAGAACACTCATCTGCGTTGCGATCAACTGTGAGAACCATAGCAGAAGAGCACTATGCAAGGCCATTGGTGACCTTGCTAGATGAGCAAGCCTATACACTGCGTACGTCCATTGAGCATCGCTTTCGCTCTAAGTGCAGCGTGATTTATCCAAGCTATACACCTGCTGTACTGATGTACGAAAAGAACAAAAAATGAACAATGTGTCACGTCACTCGAACTTTTTCGACTAATAATAATATTGTGAAGAAGATCCATCGCATTTTCGAGGAGCATCCTCTTGGAATTGACCTTCGTATCTTCGGTCACCCATTAAGTCTATCAACCCTGAGTTAGCACAGCCTATACAGCCTTTTAACAATATAACTAAATTTTGACAATGATATACATTACGGTTTGACAAGGTTTCGGTATTATTCAGAAACAGTGATAAACCTATTCGCTCGTCAACCTCACAAACTGCACAACCGTGTGCTCATTCGCCTACGCTTGGCAACTTGTGTGAGAAATTGAAACAGTGGAATTGTTCAGAAATAGCTGTCTCACGTTATTGTATACCGCGATGCCGTATTTGTAATTGCGAGCTGCCTTATCACGATTGTGGCGATATCCTTAATGCGTCTTGCCCAAGACCTTTCTAAGATGGAGATTTAGGTGGCGCCTGTATGTATAGTAGTAGATATAGTTCCTACGCCTCTAGTACAATACAGATTTCCAGTGAATAAGTAAAAACAAGGGGGAAAGTGGTGCTTCTCGGTGAAGAACCGTTGTGTGAAGCCAGTGACGTTTATCACACCCGTAAGTCCCATTCTGCAGCGGCTGCTGTGTTTCACACTTCCCCCATGAGGAGGTGTTAATGGGTATATACCCTGCTTAATCGATTTGGTCGCGGAACAGCGACACGCTTCTCTACGGAGGAACATCGCGAAAGTAGGCACTACCGCTGCACAGGTCCATCCATTATGCACAAAGAGCACAGCTCGTTGCTTCATTATAAATATCTATTGTCTCGCTGGGCGTGAACGTATGCGAAGTGACATTTTCTGCATAGAACCATGCTTCTCAGAGAAGCACAACCCTTGAAGTTGGAAGGAGCGGTCTGCCTAAGTACGGTTCTCTGTAAAAATTTAACCTTTATGTAGTTATTTGTATTATATTTGCGTTTTCTGCGGTTTGTCAAACATATGTCATAATAATTTACATACTGGATGTGATATCGGCGAGGGAATGTAAACACGGGAAACATCCCTGCTGGAAACAGTCTCATTGAAAATCCTCTGAAAATCTCATTGAACCTAGTAGACACCATGTACACAAATCTCATTCAATGACCAGGAAAATTCTCATTCCCAATAGATGATTTGGGACAAAAATAATATTGAAAATGGTGCAATATTCAATGAGTCTCAGTGAGAAATCACAGTAAGTGTGAATGAGATGCAATGAGAAGTTGTGGTTGAAAGATCATTAAATATCCCCCTCATGTCTCATTGAACCAATGAGCCACAGCGGCAGATTTCTCATTGGAGCAGGCCTCCATTTCTATTTGCCAGTGAGTTTTTTTGCGGTATATTCACATTAGATGTGCGCAGCTTTCCAATGACTATAAATGATTTCCTGCAACAATGAATTAGACTCAATGTGACTTCAACTTTATTTGCTTTATTTGATCAAGGCATTACATATGGTATGGTATATATTACAGCACATATATCCCACCTTGGGTGTCATAATCTGAATTGCCCTGTACCTTTACAGATGCGCAATGTTTGACTAGAAATAGTGACTATGGTGCTACAATTGCATAGCGACATTCCACGACAGATATTTCAACGCACGTGCGCGTTTGTGTGTTTTTATCAACATGAAATTACTTTCGACGCCGAATAGATCCCGTTCTGATATTTCACCTTTGCGAGAAGTCCCCTAATTTAAAAGCTAATGAATTTTAGGCAATTCGTGATCATATAGTTGCATGATTTTCTTCAAGCGAATGTTCGCCTGGCCATATAACTCAACTGAAAAATGTCATCTATTTTGCTCTACTAGTTTTTAATAAAAATGTTGTAGCGAATAAAAACAAACACCCTGTGTTTGCAAGAAACAAACAATAATCATCGTTAGCAGAAGAATAATGACGCCACGAAGCTCTTTATCGAAACCACCAAAGGACTTCAGAGAATATAGCTCTTGGAAGCCCTCAGAAAAGTAACCACCATTTCCATTCTAAGTTCACCCATGTATATAGGGTATCCTTACTGAAAACTTACATCAGATCTCGTTTAAGCAACTGATTCAAGATAAACTGTTGCACGAGGAAGCTGAAAAGGCTGAAATATGCCGAGAAAATTATGAAGTGACAATAAGCAATAAATTACAAGATTTATTGTAAGAATGTGAGACAGTTTGGCTGCAAATGAAGACACTATATATGCGGGATGAATTTGGCGGTTTTCTTAGCAGACGACGAAGAGGTGTTCCCCCATTGGTCAAGTTGATGAATAAGACAAACCACTCAAATGAATGGCTGTTTCGAGGCGTACTCACAATTCATTTATTCATATGAACAAAAGTATACATTGCACTTCAAGCTTATTTCAACCTGTTGTTATTTTATTGCTGTTACGAGACGCACGTGTTGTCGAGAGTTTCTTCGCTCCGCCACGGCTCGCGATGCGATGGCCCAACGGTAGTGTTACTGATCGTGCGACTGCCACCTGCGCAGCCCCGACGATGGGCGGAGCGTCGCGAGCTCGCAAGCTCGCGCAGTGTTCGGTAACGCGCCCATGATTTGAAAGTTTTTTCGTCTGCACGGGCACTTGGGAAAGGTGTATGGCTCGAGACCGTTAACATATTAAAAAAATGCAAGGGCAGTATCGCCTTCATCATCCACCGCTTACGAGCGAAGATCGCCAAAGGGGTCGCGTACAATGCCACTACATATCATATTAAATGTGAGAGGACAAACAATAAGATAGTTTGTCTGGACGACGGGTCATATGCCGAGATTATTCGCATTAGCTTTAGCCAAGAGGGTCAGCAAACGGTGAGTTCACTGACACTTTTGGAATACAAGTGTTCGGAACACACGTAACAACATGCTATGTTTCGCAGTGAGCAGGGTGTCGAACCGCAAAAAATACGGGGTCGGTTCGGGGTCGGGTTCGCGTTGTTTTGATTTCGTTCCGGTTCAGTTCCGGTTCGGCCACGCCAAAAACCGAACCGGTTCGCGAACCGGTTCAACGCTTCCGTTTTTTATGTTCCCTAAAACTGCTTTTATCAGGAAATGCGTGGCTAATAGCTTACTGCTGTTGTCTGCATTGACGTCTTTAGCGAGAGAAATAAGAAATGGATGAACACTTATTGCAAATAGAGTCAACGCTGATGAAGCGGTGTTGTCCCGCTACTTTCTGTTCCCAAAAGCTCTTTTTCACACGCACAGTGCCAGCAAGATAAACTTAAAGGAAGCCTAATAAGATGGACAGCGTAAGATAGACGACAGTACTTGCCGGCACACTGCCTTCGCAGCGTGAATCGATCTGAAACCGTACTGAAGCATGTCGAAAATAAGCCTGCCAGCCTTACTCTGTCCGAGCTCACAGCAGTGTACTAGTTAATCCACCTCACAAAGGCAATGTATCACGACACAACTGCACTACGAATAAGCAGAACCACATTTACTTTTCAAACCACGACCAATCAAACAGGCACCGTTCTGCGTACGCTCCTTCTCCACTTCTCATGTTTCTGACTTGTTTAATTTTTACTGCTCAGGTGTAAAAAGAAATCTTCGGCGCTTATTTGATCACATATTCGTCGTGCAGAGCTACATAACTGGCCTACTCCATTCCTGTTGCATTCGTCCGCGTGGCACCTCGTCTCTGAAGAGTAGACGCCGCATCACCGCGTGCGTGGGGCGCCAGCCGCGGCGCTCACAAAGACAACTGCGCTTCAAAATGTTAAAAAGATGCTGAAAGTATACTTACTATACGTCGTCGTCTGACTGCTAGGTGAAAATTTCTGAAATCCATTATATAGGCGCGTGATGATCATACCGATGTGTCTTCGTTCGGGGATAGAGAGGAACTCTTGTGCTGACTTTTATGTCCGAACCGTTTTGTTGCGAACCGGTTACCGCTATTATTTTTTATGGTTCTGCTCCGGTTCGGGTTCAGCAGTGTTCTGAAAATTTCGGTTCGGGTTCGGGTACGGTTTTCGGTTCGGGTTCGGGTTCGGTTCGACACCCTGGCAGTGAGTAAGAATACCTTCGCCTGTAGTGTTGGCATGTAGACATATGCGCATGGCACTAAATGAGCAGTTTGTGGTGACCAAGTTGCAAGACAAGATTGAATATGAGTGATGACTACCGTTGTGAAAAACTGTTTTTCCTTTCTTGATAAAATTTCTTTCATTGCATGTATCATTCAAGTTTTTAATTGTATTGGTAGTGCGACAATCTTGAGATAACCATTGATGTCTTTTCTAGCAGTTCCTTTTTTCTGAGATAACGTAAGCTATAACCATTAATCTTCCTTGCACGATGTCATGTACGGTGTTTTTGAGATTTTCTTGTTTGAAGTATATACTTACAGCTGTCACATACAAGCGTACATTATTTGTATATGTTTTGCTATATATTGTTTACACAAGTTTGTTCACCACTTGCAAACACAATGTGCATGGGTAGAGAGCATACTTCACTTGAGGCACTCCTGCGTATTTCTATATGCATGCTCCTGGGGAAAAGAATATTCCCTTTCACTCTCGTGCAGTGCAAAAAAATATATGGATTTAAATGTAAGCAATTTAAAACTCGTCAGTTGCGTAGTTTGTGCCAATTGAAGTGTGTAGGAATTCAAAACACGTTTCGAATAGAAGATATTTTAAATTAGAATGATTGACTTCTGCATTCAGTGTACACCAACTTGCTCTATCCCTCGAATGGGTCTTTCATGATCTTCATCCTTTCATCTATGCATGGAGCAGTCCTATCCGCACAACATGTTTGCTCACATTAATTCAATTGACACAGTGATCATGATGTTTCGATGCGAAACCAATTGCCCAATTCGTTCTTCTTCTGTGAAGGGTATCTTCATTGCACAACACGTCGGTTCAGATTGCTCCAATTGGAAATCATTATTTCTCATTGGCACCCAGTGAACTAATTACTTGATTTGGTTTTTGATTTCCTATTAGTCTTCTTCATCGCAACACCTGTTAGAGCGCTAAAACATGAAGCTATCTTTCCCCCAACACTTCTCATTACTTCAATGAGAGATACCTGCGTTATTCACATTAAATGAATTAGGTGTACCAGTTCTCATTGAAAGTCATTGGTTCTCATTAAACAAATTAGATCCCGGTTCCCTGGAAGACTCCTTCACCACAACATCTGTTCGAGTGCTCAACCATAAAGTCAGCTTTCCCGCAACACTTCTCATTACTTCAATGAGAGATACCTGCGTTATTCATATTAAATGAATTGGGTGTCCCAGTTCTCATTGAAAGTCATTGGTTCTTATTGGACAAATTAGCTCCCGGTTCCCTGGAAGACTCCTTCACCACAACATCTGTTCGAGCGCTCAAACATAAAGTCAGCTTTCCCGCAACACTTCTCATTACTTCAATGAGAAATACCTGCTATATTCACATTAAATGAATTGGATACATAAATTATCATTGAAACTCATTGAAATTGATGCGGGCGCTTAATGAGATCGGGTCTACTTTTTCCAGCAGAGATATTGACTTCCCTCTTAATCTTGCATGACGCGCTCAATTAGTACCTTTGAGGCACGTGGAGAGCTTGCACACCAGTGTGAAAGTATTACTTCTAGGAAAGACGAACTCTCGTGCTACGACTCCTTTCGTAGGGCAGGCTGACCGCAGCTTCACCTTACATCACCCCACCCACCACTCCATTCGTTACCGGGATGATCAGAGCGTAATTTAGCCGGCAGCCGTAGTACTTGTCATTCGCCTAACTTCCAGCCACTTTGTGTAGGCGTCAACAACCAGTAGATACGTTCGCCCGTCGACCGGTCCGGCGAAGTCGATGTGAATGGTCTTCCAGGGTTCCGTCGGTCTTGTCCACAGCGGTGGCGGAGCTCGGGGCAGAGAGCGACGATCGACCTGGCATTTGGAGCAGCCGCGTACGAGTTGCTCAATGTCACGATCGATTCCCGGCCACAACATGTAGCTTCGAGCACAAGCTTTCATTCTGACTATGTCCCTGTGTCCGCAATGCACCAGTTTCAAGGCCTGCTCTAGGGCAGCCGGGGGAACCACAACTCTTGAACCTCTGATCACACAATCACCTTCCGTAGCCAGCTCCCGACGGCGTATCTTGTATTGGTCAAAGCCTTGTCCCCGTAACTTGTGAAGGCTACCGTTTCGCAATGGTCTATGAACTGCTGACAGCACCGGATCTTGCTGAGCCATCTTTTCTAGAGGTTTAGCCGTGAGAACAGGTCCTTCTACCGTGTGCAACAGGAGCACGTCACCCGGTCTGTACGGTTCAACGGTCATGGATGGCAACGGCAGTCTACTGAAGGCGTCGGCATTTTGGTTTGTGGTGCCCTTCCGATAGCACAAGTCGTAATCATAGCACCCTAATTTCAGACACCATCTCGTCATCCTTGGCGACAGCATCCCAGGCATTGGCTTGTGTTGCCCCATTATGCCAAGCCGCGGTCGATGATCGGTGTATATCCTGAAACTCCTTCCTGCAACGTACTGGTGAAATTTTTCTACCGCAAACACTAATGCTAGTCCTTCCCGATCAGTTGAGCGTAGTTCTGCTCTGCACGTCCCAACGTGCGCTAGGCAAACGCAACGGGCACTTCGCGGTCATCGTCGTCAACTTGTGCCAGCACGGCCCCTACACCGTAGGGAGAAGCGTCGCACGCGATTACTAATGGTTTTGTCTCATCGTAGTGGGCAAGTACAGTACATTCGTTCCTCAGCTTCTTGAGGTTTTCGAACGCCGCTTGGTGCCTTTTCAGCCACTGCCATTTGTTGCCGTGTTTAAGCAGTTCATACAGATCCCTTGCTATGGCGGCGCGGTTTCTCAGGAACCGGTCGTAAAACGACAGCATGCCTAGAAACGCTTTCAATTCAGTCTTGGACTTCGGTGATGGGGCCTGACGCAATGCCTTGACCTTGTCGTCTGTCGGGTGCAGACCTTCTGCATCAATGCGATGTCCTAAGTAAGAAACCTCTGGCAGCGCGAATTTGCACTTGTTTCTTCTTAGGCGAAGGTTCGCCCCTTCCAGCTTACTGAGCACCTGCTCCAGGCGTCTGTTATGTTCATCTATGTCCTTTCCGCAGACAATGACGTCATCCAGGTAAGCGCTTGTGCCTGGAATATCCGCCAGCATGGTGTCGATGAACCTCTGGAAAATTCCTGGAGCTGCCGATATTCCGAACGGAAGCCTCTTCACCCGGAACAAGCCCTTAATCGTGTTAATAGTCAAAATTTCCGCAGCCGCAGTGGTCAATCGGAGCTGCTGATACGCTTGTTTCAAATCCAGCGTAGAAAATATTTTTCCTCCACGAAGTCTTGTGAAGACCTCGGTGGTCGTGGGAAGCGGGTAGGATGATGCTTTGGTCCTCAGGTTAACCGTGCTACGGTAATCACCACACAGTCGTATGCTGCCATCCTTTTTTTTTTCACGACAACCAGCGGTGTAGCCCAGTCCGAGTGCTGTGCCGGCTCCAGAACCCCTTGGGAGACTAACTGGTCGATTTCTTTTTCGACTGTACTTCTAAGAGCGAAGGGGCAGGTCGAGCCTTCAGGAAGCAAGGTGCGGCGTTCTCCTTCAACTCCAGTGAGACCGGGGCACCCTTGTGACCGTCGATGTTTCCGACAAACACAGTTTCGTACTTCTTTAACAGGGTGTGCAGCTGGCTTGAGTCCTGAACGTGATGAATACCGCTGACTCTGATGTTCAGCGGCCTGAACCAATCTCGTCCAAGAAGATTACATTCAGTTCCTCTCATGACAGTCAGAGGCAAAATGAAGTCCTTCGTCTTGAACCGCACACGTACTTGAGTCGTGCCTAATGCCCTTAGGCCTTCGCCTGACCATGTTCGTAGACAAGTGGTCTTTTTCTTTAGCTCCGGAGGATTGCGTGTCCACGTCTCCCGATAAGTCTGTTCGCTGATTATCGAGCACGCTGCTCCCGAATCCACTTCAAAATTGAGGCGCTTTCCCTCTACCTTGAGCGTCACTGTGAATTTGGGAATGTCTGGCCGACCTAGTTTATCCCCGACGTGGTTAAGTTGGTAAAGCTCACTGGAGGATGAGCTCCTCTCATCATCCGACCCACTAGCAAGGTGATGACTGTCTTCTGCCACTGGCGCTCCACGTTGCTGCTTACAAGCTCTCGGAATGTAGCCCTTTTTGTTGCACCTGTTGCATATGGCATTCTTGAACCCACAGTCCTTTGCCTCGTGATCTCCCAAACAGCAGCCACACCCTTGTGTTTTAGTCGTCTTCTTCCGATGTCCCGCGGGCTTTCTCCGAACGATATTAACCTGGTCTCGTTCTTGTGCCGACTGCAGCTGACCCTGCTGACTCACTGCTGACTCCGTTGCGAGAGCAATCTTGAAAGCCCGATCGAATGTTATGTCACGCTCCACTAAAAGGCGTTGCTGCAGGTTCTTATCCCGAATACCGCAAATGAAGCGGTCTCTCATCATGACGTCTAGAGGCAACGCTGTGGACGGTGTCCGCTGCTCCGTCGTTGGCTGTTGCTGTGGTGGGCTATCCCCTGATGCCCTATCCGTCGCCGGCGTCAAAACTGTACTGCTAATACTGAAACCGCAGTCTCTGGCGATGGCCCTGAGTGCTGTAACATAGTCTGCTATCGTTTCCGTCGGCGCTTGATTACGCTGATGGAATTTGAATCGGCTGAGAAGTTCCGACGGCTTTGGATCGAAGTGTTCGGCGAGACACCTGACGATATCTGAGTAGCTCACTTCAGATGGAAGTTGTGGCGCAACAAGAGCTTTCAAAGTTTCGTACGTCGACTCCCCGCACATTGTAAGCAGCACAGCTCGCTTCTTCTCTGGCGTTGCGATGAGATTGGCCTCACAGTAGAACGTTAGACGTTTTATCCACGTGGACCAACTCATGCCCTCGTTGAACTCTGAGATCCGTCCCAGCGACATGCTTGCCTGTTGTTCGATATCGTCGTGGGAATGTCCTCACTCGTCGCCAGTGTAGAACCGCCTTTCCGGCATAGTAATAAGGTTCAGAACGGAAATAACACCACCTTTATTTCCTGCTTCAACACCGTAAAAAAATGTCCACTTCCAGAACGATGCGCTCGCGCCCCCGATCCCACACAACTTCGTCGTCGCCTTCCGGTTGCACACAACAAAACTCAATACCAAATACACAACAAAATTGAACTCGTCTCCCGACTTGTTCTGCTACTCCTAACATAAATTCTCACCCCACCCCACCCCCCAAATCCAAAAACTACTTCTCAGGTGCTCCACTCGCAAGTTCGCTATTCACTATTCACATGTTCACTATTCAGAAGTCCACTATCATGTTCACTAGAAGTCCACAATTATCCACTATTAACAGTTATCCCAGGATCATGCACAAAGAATCCTAGAAGTTTGTGTAGCGGCCTCCGCCGACGATGAAGAAGTGCGTGCTCCCGCCCACGCTCTCCTCCCGGAGTTCATTCCATCCGCGGCCACCGTGCAATAAACATCTGCATTCCGCTACGCTCCTGGCCTATCTCTCTTAGCCGCGCTCACAAACTGGTGACACGAACGTGATCCGAACACGCAACTGGTGACACGAACGTGAGTGTAACAGATGGTAGCAACGCCCTTTTAATACTGCTATGTACAGTCAAGTTGCACCACAAGTGCGTGGTTCCCAGTCCAGCTCCAGTTCCGAAACAGAATGATCTTTTTCACAGCACGAGCGCGGCGGATCTCAATCCTCTGCTTCTTCAACTGGCGCCACTACACACCTCCCCGTTAAAGGGACCATGAAAAGATATTTGACAAACCCACGACCATTGTTAATTAGTTCCCCTGTACGAAAGTATTCACTCTGTGAAATATGAAGTTGAAAATCGTACAAATAGCAAAAATATTGTATATTTACCACAGGCGTGAACGGTAGCTGCTACGGCCCGCCTCCGAGGCGAACTGGCCGTGACATCATACACAGAACATGTTGCCGATTCGCGGACGGGCTTTTGCGAGCAAAGTGTAAAATTTTCAAACAAGCTTGCATACTTTGTCATGAAATATGTTTTAATTTGACTTGGAGACAAGATTTAACTAACCGTTGAGACAGAATCCTACGAGAAATGTAATATAGCCGTTGACTGTCAGCATCACTGATCTCTATGTATAAAGGCTGGATCGCGCATGGGAGAGGGGCTCGTGGGGGAGAGGCGTGCCTTCGGGCCGCCATGTTGGTGGGCCCTAAAGTGCTGTGTGTGCCCATAGAAAACAATGGGAGGCAACACAGATTGTGAGTATTTATTGCGCTGCTAGCATTGATCGTTGTTTGTCATCACACAATTTTGTAAGGTGCCAGTATACTGATGTATCCTAACAGTGTTTCACAGGTGTCCCGCCGTTCGATTCTTAATTACGTTATGTTTTGCATTCCGAAACTAGACCGTCACCGCAGTGCAGCGCTGGGAATTGTACTATAGCACGTTTCCCAGCCAATATTTGAATAAGAAACGACTTGAGGTTAACAACAACCATGTATATAATATCCCGCACTGCGTTCTGAACAAAAATTGTTCCATAAAGAACGGTCCGGGAAAAGATATACTCGCATGGCAGAAAGAGATCGTTCTGTAGAATCGCAGCCGTTGTTTTAGCCGTGTATGCGTTTAGTATGATTTATATCAAGCATCGCCTTAGAAAGAGCCTTTTAGTAAACGACAGCGGTGCTTTGCCTCGCAAATATGGACACACCGAAGCAGCGCAAATAATTACTTCACGCAATTAGATCACACTCGTTAGGACAGTTAATCAGGTAGTGATGTAAGCTTAATCAATTAAGTTACTTAGAAAGTGGTAACACCTCCTTGAGACACAGGACTTATCTCTTTTTGAACCAAGTACAGCCGTTCTATGTTTGTTTGCTTCTTTCTTTATTTGTTCTGATTATTTGCAGGCGCGGTTGTGCCAAACTGAATGTCCTTCTCGAGCACTCACATGCTTTTGTTGAATACAACTGCAGCGTGAGAAAAGCTGCTTGGGGACGGGGTCCTGCTATCCAGTGGTGACTTTGTCGTGCTTGTTATGTGGAGCATGTTCCAAAAAATGCAGCTCCACATATGGTCTTCAAGTCGCAACAGGACTATTTGGAGCTTGAAACAGTTGTGATTTTGTCATTTTGGCCCTCGTGTACCCAGTCTGTGAAACGCAAACAAAAATGTCTAACACGATACGCTTTTGTAATGAAGATCACTGATGATGAGTAAAGAGAATATACGAGGTCAAGTTTATTCACTATTTTATATCATTCATTATATTATTCAACATTTTATGTCAAGTTTATACAACATAAAGTTTATTCAAGTTCAAGATTTATTTCCTGCACTTATGCGTTTCAGGATACAGTGAACGTGCAGGCAGGTCGCAAAAGACTACATTTATTCCTGTGTCCGCAGCACAGCGAGCGAAAGTTCTCGGGATTCTATTGTGGTTAGAATATTAGAAGTGGCGCACGGTACTCCAAGACATATCTTCAGGCCCTTGGCTAGTGCACTCTGCAGTGTTCGCTCTGAGGTGTCAGGTATACCATGTAACACCGGAAGGTGGAATGCAATCATCTGCCGAATGAGAGCTCTGTGTATGGCCAATAGGGATCTGGTCGACAGTCCCCAGTGAGAACCTGCGGTATGACACAACACGTTGCTTCTCGCATCGGCTCTTCCTTTTATATATTTGACATGAGCAGCCCATGAGAGTTGTGCGTCGATGATTACTCCCAGAAAGCGATGGTGAGATACTCTTGTTACTCGTTAGTCTTGTTACTTGTTAGTGTACTAACACACTAATTGTTGGGGATGGGGAATGTACTTTGTTTGTTTTTGGTTGTTGTTTTGTTTTGGGAGTAGCAGAACTAGTCAGGAGACAAGTTCAATTTCTCCCTGGTTTTCTTTTAAATAATCAATCATCAACTACATTTATTGTTTTGTGACCTTGCTACAATGGCAATATATATTTTAGGAATGACAATGGTCAGGTACGCTCTCTAAATTTGTAGCACTCAATTTTAGGTTCGAATGAGCAATGAATAGCAACTTCCCTCCTGATATTTTCTCATATATGCTAAATTTTAAATTTAGTGTGATCGAATATGTGATAATATAATAATAATATATAAGAATATAATATGTGATAAATGAATGTGATCAACAGTAGATGTAAACAACATGAGTAGCCAGAGAAGTACATTCACAATAAATAATTTTCTTCTTATAGCGTATATGTGCATGCCTATTAACTGAAACAATTATCACAGTTCCCTGAGAAGTTTTAATTTCTGAGAGTGTACTGTAGAGGCTGCTTAGATCTACAACAGTTCATACAAGGTATTATATACTGTGAATGCCTTTAAAAATCCCATGTGACACATATGCCTTTACTTTCTGGAGGTGCTGTGGTAGTCAAAGTTTGTGGGCATTACGCAGGTTCTGCACCCATTTCTTGAGTATGTCGAGGCAGCTGTGAAGTAACCTGCATTGATGATGATTATTCCAATTTTTATGGTGCATCGACAACAAAGGAAATAATACATCAGAACATTGGTTTGGGTGCAACCAGTTAAAAATGAATATGTTGTTTAATAAATGCATTGGACAAATGTTAAAACATCAGTTTAAAACATGGTTTACAATCCCTGTATCTTCTAAAAATTAAAAAGATTAAAAACTATTCTAAAAAGAATATGGGGAATCTCTTCTAAAAAGAATTATAATCTCTAATTATTATATTGCTGGGTGAAGAAGCCTACAGTGTAAGGTGAGTTTCTGATGTGAACATTTAAGAAAATATGCAAAACTGAGAGAGGCTAACCACAGTGCGTGCTCTGAGGTTGTTCCTTCCTGTAAAGTAGAAACCAGTGGATGAGGAACGTGATACTTACCTGTACACCCAGCCGTATCATACTGCACAGATTATTCACTGGGTAGCCCTTATGACAAAACCTGTATTGGGAGACCACTTTTGCCTTAAAAACTGCTACAAATAGCACGACACGCTACAGATTATTACTATCGTAACAAGCTGACGATACAGCTCAGACACAAAGGCGTTATTCAAGTCGCGCCACACCGCCGTTACGTAGGATTCTTTGTCACAAATCAAACCAAGGCACAAAACAATACCAATACATGAAAAAAGGTGACAATCTTGGTCTCATTATGACGTAATACCGAACTTGTGCGCGAAGGTAATTCAAAGAAATGAATGTGGCACTTGCTTCCGCAGAGAACACCGTGTACCATGCTAGCAATGCATACAAAAAAGCGCTCGAGTGCTTGCACATATATTGATGACAACACTACCTGTGTAGTGTAACATGTTCTTTCAAGCATATTATGGGCTCAAACTGTATTTGCCGCCGGGTAAAATGCAAGTGTCCTCGATTGAACGTCGGAAGAGCGATCAAGCAACCTGCATCCAGTGCTCGTTTTGGGCAAAAAAACACTTCATAATGGTCAACTAAATATACAGAATGGACGCCTATTTATTCCTTGATGAAGAGTGACTCACCTGTATAAATTTAGGCCCTGTAACCTTGCCAGTACGGTTGGTACGACCGTAATTGCAAGAAGTTGCCATGATCGCTGCGGCGACTGTTGTGGGTACAGTAAGATGGCGGCCGGTTTCTTCACGCTCGCGCTCCCAATCCGCGATCCAGCCTTTTACAATCGAGATCAGTGGTCAGCATGGTTACCGGAGCACGTTTTCCTCTTTGAACTTCTTCTTCGTCAGAACATACCTTCGTCGGTGGCATTCTACGAGCTGCCGCGTACCGAACGATCCATGTATGTGTCACATAACCTCTTCCTCCATTGCTGATAATTTGCCTTTCGCCATATTTCAAGTGATTTCGACGGGAGATGTACAACGTCGTTGTTGTCCAAACCGAAACCATGCACCCACGTGGTCCGGCGGGGTGTGTCCTCCTCGTCGTTCACAGTTGGCTGAGAGGATTGGATGGCGATGACGTAAGCCCACTTCGAAGGCATATATCCAGCGGTCACGCCCTGCTATTTTTGTCTGATAACTGCGCCCCCGTTGTACTGAATACGGTTAAAAGTCGATGTGTGTACGACAGTGATGGATCATGAGAACGGTTTCCTGCAGAGTACTCGGAATTCTCGAAAATCATTTCATGGTCCCTTTAAGTTGATCCGTACCGCTGGGCCGGACGACGATCTCTAGCAGGGGATCTTCGGGCCTGAGGTACGGGTTGTGTCTTCGTCAGCGACCAAGGTAGACTCAGCGTTCCCACCTGTTGTTGCAGGATCGACTCCGTGTGACCAGTCGATATCCGGCAATTCGAGCAGACGCGGCTTGATGTCGTCAGCGTGCATCTTGTGCTGTTTCAGATCCTCCGTCATGACTCATGACCTGATATGTTGTACCGCCCGAAGAGCGAGCAATGGTGCCCCGAAGCCAGTGGTTCTTCCGGGACTTGTCCTTCACCCAAACTTCGTCGCTGCTGGTAAACTTCCGCAGTCTGGCAGGCGCTGACAAGTCAGTTCAATGTCATTGTCCATTCCTGGCCACCATACATAGGAGCGCGCCATTTTTGTTTGCCCAATGTGACCATCATGAAGTAGGTTGAGGACAGTGTTGCGATGCTGGGACGGGACGACAACGCGCATGCCCCATATGGTGCAACCCTTTTCTGTTGTCAGCTCAGTGTTGCGCAGGTAGTACGGTTGAAGCTCGGGGTCCCGTTCACGTGAAGGCCAACCTTCCATGATGTAACGGTAGACCTTAGAAAGGATCCGGTCTGAAGCAGTGGCCTTGGCAATTGCAGACGCTTTCAGCGGAATTTTATCAATACCTACTGAGAGGACGGAAGAGACATTCGGCGATCCAGTACTCCCCACGAGGAAGTCGTCATCCGAAATCGCAGCCTCGAAATCAGGGTCCGGACCTGCCGGAAGTCGAGACAGGCCGTCCGCATTTCCGAACTGGGCCGTTGGCTTTTACTGAATGTCAAAACTATGACCAAGCAACGCCCAGCGCTACATTCTGTTCGTCGCTGTGACTGGAATTCCTCTCTTTGAGCCAAAGATTGCCGTCAGTGGTTTATGGTCTGTATATAAAATGAATTCCCTTCCCCAGAGATATTGGTGAAACCTCTTAACACCGAATATAATCGCCAGGGCTTCCTTTTCAATTTGGGCGTAGTTTTTTTGGGCCGATGTCAACGTCTTAGAAGCATGGGCGATGGGCTTGTCTTTACCATTGACTTTATGGTAAATCACTGCGCCAAGGAAGCTCACTCGAGGAAGCGTCAGCAGCCATGTCGAGAGTTTGACTAGGGTCGAAATGCGCCAAGGAATCGATGGACGTGAGTCGACGTTCGATCTCCCTGAACGCCTGGGCGCGACCTGATGACCACTCCCAAGGCACATTATTCCGCAGAAGCTGATTGAGCGGTGCGAAAAGATCTGAAAGTGACTTGACGTATCGACCATAGTATTGCACGAGACCAAGAAAGGCTCGAAGTTCCCCAACGTTGGTTGGTTCTGGCATGTCCAGCAGAGCTGACACTTTTTTTCGGTGATGGTTTGAAGCCATCTGCTGAAACGATTTGTCCAAGATATTCCACTTCTGTTTTGAGGAATTCACATTTTTGTTGCTTGAGGCGAAAGCCATGTTCACGAAGCCTTCACAAGACTTCTTCCAGGTGGTCCAGATGTTCGGCCTCGGTTCTTCGAGTTACGATGATGTCGTCGAGATAACCGGCCACGCCCTGTAGCCCAGCAGTGACCTGTTCCATTGTTCTCTGGAATATAGCGGGGGCTGACGATATCCCAAAAGGCATCCTGTTGAAGTGGAAAAGACCCTTCTGTGTGTTCACGACAAGGACCTTCTTCGCATCTTCATCTAGCTCCACCTGCAAATATGCTTCAGAGAGGTCGAGTTTCGAGAAGTGCTTGCCACCGTTCAGTTTTGCGAACAGCTCCTCCGGGCGCGGAGAGCTTGATTCGACCGCCTCATTGACTTAGTGTCCGGCCTGACAACGCTTGTTGTCAATTCTACCTCAAGGCCCCATCGCTCTCCTTCTCCATATCACCGGGATGACCCTCGTCGCAGACGCCGCTCCCCTCGCCGCTACCGTTCTCCTTCTCCAGCACAATCATCTTATTGTTGGTATCATGAGACATTCGGTGCACTGGCCTACCACTGCCGTCAGCCTTGTACAATCCAGGAAAACTCCAGCCCCAGCCACAACGGCTGCTGGGTTCGACGGTCGCCGCCTCTTTATGTCACTGATTCCATCAACAGTATCCGCTTTCTCGCCGACACCGGTGCGGAAGTAAGTATCGTCCCCACATACTACAAGCAGTCAATTCCTCACCGATCAAATGCTACGGAGAGCGTTACCCCACATTAAACCTTGGACTGCGGCGAAATTTCCAATGGGTTCCAATTCCCGAAATCAATGTGGACATTCCCGATGCTATTATCGGGGCTGACCTCCTGCGGCATTTCGGCCTTCTGGTCGATGTGAAGAACTGCAAGCTCATCGACAACTGTATTGGATTATCCGTCATCGGCATCCGCGCCCTGACGAAGCCGATAAGCCCAGCTCTCGCTCGACCTACTTCTTCGCAGAAATTCTGTAACGTCCTCGATGAATTCCAGACGTCATCAGATTGCCGCCCACGGACACCCCGCCTCGTCATACCACGACGCACCATATCATCACCAAAGGCCCGCCGGTTCACTCGCGCCCCCGAAGACTTCCGCCTGAGCGGCTCGCCATTGCTCGTCGCGAATTCGAGCACCTACTTTCTCTGGGCTACATACGACCTTCTAGCTGCCCCTGGTCTTCGGCACTTCATATGGTCCCTAAGAAAGAACCTGGGGACTGGCGCCCTTGTGGCGATTACCGCGCTCTAAATGCTGCGACTATCGCGGACCGCTATTCGATTCCTCGCATCTCCGATTTCGCTGCCACCCTTCACGGTGCCAACATCTTCTCAGAAATCGACCTCATCAAGGCCAACCATCAGATACCGGTAGAGCCTGCTGATATCCCCACGACAGCCATTACAACGCCATGCCGCTTGTTTGAGTACATTCGCATGCCTTTTTGGCTGCGTAATGCGGCCCAGACGTTCCAGCGCTTTATCGATGAGGTTACGCGCGGCCTTCACTTCTGCTCTGTATACCTTGATACTTGCCAGCAGCTCAGCCAAGGAACATGAAGATCACCTACGACAGCTCTTTCGCCGCTTGCATGAGTACGGCGTCGTGACCAACCCTGCAAAGTGTGAGCTCGGCTTAACATCTATTGACTTCCTTGGCCATTGCATTGACGCATCCGGAATTACACCCCTCCGTGAGAAGGTCGCCGCTATCGACAATTACCCCCGCCAAACTACCCGCCGCAAGCTCCGAGAGTTCCTGGGCTTGGTAAATTTTTACCACCGTTTTGTGCCTCATTGCGCCCAGCTTCTCAACCCGCTCTGTGCTCTGCTTGCCGGCCCCGGCGGACCGTCGAAACCACTCGACTGCACATCCGCCGTAGAGCACGCTTTCTTGGCCATTAAGAAGGCGATCGCCGACTGTGCGGTACATGCCCATCCCATTCCGGACGCACCAACTGTCCTGCTCGTCGACGCGTCCTCCGAGGCTGTGAGGGCGGCGCTCCACCAGGTCACACCCGATGGAGAACTCCAGCCGCTCGGTTTCTTTTCCAAGGCCCTAAAAGCGGCAGAAACCCGTTACAGCACCTTCGGACGGGAATTGCTTGCTGTATACCTATCGATCAGACATTTCCGCCACTTCCTTGAGGGACGCCATTTCACGGTCTACACAGACCACAAGCCATTCACATATGCTATAGCATCTGGGACAAAGCCTCGCCCTCCGCGTGAATTACGTCACTTTGCCTTCATAGCCGAATTCACCACGGACGTACGCCACATCACTGGCCCCGAAACGTCGTCGCCGACGCCCCCTCTAGATCACCGATAGTCGCGCTTACGCAAGCGTTCCCTCCCGCGCCTGACTATACTGCTTTGGCGAACGCACAAGCCTCGGACACCGGTTTACAAGCCCTCCAACAGTCGCCGCAGTCACTCAACTTCCAGCGCATTCCCTACCTCGACACACCGCGCGGGCTACTCTGCGACATGACGACGGGAACGCCGAGGCCCCTCGTCCCTCTCGCTTTCCGCCGGCGTCTGTTCGGCACCTTCCAGGGACTCCATCACCCCGGTATCAAGTCTACACAGCGACTTATCGCCGCCCGCTTCGTTTGGCCTTCCATGAACCGGGACGTCCGTCAATGGGCCGGAACATGTCTGGCATGTCAGCGCACGAAGGTGCAGCGGCACATAGTATCTCCAACACTGCCGTTTCCGACACCCGACGCCCGTTTCCGACATATCCACCTGGACCTAGTGGGACCTCTCCCCACGTCGTCCGGCCACTCCTACCTACTCACAATCGTGGATCGTTTCACGCGCTGGCCGGAGGCAATACCCATCAAGGACATGACTGCCAGCACTGTCGTCCGCGCCTTTCTGCACAGTTGGGTGGCCCGTTTTGGTGCTCCAGCTGTCATTACTACGGACCGAGGGCGACAGTTTACTTCGCGACTTTTTGCTGATATAAAAAGCGATAAAACCCCGGTGCAGGGGACACAAAGAGACAACACAGACGAAGCACTGACTGACAAACAACTTTAATGGCAGGGACACATCTTAAATACACCAAATGCACACCCGACCCCTAGTGGCAGCCAAGGCCGTCATGCTGTAATCACAAATTATCACAAGGTTATCAAAAAGATATCACGCAAACAAGGCACCAGGTAAACGCCCCCCCCCCCCCCCGAAACAGAATTCGCGTTAGTTATCAATGAATTGCTGGATTGTATCCGTTACCAACACGGAAGGCACGCTAATGCAACTATCTCCAGCCTGTTTTATCAACAAGGCTTCCTTATAAAGAAGAACACCTAACTTATGACTTTTAAACATCACTTTTGTGTTTTTGAACAGCGGCTCGCACCCGGAACCGGTTCTTAAGTGTTCCGCCAGCTTACCATACCCCTTTCCTCTCGAAGCTCTATGTTCCATCAGACGTATGTTAACACAGCGTTTAGTTTGACCAATATACTGGCGCCCACAAGACAAGGGAATTGAATAAACAACACCAACAGTGCAAGTCACAAAAGGATCTACGTGTTTTACATGACAACCCCCAGTTTTTGTCCGGTTAACCCTAGCCATCAGAGACCTGAGCCAATAACCTCTTTTGAAAACTACATCAACACCATGCCTACAGGCTACCTTTTTTAGGCGATGGGAGGCCTGATGGAACATAGAGCTTCGAGAGGAAAGGGGTATGGTAAGCTGGCGGAACACTTAAGAACCTGTTCCGGGTGCGAGCCGCTCTTCAAAAACACAAAAGTGATGTTTAAAAGTCATAAGTTAGGTGTTCTTCTTTATAAGGAAGCCTTGTTGATAAAACAGGCTGGAGATAGTTGCATTAGCGTGCCTTCCGTGTTGGTAACGGATACAATCCAGCAATTCATTGATAACTAACGCGAATTCTGTTTCGGGGGGGCGTTTACCTGGTGCCTTGTTTGCGTGATATCTTTTTGATAACCTTGTGATAATTTGTGATTACAGCATGACGGCCTTGGCTGCCACTAGGGGTCGGGTGTGCATTTGGTGTATTTAAGATGTGTCCCTGCCATTAAAGTTGTTTGTCAGTCAGTGCTTCGTCTGTGTTGTCTCTTTGTGTCCCCTGCACCGGGGTTTTATCGCTTTTAGATGTACCACCAAACAGCCCGGTTTTTATCGCTTTTTGCTGATGTCTGCCATTTTCTGGGAGCTCGCCACCGTCAAACCACGGCCTACCATCCCTGCGCCAATGGGATCGTAGTGCGCATCTACCGAACCCGCAAGTGCGCCCTCCGAGCCAATCATTCTAACCAGTGAGTAGAGCGATTGGTCCTCATAATGCTGGGCATACGGTCCGCCACCCGGTCTGACTTCCCACTCTCCCCTGCCACCTGGTCTTCGGTGCCCCACTGCGTTTGCCCGGGCAATTCTTCGATGCAGCCTGCCTCCAGCAGCCAGCCCCCGATCCTCTCAACTTCGCCATCCGTTTGCAGTCTCATTGCACGGACTTACGGCCGCCTCCCACCCGCACTTCGTCTCGACAAGTTTTTATCCACCCTCAACTAGCCACGGCGGCTCATGTTTTCTTGTGCCATGACGGCACCGCGTAAGCCGCTGCAGCCCCCTTACGACGGCCCCTTCCTCGTCCAATCCCGCCAGAGCAAGACGTTAACCATCCACCTGCCCAACCGTCTGGAGGTTGTTTCAGTCGCCCGTGTCAAGCCGGCTTTCCTCCTTCCTGATGACTCGATGGACCCTCCGTCGCCACACTCGCGCTGCCTGAGCACGCTTCCTCCTCGTTCTCCTGCCCGCCGCGTCAGCTGGGCGTCTGGTCCACCACCGGTCCGCACTGTTCCGCGGCGACCTCTGGTTCAGCAGGGGGGGGGGGGGGGCTTGTAGCGGCCTCCGCCGACGATGAAGAAGCGCGTGCTCCCGTCCACGCTCCCCACCCGGAGTTCATTCCATCCGCGGCTACCGTCCAACAAACATCTGCATTCCGCTACGCTCCTGGCCTACCTCTCTTAGCGGCGCTCACAGTTGTATCCATCCCGCAGCTCTGGACAAATTTCACAAGTGCCGCCAAGGCAGCATCCCTCGTGTTCGGTGTCCAAAGTCCCAACGTACCTTCACTATATCGAAGACCCTGCTGTCTAGTCGAGCAAGTGTAGCTTTCAGTGTAGCTCTTCGAGACGCATAGTGCAGTGCATTATAATATGCTCACTATCCTCCACCGATGCCCAAACCGAACAATTCGATGAGTCGGCCCTTCCAACTTAATGAAGAAAATGACGGTCATAAGGCACATAGCTTTGTTTCAACTCTGTTTCTTCGTTGTCTCTACTTTGTTTCCACTTTGTTTCTAGGTGGTCATGCGCTTGCTCGTTGACCAGCATGTTTCAATTCAACGCGAGAGGCCACACCCAAACGGAACCCAAACTAACATGCTGTCACGGGCCTTCTTACGATACTCTGAGTCACCGCGCAAAAGATTTTAATTAATCAGTGTGAAAATATCTTGCTGTATACTCCATGCTGCATATGCTGGCTATGTGAGGGAACATCAACTTTGCGCCGTCTTTAGACACATTCGGCATCGACACGCCAACGATGAGGTGTTTCCTAGAGAAGGGTACGGTATATCGGAGAAGTAGCGGCATGGTATTTACGTTACTATTATTTGGAAGCGGCAGCGGTATAGCAATACATTTTCAAATTTCTAGCGACGCTAGTATTGCGCTATGCTTTTTTGTGGAGTAACGGGTACCTGTATTTCGTTACTTCGTTTTGGTAGCGGGTACAACACCGTCACTGGGTCCATTACTCATTCGAAATTTCCAGTGCGTTTGTCTACACCCACTGCTATAACGGAATGTCCATTTATATTTTAGCGTATAACTACACGTCCATATACTAACATGCCCTTTAGTAGCGCGCATGTTTACTAAACTTTGATCTGTCTCTTCTTGGTTCCATCTCTAACACTTTATTAAGGAACGCTACGTCATCCAATTACTAACCAAGTGTGTACCATAAATAACGATGTTTACTCCCAGCAGAGCAGCTGTGATCCGTCGTCCGAGCTTTTCGGAAGGATTTTAAGATTTTCTAGGCTCTGAATTTGTTTTCCGTTCCTCTGCTAGGCTAATTACAAGTATAAATCATTATTTCCAAATATTATGAGAGCGAGGGAGGGATTTTCGCGGATGTTATAAATAACGGTGTGTGTGTATGGGGGGGGGGGGTCGAAGTAGCTTACCGTTGTTGACCGCACACGAGTGGGCATCGTCACGACTATAGCAAAAAGGAAATAGCGGTGGTGCTGGTGAAAGAGCTCGCCGTTGTCGGCCTCACAGAGGTGGGCAACGTCACGACTGTGGCCCTGGGGCAATGTGCGTCCTGGGCCGACTTCTAAGGGAACTGTGCCGACATATGTCTGAAAGCGTCTGAGGAAAAGAAAAAAGGTGTTTCGTGAATTAACCTGCAGTCATACAATCACGGTGTGCTGTACTTGGATCAGTTGTAGTTTAGCAGCGCGGTTCCTATAAATATTGATATTAAACGCCACGGGCAAAATCGTACTTCTTCTTTGCGATTGGTACCTGGTGAAGAGTTATGTGCACATGGAATACAATTTCTACAAGGCCCTATCCGCGGTGGAGGCAGGCATATGGGAGAGGTTCCCTCATATAGGGGAGAGGGCCCCTTGATAACGCGGTCCGCCCCCGGTTGGGCCGTGTCTTTCAACGCGCGGCCCATCAAACGGGGCAGTCGGAGCAGGCAAATCGGGGCAGCATCGCTTGCGGTGCTGTTTCCGGGAAGATTTTCTCTAAAATCCCACTTCATGCGAAGCAGCCCAGTTTTTGTATTAACAACTTATAACATCGAAAAATGTTACCAAGACATCCATAGATTTTTCCAAAAAGAAAAACAAAGGCAGGTTAATTTTGCGACTTCTCGCTTAAGCTTACGTATAAGCTTCCGGTGAAACACCTTATCTCATCGTCATTCATGTAGTTGTTGTTCTTGTTGTTCCGTTTGTGAAGATTTCGTTCTGTTTTGCTACAAACGCACCTCCACACATGAAAGTTCAAAATTATGAGTTTCCGTGGGTTAGGGTATCTGTTAGCACGGTTTGTTGCGTGTTATTGCCGAGACGTTCGTCTGCCGTCTACCGTTCCGAAACGTTCGCCTACCGGTACGCTACGGGAGCTGGTCGTAGCCACGATAAAAAGCATTTCCGTGACGCTATTCATGCAGCACCCGTGATGTACGTGAGACGCGAAAGCTGGCGCTACCTGCACTCCACGAAGGTGGCTATTAACGAGGAGCTTGCCGCTATGGAAAATCGAGCTATTATCAACACGTTTATGTTGCATATGTCCCTGCACAATTCGCTGCATAAATCTTTTCAGAATCAGAATCTTTTATTTGGCACTTTTTTTTTATGGCGCTTTTGGCATTTTTCTTTTATTTCCTTTTTTTTCATTTTTCTTTATTTCATTATTTGAGAAAGCAGTGTCGAAAGGGAGCACACAGAAAGGGGACTGGTTCGAGCAGGAAAGCGTCAGCTGTCAGTGTAAGATTTAGCCGCTGGTCGTCATCACCCACTTTGCGAGTCTTCACCATGATGATAATCTTGTTTTGTTGCTGAATCTTATCGTTCGCGTTCCCTGGGGAGCTCCGACTGAGCACAAGGTAGGTTGGGCGTAGTGCCCAGTGAGGTTCAAGGTGGAATCATAATTATTTTAATGTGTTTGTATTCTTGAAGCATATTTGGAAACAATGCGCGTAAGTTTCAAACACAAAAGTGCATGATCCCGCATGTGTCCTGGTATCCGTTCCATGGAGGAAGGTAACCTAGGAAGTCCGCGTGACGTCACCCTCATACAGTCCCCGCAGTTCTGGAGGCACCGTTTTTTGTGGGGCCAGCTGCTTCTTATACAGGGTGTTACTTTCTTTTTTTTTTATTACATTACAGAATTTTTATAAAAAGCCATGAGAGCACCATAGATGTCGTTTTTGCAGTTTGTCGTTTGAGTTCTACGCCCAGGTTGACATCCTCTCGAAGAAGGTAAGCAACTACAAGATAACGAATTACCTAAAAATGCATTAATTAACGCTTTATATAGGGGATATCGGGCAAAAGCGGGATAGCAGAATGGGAGACCAGCCATTCCACGTTTAAAAAATCCTGAAACATGCACCTGCGTTAAGATTTCCATCCACTAATTTTGACATGCAAACGAGCCGAAACTGCAAATGCGTACCTGAGAAGCGCATCACCTCCGCCGACGGAGGCTTCTCTGGGCGGGAAAGTGGTTTATCTCTCCCGCAGGTCGGCACCTATTGCAATTATCTCCATCGCTCCAAATCACGTGGCCCTCTGACGTGGAATGAGGACTGTACTCCCTGCATTCCAGGTCGCCGCGGTTTCGGTTTCGATTCATTTTCATATCAAATTTCGGGGGTGGATATCTTCACGCACGTGCGTGCTTCAGGATTTTTAAAACCTGGAATGACTTTCAAGTAGGATGATCTTTTACTCTGACCTCCCGCTTTTGCTCGAAATCCCCTAATTAAAGAGTTCGCTAGTCAATTTTAGGTAATTAGTCATCTTGTAGTTGCATACTTTTCTTCGAGAGTACGTCAGCCTGGCCGAAGAACGCGAGTGCAAAAATGAAATCTATGCTGTTCTCATGGCTTTTTTAAAAATAAAAATGCTGTAACGAAAAAAAAAAACGCCCTGTATAAGACGACAATATATAGGGTGTTTCACGACGTCACTAATTTCCTAAAAATAGGTTTTAGTACAAAAATAACACTAATAACGCTATATAATCAATAAATACGCTACTTGGAATACACACATACAGACTTTTGCCACAGATTGAGGCCGTTCGCATTCGTGTCACGCATCAATCAAATGTTACGCGTAAATAAACTCGAAAAATTGCAGTGCAAAGGCAGCATTTTTCTTCCTGAATTCGGAAGCCTATGACCCTAACACGCTATTCCAATCAAAATGATAGGTTTTTTTCGCAAGATTTCGACAAAAATTTGACAGCCGAAAATCGGTCGCTGGGCGAAGCGCGCTCGCTGATATTTATACGATTGCGGAACTGCTGGTTCCGACCAGATACGCTCCCTCCTGCGCAAGAAGAAAAGAAACCACGCCACAATCACACCTTTCGCTTGTAGTGAACGGCAAGTCACCGCAGGAGATAAAAACAGAACGACGACCATCCACCAGCGTGTTCCGAGATAGGGCGTTTATGCTTATTCGCTCGGAGCAGGGCCCGGGCTGAGCGGAAGTGCGTCACCGAACCGGAACTCGATCGGTCGGGGGTAACCGGCACTTTCTAAGAATGATGGGAAAAGGTTCGACTTCCATGTCTACGCTAGCAGACGACGCACACTATGTGTCCTGGAGATGGATGTGCATGGCTCTGGAAACATGTGTAGAAAGCGGTAAGGAACGACTGTCGGAACCTGACTAATAATAGACTGTGTTTTTCAGTGTATGTACATAAACCAATTTACCGACGGTAAGGGCGCACGTAATGTAACATTGACTATAACGTCCGCAACAAGCAAACTTCAAGCGTGCGTCACGTGTGTAAGTAGCGATTTTCAGCCGCAGCTGAAAAAAAAAGTATTAAAATCAAAATGTCAAAAATCCGTTTTTGATGTTGTGGCTTTCATATGCTTCCACACATTCATATTTAGGAGAAGTACGCATCATTACGTGTACCAATACCTGGCATTGTAGTCCTGAAGGTAATAGTCAGCCCTTCACAACAGCGCAACAGCCACCCATACTGCTTCAGAAGCGACTGGGAAACCAATTTTAAACATGTAGCGATCAGAAAGCACCTTGCCTATCGGAAACTGTGAGGCGCTTGACACGGAAGCGATGACACTGACGTCATTTCCGCACAAAATTACGGGTAATCTATTCCATACGCGACCGAGCGAGAACGACTTTGCTCTTACGCAGTACCTATTGCTGTGTCGTCTGCTTCCCGTTGGTACTCGTCGTAGGGCACTGTTTATGCGTCGGACTGCCATGCGTCTCATAGATAGACACACAGATTCTCGCACTTAACCAGAATATCTCCATCCATTCTAATGCCCCAAATTAATTGTGTGATCATTTTCCCTCATTCGTCCGTTCGCTGTCTCCTCCCATACATGTTAATGGCTCGAAGGTTTCGCTTCTGTCAGTTTTTCTGACTTTGTGTTCCGTTCTTTTTTTTCTTTTTTTTGTCCTTGTATGCGTATATTTGTTTTGTGTCTGGTAGTAAGCGAACGTGGCATATGTGGTATTCCCTCAGGAATAGGCTGTCAATGTCTTCACGGTCAACACAGTCTTATTATTCTCATCCCAATGTAATTAAAGTGTTGACAATTAGACGTCAGGTCGCTTCTTCGTCTGTGGAAGACGACGATGACCGATTTGCTGCATCGCTGCAAACTCTGCATCAAAGCCTGTCTTACATAAAGTTTCTCGACATGTGGCATTCCCAATGACCTTTACATTTTTAAGCACTAATTCCACAACCTGGTTCGTGTGGTACGGCGGTCTAGACTGTCTGAATGAACACCATCTCAAAATTTAAAAGGAGCCGCCATCTTCTAGCTCAGGAATTGTGGGAAGGATCTGCGACCTCGCCCTCCAAGCTCCGAGCGAAGCGAGCTGCGTCGGAGGTGACTCTGAGCGAATATCCAAACACAGAGCGGGCGGATCTGAGCCAATAGACGGTATGCAAAACCCAGCGCCCTCTTGGAGCGCGCACGGAAACCTCCGGAATTTCACCATGTCTGAGGCTCCCTCCCCGACGCGAGTCACACACACGGCTCACGTTCAGCTGTTCGGTTGCGTGTCTTGCCTCACACATGTACTCTTTCACTATGTTATCAACATAGTAGCAGTCAATCACTGCATGCCTAGATGAAGTTGAAATAATAAACACGTAGCCCCCACACATAAACAAGTTCACCCCCCCCCCCCCCCCAAGATACAATCCGTCCGTAAGAATTTAAAAAGAAGCGCCTGTCCTGCATTGTGGGATCGCTACTTTGTAACAATGATCGATGCGAGACGAAACGAGACTACTATCGTACCGTCATATTGTTTGTTAATACCACAGAAAGGTAAGATGTGACATTTCTGCACTGAATTAAAAGCAACTGGATAGCAAGAACAATAACAAAGCATCGCCGGCTTGCATTCCGTCGCAGTTCGTGCAGTTTTTGAACAATTTGCTTAATGCAGCCTGAATGTAACTTGAATGTAAAATGCAAAAGTACTCCAAATGCTCCAAAAGCTCTCCTGAATGTAAGAGTTCGCTCACGAGACATAGCACGCACGTCATCACTTACACTACTTTCATGCATTGGAAAGGTATGAATAAGTATGCGTGTAGGTATGCATACGTTCCCTCTCACCATCTATTGTACAAGGTAGTGTCGGAGTTAAAATATCAGAATTTGTCTGCCAGTAGCGAATGCATGTCGCTTGCGTAAGCTTCACATGAGAGTGTCATACGATGGTCGCCTCCTGTATACAGAGACCCAGCCCTCAAACTGGGTAAAAAAAAGCGGAGGAACATCGAAGCGCCCAGCGTCGTATCTGAACTCATCGGCTGCAAAGAAGACAGAGACAAGTGACATCCGCCTTCAAGAACAACAATGCAAAAAATTCCGAATGAAGCTTGTCTATGCGGCAAGCTGTTCGGCGATCACCGACCGAAAGAGAGAAGGTGCAGTTTAAGAGGGATTTGTGAGCGACCTATTTTACGGCTACTCTTTTGCGCCGCTATGGGACGTTTCTTCCTCCAGGTGCGCCTGCTCTTTGTGAGTCCCTTCTAAAAGCCATCTCTACACCAGGATTGGCAATTGCTCAGCGGTATAAATAACCGCATCTTTACGTCGCACCTTGTAAATTGCGATGCTGTTTATTGCTTTCTCGATTCATTTCTACGCACAAGCGAGCCTGTTTGACACGACAGAAAAACAGCAAGTGCCGCAGGACAACAACAACAGATATATTCTGACGGTGAATTGGGGAAGTTTTCCACTCTAGGAATGGAACGCTACCCCTAAGCTAGGGGCCGCAGAGTAAGTACAGTGTGCTTAGGATTCCATATCAGTTTTGTTTCGAGCAAGCGCGCCGAACTGGTGGCCGGTGGGCCGGGTCTGGCCGAACCTGGTTCAGTACGGCCCCCGCTGTGCATAGCGGTGAGAGCCCGATACGCAAGTTTGCCAACCCATGGAGGAGAAAATTTTTCGGATTAAAAGCGACCTGACGTCTAATTGTCAACACTTTAATTACATTGGGATGAGAATAATAAGACTGTGTTGACCGTGAAGACATTGACAGCCTATTCCTGAGGGAATACCACATATGCCACGTTCGCTTACTACCAGACACAAAACAAATATACGCATAACTTGGTAAATGAAACTTTGGTAAATGTGCAGCGACGGAATAGCCTCAGGACACGGACTGCCAACGGATATGATGGAAAGTAACTGTCCTGAGGCTGGAGGCACACGAACAGACGAGCACAACCCAAGCTTGAAGGTGCCTAAGACGATGAAAGATTGACAATGACAGTTGTCGAAGATTTCCGGCGCACGTTAAAGGAACCCCAGGTGGTCGAACTTATCCGCTGTCCTACGCTGCGGCACGTGCAGCATGTCGCCACACAGGCTGACGCCATCTTGCCTGTAAATCTACTCCAATTGCCCTTTTATGTATTAGTCGTCGTAAACGAACGACAGCCAGTAGGAATCAAACCCGCACCTCTTGACTGCCGGTCAGGCGCGCTAACCCGAGTTCTTGGTAAACAGTGCCAGAGTAGCGTAAAGGATGGCGCACTTGACCGGCAATGAAGAGGTGCGCGTTCGATTCGTGTCGCTGCCTGGTTTTTTCGACGACTGCCATATTTGAATCTTTCGCGAACAAACAATTCGCTTGCGTGCGTGACTGTGTGCCCTTGCCCCTTCCATCGAGCCACCATCTCCATTTGAGTGTGTTGAATGATTAATTCCGTTCCTACAGTGACTCTTCATGTTGAAAGTAGTTCATAGTGGATCAAGTGACAGGCTCTCTGCTTTTTTTTTCCTGTCTTTTCCTTTTTTTTCCCCACTGGTCGACGAATAAGTTTAGCATGAAGTTGGCCGAACGATGTGCGTAAATATGCTACAGTTGACGTGGACTACTACCATGCGTGACGACCAACGCAACCTTTTTGAGCGTGCTTCCCGTGTAGTTTTATGACTAATGAAGAGACAGAGCTCAACAAGGCTACTGTTATTATGTTGGGAACTTCTGAAACGTGCATTGGCAGCAGGGAGGATAACTTGTTCCTTCAAGAATGTGCGTATTCCTCTCAGAAGTACAGATGCCCTCCGAGGAGCGAGCAAATAATGTTGTGCGCTCAGCTTCCCGATAACTCCTGTGCTAGCAGTTTTCAACCAGTACTTTGAGTAGCTGAGAAATCGCAGTATGCTTTAATACCCGGCCCCGCACACGTATGGCTATGCCAATTTATTCACTGCGACATATCTGCGACACATTTTCGCCATTTGCAGTTGATGAACTACTGTGTCTGAGTTGAAACAAAACAATGTCCGCGTCGTCGTCGCGACAAGCAATAAAAGTAAGGCTTTAAAAGCCTACCGCGTCCCAAAATGCCTCAAAACCTCCGTGTTTTCCGTTTTATGTGGAGAAATGGATATGAAAACAGCGGTGTATGGATTGAACACAATTACGGTCTTCGAATTATTTGAAGTTGTGGACAGAGTCTACAGTAGCGAGCTGTCTAGGCAGTACATGATAGGTGGGAAAACATGACAAACTTTAATTGAAATCATTCCAGCTTTTAGGTTACAGCCTACAGGTTTTAGGTATAAGCTTTTTTCGTGGGAAGTGTGTTAATGTTTATAGTTCACACTCTTTCACACTCTTATAACCGGCTCTATCGGTACTTCTGTCGTCTCTCGTCGCAACTCATACGACACGTGCTGATTCTTCCTTGCAGAAATATCCTTTGAGTGCCATATTTTGTGTTGTGTGACTGCGCAGGCAAATGCACATATATGGACACACATCATCTGCCGTGTAGTGGTATAGCACTTGAAAAATAAAGAGGGCGGGCAGAACAGATCCTGGATATCACTTTCTTTTGGATCTAGCGAAATGTTCCATCGATAACACATAACAGGGGGCACCAATATAACTAATCGTTAGAGGTTTATTTTTTCGAAATTGCCTCCGTCTCTCGGGAGCAAGGACGCAATTTCAGCGTGAGAAGACTGCGCGGTAGAGAAAGTAGATTAGTTGAACCCGAGCACTCGAAAACTTTATAGCCGTCGCTGAAAGCCCAGCTGGCCGCATCTTGACCGTGGTGAGTTCCAATTATTTCAGATGGATTCCATGTACCCTTGAGAGCTACAGCGTCTCGGTACTCTTGGAGTGGAGCGGCCAACGACGCAGTAGAAAAATGAGAGAGCCCCAAATATTTTTTTTTTCGCGAAACAACGCACCTGGCTTAATAGTTGTGGCAGATTTGAGAAAGTGAATTAGAAGACAGGCTCTTTCGAAATATCCCAAATTTTCTTTCCTCTGCCTTCAGTGACAACACCAGACCTGACTCTTCATTAGCGCGCGACGTTGCTGTATGATAAGAACTAGAGTCACTGGATAGCTTCGCTCAGACTATTGCATTTCTTTTCCCAGGCACTATGCCGACGGCCGTCTGGCAACATTGAGAGCGCCGCTCTCCCATTGGACAAATTCTGCAACTCGGCGGCATTTTGTTGACACGCCAGGTGAACCGCACTCTTCAAGATGAACTTTACCGCATAGCACGATCCTAGTCAACTATCATCCCTAGTGACATCGTTCTCGCCCCTGATTTGTTGAAAACAGGAGGCGTACGGATTTTTTGTACAATTATGTGCAATGTAACTATGTACAATTATGTACTGCATAAGCGGTCCGAAAAAGGCGTACGCCTCCCGTTTTAAAAAAAATCAGGGGAGAGATCCGATGTCATTCGGGATGATGGTTGGCTAGGAGCGTGCTATGCGGTGGAGTTTATTTTGAAGACTGCACTTTCTTTTAACCCGGGCAAAACGACCGTATGCTGGGGCAAACTGATTTCACGTCGCAAACTGCAGCGCGTTGACCGTAACAGCACGTGCGATTTTGTTTAGGGGGCCTTGATCTATTGTCGTCAAGGAAGACGCAAAAGCGTGGTCGAATAAAAAAGAAAGAACGAACGTCTACAGACGGGATCCGTGATTAACATAGCAGACGAACTTAACGGAGCCGATATGGCGTCTCCACACGGCGCCCCCTGGCGTAGAATTTGCAGTACTCTGAAGCTATTCAGTGACCTAACAAGAACCATAGAAAACCATAGCGCTCATATGTGGGAATCACCTTAATCCGCGGATATGCCCTATGGAGATATGCCAACTAAAATAATTTCGCAGACTATTAGTTCCGGCATTCATGACGTGGTGGTCAGTTCCAAAAGGATAACAGGACACGTCGGTCATTCTCCAGCAATAAACCATCTTAGAGCATTACGTCGCCGAGCAGGAATAACGTACAATCCCGTCTCCGAAAGAGGCGCCCCCGCAAAGGAATCATCTCGCGGCCTAGGTGTAGACGAAAACACGTTCGCAACGGATTTCTGTACACCGGAGACTGCCTGGACGACTCCGATGCACAGTAGTTTTGTACAGAGTTTGACGGCTCAGATTCGTCAAGGCTGGCCCAGTCCACCGGTGCATATGGGCTGTGACTTCACTCTCATCGAGCTAAAGACAGCGTTGAAGCTTGTGAATCGTGAGCTCGTCCCTGGAACCCGATAAAATAACATAGGCCGCACTCCGAAACCTTGACGGACGGTCCCTCCAAGCTCTCCTTCGTGTATACAGGGTGTTTATTTTTTTATCATTTACAGATTTTAATAAAGAAGCCATGAGAACAGCATAGATGTCGTTTTTGCAGTTTCGTTATACGGAGAAAGTATGCAACTACAAGATCACTAATTACCTAAAATTCATGAACTGTTTAATTAGGGTATTCCGGGCGAAAGGGATATAGCAGAATGAGAGACTATCCTCGTTCAAAGCCAGTAAAAAAATCCTCAAACCCGCACGTGCTTCGAAATATCCATCACCAAATTTTGGTATGCAAATGAGACGAAACCGGAACTGCGGCGACAAAGAACGCAGGGAGCACAGCGCTCAGAGGACCACGTGATTTAGAACGATGGATACGATGGAGGTGATTGGAGTACGTGCCGATCTGCTGGCCAGATAGACCACTTTCCGGCCCAGATAAGCCTCCGTCGGTGAAGGTGATGCCCTCCTGAGGTGTGCTTTTTCGGTTTGGGCTCGTTTGCATGTCAAAATTCGGTAATGGATATTTTAACGCCCGTGCGTGTTTCGGAATTTTTTAAATCTCTATTGGCTTTCGACGAGGAAGTCTCTCAATCTGCCATCTCGTTTTTGTCCGAAGTATCGTAATTAAACAGTTTATTAATTAATTTTAGGTAATTCGTCATCTTCTGATTGCGTACTTTATTCGAGGGGAGGTCCGCTAGGCCGTCTAACTCAACTCCAAAAACGACATCTTTGCTGTTATCATAGCTTTCTTTTTTTCTTTTATAAAAAAATCTGTGAAGGACAAAAACAAACACACTGTATAATACGTATTGGCAACAGAGATATCGCCCATGTAGCTGGAAGGAGGCAACGGTTGTTCCCTTCCTCAAACCTGGTAGACCCCCAAATGCCCTCTTGCCCTATCACCCTGGAAGCCTCACAAGCTGCATGGAAAAACTGGTAGAAATAATGGTTTTGCATTGTCTCCACTGGTGGCTCCAAAAACAAGGTGTATTTCCCCATAAAATAGCTGGATTTCGTCGCTACCGAAGCTCTATGGATTGAGTTCTTGACCTAGTCTCTACAGTCCGTCAGTCTACAGTCTAGTCTACAGTCCGAATCGACGAATCGTGACATTAGTTTTTCTGGACATCAAGCGCGCTTATGCTTAAAGATGAGTGCGTGTGCGGGTGTTCGGGACGAGCGCGAACGGTAGCGCCCCTCCCCCGGTGGCGGAGCGAACTGCGTAGTGTGGATGCAACGCAACGCCGTTCGCAAGCTTGCCAACGCACGTTTAGTTGAGTTTGATAATGATGTTCAGCGGAGGGACAGCCGCATGGATGTTGCCTGTCGTGAAGCCTGGCTAGACAGAGTCAAATGAACATTAAATTCGTAATGAGTATGCTCCTGTTTAAATTTATGCGCGCTAGAAAGGTGCGCGTGTGATGAAGTGCTGTTACGGACGGATTTTGCCTTCCAGTTTCCCTATCGATGCCCACACCAGCTTACAGATGCGGATATTTTTGTGTGCAAAAACAGCCTTCTTATCGGCCTTGAGCGCCGTGTCACAATTATTTGTTTGTCTTGCTTGGTTACCGTCAGTGTATTATGTCTGATTACAATTATTTGGTGTAGTGCAGAATTACTCAGACCAATCCGGTTGCTCATGGGCACCGTATAAAGTTGGAACTGAACGGAAAGATAAAAACCGGGGCGTCATAGAATGAGTGCAACGTGTAACAATACATTTGAGGATCGTCGACATAAACAGCTACTACAGAGTTATTCAATACAGATAAACTTTCGAATGGTAATAATAGGTGTTAACAGTTTTCGTCCTTTTTCATTTAAACAAATAACGACAGGTCTGCAATTGTGTGAGGTGCAAGCTTGATCGCCCTCTTTAGCGCTACAGTGACAGTCCTCAAGGAGCTGCATATTGCATACATTGAACGCTGTCATCAGTGATCATATGTGTTGCCATCTTGTGTGTGCGTAGTAGTTTTGTTCCGCACGCCAGCAGGAACTTGTATGTATTCGTGTTTGTTTGTTTCATTAATATTATTATTGTTATATTGTACAGTGTGATGTCCAAGTCCATGAACTACTGTACAGTGGAAACCATACAGCAGTGTAACACATTTATTCCTACATAACTAGCTGGAGATATGTGACTGATGTGATACAAGTTTTCTTCATGTGTGAGACCTAATCTCTATCCTGCGACAACGGCAAAGCACTATGAAGATCGATAGCACAATAAACGAAATCGCTCCAAAACATATCTGACAGTGCAGCGCAATGACGATTTTCTCAGGCCGGCTTTTTGATGGAGGCTTGTCGAGCATTCGTGGGTAGATTTCATAACGGCACACTATTTCGTTCCTGAAAACAACGTTTCGGATCTGGACGGGAAACCAAGAGCACCATATTGTTGCAGTTTTCTGTCCACCAAGTAGTACCTTACCCTTTTATTTAGTTCCGACGCACGTTTCGGCGAAATGCTCTGAACGCGCCTCATAGTGCACCAATTTTTCTGGCGCTTGCTTTCCGTTTCGCAGTTTGATTATCAAGATAATCATAATATTATAAACTTTTCATGTTTCGGCTAGTTCTAGAGGTTCATTCCAAGTGTAGCTGATGATGATTTGCAATTAAAAACATTGCAATGCCGTATAAACACGACCAAACGCAGTCACTACCGTTGGAGTTTGTACTGTTGTACAGTTGGAGGATTGTACTGGCTTTCAACGAGGATAGCCTCTCATTCTGCTATCTCGCTTTCGCCCGGAACACCCTAATTAACCGCCAAAAACGCCGCTGGCGAACGCCTTTCCGTTGCTCGCCGTGAGTTTGAACATATGTTGGACCTGGGGATCATCCGTCCGTCATCTAGCAGCTGGGCTTCGCCGCTGCATATGGTGCCCAAAGGCCCTTACGAAAATAAACGTCTCCTTTCAATTGACCGTCAATTGACTAAAGTCAACGTACGCCAGTGAAATGTCAATATATATTTAATCTATGGGTGATTGATTCTTATCTCTTTCGCATTGATAACTGGCCGGTGTATTTATATTGATTGGCAATTGACTATTTTCGTTTGAGATTAGGCACTGTATTAACTGACTCTTATGTGTCTTTTTATGTACTGGTGATTGACTATTTTCAATTGAAAATGGGCACGGTGTTTATTGACTCTGACTGTGTTACGCGGTGCCTGGGAAAGCTGATACAACTGGTACGACATCCCTGCTAACGCCGGGAGCCGCAGTGTACAGGACGTATTGAAGGGTTACTTGTACCCACTAATACGCGAGACACATTGTGCCTCTCGAATTCCCGAACAGAAAAATGACCTCCAGGCTTCGCAAAAAAGAAAGAAAGAAAAAGAACAGAAGAAAATGCTCCAAGGACATCGAACATGAAACAAAATTTCATTGGCTTGCTCATACCTTTAAGTTGCATCCAGTACATCATCGATTGCCGAATGGAAAGCATACGTGGTTCACTAATCCAAACACACACACATCGAGCACACGTTGCACACAGCCCACACAAGGGACACACATGGGACACACAACCCATCCGATGTACCAGACAGTCCTCCAAACGTCGAGCACACAATCCTCGAAACTTCGAACTGGCTGGCACTGCAAAACTCTATCAAGATCATCCTTAGTGACGACAATGTGACAGTTCCTGAAAGGAAATGGCCGACGAACAATCGTCCAAGCAAGTGGCACCAGATCACGCTATCATGTGAGAAGCAGTTGCAATTTTGCACACGTATGTGTGACCGTTGAGACAGGAAACAACCTGTAAAGAAACCGAAGTGAATATCACGCTGGTATTGTTCCAACGTGAATGCTTTAATAGTACATCATTTGGTAACTCACGTCCTTGCAATCGACAGTCCCACGGTCACTATAACGAAATAATACAATTAATCTCGCTTGTAACGTGCATCGTTCGCTTCACCAATGTAGCCGATCCCCTCCTGCCGCCATTTGCAATGCATCCACCGTCTGCAACAGAATGTACTTCGATGGTGAAACGCGAGTAAAACGCAGGCGTCGTACGATGCATCACAGCTAGGTTGACTTATCTTAAGCAAACATTAAACCTGTACATAAAAAGCAAGGCTGTCATCCTTCTCAAAGGCGAGGTTGCAGCGCAGACAACGGGCAACAAATCGGGACGAAGTGCACTGCGGAAGAATACGCTGTGCCATGTCACTCCTCACCGGCGGGCGCGGAGCAACATAGTACGCTCCAACGAAGGCACACATATTATTCAGCTGGTACCAAGCCGTTTCATACCGACGTGACGGCTTTGTACCTGCTGAAATTTGGCGATGGGGATCGCTGTGCTTGCTATTTGATAACAGTTACCGTTACCGTACCGTAACCGTACGTGCATGTCCGTGAACTTCGTCGCTTAATTGGCTTGGTGAACTTTCACCGTCGATTCATTGCTAGATGTGCCGCCATCATTCAGCCACACTCACGGACATGCACCGCAACAACCCGAAGCCGTCGTCCAGCGTCCCTTGATCGCACTCCGCTGACGCCGCCTTTGCAGATATCAAGCAGGCCCTCACGGACGCTGCTAGGCTAGTCCACCCCCGGCACGACGCCCCAAGCCGTCTCATGGTAGACGTCTCTGTGGTATCAGGGTCAATTCCTGTCCGAACTACCAACCTTTCAGAAGCACACTTTCAGTGTCCCTAAATCAGCTGGACTCTCGGCTCTTATTACGTCAAAACTGCTTCGCTCATAGCCTTCGTTCGCTTCGTTCGCGTCGCTTGGTTGTATGGGTCTTCCTGGGTTGTCGCGAGGTTTACTGTTCCGGGTGCATGTTTAGCTTTCTATGTGTCCAGTGCAACAAGTGTCGAGATAGTCAAATAGAATGTAGAACATTAGGCTAGCCCTGACCCCGTTGGGACTAACAACTACACAGTTTTCAGTGTCGCATAAACTAAGCGATATACACGTGCACACTGTGGACATGTATAGCATAAAGAAGCAAGGCGTACTTTTTTTGTGTGTCACTCCTGCTGTATTTTGTTGAAGTGACTGATGAAGAAATAGTAGCGACGCTCTTACCATGACAGAAGTGTCTTTGCAACTGATGTAGAACTACTGCACCAGTTACGGGTTACCGATAACCATAAGTAGATCTCCCCGCCCCCATGAAAAATGCCACGTGTAGTTACTTAGAGCGTTGGTGCTCTAAAAGGTCAGTCACATTTTCGCGCATGACGCTATGCATACTTGACAGACAGACTTCCGCTACCACACAGTGAATAATTTGTGCCAGCGAAACGTACGACAAAATCGTGGTTACCAGGTACTGCGTAACAAAATAAATACGCCACGCAAACTTTCGTTCATGCATTTCCTATACGCTATGCTAATGCAAACACGGCGGTCTAGTGATGGTTGAGTATATCATCCGCCTAGGGCGCTAGCCGACATCAGTTTGTTTCGGTTTCCACGTCGCCCCTAGGCGGAAGCTGCACACAACCATTGGAAGACCGTCGAGTTTGCATCGATATAGCGCATAGGAAATGCATGAAGATGAAAGTTTCAGGGGTAGTATTTATTTTGTTACACAGTGCTTGGTAACCACGAATTTTTCGTAGGTTTCTCTGCCATGAATTCTCTGCTCAGAGGCAGCGGAAGTCTGTGCATCGAGCAGGTATCGCGTCACGCGCTATAATGTGACTGACCTTTTAGCGCACCCACCCTGCGGTTACACGTACTCAAACCACACAGTAATGATCCGAGAGTCTAGACAATGACGTGCACCATTTTCTGGCATGCTATCAGAAATACTAATAATAGCTGCTAATCAGCAAAATGAATAAGTTCGTAACCTGTACGCTTATCATTCGAAAAGCTGCATGGTCGACCTCGCCCGGGGACGCTAGTAACTTGGTGCTACGGCTTGTGCGATAGTTCCCTCTTGACGGATCAGGTTGTATACTGCTGTTGGAAAGAGCAGGGCACATCCTACTTTATCGAGAATCTTCGTTACTGTGCGTGAAGTTGTACGGTGTAATTTAGTATCGGCATCGCAAATCACTGTAATTTGTAATTCCCGCGCACAGAGACGCATGCCTTCGTCATGAGACAACACTCCAAGGTTACGAGCTCCTGAACAGACGAGCGGCAGCCACATTGCGTCCTCCTGTCGGCTGTCATCTTCGCTTGCAGCCCACGTGACCACCCCAGAGTGAGCCTCGTGCAACATCACGTGAGCGAATGAGATGCTTTCTAGTTTTCTCCTCACTGTGGATCTGCACGCGCTACAAGCTGTTCCGGCAAAATACAGATAACTTAGGCAATACAACGATTTGGAGCGAAACGTCCTACAGAAGAGTTGTTTGAATCAAATGGCTCCAGCCACATACATTCCAATTCGCTTTGATTAGGGAGTGAACTATGCCGTAACGTTTCATAAATAACCATTAGAAGGAATAGCTGTCCACAGATCGATCGCTGTGGAGTATCTCGTCCATAGCTTAAAAACCCGAGTCCGAAGGACAAAAACGACAAGGTACATTGTCTGTGTTGTCGTTTTTTGTCCCCCAGTCTCGGGTTTTTATGTTATGGACCACCAGCTCGCTTGCTACCACTCTATCCTCTCGAGTATCTCGTGATCTTGATGCTTGATGAAGAGCTTGTCACGTGATGCGAAACCACGTTATATAATCATTTCTACCAGCTCTAACTAGGTGTGCGCGCTGTCGCACAGTCAAGTATTGCGGTTCTCGCCCCCTTCCAACCCTAACGGTGGATCAGTTGCGCCATCGCGGGGATCAACTCCACACTTGATGGTTACTATGGCAACACGGGACCATTAGTCCCAGATCTTCCGACTTTAGTCGCGGGGTGGCGAGAGCAGTCTGTGAGAATGCTGTGCAAGGGATGGAGGCCAGTGGGTCCCGATCTTCAACTTTCGCATAGCGATCGTTATCGCTACATTTAAAGTTCGCGCGCTCCAAAGCAGCAGTGGAGTGAGGAGTGATGCATTTAACGCGCGTTATGGGATAACGACGAGTTCAAGATCGGGCTCCGGGCCGGCTTGCACGAAACTGTTTGAAGGAAATATTTGACGACTTTTTCACTCAATGCACACCGGGTGCACTAATGTTTCAGTGAAAAACTCGTTGAGTGTTTCCGTCAAACAGTTTCGTACAAGCGGGCCCTGATGCGTTCAGAGAAAAGGAGGTGTTGGTCATAATAACTTGATGGAAAATGGTGTTTCTATCGAAAAAACTCACAAATACAAAGACACACAAACATTGCATATCTTATTAATATGAGTGTGGCAGCTGCCACCGAATCATAACAATGACGTCGTGGTCTGTGAAGCACGCGGCTTGCCGTTATGGACAGGTTGCTCTCCCTGTATCGCTCCCTTACAGGGACATACATGCCTAACACAACCTCATCAAACAAAATGTTACCCAACCTCACTGTCTCGTTTGCCTGTCTTTAAGCTGTATTACATTCCCAGATAAACATGTCATGTGCCTCCATCCGTGCGCATAAATCGCAAAGGTAATACATGCACGTGTTACTCAGTTGGCCATAAAAAGTTAGGTACTTTACCATGGCACGGAGAAAAAACTACCTCAACTAAGAATACGTTTCTTGTATTGATCGTGTAGAAGGTGTTCCGGCACCCCTGAACTCGAACGAAAAGTTCGCTTCTCATCAGTTTTCTTGTAATAGGTGGTGATGAAAACCAGCGGCACAAGAGGTCGGTTATTAGAGTAGTTCAAGTTGCTACGCCTGCAATATCGAAGGCAGGGGCAAACGCGTGCGTAAGTGCTTCAAGCTGCTACTGAAGCGTACGTACTTCCTCCTCTGTTAACATGTGTAAACGTATAGATCCTGGGGTAAATAATACTCGATCGAAGTCCCAGGGTACCCTAGATTGACCTCTCTAGTGTATAAGGTACAGGCAGGCTTACCCGTTGAGCCACTCGGACCCGATTACGGTTCCACGAGACACGACGCTACATCGACGGTAGCAGAGTACAGTGGCCGGGGCGAGATTCCTGGGTGCGAAAGGTATGAAATGGCAACAGCAACAACAACTTTATTTCGAGACGATGAATGGGGAGTTCCATCGTCAGGGTCGATACTCTACCCCATTGCTGGTGGTGATGCGGATAATGAAATAATGAGCCCCTTCACAGTATGGATCGAAGTCCTATGGTATCCAAAAAGGTGAACAGAGCTTTGAGGGCAGAGCGTTGGTGGGCTGGATGTGGCCAGGGACCAAGCAATTTTGTGAGTGAGAGGGGGCGAGAGTCCAGATCGTTAAGGGAGCCGGAGATTACGGTTCGAGAAGGATGATAGTGTGGGCAATTGAGAAGAATGTGCTCTAGATCTTCTACAGCACCGCAGTGACTGCATTGGGGAAAGTCAACTTGCCTTAAGCGGTTACGCCACTGCGCTGTAAAAACCACATCGAGACGCATTCGATGAACTAATGCGGCATCTTGACGAGAGGTGTGTCGAGGCATGCGGAAAGCAAGCGCTGGATTAACTCTGCTCAGCATGACTGGGAGGAGTATGTCAGCGGTCCTTTGGCGGGAAGCCAGAGGAGTCACGAGGCGTCGAAGGACGGAACGACGATCCCCTCTCTGCAGCGAGCTGTCGACGTCTGTACAGTTGCTTCGTGACGCTAACACGGAATCAAAACGAGGCACGCACTATGAAGCTTTAGTACATTGGAAGTGCTCTACGAAAACCATACGATAGAGGAAGCTGTCAAATCAAGATCAGCAACATGTCAGCTGGAGACAAACGTCAACTAAAGGGTCACGTTGGTAGCCACGAAAACGATTACATTTCCCTCTTTAAGTTAGTTTAAGTCTCTCCATAATTAATTAGGACATTGCCTTATGAGCTTGCTAATGCCCTCCTAAGGAGTGCCCTTCAGCATAACTGACGGAGTTAGAGCGAATGGGTGTGCAAGAGATGGTGAATCCTCACCGAGGCAGAGGCATAAGTGGACATGTAAACTGGGAGCTAAGAGGGTAAATGTAAATCAAGGTAAATGATATGAAATTGAATTCGTTGAAGGCAATTGAGAGTAAGAAGTAAGCGTAATTAAAGGTAAATAGAGGTAATTACAGCAAGTAAGTTGAGTTTAAAGGCAATGAATGTAGGATATATGTAATTCAGAGAAATATGAACTGAAATTAAAGATTACCGAAGTACCGGATGTTTTTAAATGTAATTAAAGGTAATTAACGTCAATTAAACCGAAACTGAGCGTAATTAAAGCAAGTAAACGTAGTTAAAGAAAATTAAATGCAATTCAAGGTTATCTCAGGTAACATGCGGTTACCTTCTGTAATTAAAGGGTAACTGAAAGTAACTGAGGCTAATTAAAGATTAATTAAATGGACCACATATAGTAATTGAAAGTGTCTAACCGGAAGTCAAGTATAGACCAGAGGTGGACAACCAGAAGTGGCGTAGCCAGACCTCCAAAGCAGGGGGGGGGGGGGGGGGCTCGATACAAAAACTCACTCCCCCTCCCCCACGCCGCTGATCCTGGATACGCCCACGCAATCATACTTGTACATACAGCTAGATAGGATGTCATGAGCAGTGAGGCTGCCTCACGAGATTTGAAGTAGCCCGGAAATCTCATTGTATGAGAAGTATTCATGTACGCTGCTTAGATAGACGGCGGCAACAGCAATAGCTTTTGCGATCGTCCCGCTGAAGTCCCCTCCCCCCCTCTCTCCCTGATATATATTTTTTTCTTTTTCTCCTCGGAATTGCACGATTTGCATGGATCGGCCTGTGACAGGAAAGGAGGAGGGGCTCGTGTCCCCCTGGCCACCCCGTGGCTACGGGCCACAAGTCTGGTTAGACCGGAAGTGGGCGACCGGAAGTCAAGTATAGACATAAAGTGGACAACTGGGAGTCTCGCTTAGACCGGAAGTTCACAACCGAAAGTCGGGTTTAGACCGGCGCTTAATGGTAACGCAATTTTCTCGCATTTACCGCGTAATCGTAACGGAATTTTTTGGTTCCGAGTTAGCGCGACCAAGCAACTGTGACTATGAGCGGCGTGCAGACGTGGTCAGATGGAGACATAGGACAGCCAGGAAGGAGCGGAGGACAGGGAGCCTGTGTGTTCGGGGGATCTGTGCCACCATCCATCTGGAAAGCCTGCCGGAAATCCCAGGGAAAACCTTAGAGAGCACAGCCGGTGTAGGATTCGAACCCACCGCCTTCTAATCTTCCGCACGACCTTGGCTAACACCGACGAGCGGACTCTCTTACCCACTCGGCCATGCCGCTGGTTGGTCTGCATAGCACGTCTCACGCGCGTCTCAGTCGCTCACGTCATATGGCAAGACGGACGCCGCGGAGTTACAGCGTAGGCTCCTAGGCGGTGTGCTGCGGAGCATTCGCGCAAGTATAGCGTTCGCAGATGTGCCGCCATTGTTGCGGGAGATGCAGACGCGGTGGCTGAAAATGAGGAACGTAAGCTGTGCGGTGCCGCGATAATGCTATGTAGTGGCGTGCGACAAAGCGTACCCTTTACACTCGTTCATATGTTCAGAAATGCGCATTAAAGAGCACAGCTAGAGTCACTAAATAGCTTCTCTCAGACTATCGCTTTCCTTTTCCTCGGCACTATGCCGAGAGCCGTCTCTCAACATTGAGAGCGCCGCTCTCCCATTGGACAAAATCTGCAAGTCGGCGGCATTTTGTTGACAAACCACTGGAACTGCAGAGTCTTAAAAATGAGCTTCACTGCATAGCACGCTCCTAGCGAACTATCATCCCTAGTGACATCGTTCTCGCGCCTGATTTGTTGAAAACAGGAGGCGTACGCCTTTTGCACCACCTATGTACTCTATAAGCGGTGCGAAAAGGCCCACGCCTCCCGTTTTCAACAAATCAGGGGAGAGACCGATGTCGTCCGGGATGATGGTTGGCTAGGACCGTGCTATACGGTGAAGTTTATTTTTAAGAGTGCAATTTCTTTCGGCCAGGCAAAACGACCGTATGACGCGCCAAACTTATTTCACATCGCGAACTGCGGCGCGTTGACCGTAACAGCACGTGCGATTTTGTTTAGAGGGCCTTGATCCATTGTCGTCAAGGAAGACTCAAAAGCGTGGTCGAATAAAGAAAAAGAACGAACGTCTACAGACGGGATCCGTCATTAACATAGCAGACGAAATTAACGGAGCCAATATGACGTCCCCACACGGCGCCCCCTGTTGTAGAACTTGCAGTTGTACATCAGTTGCCGTGCTCTGAAGCTACTCAGTGACTCTTATACAGTGACTTTAGCAAGAAATGAACGCGTCTGCAGGCGAAACCCGTCTTTCTGCACTAGGCCGATGGCAACCCATGGTCGGGTTTGCCGTTGGGCCGCAGTCGAATTATGTACGGTCACAGCTCAGGGACCACCCTTTGTTCTGCTGCAATGCTACCTCATACGCGTGTGGGAGTACAGTGGGAGTACCATGGAGTACAGTGAATTATATAGCCTCACCCACTGTGACAGTTTGATGCCTTCATAGGCTGCGTTTACACCAGTGCGACAAATGCGTGTCATATCCACTTATCGCAACAAATCCTCTCCCATAGGACCAAGTCAATCAATACATTGGTTAGGATAGATGCGAGGAGGACCGATAACTTGATACGATGCGCTTCTGTCGAATTCATGCAACCGCTGCTATGGATAACGGAGATTCAAACAGTATTAGACGTGATATTCAGCTATGTAACTGGGAGATGAGAGCAGTGTGAAGGATCGGTAAATATTTTCTTAGCTGCCTTTTCGCCACAGATGAGCTCAGGACATCCAGGAGCGTTCTCTGCTTTACCTATACAATAGCTGCCACCTCAACGAAACGAGCTAAGCGCTATTTTTGCGTATTATGTGGTACGTGTAAGTGGTATGCGTACTAAGTCGTATTATGCGAAAAAGGCGATTGTAGGCCCATGATCTTAAGTCATTTTGCCACAAACCTTCTTTTTCGTCCCGCAACTTCGTGTGGACATCCAGCTCTTAGGCAGTGCGCCATTCTGAACCGCTAGCACAGGCCCTGATGGTACCACCCGTTAGCCACCTTTCACGAAGAATCAGAACTCATTTGAGAAATCGACTGTTCCAAATGTCCACGGGAGGTTCCCATGAACTATTGCTTTAAGCAACCGATCATCGAAGACGCGAATAGCTGGAAGTACGCGAGGCTCGTAGACACTGACGTGCAGCTGGAGCCGCTCGAGATACTTATGTGCCGCGGCGCCGTGGTACAGGCCGTTTCTTTTCATACGATCAAGTGCAGATATAATCACAGTACAATGACACAAACACATTTACATGGCTTAGGAAGGCAGGTCAGCTATTACGACCTTGATACCGGACACGCAGAAGTGTTACCCTGAGGGGCAGCTCTCTATCGTGAGTGCATCCAGATTTTCGTCTCCATCCTCGGTCTTTATGTACACAACACTCCTCCTACCGAATTTGCACCACGTACGGAATGCAGCTATTCAACGAAAAGCACATCCGAATGCCAAAGCTGTAGAACCCATGCAGGACAGAAATGTGTCTGGTGGTGCCATATGCCCTTCTTACGTCGAGATATGTACTTGTTAAGCCGATGGACCACCTCCCGTCCTTACTTGCAAACGTATTTCGCAGACAGCGTGTAGTAAAAAGAGAGATTTGAAATGACCATGCAGCACACAAAATACGAAACAAGAAAAGTTTTTTTTTAAATTCTGTGTTAGCGCCGCGAAGCAACTGTGGCTATGAGTAGCGTACAGAAGATGGAGAAAGGACAGCAGGAAGGAGTGGGGGACAGAGGGTTAGTGTGCGTCCTGGGCCGACTTCAGGGGGAAGTGTGCCGATATTCGTCTGGAAAGTCTTCGGAAAACCCAGGGAAAACTTCAGACAGCACAGCCGGTGACGGGATTCCAACCCGTGTCACCTCCGAGTCTCGGCGTGGAAACCGTTCATCCAAACCACTATGCCACAGGATCCCCCCCCCCCCCCCAAAAAAAAAAAACAGAAAAAAAAAACCCCAAGAAGATTGGCAGTGAAGTTGAACAGATATCTGGAGCGCAAAGGCCCGTGACATGGACGAGTGGTATTCTATTAGGATTCTGTCTGTAGGATCATGACGAGTAGTAGGATTCTATCCACAAGACTCTCATTCCTGTGTTGGTTAGCGGTAGCGCCACAAGCCCTGTCTTCAATATCCCCATCACCTTTGTATGGGATAGGAGCGTTTCTTATTTCTCTCCCGTCTTCCTCCTTCCATAGCGCTGAGGAAGTCTTATCTTGGCCCTTGCACTCGCAGTCAACTGCGGAGCTGGTGCTGCGAAATCTTCGCCAGATGATCACGCGAAGTTTGGTTCCACATCCTCCAGGTGGAGCCAGCACACTGTGGGCGCACTAGCGCACAGTGTGGCTCTCGAAAACGCGCTCTGAAGCAATCCCTGCGCTTCACATTTTACTCAGCTAGTTTTGCGGAGCTGTGTGGAACTGCTAAAATTAGTCTGTATTTTTCAGAACCTCTTGTTGTAGTACATGGCCTAAGAGAAGTGTTTCCTTGCTGCCCTAAATCATTTTCTTGTGGAAGTCACCACGACCTACAGTTGGGCAGCATTGATAGTATTACAGCGTAATCCTGAAGTAGCACGGTTTCAGGACACTAGTGGAAAATGATGGCATACAAGAGCACACTGTGCTACTAGAGCATTCATTGTGGTATACAGAGTGCATTTTTTTTTTCGTCACGAAATTTTCAAAAAAAGGAATTGCATTTGAAGACAAAATGGGAAGACTTCAAGTTTTGTCATTAGCTTACCCGACTTGGCGGTCATTAGGAATAAGGTTGCCTGTGCAGTGAGATGGCTGATTAACAGATACATGTTTCAGTTAACTTTTTAACTTGATTAGCACAGTTTGTTTCTTCTAGTTTGCATATGTCCCAAGGATATCTCCCACGAGCTACAAGAAAACGACAAATCGCTGACCAGATGTCGGGAATGGCAGTCACATGTCACTCACATTTATTGATTTGGATAATTACTTTATTCAATAATTAATAATCTAGTTATAAAGTACAATCTCGCTTCGATTGAACCAACGAAAGAAGGTCTTGCAGTGGCAAATTATTCTGGAATGTTTCTAGTTTACTAATCTGTATTCTGGACACACCCTGTACACAACAGATCATTGACGTGAAATGTCACCCCACTCTTGAATTGAGTGTTCTCAGAGTGTATTCTACGGCAAACTCCTGTTTAATCTACTTAATCGTAATCGCTTTTTTAATCGTAGAATAGGGCAGAAACAAGAATCCCTTTTCCTCAATTTCGAATATCCGCAGCGTTCCCGATGAAACAGCCGAAGCAGAGAGCGACCAGGAGAGTTACAATTCTCCTGCTTGGGGCGCTGTCACTACAGTGTTCTGCGGACTGCCTGAAGAAGCGCACGCCGCTACAGTAAACTTGACCCCAGGAACACAGACCGCCCCAGGATGTCCTCACAGTGTCACCGTGCCCTCGTCCTTCGATGTGTATTCCCAGAATGCCCTGAGGTTGACATTCGCGGATTGTCCGTGAAGAGTCATTCCGGTACATCCTGTGCCAGTCCCGGTAGGTAGCTCAAGGGACGAGAAATGCCACCTTGTTCAATTTTCCTGCTAAGACTCTGGAAATATTGAGTGACACATTTGTTTTGCTTTCTGGGCCGATCCCAGGGGCTGAATGACGTTCGTCAGAAGAGACGCTCCCCTCAGAAAAGGCACGTTGATATCTGGAGCATTTACCGCGGAAGAGACAGAAAAAGCTCGATTCTGTAGCACTGCTTTTGACTTTTGAAGGCCCTACCCGGATGTCTCAAACCAAAGGAGCAAGAAACATAGACTTCGCATTGCTTGAGAGTAGACACTTCAAGCAATTCGTCGCTTGAGTAGTGTGTGTTTGCTAAATTTAATTAAACTTCAATAGCTCACCCTTCGTTTTGTGTCGGAGGCGAGCAGTACTCTCGAACCTACGGAGGATCGCATAACAAGCAATATATGAGAGAACTGTCGCTCTGAGGCTGGAACAACATAGAAGGGACAAATACATACAAAGCCTCAAATTGCCTAAGAAATTAACGATGAAAGAAGAAAGTCACTGAAAAGGTAAGCCAGCTGTAGGACTCGAACTCACATCTTCTGGATTGCATCTTCTTTGAAGCAATATATAGTGTCCGATTTTTCTTTGGAAGGGAATTCCAGTACCTTTCGAAGAGAGTTTATCGGCCTTTGTACTCGGGGCAAGACTTCTTCTTTTTCTGTCTTTTTTTTTTGCCTTCTAGATCTGTCTTTTTCAATCGCCGCGCTTATTTCAGTTATGGAAAGGACTACACTTTATGCGGCAGTCTGTGAATATGAATTGACAGTAATCAATCAGTGAAACCAATCAGTTGTCAAGACTGCGTGTGGTTTCTGACGAAAACAAAAAGGTGCATATAAAACGATGGTAGATTATGTCCCTGCTGCGTCATCACACTCTCCTACATCGGTCCTCGATGACCTGCTAGGGACAACCAAAAGAATATCGTAAGGACATGTGAGAGTCCTATTTTAACACATGAGGCGGGCGTCCTGCCTGTCCTGGTATGATAACCGTAGGATATCCCAGGGACAACATGTGTTCTTAGGGGAATCTTACCTGAAACCACCGCACACATGAAGGTGAGCATAAACGAACATACAACGATATCGTCGCTAAGTAATATTTTGTTCGCACACATCAACATCAAATATGGAATCACCTTATTTTATTCCATGTAAAATATCGTGCATTGCAAAAGCGTCCACAACTATGGGCGACATTGTCGGGGTGGGATAGTTGAACAGTGAAAATTTTCGCTGAAAGCAGGGAAACTGCTCAGTGGTATATTGCACGCACCAGGATTGTGTGTCCTTGTACCTGAACACCGCAAGTAGCAGAATATGAGGAAAAAAAGTTGGCGTTCTGAATATTCTTCCATGTAGCGAAGTCTCACATCTTTGTTATCAGCCGCAGACAAGTAAGATTTCCAGGTTATAGGAAGCGACAGTGTATCATAAAATTGGCGTGATTTTGTCTCACTTTGTCTTGAACGCGATCCTTCAGGCGTTGTGGCGCACGTCTGTGTCAGAAGATGTCGTTGTTCCTCATCGGTGTCGTAAATCGACTCAAAGTACGCTGAAGACAGGAAGGACCCAAAGCCCCCGTACTGCAATCCGCTTGTGATGCCATCACTAAAAATTGGCTCAAGCACCATTAGAGGCCATACCTTGAGCTGTTTCTTGTCCTTATTGTATATCGTGTAGTAATCGCCCAGGTGCATGTATTTTGCGTCAAGGACTACTGAACTTGACTTCCTCATCCCATATATCGCACTCTGCAGATTGTGAGCTAGAGAGTTAGTCATGTCTGGAAATTCTTTGTATAAAGCATCTAGCTCGGAAGAGCTTGACACAGTACCGTAAGGTCCGAAGATGTTATCTTGTTTGAGAACCATTTGAACAATGGATGTATTGAAGCCACGCCGCTTCTCAAATGTATCGTTGAATGCTTCTTTGACGTGATCAGCAACACCTGCGGCTTCCAGGAACCTTGCCTTGCTCATTTCTGCGAAGGTATAAGCTGCCGATATTGCCATTCCCATGTAGGTCTCAACCAGCACCATGCATCTGTATGTTGCGGAGTTTTCAGCGTAGTCTTGTCTGCCGTATGTAAGCGTAGCCAGTCGCGCATCGAAGAGGTGGCCCAATTCGTGCAATAGCCCCCATACCAGGAAGGTCGACATTACGGTTTGTCCCAGCTCTACTGTCAAATTATTAACGACGTGAAAGTAGTTTGTGCTTACACAAACGGTGACGGTATCGTTGGCAGGGACACCTAGGAGCTCGGAAAACACTTTCTTCCACTGACTCATGTTAAATGCCGTGCTAAGCTCAGCAAAATTACTTTCGGTAAGCAGTGTAGTTGAATCATTCTGCTCTAGAGCGTCCAGTAGCTTCCTCATTATGATGTCTTCCTTTTGTCTGTAAAGCTGGAACAAAGACATGTTCGTCGACGTTCCGGTTAACAGGTATGTGAAGTTGTAGAAATAGGTGAAGTAGTGGTTTCTTTGTAAAAGTTCTGTTCTGCTGTCGTCCCACGCAAGCGCAAAGGAGGAGCTCTCGATATTTACGGTAGTTGTTTCGTTGTCCCCTCGAACTTTGGTGACTAGGAAAAGAGGATGAGAGTTCCAATATCGCTCGGCGTACACCATTGTATCCAGGACATTCACATCGCGAGATAGCGCTGGCCAGGTAATATTTCCTTGCGCTAGTAGGGCTGTGAATGCTGTCACTCCAGTACGGCTGCCGCTTGCAATGTCGATGCATGTCTTGTAGAATTTCACTGCTTTCTCTACTGCAGACTGATTCGATGCTGGTGGGTCGATACGCCCAATTGCCTCCGTTAATTGCTGAAAGAAATCTTCACCGTGCTTGTCTAGCACTGATTTCATGTTGATCTTGTCCCATCTGCCGCAGACAAACTGATAGAAATCGGTGCAAGGGTGCACCGAACGGTTTAACGCGTTGTTTAACCCGTTTGAGTATTCTATGCAAGTTGAGGAGCGGCACACGGCAAACCTCTCACGAGCGGCAATTCGCGCAGCACCAACCGCAAGAAGCAGGGCTAAGACAACGAAGGAGGTAATGGCGACAGACACAATGAAGGCAGCCGTCTTGGGATACGCAGACTTTGCCCTTGACGGAAATGAACTCCTGGGGAGCACATCGTAGAGAGCCTGATACCAGGGAAGTTTCTCACGAGACTGCCTACAGGATGGCTCATGCGACTGTGAAGGGGAAGGTCTTCTTGCTCTCACAGGAGTAGTACTGGGAGACAAAGGTCTCGCCGATGATCCAGGGGATATTTCGTTAGTACGCCCACTGGATGCTCCGTAGGATGGCTCATGGGATGGTCCTCGAGATCGCTCACGTGATGGCTCGCGGGATGGCTGACGTCCTCGAGGTGGCCCACTGGATAAATTTTGAGTTGATTTTTGGGGAGATGGTTGAGATGGTTCTTTTCCTTTTGGACTCCGCTGGAAAGAGATCCACATACAGAGGTAACGAAACTGAGTGCAAGCATATAATCTTGTCTAATCAAGGTGAGAAGTTGGGCTAGTTGGTACATTTGATGCGTACTGAAAAAAGCGCTGAAAAGACACGAAGAAAGACGAGGCGAAGAGGACGGGCGCGCTCTACCAACTGAGCGTTTAGTGCACAAAAAGGGAATGAAGAAAACGGGTTACAAGCGGGATTACAGCCGAATTTACAACCGTGCGTTAAACTCTCAGTTGGTAGTGCGCGTCCGTCCTGTTCGCCTCGTCTTTGTCCGTGTCTTTTCAGCGCTTTTTGCAGTACGCGTCTTGTCTAAGAAAAAGCACTCTCACACTCTCACACTTTGCTGAACCGATGGGTACAGTGCTGAACAAAAGTTTACGGAACACGCTCCGGCGCATTGCTTCCTCAGAATGATGTGCTAGCAGCAAATGGTACCGTACGGACCTGCAAACAGGTGGCTGGGTTACCTAGGCACATGTTTACGTACGTCAGCTGAATATGGAGCGACTCGGGCGCGTCTCTGGGGGGGGGGGGGGGGGGAATCCGGATGTGCTGACACACATCTATTTCTGCCGTCACAATGTGGTTCTGTGGTTCTGGACTGTGCACGTAGTATGCTATCCTGTGTCGGACGCCCCCCTCCCCCCGCCCTGAAGAGGCGAAAAGAACTCTGGGCTACAGAAAACAAAGAATAGCACGTTTCGACATGTCATTCAAACATTCGAATTTATGGGGGTGTGGGTCCCGTAATTTGACCATACCGCCTCTTCCTTTGGCGAATTCGGGTGGTAATTCCGTGGCAACAGCACCTAGCGCTCGGAAGTTGCTAGGTCGGTGCCCTCGCCGGATAACGTGACCGTTGCCACCCGAACATGAGTACTAGGAATTGAATTTTTTTATACGATTGGATCACGCCAGGGGCATCGCAGTCGCTCTCTTCAGGTTCCGTCGTCTCCTAACCCACGTGAACTTCGACGTGTGGGCCAATGAGGGCTCTCGCCACCCTCGCGATCCGAATGTGACGACACCGAATATAGTTGGTCAATCCGCTGCCCGGACGCTTCGAGGCCGAGCGAAAGAAGTGCTAGCTAGCAAACTCCTGGTGGTCGGAGGGCACCACATGAACATATGAAATCTGGAAAAACTGGCGAGAACAGGCGGGATCTGGCAAAAAATGTTGCCACGAAATGACCACCTTAATTCGCTATCTGAATAATATGCGCGTATTGGACGTGCTTTAAGCTCTTCGTATACCGGGTGCTTCAAGAGGGTCTCCCGGCTGAATAATCGTAAATAGGTGGTGCTGTCGAAAAGCTATATTTCGCATCCCTGAGACATCCGCCAAGAACTCAGGAGTGAGCGCCTCATTTGCATTAATTAAATCATGCTCCTAACTTGTAAATTTTACTTAAGGACGATCTCGGAACCTCTGGTGTATAGGGACCTTCAACAAAAAATGTTAAAAAGGACATGCGTCGCTACTTAATTTTTCTGTGTAATAAATCGGTCTCGGATTACATATTTCTTGCACGGAGCAACGCACCTATGCGGTCTTTCACTCATCTATAAGTTTGCCAATTGCGCATTCAACCCTGTACCACCTATGAACCAGGTGGTACTGTTGTTCGGTGGATGATAAAGTGTACCTTTCATTGTAATGATGACAAATGCACCGCGAGCGCTGTGTATACGTAGAAGGAGGGGAATACCGTAGCCTCTCTTCCGTCCGTTCCTTATCATCGGTCGCCCCTTGGGTCAACCATACGGATGACCAATGAATTGGCAGCCAATTAAACGCCACTAGACAGCGACTCAGCGACAACAAGAACAAGGTATCGCCGGGTGGCATTCCGTTGCAGTTCGCGAAATTTTTCGGGTTATCTGCTTGATGAACACAACACTAGAAAACAAGCGAGCTAGCGTAACTGTGCGGTGTCATGTGTAACTGTGCGGTGGGAAACCTATCCCTCAGCTTAGAGAAACACGATTCAAACATAGAAGACATATAGGGGTTAGGGGTCTGATGGTTCTTGTACCCTATCTGTTTTAATCGGGTTTCCTCAAGCTCAAGGATACGTTTCCCACCTCTATCTGCTTCATGCGGCCTGAATGGACCTTTAGGCTCACTGTGTGTCTTGCTAATCCATACCAGATGTATAGGCACTATATTGGCATGACATGTATAGGAAATATATTTAACTGCTTCCTCTGAAACACCAGTAACAGCCATTTGCCACATTTCTTTACCTTCGGTTCGCGATATCGTGAGTAGCTATGCCGGCTGCTGTATTGTTTTTACCACACGTCACGTCTGGAACTCATCGTGGATTGGTCTGGCGTAGGTGACATAGGAGACATGCCCCTCACTTCCGCTACATTTCCATGCATTGGGAAGGTATGACATCACGGACTCCTGAGGTTGCCTTCCTTCCTCCATTGTTTTGGGTAACCCTTTGTGTCACCTGTCGGCCACATTTCTCAGTATTCTGGACACGATCGTCAACCTCCCGCCGAACCACTAACAAACGATTCGTTACACATGTTATGTCTGTTGCATAATTTTCTAGCAGCCTGAATACGCGATGTTGCCTTCGGTATAATCTGCCGCATAATTAGCGGATTCAGCGTCCGGAGCGTTGTTCCCCCAAGGAGATCATGCGTTTTGTCCTTAGTTTCCTATCGACCGTTTCGTTGGATACACATACGCGCATACGGTATTGTAAGAGACAGTACGCCCCAGTGGAGAGCTGTGTAAATGATAAAATGTGGGACTCGGCTCTTGAGTGCTGAAGGACATTACCGTATTATTACTCGTGTTATATGAAATACTGCACGATTAGCATCAAGGAAATCAGAATCCGCGAGGGTGTATAACTGGTTTGTAGTTGGTGTAAAAATCGAGTGAACGTTGAAAAACAGCACCACAAACGATGGGCTAGGTTTTGAACTGTGTATAACTAGCATCCTACGTCGCATCGGTTAAGATTTCGGGCCTCGATTTCGGTTTGGCACTTGCAAATCACTATCAAAATGTCCCGGAAGGATGTTCTGTGCATGACTTCACGGTCGTGTTATGGGCCATTTCCTTAAGTGCTGGTGCGCATAAGCGAGGCGACCACGATCTTTGAGAAGCGGTGCAGACTTCTTTGCGTGCGTCACAGATGCCCACGGTTCTCGACCAGGGCATCTCCCAGAGAATCCTTTCTGTCGCGCATCTAGATCGTTCGACAGTTTCGCGTACATGGAACGTTTGGAAACTTCTCCTTCAAAGGTCCCGCGGCAGTAAGGTGGCAATGTGTGACGAAAGCAAATCCAAACACATTCTGAACGAATGAAAAATGACGCGCGATGTGTCCCCTAAATCTTCACAGGAATTTAGAGGTAGAGAGTCACACGCAGTTCTGGATACGTGGAGCTCATAGACGCCCATGGAGCCTTCAGCGCGGATGCACAAATATGGCAACCATGTTGGTGGACAAAGACATGCACCAGGGTATTCCTACATACGGTCCTTCTAGCTGACCGCGATTACTAATGTTTTCGAAGCCCCTTATGCAAAAGGATACACGACAGTATAGCACTCACGATGTGACAGTACCGTTTGATTAGCTTTGTCGTCCTGGCGGCGTAGCGTAAACTCATTTATTGATCACAGCGAATACGCCTGTAATATCACACATGATCTGCGTTCCCAGATGTCGCTTGCATTCGAATGTCCTACATTCGTGCTAAAATACGTATTTTCGAAAATCTCACCATGCTGGCAGGGCGTCGGCTTGTGGAAAGGTTGCCTAACCAAGCAAAAAGATAGCAAGAAGACTGACTTGAGTCCTACGAAGTAAATATGTGCCTGCAACACAGCCAGGGCAGGTCACGCAACTGAACCGCGCGCTAGCAATTCAGCGTCACGGGTACCGCGAGCCTTATCTATCACGATGTGTATAACCTGTTGACAATCTTGGGATGCATAGTTGCTGAAAGATGCACGCTGAATCATAGCTGCTGTGTGTGGATACACAAGGCTGGATGACGAAACAGGGTCCTGATGCTCTCGCTTCTTTTCTGCCCTTACTCTTTCCACCCGAGTTTGTGACAGGCCATTTTTCGCCACCGTCATCTATCATTCCGTTGGGTGTACCGAATACCGCTTGCAACTCGGTCGAGTCCGGAAAGTCTTGTATTCTCCTCGTGGCACAGCTGTCACGCTGGTACAGCAGGCCGTGGGGGAAACTTTTGCATTAAGTGAACCTTATTTTGATTGTTCACCCCCATCCTAACTACATAAATTGTGTGTGTGTGTGAGAGTGTATGTAAAGTGTCGAAGTAAAAGCTCTCTATCTCACGAAGTATCGAACACCTTTTTCTGATCGTTTTAGATCTTTGATGCAGTGTGTTTGATTGGAGTCGCGGGTTTCTGATAGAGGGCTAACTCATTTCGATTGTTCGCAGCCCAAAAATGTAAAGTGACAATAAAGTCGTTCAAACTCTCACAAAAAAGTTGTTGTTGTTGCTGTCCGTTCTGTGTACCACACAGAAAGCAGTTGATGGACTCTTGAACGCATGTCCACGTTAGAGCAGACATGCACACAATACCGCACTAATGTATTTAAAATAAGATACCAAATACTGAGAGACGATTGTAATTAAACTACAGCTCAAAATACTTGAACACAAAAGTATTTAAAATAGAGAACCAAATGCTTCAAAAGGTACGCTTAAGATACTTGAGCGCTATCGGTTGTAAAGAATACCTGTGGGTGTCATTTCGAGACTTAAAGTGAGATATCGCCGAGGACGTAGAGGAGGCTGCTTGGGAGGCTCCACGCTGCAATCTGACAATGTATGATGAAGTTTGAAGAAACTCCGAGACAAGGAAAACACGGACGATCACAAACACATTCTTGAACACAGTCACGGGTTTATTCACAGCCAGGACCTTTCAACTGGAGAAAGTTTGGCATAGAGAGGGAGGGCGAGACGAAGGGATTGCTAACACAATTCTCTCCACTCCTAATCTCCACGATGTATCACCAGTTCATGTAGCACCAGTTAGCCCGCATTTTGACTCTTATTCACGCTGACAATGTAAACGGCCTGAAAGACCCTACCTAACTGAACCCTGTTGTACGGTGTTCTTATACCACTCGAAGACAAAATGAAGAAGAAAAAAATAGAGAAAAAGAAAATATGAAAGGCTGATAGAACGGCTAACAGCAGTGCGAAGACAATTGACGAAGTAATTGAAGTACTGAGTAGAACATACTGAAATTTTAGATAGAGTACAAAACACTCACTGAAGAAAGTAATTAGTAGGCAGAGATGCGCATAAATAGATTTTTGCTGTATTTCAATATAAATACAAAATACTTTGCTTAAATATGTATTCAAATAGTTGGCATAAATACCTTGCAAGTGCGGTATTTAAATATGAAATAGAAATACAGTGCATTAAATATTACCCTAAATAGTTTCATAAATACATTGAATGAGCAAATAATTGAAATCAATGCAGACTGAATAACTGTTCATATGAGCATTCAAGCAGATCATCACGAAGTAACAGCATCCCCTTCAACATAGCATAGTGATTTTAATGATTAAGTCATTTAATTAGACTATTTTATCGTTCATACAGCTCCTGTCTGATGAGACGATGCTGGTTCGTGAAAGAAACGAGCCTCATCGCAGGAGTTGAAGTACAATATGCATATCCAGAAAGTGCTTTAACATCTAGACATTGGTCCTGGAGTCTTTCTGAGGTTTCAGAGCAAAAGGTATATATATGGTGCTGAGTGCGGTATTGGTGGGAATGAGTGATGTTGATGACATTTGATTGCAGACAGAGTACAGTATTATGGGGGGAGGGGGCAACCCCCCTGACGCCACGAAGAGAAAATCCTCGGTTTCGACTTCCGTGTAGGTTGCGCGCTGGCAGCTCGTTCTGCACATTCCAATGCGTTCGGCAGAAATGCAGCCCTGGACGATCCACGAACTTTTAGAAACTGACAAAGCTTTCCCCTAACGCGCATCACATCTTTACAGGAAATATCGGCATTGTGTTGCAAAAACAAATCGAGAGGAAGAGAGGGGAAAAACACGTCTTCAAGTTTGGTTAATAAACTGGTTGACCCGCTCTTTTTTTTCATGTCCTGTCCCCGCGCAGAAGCCACCGAATTACTGATATTTCTATCATCATGCATATCGATACCTATATCGATGTAATACCGATATCTACAGGGGTGTCTCAGTTAAATCACCGGGCTAAATAATTCGCGAACTGGTGCAGCAATCGAAGAACTTTCTTTTTTACAAGTGTCTGTCCGTGTCCGATACCACCTACAGGCTGCGCACCGTGTGAATTAGTGGGAGGCGTTCATTATTTAAATTCAAATTCAAATGACGTATCTTGAAAAACATAACTTCTAAAACAGGGCGCCGTCGGCATTGAAATGAGTACTACCTCTTTTGGGACCTTCAGTGGACACCTTTTAGAGAAAAATCTGCCACCGAAGCGGGTTATTTCATGCAGTAATTAATTGGTTTCGGTTTACATATTTTTGTCGGGGCTGGTAGCGGTGAAGCGCAAAAGGACGCTCTTCCACTCTCTTATCCGCCAATGAATTACGTGTTCTTGAGCTTACTTCGCAACGGGGAGTGCTGAAGAAAAAGTAACAGCGTCAGACACGATACGCCAGTCCCCACCCGGCTTATCTGACTGATATGCGCCCTCTCTCTGTTATGATCGCACGGACAAAACACAGTTAAGCACATAGTACCTTCATATGACATGCTTTCCATTTTTTCTTCAGCACTCCCTATTGCGAAGTAAGCTCAAGAACACGCATTTCATTGGTGGATAAGCGAGTGGAAGAGCGTCCTTTTGCGCTTCACCGCGACCAGCCGCTATAAAAATTTGTAAACCGAAACAAATTAGTTACTGGAACAAATGACCCGCTTCGGTGGCAGATTTTTCTTTTAAAAGTGTCCACCGGAGGTCCCAAAAGGGGTAGTACGCATTTTAACGCCTTTAGAGGTCATGTTTTTCATTAAACTAATTTGAATTTGTATTTAAATAATGAGCGTCTCGCACCCATTCACACGGTGCGCGCATTGTAGGTGGCATCGGACAGATACTTGTAAAAAAGAAAGTTGTTCGATTGGTGAACCTGTTTCGCTAATTATTGAGCCCGGCGATTTAACTGAGACACCCGGTATATCTATGTATTATCGATATTCATATCGATGTGAATGTCGATATTTTAACAATATGGATAATATCGCAGGCATAAAATGTCGATAAGAATATCGATAATGTCGCAGCCATAAAACAGCGATTAGAATATCGATATCGTTCCAACCCTAATAGGATCCGTAGCGCCCTGGCGTGTGATGGGCATGAAAATAAGGGCACTCTTGCGACCACTACATCGTTGAAGAAGCTTGAATCCGTATTCGTAGGAAATTTCATTTCGAAACACGAGAGTCGCTTCCTTCCTCGAATGTACGGCTGAGAAAGTAAAACGACGAAGAAAATGGCAGACACAGATTAATGCTTCTGTTCCATCTCGCAACCCATCCGCGGTCGAAGAAAAGCAAATTCCCGCGACAGGCAGATTGCCTGTTTCGTCGCATCTTTAAGCTCCCTATGTATCCCCCAATGACAACTATCCATCGATCATAGGGGATTGAGTACATCATCACCGCTTCTTCTGCGTGCCTCGAAACGCATCAAGAATGCACTTGCAACGCGACCACTCATCTGATGCACCTGTGCAACTGTGGCACTCCCGTAAGCCACACAGGATGATTAAACACATGACTGAATACGCTGGGGCACTCATCCAAATCACGTACATGTCCCCACCCCTTCCTGCATCTCTCTCGATTTCTACGTGCGTGTGTGCGTGCGTGCGTGCGTGCGGAGTGTGCGTATGTGTGCGTGCGCGCGTGTGTTGGTGTGGGTGTGTGCGTGTGTGTAGCAGCCCCTGTACAACGAAGGGTGGTTCTCTTCACCCAAGTCCACAGGGAAGCAGTATCTCACCTTAACGATTCGCAAAGCATTCGAGTAATGCGAGTGAACTCCGTCGTCACGACCAGAGACACCTTGACATTGATAGTCGTTGAATGCGGTACATTAGTGATTCTAATCGACAAGATGACATTGTCATTCCGACGATATTCCAGGTTCGCTTGGAAGACGTCAGTCTATTTAAGTCTCTTTTGTCTTATTTATTTATGATACATGCCGATTGACAAACCTCGACGAGCCTGCGACTACGTACGTGGGTGCCATGATGTTTATTTACACAATGCACAGTTGCTATGCAGGGACGACTTGTACATATGCAAGCGTAGGGGGCGCCACTAAATATCAACTACAAATTACAAGGGATACAGTATACTTAAGAGGTTCTGTAACTTAATAGGAGCTAAAGCATACATAGCACGTCCCTTTTTATGTAATGAAATCCCATGAGTAACTCTGCAGGCGTGTGTGACTCACACACTGGTGTTGTCGGGTAGTCTAGCAAAACTATGTTGATATCCTTCCCTGCTTCCAGTGCTTTCTTAGGTGCTGCCTTTATAGTCCGCACTGCCCTTTGCACGAGGGTAGTACGGCGACGACGTTATGTGCTTGATATCCCATTTTCTGTTGAAAACCCTAAACTGCAAGGAGTCAGATGGAGGGCCATTGTCACTGACCACCTCTGATGGAGCGCCAAACCGCGCGTAAATTTCACTCTCGGCAGCAATGATATTTGCCGCGGTAGTCATGTGCAGTCTTTTTACCTCAATTAACTTTGAGAAATATTCAATGATAAGAAGGAATGCTGACCCGTCATAATGGAAAAAGTCCATCGCGATGCAGTGCTAAGGACGGAATGTCCATATCAAGGAGAGGGTGTTGTGGATTTGCACGTTGGTGTCTCTGACAGATTTCGCAGGGGTGTACCTTCTGTTCAATATCTTTGGTGAGTCCCGGCCAGCAGATGCTTTGACGTGCTACACTTTTAGTGAGTGCTACTCCTCTGTGGAGCATGTGGAGCCTTTGCAGAATGTCCTGTTATGGTACGTCGTTGGTATGACAAGTCGCTGACCAAAACATACACAGTTCCGAGTAGATACAGTTTGCTTCTGATTGGGTTCTATGGCTTAGCTTCAGGTTGTATACCTGATGAGCGATTAGGCCATCCCTCAAAAATGTATTTGATTACACGTTGCAGGCCAACATTCTTGCCTGTCTCGTTCTGGATTTCAGTCATCTTAGAGCGATACGCTTGTACCAGAGGACATACACGTGAACCTAGTTCAGAGTCTGATGTGTTTACAGTAGATGACTTGTCCGGTGCCCGAGAGAGCGAAATAGTCAACTGCTTTGCTGCCACATATTTAACAGTGATGTCATAAAGCTGCAGACGTAAGAGTATTCGCTGTAGCCTTGTAGAGATTCGTTCTTCTGTATTGCCACCAACGGCTTGTAGTCAGCTTCAACTGTGGCAGCTCTTCCAAAAGTGAAGAAATACACACCTCTCATATACAAAAACAATAGCCAGGAGCTCTTTCTCTATGCATCCCTCCTCTTTCATCCTCTTTCCTCCTCATCCCTCCTCTTTGCATACTGTCAAAGACGAACTTTGTACGCTTCAGAAACAAAATATTCGCTTCTGGTCCCGTCTTGACGACCTTGAAGATCGTTCCAGGCGTGACACTTCGATTTTCCATGGGATTGCTGATACCCCGATGGAAACATGGAAACAATCTGAAGAGAAGGTGCTCGCTGTGCTATCTGAAAAGCTTGGCGTTTCCGTCAGAATTGACTCCTTTCAACGTGTACATAGAATCGGTGCGTTCAAATCAGCTAAATCACGTCCCATCATAGCAAAGTCTGGCAAATGCTGGTCGTGCATGCTAAGGCTAAGCTGAGGTCGACTGACATTACAATATCTGAAGGGTTTTGTGCGGTTACAAGATTAGCACGAAAAAAGTTAGTAGAACATGGCAAATCAATGGGGTCACTTTTTAAGCTTAGATACAATACTCCGTTAGTGAACAATCGTCCTTATCGTTACGATAGTCGAAACGACTGCGTCCAGGAGCTTTATGGTTTTGCAACCACTTCGGGGCAATCTAGTCTCAATAGTCATCCCCCCCCTCCCCCACACACACACCATCAAAGGAAGGTCATCATGCAGACAAGTGCTCATCACTCCCTGACGGCCATACCTCTAAGCTAATCACTGCATAGCAATCGTCTCATGGCAATATCTCTGCTTTTTACACTAACATTAAACCTTCGTTGAAAAGTCGCGATGAGCTTTCATCCTTAATAGACTCATGTCATGCTAATATCGTGCCCTTAACGAAAACCTTGCTGTCAACCACAGTGCCGAATCATGAATTGTTTCTGTGTCAGAAACGTTATACAATGTATATCGCGCTGATAGAAGTATTAGGACAGGTGGGGGCGTGCTTATAGCTATTGCGGAAGGGATTCTATCATCGAGAACAAGCTTCCGCACAGATCTTGAAATGATATGGGTTTCTGCCTCTATAATTTCAAACGTATTTTACTTGGAGTGTGTTATCCCTTATGAAAAATAGAAGCTAGGTTCTATAGAAATTATATAGACCACTGTGGACAAGGTAGTTTTAAAATCCATTGGAAATATATACAACTTTTATCTACTTTTAATGTAGTTCCTTTCAATAATTGGGCACGACAAAGTGGACGGAGAAAATTGACAGAAATTGTAAACAGTGTAGGTAGAAAAGCTAAAGGAATTCTATACAGCCTCTATCTAATCCTGATCCATTTCTAATGAATATCTGGAGACCAGTTTCTATAGAAACTAGACAGGACAATAGATAACACGTCGTAAGCAATATGAAGAGATTTAGATACAGCTTAGAACTTCGATAACTTGTTGCTACGCATGCTTTGCACCTAGCCGATGCCTGTATCTCGATAACCAGGAATGTTTTATTTATTTCACCACTACGCCAGAAAAATGCTTTCCCACTCCAAATCACACACACACACACACACACACACACACACACACACACACACACACACACACACACACACACACACACACACACACACACACAAAGAAAATGAATAAACAAACACAAATAGGAGGGAAATGACGTGTTTGCAAATAAACAGATACTAATACAACACGCAACGATATGGCTTGGCCATATGGGGAGCCGTCTGCGCTTGAGATGCGACCGCAGGGGTGAGGACGAGACGCATAGATTGTTATTTTGGGAGCAAATAACAGCCACAAAAATATTTCATCTGACTGATTCATATATTATTGCATTGAAGACCTCTTATTTAATTTACTCTGGAACTAAACCAACACAATCTCTACAACAAAATAATGTGGTACTGCACGTTGCGCGTGTGTGGAGCGCCGTATTCTACAATTAACTGTCACGATATATGCCTTACACATGGTTCAAACGTGGTAAATACAGTTGAAATAGGTACAAAACTGCTGCTTCAGAACTGGTTTACCCATTTTGTACACACGTACCTTTTTGCTTTGGCAGTGTAGAAGCAGCAGTGTGTCAAGTGCCATATTAAAAAGCAAACAATAAATGTTCGCGTTGCCTGAAGTGATAAGTCACAATATTGCTATTGACATTTATATCCATGTTCACGCATTCACAAATAATATGCATTACTTGTTATTCAAATGCGTAGAAAAAACAAACAAACTAGTACTACATGTCGACAAATAGGAACTTCCGTGCCTAGTATAAGCTCTTTACAGACTGTATAGAAAGTGTATAGAGTTTACCAGTAAAAACCCTATACAGATTCTGTCTGTTTCCCATGCACAAAGTTGACAGAAAGTGTATAGAGCTGACCAGTTAAAACCCTATACGGATTCTGTCTATTTCCCATGCACAACGTTCACACTGACACGATAGATAAGCTATAGGTCCTGTATATAAACTAGAAAATCAATTTCATCAGTGTATATACGCCCCTCTTTCTTTATTCGCACTGCTCGGTGCCTACTCAGTATTAATGCGCTCTACAGTGGGTGAAGACTGCATATTTGTTACAATGACGACATTACTGTTCATTTGAGGACATTATTTCGTTGCAGAAAATATTTAAAAAGTACATCGATCATTATCATCACCAGCTTTATTCCATAAACAATAGTAACAATTCATAAGAGTTCATTGCAGTTCAAAATTCTGCTATTTAATTGATAAAATATTGTATGTTCCTAATAATGATTAATAAATAGTATAATTCTGCTCATTACAATTAATAGTTATGCTGTTTAATTATTAGTTGAGTAATTAAAAATATTATACCACATGCATGAAGTCATACTGCACCGTGGCCCAAAATCCAGACTTATTGATGAACTCGCTTATATGTATACAGAACAGATTCAGAACGGAAATAATTATGTTTGCGATGTTTGCATAGAAAATCTATAGAATATGACAGATAAAGTACCCATCCACTCTCAATTAACTTTTATCTAGTGTCTTGGAACTGGATAGAGGAGATAGATTATTCATTTGAATTGTATAGAAAATGGAAAATAATTTCATAAGGGATCGTCCTCCATGTTCGACCTCGACCTTTGCTAATGAGTTGCATGACGCATTAAATGTTCTCGTGAACAGATTTTCCGGATGTCCCATGCTGTTAGTGGGGGACTTTTACTACTCGAATATTAACTGGCCTGATACCATGCCTCAGGCAGCCCAGTCGCCTGCGCAATTTAACGCTTTTGCAAATATGTGTCACGATTTCAAACTGTATCAACTTGTACTATGGGGAGCTAGAAGGACTGGTGTGTTGAACGGCGGTTGCAAACGGGTCGCGCCGACGGGCCTGCCGACAGGTGGCTACGAAGGGCTCGGTTCCACAGGGGTGGCATACAATACAACGGCCCATAGAGAATACCGTGCCGCTGGACGCCATCTTGTCGTGGTCTAGCTGCATCCCACGTGACCACCATGCAAATGGCGGCGCCCATGGCTTTCGCCTGAGCAAGATGTAAACAAAACAGTTGCCGTGCTGCCGGTGGTTAGAAAATCTTGGAACTTCATTTCATAGTGGTTATTCGCTTATTATCCAGTGAACTGTGACTTGACAGATCTCGTGTACGACATTGGCAGATTCGGGTGAATCATTAGACGAACGCCGATTTAATTTGGCAAGCTGCTGTTATTAAATATAACATGTGCTCATGCTCATCTGCGTCGTGCAGTTGATTGATAGATTCAGTATTGGGTTTTGCTATTTGGCTCATGCTTACCATGACAGAGTCCTTTCAGAGTAAACATCTTCATATGGCGCAAAACAGATACAGACGAAGGGAGCAGTCGAACAACACAGGCCCACCTTTCAGAGTGCAGACTTGCTTCTAAATAGCCCACACCCGCATCAGAACATACAAATACCACACGCTGTCACCTTGAATTAGAAAACAGGAGTGACAAGAAAATAGAGAAGCAAACATACACAGTAGATACTCAGTCGCAGCGTACGACTGTGCAACTGGACATTTTATTCTTTGGTAGCGTTGGGGTGCCTTGCCTTACTCGTGGTGTATTTGCATTTTCTAACAAGATTTTGATCGTGTGGTTTTCGTAGTAATTACTTAATGCAGGTACAGACAGAGAAAGAGGGAACTGAAGTTGGGGAGTAAAGCTTGAGTCGTCTCTGTTAACCATTATAGACATAATCCTGATTATTTACATAATTTACATGATCTGATTATAAAAGGACTGGTGGTTATACTTCGTTATGACAATGTAGCATGTACTGGAACTGGAACCTGTGAAAAGTAGGGGTCTTTGGGAACTGGACATAACTCTTCTATTCCCTGCACTTTGTCAGGAAACGTGAATCAAATAGTCCTCATCATAGCATTTACAAATAGTTACAAAACAACCCCACGACCCTTGCTTTATGTACATATATCACGTTGTAAGCATCAGGTACACCTGGCGATACTCACTTTAGGTACATGTTCGAGGCATCACCCCTGTTTACTGTCCTTTAAACTGAGTCAGCTTTGTAAACATTTGCCGACATCGCATCTTGTGCATCTCCTCTGTGCGTGCTTTGCTAGCATGATGCATACGTATTTTCAAGTACTTCTGAGAGATGCACCGTATTAAGTGGAAATAGTGATTCTCTAGTGAAGTTTGCTCAAGCATGTGATCGTTCCGTATAGACCTGAAAACGCCTCTGTCCACCATAGATTCCAGTACTTGCAGGAGTATTCTTTGTAGAAGGGTCGTTGAAGACATGCCCTCTTGAAGAAGAGCCCTGCGCAGCATTTTCTCTGATGCCCTGCAGATGATGACGACATCATCTGATGGGTAGGGAAGTTTGTAAACCCGCTCCTTTTGCTCTATTAAAGAGTGGTGAAGGGATGGCACATCAACTGTCAACTGGGAAATGCACACCTCACATTTCAGGTACACCTGAAGGCGGCACACAATATGTCCGGCAATGTACACAATTACTCTGTCCCCAAAAACAGATGGCTCTGTTGGGTCCGCGAAATAGTCGTGGTCACACAGCTCGTCCTCTTCAAAGTCTTGTTCTCCTGCTGCACTCCTTCCTCTTGACGTCCAGTTGATGACGTCTTCTGACCGCGGTTGTGTAGCACTGCTCACGTGAAGTATAGATACATTTTCAAGAGGTAGACAATTCCCTTTTTGACTGCTATCCACTTCTGTGTTGATGATGAGCTTTTTGTAGGCTGCAGCAAACTGCCTTGCAGTGGGGTTGTTGTTGAATCCCCCATGTGCACGTACTAGGCCGAAGAATAATTCTAGGTGGTCCTGACTAACCCGATGTGTTGGTAGGTATTTTACTGCAGATTTGGAGTCCAGGAAATCATAGAGTTGAATGATGCTCTTGCAGCATATGACAAAACCAAGGAACCCGGTCTTTCTGTTCGTCTGCAGTAGGAGTGATCCAGAGTGGCCTTTACGTAGATTATGTATGTAGGTTGATGCGATTTGCAACATTGCGCGAGCTCTGTCAATGTTTTCGGGGCACAGTGGTTTTTTCCAGGACTTTTGGTGCATATTTACCGAGTTTAACACATCAAATAAATTGTTCATAACTCTAAGGAATCTCTCTGTTCCTTGAGAGTCCTCAAATCCTGGTACAGCAAGGTCGCGACACTCATGTATGGCATCTGCAACAGACATGCTCAAAAGTTCTGCAGCAAGACTCACTTTCATGGGCTGTCGCTTCCACTGAACATGTGCTGCTCGCAGTCTGTTAGCTGCATGAAGCCCTTCTTTGTGCTGCAGTGAGTGGAGTGCTTCGATGTGGCTCCAAGATATCTCACAGCCGTCTTCATCGACAAAAGATTTGAAGTGTGACAATGCATTCCTCACTAATTTGAGCATATGGCAGGCATCAAGAAATACATTTACAGGCTCTGCAGTGTCTGGATGTGAAAAACTGGTCCTTAAATTGTCAGGCTGGAGTGAACATCCAAGGCTTTGTAGCATTGATATGTTTGCCGCTGCGCCGTCACAGGTAAGGGATGCAACTGTGACCCCTGCGTTGTGCGCAAGAGATAACCCTTGAAGAACAAGATTGCTTCGCTGTTCTCCCGATATCCCATCCACAAGGAAGTACCCAATGGGCAGCTTCCATTGTTCATGTAGTGATACAAGCAGAATAACAAAAGCCTCCTTGGCTACGACACAGGAATCCTCCAAGCTTGGTCCTACAGTTGCGTAGCCATATGTGCGGCGCCCGTCCCATTCTATGTGCCTTCTGATGGCCATTTCATCAACCATAAGGCTACATATTGTTGGTGCTCCTGTTTGTTTGTTAATTGTTGCTCTCATCTGTAGTGCTGAAAGTGCTTCATTCGAAAATCCCGGCTCACCATCAACTGACGTGTACCACCTCTTAATGGTACGTGGATGGGGCAGACACGTATCAAAGGCCTGGCGTACATAGTCATATGCACGTGGCGAGTAAAAATGCAGGGTTAGTGCAAACGCCCGCAGTTCAGGGCTATAAGTGTGAGGCAGGCTAGTCCCCTTTTGTTTAGCCGTCTGTCTCATCAGCAGGTCCTTGTTAGCCCCAGCCAGGTTCTCAAGACAGCCCACCTGTTCTTGGAGCAAAATATTCTTGGACGTAAGATCTGATATGACGTGCTGTAGTTTTGCAACCTTCCGCTTCATCCGCCGTTGTGTTTGTTGCAAGATTTTGATCTTCTTTTTACTAACGGTATGGAGGTTGGCAATGCGTACAACTTCTTTTTTGAGAAAGGCCTTTACTGGTGTGTCCTCAGCCGGTTTCTCCTATGATGGCATGTAGTCAGAAGCTTTATTAGTTGTTATGAAGATAACTAGGAAAGTGACAGTCACAAGAAGTGTCATGCCATCCATCCCATGCGGAGATCAGGTATATATTTCGATGCTACTTTGCAACAAAACTGCACTATCTGTTAAAACCGATAAAAGCAGTGTGAAAGACTAAAAGACAGTACGACACAAGGATAAAAACGGACACATACACGCACAAGCACTTCTGTTGAAATAGCATGCATGTCGGCCACAACTGTGGACCGAATTAACATTAAGATTGGTCAACAAAATGATGTCAGTCATGAAAGGGTTTCACTGCCATGATTATTAGTAGTAATTCACCTCAGTTATGCACCTCACACTACTGATGGTGACTTGTCAGCTGTCAACAGGATTACAGTCATTAAGCTAATTTTTTCACAGCCTTGCAAACAGCTACACCTGTTTTATGTGTCTGCTCAGAAAGATGCGCTTTGTAACTTGTATGCCATCGTGTGTTGTAGCCGGCTATTTTGTGCCATATCGAGACCCTGAAGTTTTTGGGTTCTATTTTGTTCCCAAGTTCGGGGAGGTAAAAATTGGGCAGAAATAACTACGTCAGAAGTTTGTGCACATTCGGGAGGAAAAATTAGTATCAGACCGAATTCAAGGAGGAACCGGGCTTTTCATGGAACTACCTTTTGTTATATTGTTTATCTGCAGCTTTAGAAGTGTGCATTTTGTAGACGATTAGTATATTGCTACCCTGAAGTGACAAGCTTAGGAACAGTGTCATGGGTAATAATCGGGTTTACCCCTAATCAGACTAGCCTAGATTTGTGGTGCAAATTTGGGGAGAAAAGGGTTAAACCCTATGCTTCAGGGTCTAACCATATCACATGCACCACCTAACACTGACAGAACTTTGCTGTGACACACTTACTGTGTAGGAAGAGCTGATTTTGCATTGCAGCTTTGCTGAGGAGTGATGACTAAGAAATCAGACATGCAAATCACAGGATCTTCACAATGTGATCAAACTTGGTCAAGTCCATCTTTATTGCCTTGAACTGAGTACAATTCATTTGTGACAGGTTCGTAGGTTAGTTATAATCAACAGCATGCATAACTCTACAATAAATTGGAGAATCCTTTAGACACAGCACAAAATGTAGCACTAACGCAAAGCACTGCAGAAGTAACAGCAGGAAGTGATCTTACCACAGAACCCCACCCCCAGTATGGGCCGTAATTAATTTATTTGAAGTGCGTTTTAAATAGTGTGACAGCAGGGCTGGCGTCAACGGGGGTACAGGATGGCATTCCCCCCCCCGAACTGGCCTGAAAGGGGGGCACAAACTGCCATTTGCTTTATTGATGTCTGGACGAGGGGCACAGATTTCGCTGCTTACCTCCCCCCCAGCACCGCAAGTAGACGCCAACCCTGCGCGAGAGATGAATGATTTGGGGACTCACACAACTGCACCCCACTGTTGTGCATAACAAAACATCGAGGCTGGGCTGTACAAAGGATAGACAACACACACCCCGTGTGCTGTTTTCTGCCTCTTATTCCCCCAGCCTCTGTGTGTCATTATGGACCAGCTTACTGATTTCCTATCTGATACCTAAATGGCTCCCATCTGGCACTGTGTCCATTGCACAAAGTCTGTTAGTTGTAAACATGCAATCCTTAGCAGCTCAGAGTACTATCCTTACCACAGGGTCATGTCTGCTGGTGCTTGGAGTCGAATGGGTGAAGCGGCACGTGGATGTCCCCTAAATATGCATCGAAACAAAAAAGGCGCAAAATGAGTAGCTACGAAAGAATGTGCAAGATGATATCTCTATCCATCTGAGACCCTGGGGCTGGGGACAAGGGAGTGAAGTACAATACATTGAGGGTTTTCGACGAGTTTCCATCATCGTCACTTGATAACTATGCGCAAACATGCATTCTTACTGTCCTTTGCTGGCCCTCATATGAATGGTACTGATATAAGATTTTGGAAGCATGCAATTAGCAAAAATTTTTGATATGCATACCATAGGGGACTCTGTAGCCAACATTTGCCCTTCTCTCTCGGGACTAGCTTCACCTTCATTGAATAAGCTCTGAAAAGGCAGGACACAATAGTACATGCTCAAACCAATTCAGGTGGCTACATTATGGGCCAACCAGCAGTAATGTGAATACGAACTACATGAAGACAGTAACCAGAAAACATCTTACTGGTGCTGTTGTGTCAGGCCATTCACTGGACACTGAAGTGCTACCGAGGCCAAGTCCGGTGCTCACCTAGAAAAGAGGTGTGTGATACTCTGGGTCTTGTACATTGTGGTAAGCACAGTTAAAAATCCCAAAGACATATATGCCTTGCATTATAAATGCATTATGTCCTGATAGTTGTCCAATGCTTGATAACTATAAGCAAATGGTATTTGCAAGTTGTACAGCATTGTTAAACTAACTTAAGAATACTTACTCCACTGAGCTGTGGATCAAGGGGACAACATGATGTGCCCTGCTGCAAAATGGGCATGTGTGAATGAATTGTCTCATTTTATTAATATGAATTTCGAAGGAAATAAAAATTGGAGTACACTAATATCAAAATAACTAGAAAGTGGTACTAACTGCAGTGGGGTCCACAAGTGCCCCCATAGTTCCACACGCCTGTAATATGACACGGTCATGTTCATATGATACCACAATGAATGTTTTTTAGCATACGCTCACATCAGCCGAGAGATCTTGTCCTCCTGTCCCTAGGATGCTTGATAGGCCCACCATCTGCAGATTTCACAACGTCGTGAGTCAAGCTAAAATTGAACACACCCTGCAGCTGTTTACCTGCTGAATGTCAACAGGGGAATGCGTGACACCTACAGCAGGAGAAATATGTTCACTTGAAGCTCTGCTGGACGGGACTACCTCCTGATGATTTGACAAACGTACATGGTTAGCTGCACAAAAACTGAACACACACTAGAGCTCCCAGGCGATAATGCAAAAGCTGGATATTTACCTGCTGGATGTGAAGCAACGGATGTGCGACACCTACAACAGGGGCAATAGGCGCACCCAGACTTCCACATACCTGTATAAACAGGGTCAAGCTCATCACACCACAAATGCTATAAACACCATGCTTACATCAGTTGAGAGTTGCCGCTCTCCCAGCCCTGGAATGCCCGGCAGCCCCACCACCTGCCAAATTTAACAACACTGTAACAACCGACATCAATACGTGCACTATGGCTGTTTACCTGTGGAAATGAGAGCTGTTGCCCTCCCAGTCCAGGGACGCTTATTGGCAGCACCACCACCTGCCAATTTCACAACGATGTCACAAACGACGTCATGCAAAACACGCATCATAGCTACCTACCTGCGGATTTACCTGCTGAGCTCGGACCGAGGGGTGTGTGACCGGAACAGCACCTTCTCTCAAGCGGACTCTTGACAGCGATGTTCTGTCGAAGTCCACATTTCGAAAATGTGCCGAACAGACAGCGCTGTTCTTTGTTAGCGTCCAGACCTGCCTCCCGATCGCGTTGACCCATTGCAATCGCAGACAGGGTTCTCGGGGAAAGCTAAATGGTACCGTCGAACGAACACGATACAGAAACGGAAACTATAAGCGGTGATGGAACACGCACGTAGTGAGAGTACTTACTGGTGGTAAGTTACGCCAGACTCCTTGCTGGCGCGCGTTGAACGATTATTGCAGCCAATATAGCAGCACACAACCATCGTCACAGGTAAAGGATTGCCACTCACACATGAAAACAGAAACGCATCCGTCCGTAGGAGAAGCGAAGCAGATGACAAAGCGCGATAAAAAAATCAAGGCATGCGATTGGACGATCGAGACCACGACAAGATGGCGGTTTTGCCAGATGTGACCGCTTGGGGGAGGCTTCAAAAATGGCGGGTTTGTGTCACCCCTGTGCTCGGTTCGCTGTCGCGGCGCACGCCCTCGTGGTCACGTGGCCCCATGTGCAAAGAGCACCACGGAGAGCCCGGGAGTACCTGCGATAGGCGAAATTGAAGCTCACCCTACTTGTACGCTACTCGACAAGAATAACATCAACAACTGCAAATAGTGCAAATAGAGAGGTGCACTGGGTGGGTGTGGATGGTGCGCGGACTTTGAGCGACGATAGACTGAAGCTTCTTCTCTTTAAAGGGCGGGAGACCATGCATGACAGGGACGCTGTATGACAGTTTGTCTGATTAGGGAACGGTGAAGGATGCGATGTGGTGTTTCCTAATCGGTATCCTCCCAGTGCTCGTATAACTTAGTAACAACTTAGTAACCTAGCTTTGTGACGAAACATTTTCCGTCTGTTCCTGTTCCACAAAACATATTATGATAACGATAGCTCGCGATCTCGCTTTATATTTCCACCTAAATACATATCAAATCGCGCTGACCATCGTCAAAAAATACACATTCCATCTTATTTAACCAAATTTCACGCTGACTCCTTTTTCTACCGTACCGCCATCGGCTGAAACCACTTCTCCCGTTCACTGACATCAATTTTGCCCATCGTTCAGTTCAAAAGTGCTTATATAACATTGTACTCAACATTGTTATTATGATATAATTGCTATACTATTCTATTTTGTGTAACCCGTTTACCTCAACCACCACTCCCCTCCGTAGCGCTAACGTCCTGAGGGTATTTAAATAAATAAATAAGGTACGCTATTTTGGAGAGTCCGACTTGCGCTTTGCATTCGTTGACGCTCAAGTTGGCTGCATGAGCTGTAGTTATAACTGCTTTTAGATGTTCAGCATGTTCTCGAATATCTTTTGATGCAATCAGCAAGTCATCAAAGTAAGGCTTGGCTATCTGTTGTTGTTCAAACACAGCATCAATAGCTTTCTGAAACAACTATGTGGCTACAGATAAGCCAAATGGTATTCCTAAGAAGTGGTACCTGCCCTATGGCACGATAAATGTACACAAGTAAGAGCTTCGCTCATCAAGCTCCCAAAATGCTTGTGTGGCATTCAGAAGTGCGAAAACTTTACTGTCTGCGAGTCTGACAAACGATTCTACTATAGTGGAATGTGATAACAGGGTCGTTTCACTGCCGCATTTAAGTTCTAGGATCTAAACAGATCCTGACAGATCCATTCTTCTAGACAATTATCACTATTGGGTGAACCCAGTCAGTCGGTTCTGTGACCTTTGTGATTTTACCATTCTTCTGCATGTTGTTTAGCTCTTCCTTTACCTGCTCTTCTGTTGCTTTAGGTGCGCTGCGAGGTACTAAAACTGTAGGAACTGCATCGACAATGATGCGGCCTCCGATTAACCTGTCACATTGCTCGCCGAACTCACACTTGTTCGCTTGGAGAGGGGCACTAAACTGCAAAAACAACTTGCTCTCAGATGAAAGTCCGTGTTTCAATTAGTATAATGCAAACAAAACTAGTTCACACAGCGCTGCCGTTTAGAAGAAAACGAAATGGTGGTGGTGGTGGTGGTGGTGGTGATAGGGCTTGCCGTTGTCGGCCTCACGTATGTGGGCAACGTCACGACTCACGCCCTGGGGGAATGTGCGTCCTGGGCCGACATATGTCTGAAAGCGTCTGAGGAAAACCCAGGAAAACGAAATCACAGGAAAACACAGCCGTCTTTGGCGGCAACGAATGGGATCCACAGGAGGCAAAGTTTGGCGGCATCCAATGAGACAGCAGGAGAAGCGCGCGCTTACCTATCGTGGCGTGTGGATTTGGAACGGGTCCGATCGTAGTGCTCCGTATATGCGCGGCGTGATGCGTATTGCTGCGTTTTTCAATACCGATTCACTTAATTGTAGCCCACAGCAGTTCTCGCGAATGGTTCACTGACAACATTTATCTTCATATCATTCGGACAGCGACGCCAGTTCGCTTCACAACGCGCACTATGTTTTTCACCGGAGATATCTGCATGGCGTGGCACGCGCGCTCACGCGAAGCATGAACTAAAAACATAGATGGACGAGCTGAAAAGACGTTCACTGCTTAGCGCCGAAGCAAGAAAGAGCCCGGTATAATTTCGATTATAGCCCCGTAGCGGAAACAAAGTTTTGAATTATGATAAGTTGCACACGCAAGTGAACACGCGTTGCATATTTCGGGGCGCTGATGCTGCTGCTCGCTCGCGCCACCTGGCCCGCAGAAACATGTCCATTCCAGTCATTCTAGCGTGCGCACTCGCTGCATGCAAGGCTTCAAAGAGACTGCAACAGTACGTTCAGGGCGTGGGGCATGCCTTCGACCTATGGTGCGACGTGCGCTGCGTGTACTGAGGTGTGTGTGGATCACGTCGCCGATTGCTCTCCTCGGGAACAAACTACTAGCTGTTATATGTGCTCGAAGCCGGATCAGAGTTCTAAGCGGGACTAATTCCTCCTCTGGAGCCATGAAATTCCTCCCCGGTTGGGAACCACTGTCGTAGCATGGTAGGGAAATGTTGGCAAGCGCGAAAACGGAACTTAAACAAGGTCATAAGACTTCAAGCTGACATTTTCCATGACGTGGGGCTAGGACAAGATGGACATTTTGCCACAAGCGACCGCTTGAGGGTGCTGGCAAAATCTTAACCTTGTGACAACCCTTGCGGTTCCAATAACCCCTTGCATCGGTATCTTGCTCCTGTGACCAAGGACACATTTCCTTCCATATTCCTGTAATGTTCACGCAACCTTTGATTATTACAACGACCCGTCTGGACTGTATGAACCCGACCGCAAGTATATCTAATTGTCCCCAGACGTCCTGATGCCGACGGCCCGTAGGCCTTTACCAAAAGTTTCGTCCGAGCAAGGAGTATGGAAGAAAAAGGGAGACCAGCTGTAATTCCTCACGTACATGCGGCTTCCCACCATTTAAAGAAACAATTTCATCGGTACCAAGTTCCAGTGGTATTCAAATCAGCAGGGAGTCTCAGTGGCCTCATCGACAGCGCGAGCCGACAACACGTGCACTGAGTGTGAGGCTGAGCACAATAAACGCTTTTGCCCATGTTCCATGGGAGTGCATGGTGTACAGATTTAGGTTTTCGTGCGGTCGGGTTTATACAGGTCAGACTTGTCGTTGTATTAATCAAAGGTTGCGTGAACATCAGAAGAATATGAAAGGAAATGTGCCCTTGGCCACACAGGAGCCTGTAAGTAGATGCGGATGGAAGGCGGTGTTAGAACAGGTGGAAGTGTTACACAAGCCAAAAAGTCCCGTTCAAGAGCAAATAGTGCAAGCTGTTCACATCCTGCAAGAAGGAACCGCCTGGCGTCCGTCTGGTTATCAGACGAGCAAGTTGAGGTACTAACGGCGAATTCGTGTGGTGATGTCGTGGCAACTTTTTTGCTAGATCCCGAGCAGTCATGTTCCCTTGGTCAAAGCGAAGCATCTCGCATGTTCGCGTGAAGCTTTCCGAGCGCCAGGACTTTGCCAGCTAGCGCTTTTTTCGTCCGGCATCGATAGCAGCGGGTTGCCTCACTATATCCGGTGCCGCCACATCCCCACTGCAAGGATGGCGAGGGCCCGCATTGGTCCGCGAATTGGTCCGAAGTTCACGAGGGTTAGCAGACGAGGAAACGCGAAGACGAGCGACCGCAATGCCCCTAGCGTAATCCAGGCGATTGAAACCGCTAGATTTCTGGCACTGATGTTCGAGTGGCAAAGGTCACGTGATCCAGCGTGGGCTCCGACCTCGCAATTTCCGAGCGCTAGGCTGTTGCCACGAAATGACTACCCGAATTCGTCATAACATCGTTATACTAGTGCAACGTGTGGAAGCTCTGTTTCACGCACCAATGCGCTCGGCGATTGCCAGGGTGGTGGGAAGGGGAGGAACGTATTAAAGCAGTTTTTTTGTTTTTTTTTTGCACTAAAGTTATTGTTGATAGTCAGTTGGTAGTCGGTGCTAGTCTTTGTATTGTGTGTTTCTTCACCATCAAGTCTCTCTTTCGCGCTGGTTCTTACACGTCCGATGCATTTTATTTTATGCCGCGCAATGCGTTCTTAGTATATGGTCGGACTCCGACGGGCGCGCTTGAACAGTTTTCAATACAGCTCCTATGGCCAGCTCCTGTGGCCTAGTGATTACGATGACGGCACTCCACGGCGAGACTTGAGGGCGGTCCAAGTTCGAATCTGGGTCTCGGCTGTGCTGTGCTGTCTTTGTGTTTTCGCTGGGGTTTCCTGAGACAAACGTCGGCCCAGTTCCTTGTGATGTCGGCCCAGGAAGCACGATTCCCCCTGCGATAGCAGTGACGTTGCTTGCCCGAGCGTGCCGACCACGACAAGCAGCTGTATCACCACCTCCACCACCGCCATGAGAGAGGGCGCACCTGCAGATGTCACACCGTGGGCGCAACGACGCCACACCATCGCAAGCGGTTGTCGGCTGAGGAACTTCTCTAGTTTAACCGTAAGCATGTCGAGGGGCATCCACGACTGCATTCCAGGCAGACTTCATAGCAACGCGAGTCGCGTTTGTGTAAAATACGACAAGCTAAGCCAACATCTTCATAAGATCCCTTAGAGTGGCACAGAAGTAATTTTTAACACCCTGTTTTTCTTTGTATACAACTGCCAAGCAGGTCAGTAAAATGCACCATCAGAATTAATTCACCCCATAGAGTCATAATTATCGCAGAAACTGAATTTAAAGTATGCCGCAAAAAGCGACCGTGCGAAACGGCGTGGAGAGCAGTACCAGCCTGTGATCTGCCAGGGAACCCGCGCTGACGCTACAGGGGCCACGCTCGCTGATTGGTCCAGAGAAATGGTGTCTGCTTCTCGGCTGTTCGGGATTCTGAAAGAGCATTGCTCTTGGCTCGGTCATGATTCGGCCGCTCCTTCTATCCTCATTCTTTGGGGGGAACTGGCAAAACTGGTTTACGGCGGCAAAGGGACAGGGCGCTGAACTCCACTGACCAGCGAACCAGAACAAGTTGCCCCTGTAACGTCACCGGTAACGTGGCATCATACTTCTCCTCCTCGTTATACTCGGAGTGGGGAGTTAAGGGTGAACGGGCAGAGGCATGTTAATGTGATTTTTTTTTGCTGGGAAACAAATTGCACACAACGAAACCTTTCGCGCTATTCGGTAAAATCACACGCGCTTTCATGAGACGTCTTAACCTGAAAATTACTTCGATGGCCCCCTGTACTCCTTTAAAGGTCAGCCCCGGGGGTACCCTGACCTTTTGAAACTGTAACGATATTCTGGTAGCACATATCGAACTGTGTCTGAAAGCACCCTTCATTTATAAAAGATGGGCCCTTATTTTAAATAATCGTAAATTAACTATCCCGTAAGAGACATGGGGACCACCATTGATTATGACTGCAGTGGTTTAGGCGATCTATACCGGTGACGTAAGTGGTATCAGTGTTCTTTTGGACATCCGTCCTTTTCTACCTAGCATACGGGAATATAGACAGGCAATGCTGGCAGGGAGTGTCTGCTCGATAGACGTAGGCTTCGTGATTGTAGTATTTTTATTTGTGGGACGGTTTGCAAATGTCAAAACACATTGCTGATACCACCGGTGCACTTAGGATTTGTGCAATTATGCTGTTGCGTTGCCGGCCTGTGGCTAACTGGCGAAGAGCACAACGAACGTCACGTATTGTCAAGCGAGCTGTGCTAAGCCTACATAGGAAATATATTTTTGTTGGAAATGTAGTTTTCTTTGATAAAGTAAGTCAATTGCCTAATTACAATGCTTTACTCTCGTATCACTCGCTGCTCGGGAACTCACGCAATGCGCATATATAGCTCTCTCGAATGCACGGGGTTTGGCGTTCCAGGAACAGTAATTACACTTCTTTAATTGCACTACAATCGTGCGAATGAAACGTATTTGGCAACGCCATGGTATTGTATACATACTGTACGCACGTACGTAAAAATTAGGCATGAATGACAACTCTAGCGGCACATTCCTGATGAACGTATTTGCCGAAATTACGCACTGTCGAGAGAGCAAGCACCAGATACAAGAACTAGCAAGATACTTACACGAGGGCATACATGGCTAATGAGAGCTCAAGAGCAGGACAAAAAGAAAGAAAGAAAGAAGGAAAAAATATAGGCGTAATACATTGCACAGTACAAGTACGCAGTGAAAGTGTAATTATCAAGGATATCTTTGCATCTCTGGCTCACAAGACCAATGCAGTCATGCCGCAACACATTAATCAACCACTAAAAAGAGATGATGTTGAGTTGCTTGCATACATCATCTGGCTACGTCATTATTACATCTGGATCTGGATGTTGGTTTCAGCAGCCAGGTTACTTCTAGTTTCAATGTACATTTCCACACAATCCACATGTACTATAACTTTACAGGTTACATCGAAGAGATCATAATTTTATTGCATACACAGATATTATACTGCCTGACTGATCTGCGTAATGCTTACCATGGGTGAAGAAGTACACGGCAACATGGGCAAATCCCCTGCGCAGTTGAGGTGTTCTGGGGTCAGTCTTATTGCCAAAATGGGGTCTTTCCCCATTAAGCAGTGAGAAGGGTTGTAACACTATCATACCACATAAACGTAAAAGAAGCTTCTTTGTATGTGCGTTTTACAACCAAGACGAGGATAGAACTATATAAATGCGCACCGTGAGTATACCGAAACCCCTGCAGCTCTCATGTCACAGCCCTGACGGCTACCACTGGAATTTGTTGTAGCTCTGAGATGTGTGACATCTGCGCATTAGTCGGGCATCTGTTCGAGGGCTTTTATCTCGCGCAAAGTGTGACACGTAAAAAAAAAATCAGTATTGTGTTATGGAATACACGCACCCATGATGCCAACGAACCACATTGATAAAATCGTCCCAACCCCTTTAATCGTTCCCTGACACTTCATATAGTTCAAATGCATGAAAAACCTGGAGTACTGTTTACCGTGTGCACAGAAACCTCGTGTTTGTTTCCACATCCCTACGCTTCTACAGAAGCCACCGATTAATGGTGAATGAATACAAAACACACACACACACAAAAAATAAAAAATCCTATGTATGAGACTGCTTGTACACGTTCGCCCTTCTCTTGTCCACTTGAAGTTAATGCTTTGCGAAGTTGCCAGTGTTTTAGGGACTCATTCGCTGTATCTCTTGCGGTGAGCTTGTGTAGCCCCCTCTTCCTTCTTCTCAGGTTCTCATGAACAGCCACCCCACACAGAGACTGCGCACAGTGCCAGCAAGCTCCTGGACATAGCCTGACATGAAAATTTGCATTATTAGAATGCCTAAGACAGACACAACTGGCCTGCACGGTAAAGGAACGATGCAGCATGCATTTCTCATGTGTAGATAGAATATTTGGCACACAGATACAGTAGAAATGGTGCTCTGATATCTTAGATACGTGATCGAGAAACAGCCTTGAGGCAAGGAAACTTGTAGTGCACACAATGACGAGATGTCTTTCAGAAGAGGAGGTGCATCCACTATCTCCTCCAGTTGTGCGAATGTTTGAATCCCTGTACGTGAGGAATGCAGGACAATTGCTTAGTAACTCCTGCTAACTTGAAATATTGTAAATCACCTTGATGGAGCCAAAGCAGCTCTGCAGTGTCTCGATGTGCACATCTTACATGAAGGCCTTGATTCTCATGAATATGTGAAGCAACTCCATGATCTAAATATCGATGATAGTATCGTGAGCCACTTTACCAGGACCAGCTTCCCATTACCGTTGCTTGTCCATGCACGCAAGTAGATGTGGTTACAATGCTGTGGCACCATTTTTGTAGCACTGGATGTTGCTTCACCAGTGCTGCTGCATGTATCTTTTTCCTGAGGCCTAAGCAAAGAGAAGCAGAGATTACAATTATGCGTGTTAAAGGGGCCGTAAACAGGTACAAAAGGTGCACATTTCTTTGTGTTATATTATTGAAACTTAGGCAGTGAAAACTCCTTGAAATTACTAACACTCAAAAACAAAAGGCGCTTGCATACGGATGAAATATTCACTGCACTCTTTCGCATGTTAGCTCCGCCCCGCGCTCTAACTTTACGTCATTTTGACGTAGCCCTTTGCTCACCAATTACGATCTAGTGTTCCACGTATGATTTTATTTCAAATGCGGAATTGGACTAGATGAACGTGAATCTTATTCTATTCAAAATCTAAACAGTTACAGTCTCAAACTGAAAAAGAAATGCGTTTAATTTAGGTATCATACCCGCACTACGTTTTCTGGGCAGTAACACGCAGCACACCACGAGCGCGAATGAATATCCGGGACTACAGTTCCGGAATCTTAGGTAGGTGTGCGATGGGACATCTTCGTCATCTTCGAATGGTTCGGACAACTGGGCTGCCGTACTTTGGTTTGAGCCACGCGGCATCGCGTCACCAGCTCGCGTGGTACAGTGGATAGCGTGCTGGCCATGTCACGTCGTGCCTAGGAGGAACCCGGGTTCGAATCGCGTCATGTGATAGCAGCTCATCTGTTGACGTTTGCGCCAGCCGGAAATGTTGAAGATGTCATGACGTTGAATTTCGGAGCCACGAGAGCAAGACGTCGTTTCACACAAACAAACTGAGCGCTCCGACTCACAGCTGATAACGAAGTATGTTTATTGGCTGGTAATTTGGAACGTCATGTGCGCAGCTCGGCCCCCCGATTGGACGGCAAAACGCTACGTAGCCATGTGACGTATGCGTGGTGGAGAGAGGCTCGCTGGTTACTCATCTTTGAAAGCAGTTATATGGGTCAATGAGCTGGCACGAGCCGAACGAAATGTATATTTGGGTATTATGATCTGCGTTCTTTCATGGGGTATCATTATTTCAGAAATGTTTGGTGGCCTGTTTACGGCCCCTTTAAGGCTAACATTGACAAAAAAATTGCAAAAAGCATATACACATTTAAGCTACCAACATGATGTGTGTGATCAACAATGTAACAGCAAAGCTTGCCCCCAACTGTACCCCTTTAATAGAAAATATTTTGTCAACCAACATACACAACCTGGACTGCACATGTGTGCTCCTAGGCAACACAATGTACTGAAAGTCGAGTGCAGTGGTGGTGGACGGGTAGGTGGAAGGCCTTGAACAGACCCGTGAAACTAAAGAACATTGATAAGACACAAACCGTCCACCCCCATTGCACTCAACTTTCAGTAGATTGTGCTACCTGGGTTATGACGGTGTGCACTACAAAAGAAATGTGGATTATTACCTATTGCAAGGTGTCACACGTCGAAGCGATGATTCACAGCTGGATGAGTGTTTTTCATGAAGGACTTCACCTCATTGTGCCTATCGGTTATGAGCATGCTGACTGCCATCCCTTGCTGATCAAGGTACTGGAGCACCCTTTGAAGGCCTGCCGGTTGCTGGAATCAACTTCTCTGAGCTATAGAACATATGTGTGCTATAGGAATGTGTGGCACGTGGTAACCTTACGTTACTTGACAAAATTGCGCGTTCGACCCCGGACGAGGACGCCAAAAACTTAGGCAGCTGGTAGCTTAGTCGCTTAGACACGCCGTCTCGCACAACAGACGTTCAATGCGGTACATGTCGTGCGCTGAGCGTTCGGCGCACGTTAGAGAACCCTCATGTGGGCAAAATTAATCCACAGACCGACCAGTGTGGCGTCGCTCGTGATCATAGTGGTCACGCGCCGTAAAGCCACGAATTGTCGAAAATCGAGCTTCATTTTAGGACGATGAGCGTGAAGCGTGGCTGCCAGAGTACAGTTTAAAGAAAAACCGCATAAGACGCTCGAGTCCAATTATCATTCAGAATGGTACCGATCTCACTCTCAATTTGTTGAAAATGAAACGCGTACGTACGACTTTTCTGGCGTATTTCGCTCTTACTCAGCAGATCAGAGGCGCGTTCCTCGCCATTTCGTACCTTTGGAAGTTCGCTATTGCTCCGTCTTCGCCTGTGCTGCGTGGGAGGTCGTTGCATGGTCAAGGGCGTGTTCACAGCCGCATCGCTGACTCTGAAGTCTCAGTTAAGTTCGGCCATCACCATAGCAACAGACGGGGTGAACGCTAAAGGTCCGTTTCGTGCCAGCAAGTGCGCCTACGGTCGTCGGCGTTGATAGAGGAGATTGAACGACGAAAGTATGTTCGATATTCGACGTTCGCATTGGAAATATTTATGTGCGCTTAAATAACGAAGGCATCGCTGATGACGACCCAGTGCGCAAATACCGAACTCATGGGATGCCTTCGCTATCACGAGGCGCAAGGGGGTAATATACCACCACAACGGCTTTGAATGACCCATCACATCATCATCCCATTTATGTGTGTAAATGTGTGTCGGTATCATGTCGGGGAAAATGAACAAAGAGGGCATGGTGACGAAATTAACAACAAAATCGAATCGTGATCATATCAAAATAGAAGGAAGCTATGTATCGTGGCATATCCTGACAAATGGCGCGATTTGAATATCAGTCTGAACCTGTACCACAACTTCCATGCAATGCTATTTTCATAAAGCTTTACGGGGGGGAGGGAGTAATGGATCTGAAGCTTTAGAGATCGCGAAAACACAAGCAGACCATGAGCGATAATGTATAACATAATGCTTTATTCTGCACGCGCTCTCGTGCACCACGATTGTTGGCGACGGCGATTGAGCCAGTATAAAGATATTCTCTTTTGTTCACTTGCACCTTGACCATTGGGCCAACCCTGGCATAACGCTGACGAGGGCGGAGCAAACGCGAACTTGCGAAGCTAAGAAGTGGCAAGGAACACGCCCCAGGAGACAAACCGGTGTCATTTTAAACGCTGGTTGGCATGTTCGTGTTATGAGGTGAAGTGCTGGTTTCAGGGTGTGTTTCTAATCTCGTTCCGATGTTACTTGCTACCAACTAACATAGTCAAGTTAAAGAAAGATGCACGGGGCTATACGTACAGCCGCAAATCAACTCTTAATTATATTGCAAAAACAGAAAACAAAATGTAGCCATTAGACAATTGTAAATAATTCACCTGTTTTTACTGTGTCATTTTTCTGCTGCTGAGCCATCAACCATTGTGTGAGTGTGTGATTCATTCAGTTGTTCAAGGTACGCTCGCAGTTTATGCTCAGGTTCCTCATTTCGTTGTATTTCAGACTTCAAGAGTACTGAGACACGAACTCATCAAGCGTATGTTATCCTTCCACATGGTGAGCACACTTGGAAATAAAAAGTGATTTTCATACACGCGTGACACGCGATAACTAATCTGGCATTTGCAATTAAGCGCCTCTCAGATTAATAGCCCACTAAAAACCGCTTTGGCGCTCTCCCGTGCCTGCCCGGAAAAGCATTAATCTTCCACGACGCTGCATATACCTTTTTATGGCAGCGTTCTTGACAGAAAGTGTGACTGGTCAAGCAGCTATAGTAGAGGGCCTCGGCATGTTGGACACCCGTAGCGGGCCTAGGAACATTCACCGGTATATTGCGCCATAGCTCTGGCGTGAATATACTTCGCTCAGTGAAATATATATGATATTTGAGATGACAGCATAAAGTCCCGCTACTAATCTCATTACCTTTAGGAATGGGAGTAGTAAACTGAAGTATCTGTACTTACCAAACCTAAACCACCATAGACAGTATGCGGAGGCTTAATCTTATGGAGTGTGGAGCTGAGACGAGTAACAACATAGGATGGATACCAGCAATGAAGGAATGCATGCGCCAAGAGAGAAACGCCATCTTTTGCGCTGAATAGACTCCAGGAACACCATAGGAGCTTGGGGCGCTTCAGTAGTATCTAACGTGATGAAGCTAGAAAGTTCAACACTCCACTAAAAAAATTAAAAAATCTGTAGTTTCCTACAATGCATGAATTTAATATTCCTACAATGAATGAAATAGGTTATTTTCACTTCATATTGTGGTGGGTGCCGTGAAAAACACTCGCAGCAAGGACTTGTCTGGCTCAGAGCTCCCACATACAAAATGGCATTAGTGAAGCACTGCGAAAAGCATCCGTTTCATGTGGACTAAACGCATGCAGTATGAATGTCTGTCTTTGACGCTGTTAGTGGATCAATGGAAGATTCGTTCAAGATACATGGTAATATACATGCAACGCTCTATTCACCATATCTACAGTGGGGAAGATGCCAAAAACTCTTGGCGCGATGATAAAGATAACTAAGCCCTTTGAAATCAAACGTTAGCGACGTTCTATGAGCAGTTCTCTAGTATAGGACAAACGTTTATGTCTGTGTACATTATGGATATTAATTCATTAATATTAATTAATTAATATAAGTTAATTAATTTTAATTAATATAAGAGAGCCGTTCAAACAGACCAGTTGCGGTGTGGTTATACGGTAGACAGTCAAAAATTCGAAGGAATTTCGTTTGCAACAGAAGTAACTTATCCAAATTAGACATTTTGGTCCCACCCCACACCAAGAAACAATAGTTCAAGTGTGAATACATTAATGAGTAGTAAAGTAGCATAATTGCTTGTCTGGTTATGTGCGTACGATATCTATACAGAAATACAAGGATTCGCGATGCCTTGGAATGACCGTCATAAACGTGTAATGACCAAGTAAGTGTAGAGGAAAAAGTTACAGCAAGAGTTTTGGCATTGCCTACTATGTCAGCAACTGTATTATCTATTAGATGATTTACTGAGGGCTAAGCTTGTCCCTTTTTTTTGTGTTGAAGAAAATCGCCTTATTTTTACGGCGTTAATTTTCTAACAGTAGAGATCAGCCCAATATATGTGTAACATACACGTGTAATTATCCCATGAGGGTATGAACCGTTAAAAACCAAAGTCGTGTCGTCGACATAAATAATAAGCTTCCTTGGTGATCATCACGATATCATTAATGCAGACACTGAAGAACAAATGGCCAAGCAAGCTACCTTGTGGAATACCACGGTAAATCTTATTTAGTGCAGAAGAGTAGCCATTTATGACAACTTTCTGGTACCTATTATCTAAATATGACGATAACAGCGAAAGTGCCGGGTCGAGATTCCATAACGCAGTGGTTTGAGTAGTAGCACCTTATGTAATGGCAAATCAAATGCTTTGCTTCAGTCAATGAAAATCCCCAGAGTAGTGAATTTATTTTCAATCTCTTTTTTGTATACTTTCTTGTTGCACTAAAAGCCCCAGCTCCAAATCTGCACTTCAAGCAATTGAAACTTCCGGCATACGAGGCCCATCCGCACCCCTAGTCACAGACGTGTTAATGGCTTACCACACTATCTACGCCGCAGGCCACAGGCTAGTTCTCCAGTGGGTTCCAGCCCATTGTGGTGTCGTGGGGAACGAGCAGGCCGACAGCGCCGCAGAAGCAGCACTCTCGTCTCGGAACCGGACCCGTATTGTTCTGCTTAGAGGAGACCGCCGTTCAATTCTGCGACGTCTAGTGACACCCCTGGCTTCCCGCCAACGGACAACCGACATTCTTCCCCCCTCTATGTTGAACAGAGTTGATCCCACGCTCGCTTTCCGCATGCCACGAAACACATCTCGTCAGGATGCTGCATTAATCCACCGCATGCGCCTCGATGTGGCCTTTACAGCTCAGTGGCGTTACCGCTTGAGACAAATTGATTCTCCCACCTGCTGCCACTGTGGTGCTCTTGAGGATCTGGAGCACATTCTTCTTCATTGCCCTCACTACGAACCTTCCCGAACCACACTCTCCGAGTCTCTTCGTCAGCTGGACTCTCGCCCTTTCTCCCTACCGAAATTGCTTGGTCCCTGGCCCAATCCAGCCCAGCAACGCTCTGCGCTCAAAGGTCTTCTGACATTTCTGGACACCATCGGACTTCGATCGTTATTGTGAAGGGGCACGTTATTTTATTCCCCCCATTCCACCAAGCACTGGGGTAGAGTATCGCCTGTTGCGATGAAACTCCCCACTCTCCAAGGCCGAAAATAAAGTTGTTGTTGTTGTTCTTTCGGAACCCGAACTGCCATTTTGAGAGACAGTTATACTCTTCCAGGTAGGAAGAGACGTGGTCATTAATGATCCGCTCAAGGACCTTCGGCGGAACGGGTAAAATTTAATTTGGGCGATAGTTGGATGGGCGATTTATATCACTGGATTTAAGGATCATAATAACTCTAGCGACTTGCATGCCTTTTGGAAAGCATCCTTCGAGCATGCAAAGATTAAAGGTATGGACTAACCAAGGTGTTATCAAATCGATTGTTGCCTTAATGGAACCTATTTGCATATCGTATGCGTCTAACATATTGCTATGCTTTATTTTTAGGAAGCTGCTAAAAAGTTCTACGTCATCAGTAGGGAAAAGAAACAGAGTTTCTTCTGACCGCGTATACATATCTACAGGCTTCGTTGACCTCAGCATCAGCATTGTTACACAGGTGGGAAAGAGAGATCCGATGGCTATTAAAAGTTTGAGCTACTTCATTACTACGGTACCGTCTACCCTTATCTGCTGTAGGGGTTGGCAAGGTTTTCTACTGTTTCAAAGATCAAAAATAACAAAGACGGTTAAGAGCATCAGCTGTTTACTATATACATTAAAAACAAGACTTTCGTGCAGTAGGCTGCACTTCTTCAGGTTTGAGGACCTGTTACAAGTGGTGAAGCATATATCAAAAACCAGTCACATGGTACAAGAGAAAAGGGTAAGGGTGAAGAGAAATACAAACGCGATACAAATATCAACAAAAAAAAATGAAAATGAAAAACAAAACGCAATCAGTAGGAGGTGGCTCGACAAGGTCAGACAGACATACAGACGAGTCGGAGTTGTACGTGGAGGAAACCAGTGAACAGCACATGAATAGGCACAGCAGCCAGTTGGCACAAAAGGCTTTAGAATGCGTACGGGGAATTAGGGCTCAAGGGCGAAGGATTGAGGACACACAGCACCTTGATGGCTAAGAGCTTCCAGACTCTGGGAGAGTAACGCGGAGTTGTGTATCATCGTGTATGATGTGAAAAATGGCAGACAAGTGATAATACAATAAATAGACTCATAGTGTAAAGGACTGTAATGGACCGCCGTACACGTTGATGCCGTGCGGCTGTAACGTTGCAAAGTTCGAAATGAAAAAGGATTCTCGATTTTTGCGTTTGATGTCATTAGCGTACCCGGATTCAAATATGGTGATAAGATCAAAGATCGTTAACATTACGCCGTACATAAGTTACATCGCCTTTGCAGGAGAGAAAATCATTTCCGTTATAATTTTGCATGGCTTTTTCTACCAGCATGTTTACATGGTTTCCCCCCCTTTTCAAAGTAGTGAGAACTTCAGGGTCTTTTCCTTTTTTTTTTTTTAATTGCGAAGTATTACGAAAGACCTTGTCGCCCTACCTCATAGTTTTCAAACTATCGCGTGTTATCCAAGGCTTGCGCGCACGTCTAGGCCTTTTCTTCTTCACAAAAGAAATACATTGACTGTAAATTTTGGTAGTAAAGAAATCATTGTACGCGTCCTCTGATTTTCGACACAACAAGACATGACTGCAGTCCATAGAGTGCAGCTTCTCTCTAAATGTAAGGGTTCTCGCATCATTAACCTTTGTTTCTCCACATAAGGTTCATATCTGCGCCCTAGTTCACGACACCTGAAATAAAAAAAAGGCAAATGATCACTGACATCGGTGAGTAGTGTCCCGCTAGTTACATCATATGAAGAATAATTTGATACAAACACATCAACTGTAGTACAAGTATTGGGCGTGATTCTTGTAGGAGAGCAAATTAAGTTGGGATATCCGTTTGTTTCAAGCAGTTGTGTCAGAGTTACTTGCACCGCAGAGGTCTTTGACATGTCTAAGTTATTGTCTCCACAAAGAAATAATGTCAGTTTGTTGTTTAAAATATAAGCCAACAGACCTTCCAAGAAGAGCAAGAATGCAAGAGCGTTTCCGTCTGGAACGCAATCGCACAGAACACATCATTTCCGGACAACAATGAAACCACTTCGTATTCTCTATTGCAGCCACTAAACTGAGGGAGGACTGCACAATATTTGTTTTTTAACATGGAGTGAGACACCGCGTCCATTTTTCTGTGAACGTTTTAGAAAGTATGTTTGATAGCCAGATAAGCTAACAACATCTTTTTCATTGCGACACCATGTTTCTGTGAACATGAGGACGTCTGGACAGAGGGGATATGTTTAATAGAGCTTTTATGTTTAATAGAGACAGCTATTACGCTTTTCCAACATGCACTCAATTTCCTCACTTTTGTTACCAGCCGATTGAAGGTTTAAATGAAATACATTTAATCCACGGTTGCGTACAGTTCCCGGTAGTTCGTCGGGCAATATTTGGATATTATACATGTGAAACAAGTGAAAAGGAAGTATCCAACGTGGTTACACAATTTTAGACGAATCAGCACTTGACTCAATGCGGATGGCACTACAGCGTTGAGCTTTTCTAACAAAAGCTATGCTATGATTCTTCCACACAAAAGCGTAAGATTTTTCGCGAGCCCTACCTCGTCCCTGCTAAAATAAGGCATAATGCATATCAGTCAGGTGCTCCTGAATGTACATTGCCTTTGTAGATTCGTTCGTTCTCAGTTTACTACGACTTTTCAGCCACGAGTCCATATAATTCCGGTTTACAAACTTGACGATTACTTTTTGTTGGGCGGGCAATGAACTGCCTCCGTATAGCTTTCTTAAGTGGACGAACCTGCAATACTGCACATGTGGTAATTGCATTCGCTTTCTTTCAAAGATTCTGTTGAACAGTGACCGCAGTGCCATGTAATTCCATATTGTATAACGTGCCACTCCGGACTCAGAAAACAGCGTATATTTTATTCAGTTCATGAAAAGAATGTACCTCAAGTATTCTGTACGCGAAATATTGCTGTTCATGATGTTCAATGTTGCTGTTCAAAATGCGCTGTTCAGTTTTCATCAGGGCTCTGTAAAGTCCGTTCAGGTCTTACCTGGCATTAGCGACCACTCCATTATTGTTGGGACAATTCATACACCCGTTGTTAAACAGCACACGACTGCCAAAGCCATCACTTGCTATGCAAGAGCCAACTTTGAGGCCATTAACGCAGCCCTCCACACCTTTTCTGAAAGCTACCTTCCCAAATTTACTTCAGGTCCTTAGAGGAGAACTGGCCTCTTCTGAAGAATGAGTTCAACCGTCTTATCGACCTGTATATACCACGGATTTCCATCCCTGTCTCGAGTAATACGCAATGGTTCAATCGTGAGCTTAAGCGTCTCCGTAATAAGAAAAAGCGCCTATTTCGCAGAGCCCGTAGGACCAGTAATTCCATACATTGGGCTTCTTACTATTACGTTGCTAATCAGTTCAAGCAGTCCTTGCTATCGGCAAAGACCGCTTTTTTCAGTTCAACTCTGCCTAGCCGCCTTCGTTCCAACCCGAAACGATTCTGGCATGCTGTTAAGCCACATGAGGCCCGAACAGTAAATTTAGTTCTTGACGATACCTGCTACCTTGCGTCCAGTTGTCTTAAACGACGAGTTCACAAAATCGTTTACTGTTTCCGATTATCTAGGGACACCACTTGTTAATGTTACATCCCCTGGTATAAAATTCCCCATGGATCCTCTGGCCCTTGATGTAATGGGTATTCACAAACTTATCGACAATTCAAAACTATCGTCCAGTTGCGGGATCGATAATAGTACAACCAAGTTCTTCAAAAGCACAAAGGATATATCTAGTGTTTTGCTGTTTAAACTATTTTCGTAAAGCTTGCTCTCTTTTAGAGTCCCGGACTACTGGAGGGTTGCGAAGGTCATTCCAGTTCACAAGTCAAGTAGCAAACACGACCCAGGTAACTACAGGCCCATTTCATTAACATCGGTTCCTTGCAAGTCACTCGAGCATGTAGTTTACTCTAACCTCATTAAATTCCTTGAATCCAATTCATTCTTCTTTAACGTACAACACGGTTTTCGCCGTGGTCTGTCTTGCGAAACGCAACTAGCTTACTTCACCTATGACTTATTTTCATCTATCCATGCTGGTTCCCAGATAGACCCCATATTCATTGACTTCCGCAAAGCCTTCGATAACGTTCCTCATCACTTTCTCCTTCATAAACTGTCTCTTAAAACAATTGACCCAAATCTAGTTGCATGGATTGGCGACTTTCTTCACAACAGAACTCAATTTGTCTATGCAAATAACACCACTTCCTCCATTACGTCTGTCTTATCAGGAGTTCCACAAGGTTCTGTTGTCGGCCCACTACTGTTCTTAATTTACATTAATGACTTACCGCATGCCATTTCATCAACCATTAGACGCTTTGCAGACGACTGCGTGATCTATCACGTAGTTACAACCCCATCTGATAAATCTGCCTTGCAAAGTGATCACCATGCCATTTCTCCCTGGTGTAACACTGGGCTTATGCCACTGAACACTAAAAAGTGCAAACACATGTCACCATCTCGCACTAATCATACGCTCAACACTTATTCTCTCGATAATATTATACTTGACACTGTAAGTTCATATAAATATATTTGGGTGTTCATATAACTAACAACCTCACGGGGGATCTTCACATTAATCATGCATTAATCATGTATACTCAAAATCTAACCAGATGCTAGGCTTCATCAAACGTAACTACTCCAAAGCACTTATCGAACTAAAGCTTCAACTGTACACCACACTAGTTCGCTCTAAAATTGAATACGCGGCGTCTACTTGGGATCCTTACCAGGATCACCTCATTCGGAAATTAGCATCGGTACAGAACAGGGCTGCTCGCTTCATTTTTTCACATTATTCACGTCATTCCAGTGTTAGCGAGCTCAAATGTCGCGCCTCTCTACCACCTCTTTCTCTACGCCGTAAAATCTTTCGTCCGTTGCTATTTCATAAAATATACTATAATGACACTCTTCCCAGGTATTCTCTTTTTCTCCTCCTCACCGTATATCTAGGTACTTGGATCATTCTGAAAAAGTGCTGATTGCTTTTAGCCGAACTAATCACTTCCAGAACTCATTCGTACCCAAGACAGCTGGTGACTGGAATGACTTATCTGCGACCATCGCATTGGTCCGGGACTCAACAAGGTTCCGTGCGTTACTCTATGACGTCTTTGATATGTAACTTTGTAGATGTAACTTTTATGTGTGTGCATCATTGTTATTTCCACTCCCCTCTGTAATTCCTTGTGACTTGAGGGCAAATAAATAAATAAATAAAGAAATTTCAATCCTGTTTACGAGTGCTGTGCATCTCTGCCAATTTTTGAAGATCTGCTGAGCCTCTACAAGTTTCAATGTCGCGAGAAGCGGGTGACGTAATCATAAGCCCACATATTCCAATGATGTCATGTTCTGGAGAGGGCACTCGTCTCCTAGCAACGATGCAGGCATCCGGGGAGGGTCACGTGGTGGTGAAGTCATGTGAGGCTGATCGAAAGAGGGGAAGATGGGAGAGTTGTCTTCTCCCTCCTTTGTGTTTTCTCCAAGGTCGGAGCGGTCGGATGATATGTCATGTGGGGCTCCGCTAACGGAGTACAAGAAGTGAGCCCCCCGGAAAATGCGAAGGGCAATAGCGTTGCCAGAAGAAAGCTGGGCGCTTCATCGGAGCCTAACATGACGTCACAGTTCTAAAAAAAAATAATTAAATTTTCTCTAGCTTTCGCGTCACGTAGAGCCAAAATATTTTGCAGGAATGTAAAACGAGACAAGACGATTTCAGTAACATAACTTTAGTAGGATCATGAAGAGACGAGATTTAGTCCGTAGTCGCACTTTAAGCGGCCGTACTGTTCTAGCTGGTTCTACTTTACTAACTTAACTACTAACTGAACTGACTGGTAACTACTTTACTGAACTACAAAGACGGAATGGCATTGACTGGCGGAATCTGGTTATGTGATTACTACCGTTAGTTTACGAAAGGTCATCGAAGAGCACAATCGTTCGTGAGCGCGTCCGTCCCACCCTATGCAAACCCTCAGTGATCTTAGCCCTTACCTATAGCCCTTCACCACAAATATAACCGCAAACAGAAAGAAAGGGAAAAGAAGGCGCGTGCTTTCCCATTGGACAACTGACGTGACGTTGCAGACTGGCAGCGGAGAGAAGCAGCTTTTCTGACCCGCAAGATTGAAAGCTTTCTTGCGCACCAGGATTGCGCGCACCACTCGTACTTTTGTGCGAACCTGCGTTCCAGGGATTGCAATCCTAATTTCCACCCCTCCTGACATATTTTTTCGAGACCTTCCATGTCCCTTTAATGCGCCCATGGGCTTTCAGTGGTGAGTCTGTCGCCCTGACGGGAGGATATCACGTTCTACGTGACCTTCTGTTGCCACCCACACAAACGTGGCCTGCGTGTGCACTGCTGCTGATGGCTCAACAAAGCCGAAACAGCTGTCCAGCGCTGGAATGGCGACGTTTGCACACTTACAAACACATGCAGTACGTGCAACCAAAGAGCTTCGGCTTCGTTTATGTATAAACACACCTTCTATACAGTATATAAGTAACTTGTAAGTTCGGCTTATGAGGCCAAAAAAGGCTGAAACAGCTGTTGCTGTCTCCCTTCGTACAGGGTGTTCAAAATTAAGCTTTCACGAGCGCTACGCAAACACAGCGATGAGAGGAAACCGAATGATAACTTTACGCTACTTGTCTAAGAAACAGGTGCTGCTAATTATGTAGCACCTGTTTCTTACTCAAGGAACAGAAAAATAGCAGCCAGTTTTCTTTTGTTCGCCTATTTATAAATTGCTAATGCAAGCTTAATTTTGAACACCCTGTATATGCGTTCTAATGTTCGCCGCGGAGGGAGACGAAGCTGTGGGCGCCTGCTTTTCGTTTTTAGGGACAGGGCAGTACTAATTTTAATGCGTGATGTGGGCAAGCATTGCACTTGTCTCGTCCTACAGTTTGCAATTCAGACATATTCTTGACGTGCAGCCATAGAGGTTTGGCTACGTTCCTTTTGTATATGCTGTTTTTGGCTTGCGCTGCGGCCTTCACAGATGTCGCAGACGCCGTGGAACATGGATGTCTTGCCGAGATACAGCGCATGCAACGACCCACTATCGCACCAATTCCCTGCGCTGCGCGGATGACTCCCAAGTATACATGGTGTCCCAGAAAACGGGTCATTGAATTATAATTTAAAAAAACGACACCACGTAGAATCATGCGGTCAACGGCATTTCTTCTTACTAGGTTTTCGCCACCTCCTAATGTCAATATCTTGTAACATAACTTTAATTATGTAAATTAAAATTACGTAAATTTTTGCGAACAGAACTCGGAAATTTCCCAAGTACAGGTCACTGTTTTACCCCACCAATGTGAAGACCGTGCCGAGTTTACTCAAATTCATGATAATTGACAGGAATATTGAGGAGCTATCCTATCGGAAAAAATAGCCGTACATCATGCTTTTCGGGGCACCAAGAGCATAGCGCTTGATGACTTTTTAAGCGCAATCGTTGCCAGTACGACGAAAGGAGGTGGCAAACCCAGCCCACAAAGTGATAGTAAAAAAAGCCACAGTTCCTAAAATGGAGAAAGGGAAGGCATGATCCCAGCAGATGCCGTATGCGATAAGCCGTGCCTGTGCTATCTCTTTCTGCTGCAGCTTCCACAGGTGTGGCTGACCCCATGGAACGCTCAGGCCTTGCCGATACGTGTTACATGCTCTCGGAAGGCGATCTTCTTTTAGTGACGGCCCGCCGTAGGCACGAGTAAATCATGTTTGCACGTGCAAAAACGGATTGAATTTGAATCCGAATACCTCTTTCAACAAATGTTTCAATCCGAGTACAAGTCTCTCCGCAAAACATTATTCGATTCAAATCGAAACCTCACGTATTAACCGGCTGTCAATCAAATCCATATCAAATCCACATGCCTTTCATTTGAATTCAGATTTTAATCAACTCCAGGGCTTCAAATCTTTAACACTGTTCGGAACACTACTTGCTGTGTAACGTTCTCCACTGGTCTTCCTTTGTGTAACATTTCGGGTTCTGTGTGAGAGAGGATGAGCATGAAATTACATACGATGTGAAGTGACGGGCAGCACACTATGAAAACAACACATCCAAAATGTCCTACTATGGGCCTCCTCTGTGCAGCAACATGAACAGCACATTATACACACGAACAGCAGCACTCGACAAAGCCGAAGGAAATGTCGATATTTCGAGGGCCTTCTTTCGTTGTTTTTAGCATTAGCCAGCACTTGAGATTTTATAGATTCTAATGTTACCTGTCCAACTTTTAATCTTTCATCAATAAGGGTAACTGTACTGCGTACAAAAGACGAAACAGGTTATTGGAAGTTCTGGAAAACATAAAGAAAGTAAATGATGTATTTGATGTATTACACGCGGCAATCGATGGAAGGTTATTATAATTGATTTCGATCGGGCGAACGGCGGGGGGAGACAGCACTGAATGACTGGGCACGCACATGGATCGATGCATGCACACTCCGCTAGAAGAAAGTCACTTGTAATGAACGTTCATATAGGTTCGCATGTAGATTGGTTAATTTCGTTACATGGTATGAACCTTCTACGCCTCGTATGTATTCTTTTATGGACGCTTCGTTCTTTGTTGTGTGTTTCCCGTATAGTCCCGCCGGACCATTACATGGTCAACATGCGAGCATCCATGTGAGTGCCACTGATAGCCCTGACACACGCACACGTTTCAACTCCTTTACACGAAGGGACACCTAACGGAAAGGCGCTGCGTGACGTGACACACGGCAAAGGAGGATCTCCTTTCACGAAGCGGTCCTTTTGGGAAGCTGATGTCGTCGATCTCGTTTTCCTCTGTAAAGGCGTATGGCGTGGCCTCGAACGAAGGGCAATACGACGACCATACCCTCGGACGAAGGCTAGACCGTGATTTTATTTTTCAAGTACTAGTCTGCGCGCAGATACTGCAGTTGCAGTACGTACTTTGAATTCATTGGTCGTATTATGCTAGCCGTTACCATGTCGTACGTCTAGGTTGGTTCTAATGGAGGTGTCTAGCTCGGCATCGTTGGGTATATTTTTCAAAAGAAACAGCAAAAGGAGTTCGCTCTTGCCGTGTGTCACCAGCACGAACTCCTTTCGCGAAGCTGTCCTTTGCAGCTATAAAGGACCCCTAATGGAAGGGGGTTTAAACGTGCCCATGTGTCAGGTCTGTGGGAGATTATCCGATATTCTCTGTGTTGCGTCTTCCAAAGTGAGTACCCACAACCCTAAGCATGGGATACCGCGCTCGGCTCACTCTGATCTGCTGTCATTACGTCTCAATGCAAAGCTTCACGTTCACGACAGAGGTCACCATAATGCAAATCTCAAGGTGGAGGATTGGCAATACAAAAAAATGGGGGTAGGCTGCGTTGGGAATCCGCCGCAAGTTTTTAACGGGAATACGTGGTGTGAATGGCGAGAGCTCGAATAAAGCTGGTAGTTTGAATGAACTGTGTATAATTTCATAATGACAATCTTACTTTTGTTCGAGTTTAGCACATATTTATCACAGTAAATGGAAGGAAAAGAAATAGTTTTATATTATACTGTGGTTGCTAAAACAAGTCGGTGAGTGAACGTTACAGCTACAGTCTATCGTGTTGATTAGGACAGGACGCTATAATGGGCGGCAGGCCGGAGAGTCGTCGCACTACTCTGTTCAACACCGGACGATGGCATAGCTCGGGACAAAAGTTTACGGAACACCCAAGTGTCGCATTTCTCTATTGGAGCGACACCTTGGTAGCAAACAGGAGCGAAGTCGCATACTGAGAGATGGATAGAATAGCCGGTCACCCGTTTCTTATTCGGTCTCTTTCGAATAGCTAGCAGGCTGCCGAAAGAAATATGCTATAGCTGTGTTCCGTAAACAGTCGTCCCAAGCCGTAGGAGAAGTTGATGTAATTGAGGCATTCGACGCTGATGTTGAGTGTAAAAGTGAGACCGAGAGAAGCATTGGTCACAGTGGCACCCGTCTCTGCACTGCAAATGATGCGCTATATATCTTGAGGTTCGAGCTGCCACTTTTTTTTTCGTCAACGGTCAAATATACCGACTGAGCGAGTGAGGTAGAAGGGGACATGAGAAAATTTGAGATTGGCCGAGGGAAATAGAGAGGTTGGAAGAGGTTAAGGTAAACTCTTCAGGAGAGACATCGCACTTTTAACAGTGTGCACATAAGCATACAGTGTCCGCGCTCCTGTTGTGTCTGTGCGTGGTTGAATGTGCACAGAAAACAGGTTGTGAGGACTAGAAAGTGTCGAAATCGTCAAAAACCGCGTCCTGAAACGCAGGAATTTTGAAGGAATTTCCCCACGAAATTCCTTCTGCTGCAAAATACCAGCAAAACTCTGCCGGTATTGCCTTTTAACCGGGAGCCAGCAAGAGAAGCAAAGAAGCGGCCGCGCCGGTCAAGCACCGGCCACGTGGCGACCCTATACTTGAGGCCCGTACGGGCCCTCTTGCAGCCCGGATTCAATAGACCCCTCCCTGTTTACAAACAAATGATGTCAGATGGTACAACAGCGCCTCCAACTTAGCAGACTTTAACTGCAAAGCAAAAACTCAATGAAATATACCCTTTCACGTTGAAAGGTTCTTATGCAATTCCTTATGTATTATTAGTTGTATGGCCTTGTTCCGCTCCATTCTACCGTTTGCCCTATCTTTTCGGTAGCCCTTTCTAAAGATGGCTACCGGGCAATTGCGTCTTCAAGAGCCTGAAAGGTACGAGTTTCTGTCGGACTGCACTTGGTATCTCTATACAAAGCAAGCACGAACATTCCGCTCAGGATTACGAGATTGACCTTCGAGACGGTGACCTTCGAGACTTGGGTAGAGCGCCGCCTTCATTTCTTTCCGCGGTGGACTGGGAAGGCCAATGAAGACACCAAAGTGACGTGACCCCATTTGTGCATACCATTAGTACAAAGAAGCGATCCTTGACCTTCGTGAAGGAGTACGGCTTTCTGAAGCGGTGGTGTTATCCATCCGCGCCGTTTCGGTTATGCTATGTCTGTCTTACAACGTGATGATTAAGCCACGGCAGACTTCTACACGTTACTAAACAAAGAATTGATTACCCTTACCGTTACTCTGTACCAAAAAGTAATTTTTTACGGTTACAAATTGCTCACCCGAAAAAGTATTCAGGTAACGTCTAGAAAAGTAAGGCGTTACTTCGCCAATTACTTTTGTAATCTGAGAGAAAAAGTACAAAGAGAAGTGTCTGAATACCGTCGTGTTTATCCGCGAGCGTACTGCAAGCCGCAGGGCACCGAGAAATACGAGGGGTGCTCAAGTCAAACCGGGACTTTTCATTTTTCGCAAAAGTAAAATGAACTTACAGTCGAGAAATTAGTTTTATTTTTCAACGTAATCTCCAGCTGGCACTAATGCACTTGTCCCGCAGCGTTTCACGAGGGCTTGGATGCCAGCGGCTTAGAAATCCTTACTGGACTCAAAAGTGCACCACGCGTGCGGAGCCCTGTGGCTAATTGATCTCCGGTAGGTAATTGTTGAGGAAAAAATCCTAGAGATAATACGGCTGTCTTGGAATTTGCAGAGCGCAGTTGGGTTTGTCTCTCCGAACAATGTGGATTCTTTAGTCTCAAAGTAATCTATTGCTTGGTAATTGATTACTGAAAATCGTAATTGCATTACTCAAAAAGTAATTGATTACTAGTAACGCAGTTACCCGTTACGCACAAGTTTGCGTCACCATGACGTTTCTTCGGTAGATGTCTATCGCTCACCGTGAGTACCTTTCTCTCCCAGTGTCGGATCTCTCTTGTGGTCAGAAACAATGTTCTGTTTCACGGCTATTTCCGTTTGGCTAGCAGGCGGTTGTGAGTGAGAATTGAACATGCATGTCACAACTAGTGACACACCTGAATATGTCGCTCGCGGACTGTTCTCCACCTGTTTTCCCAGTTACACCCACCACGGTGAATGTTATTAATATATTTCACCTCAACGTTAAAAATGTTCCGCTGAGGATTCCTCAGGTGATGTTGACGGATCACCTACATCATTTCCCCAATCGCCTTGTCATCGCAACAGACGCGTCCGTCTCAGAGAAGCGTGCTCGTGTCCGCCTCTTCATTCCACAGTTGGACTATCAGTTTCCTCTATGCCTTCCAGATTACACATATCCTTACGAAAGCGAGTTTCTGGCCATGATTGTGGCTCTCGGGAAAGTTCCTGGAAAGTTCGAGAAGGTATTCTTATTATCAGAATCCTTATCAGTCATATCTGCTCTGGTCACCACCTCTAACTTGTTAATACGTACATTTTTCTCCCTCGTAACCAGTCACATTTCCAAGCTTGTAGCCATAGGGATTCCTGGTAACCGTGGGCTTTCACCCAGTGAAACAGCGGACAGCGTTGCAAAAATATCCCTGTCTGGAAAGATAATTCAGGTCTTGTCTGCACTTGGAGAAATCACTCGAGCCTGACATAGGCGGCTCCTGGAGTTACCTTGGCATCGTATTCCTGTACCCGGTTACGAGCATCTGTCCTTCTCCTGGTAGCCGGATTGCTGTGACTCCCGACGTACCGAGGTGTGTTTCCCGCGCCTTCGGTGCCTCGCCCCTCCACTCAATTTATATATGCATCGTACAGGAGCGTGCACATTCCTAAAGTGCACCAACTGCGTGCAGAATCAAACTGTAGTACATTTCCTTCTACATTGTCGAGTAATTGATCGCCTCCATCAAAGTTGTTTGGTGGTGCCTTTCTCCGGAGTTCCATTCTTACTGACTTCGCTACTACGATTTGGGGCAGTTCACACGGAAAAGTCGAGTCGGTCCGTGGTTTCTTTCATGTCATTTGTTCATCGCTTTCACCGCTTCAAGGTAACATAGTCTAAGTGACGTCATTCATTATTTTTTTCACGTGCTGTCTCGCACATTCACACACACTGTACTGCGTCTCTGAACACAGAAATTCATCACCCTCATCATCCAGAGATAGGTAGCATAGGTACGTTTAACTAATAGTTTAGCTCTGGCCAATCTCCCTTGGTAGATGACGGCGAGTGTCTGAGGTAGAAAAAGGCTCAACGCTATGCACTAGCTTCTTCTTTCTTACCATACGTAGCCGACAATTCTATCCCGAACCACGCATAACACATCTGGCAGCATCGACTATGCTGCCACGTGTAGGTCACGTGTTTCGCCGTGTTTGCGACTCGTCAGGTCTGGGTAGCTGCGCATCATTCGGAACTATTCTTCTTCTATCTATCGTTCTATTGTAGGTATCGACATCGACGTTGCGGTCATCAACTTGAATATTTTCGACAAACGTTCTTATTTGCGAACGCGTAAACTCGTAACTTACGTGTATACGCAACTCGACTGCACTGTGCGCCGTTTATATTTTATACCCTTTTAATATCTGCCCCATTTTCGTGACGCTCAACTTTTTAATTTGGCATCCTGATTTATAAGACTTGTTCACATATATATATATATATATAAATATATATAATGAAGGGGGAAAAGCCATTAAAGAAACAAATAAATAGCACTAGACGCGTTTGAAATTCAAAATTACAGATTAAGATGGCTTCTATGGCTGCACGCAGAGAAACAGATACTCATGGAACGATGCGACAGAACCAGAGGACACGTGTTTCGCCGTGTTTGCGGCTCGTCAGCTCTGGGTAGCTGCGCATCGTTCGGAATTGGCAAACCAGGGGTCGCTCATCGAGCGATACACACCTGTGAGGGTGACTGAGCACTCCTCAATGCCACAGTGCAAGCCAGTGAATTATAATGAAGGGGAAAAAAGCCATTAAAGAAACAAGTAAATGGCACTAGACGTGTTTGAAATTCAAAATTACAGATTAAGAATGGCTTCTATGGCTGCACGTAGAGAAACAGATACTCATGGAACGATGCGACAGCACCAGAGGTCACGTGTTTCGCCGTGTTTGCGACTCGTCAGGTCTGGGTAGCTGCGCATCATTCGGAACTGGCAAACCAGGGGTCGCTCAGCGAGCGATATACACCTGGGAGAGTGACTGAGCACTCCTCAATGTCACAGAGCAAGCCAGTGAATTATAATGAAGGGGAAAAAAGCCATTAAAGGAACAAGTAAATGGCACTAGACGTGTTTCAAATTCAAAATTACAGATGAATAATGGCTTCTATGGCTGCACGTAGAGAAACAGATACTCATGGAACGATGCGACAGCACCAGAGGTCACGTGTTTCGCCGTGTTTGCGACTCGTCAGGTCTGGGTAGCTGCGCATCATTCGGAACTAGCAAACCAGGGGTCGCTCAGCGAGCGATATACACCTGTGAGGGTGACTGAGCACGCCTCAATGCCACAGTGCAAGCCAGTGAATTATAATGAAGGGGAAAAAAGCCATTAAAGAAACAAGTAAATGGCACTAGACGTGTTTGAAATCCAAAATTACAGATTAAGATGGCTTCTATGGCTGCACGCAGAGAAAGAGATACTAATGGAACGATGCGACAGCACCAGAGGTCACGTATTTCGCCGTGTTTGCGACTCGTCAGGTCTGGGTAGCTGCGCATCATTCGGAACTGGCAAACCAGGGGTCGCTCAGCGAGCGATATACACCTGGGAGGGTGACTGAGCACTCCTCAATGCCACAGTGCAAGCCAGTGAATTATAATGAAGGGGAAAAAAATCATTAAAGAAAGAAGTAAATGGCACTATAGACGTGTTTGAAATTCAAAATTACAGATTAAGGTGGCTTCTATGGCTGCACGCAGAGAAAGAGATACGCATAGAACGATGCAAGAGCACCAGAGGACACGTGTTTCGCCGTGTTTGCGGCTCGTCAGCCCTGAGTATCCGCGCATCGTTCTGAATTGGCAAACCAGAGGTCGCTCAGCGAGCGATATACAGCTGGGAGGGTGACTGAGCACTCCTCCATCCTCCATGTCACTGTGCAAGCCAGTGAATTATAATGAAGGGGAAAAGAAGCCATTAAAGGAACAAGTAAATGCCTTTGTGCCCGCCGTTTGTGAATACTACTGCACTATGCCCCTTCACCCTCTCACATTTAGGATGAAGGAAATACACGTCTCCGAAGATGCGCAATGAACAAAATAAAGAAAAAGAAACGGTGTTCCTTCACGAATTTTTTGCGGACGATCTACCGAACGGATTTTTGTTCTGAAAACGGCTACGATATCAGGTGACCGAAAGGAACAGATGTTGTCATTGGGACAACTTCGTAGCTTTTATAATTAAAAAGTTAATTAAGACATTGTCTTAGGAGTTTGCTAATTCCCTCCTAAGGTGTGCCCTTCTATATGCAAATGCTATATTGCAATTGATTTCATCTCGGGAAAAGTGATATATATATATTTAAAAAACATGTTCACACTTTGCTTGGACACCGTGTATATAGCCCTTGTATATAGGGCATTAGCAAAGTCCAAAGGCAATGTCTTAATTAACTTTCATTAATTAACTTGTTAATTATAAAAGCTACAAGGTTGTCCCAATGAGAACATCTGTTCCTTTCGGTCACCTCATATCGTAGCCGTTTTCAGAACAAAAATCCGTTCCATAGATCGCCCGCAAAAAAAAAAATTGTTCATCTTCGCAGAAGCGTATTTCCTTCATCCCCAACGTGAGAGAGGGAAGGAGCACAGTGCCGCCTCATGCGTCAAAGATGAGCTTTAACTTGCGGAAACAAAACAAAAACAAATGTATCCGGTGACTCTATCGGAACTGACCTTATCTTGGGTTGCATGTTCTGTTTCCTTTTAATCTTTTTCCAGGACGCGAAAGGCGATAGTGTGCTCTTTCTCTCTCTCACATTGGGGATGAAGGAAAGACGCGTCTTCTAAGAAGCACAATGAACAAAATAAAGAAAAAATATGGCGTTCCTTCACGAATTTTTTGCCGGCGATCTATGTCCAGCAATGTTTTAGTACACGAAATTTAGCTTTCAGCCTGCCAAAAGCACGTTCGATAACGCTGCGTGGTCTGCTGAACTTGGTGTTGAAGTTCTGCTGCCTACTTCAGAGACGCCCGTTGTCTTTGAAAGGTCTCATCAAATATGTTCGCAAGGGGTAAGCAGAGTCTCAAAGCACGTGCATCTCTCCTGGTAGCTTTTTGAGCAATTCCTCGAGACCAGAGTTGGTGTACACTCTAGCGTCGTGCATCCTCTCAGGAGACCCAATGTACACGTGCGTGAAAATTAGGTTTGCGTCACAGCATCCTTGGAGGATCACCGAGTGAAAGTCTTTCCTATTGTAGTACGCACCCTGCTCAACAACAGGGGCTTCAACGGCAATATGGCACCCATCACCGGCACCAATTGCACCGGGAAATCCCCATTTTTGTTGAAACTCCGCAGAGACCAGGGCAAGGTTTGTTGGCCACGAAATTCTTTGTGTACCTAGCTTGCTCCACACTGTTACCATTTCTTCAACGATGTGGAACACCAGGCCTCTGTTGCAACCAAAGAGGTTTCCTACTTCCCTATATGACTCTTCATTCCCGAGGATCCACAGTGCCATCAAAATCTTTGTCATAAGTCGTATTTTATATGGTGATGAGCTTCCTCATTTGTGCAGCTGTTTCTCTGGAAAGCATCTGAAAATATGCTACCTTCCTAAACATCTAGTGTGACTATACAAGACTTGGAACATTTTATTCCAATCAACACCATTCTGTTTCTGCGCAACTGCTGGCTGTTACGTACCTCAACTGTGGCTCTCGTCATACGAAAATGCTGACTGAACTGGTCGCATGTAAAACTTGGAACTGTCATGGATACAAACGTTTCAACTCCGTTTGTTACTGGCACCTGGTGCTCCGTATCCGGCCAGCCTAGAATGTTTACAGTAATATCGATGAGATAAATCCAAGACAGGCACGAATGCCAAAGCCCCAGCCGCTCGGTCACCTCTGGTGAGAATATCCTGGGCTGCAGTAGTGAGCATGTCAATTTTTTTTTACGACAGCGGCTCAAGTAATCCTCGAGATAGTCGTCGTCAAGTAACATTGCAATTGCGGCTTCAATTATCCGGCCCTCCGCCATGTCTACTTAAAAGCAGACGACAGAAGAAAGCTCGATAGGTGGCGCGCGCTCAGCAGCTCTGGCGCTCGGCTTCCGGATAGCCTCACAAACACCATTAAGTGGAGACACCAAGGGTACGTTCGCTTGAGAACCCGGGATATGGCGCTCGGGAGCCTGCCTAACGCGCCCAATATTAACACCGGAAGCCTACGTGAAAATGTTACGAAAAATAAGAATTGTTGAGGCGTGTTGCGGAAGTTCTACCTTCTGCTGCCTTGTGCAGAGCCGGTAGTTCACCGGAAATTCGCCGTACAGTACCTACCGTGCCTAACCGAGCGCCATAGCGTTTGACACAACTGCAACGTGACTATATCCCCGTTCTCATGGGTTATTAATGTGTGTCAGAACTTTCTGTTTGGATTTGTATCTCTATTATAATGCGTCCGTACAACACATTGTAACGCATAATACTGAGGCTTTCAGAGGTGAGTCTCTCATCCGGACGGAACATCACCACGTTCGACGTGTTCTTCTGACGCCACTCTCCTAAACGTCGCCCGCCTGCGCACTGCTGACGATGGCCCAGTAAGGCCGACACAGCTGTCCAGTGCTGGTGTGACGACGTTTGGGACTTATAAACACATGTTCTACGTGCAGCCAAAGAGCTTAGGCTACTTTTCATTCCATACTACTTCACTGGCTTTGCTTACTGGGCTTTCAGAGGTGAGTCTCTCATCCTGATGGGAGGACATCACGTTCCACGTCACCTTCCGACGCCGCTCTCCTAAACGTCGCCCCCACCTGCGCACTGTTGACGACGGCCCAATAAGGCCGAAACAGCCGAAACAGTCCAGTGCTGGTGTGGCGACGTTTGGGACTTATCAGCACATGCTCTAGGTGCAGCCAAAGAGCTTAGGCTACTTCACATCCCATGAGGGAGAAGAAGTTCGTCATGCGGGGTGTCAGCGCTGCACTTTATGAATAATTTTCTTGTCTCCCATAAATGTTTTTTAACAAACAAGGCCCCTAGTAGGCACTTACCGCGAATTCGCTCAAAGAGGGCAACCTGGGGACCAGGGGTAGTGGAGGTCCTCGTGCATTCCAACTAGGAGAGAGTATCTCAGGATACGTCATTTCATTTACAAAGTCTTTGTGGTCTGAATCAATCCGTCCAGTCACACTTGTAAGCATTTGCAGCATGTATACGGTCGCATACTTTTGGATGGCACATTTTTCGTCGAGACTGAGCCAAGTCAAGATTCCGCCACAAGCCTCGCCGAAGCAAAATGTCGACTGTGCTCAGAACTGGTCTACCTCATCAGACTAACACATACATGACATTACTGTATTTTGTTATGTTTGTTGAAAGCCGGTGCGTTTCAAACTGTTAAAGATGTCTACTCCCGGCAATTGGACGATATTCAGATACCTCATCAGATCCGGGAGGCTGTTCTCCTTTGCCAGCCTTTTTGTATTTGTGACACCGGTGTGCGCTAGAGATATATTAAGATACAATCGCCTGAAATAATGGATCCAATAGGATTGAATTTACTCAGAGAATAAATTTAGTACTTCGTGCACAGTCCGTGGGGATGGTCCTTTGTGATCTTACAACTCCTCCTGTCTTCAAGTGGGTCGTAAGCCGTTGGCATACATCAGTCACACTGCATAGCATAATTTAAACTTCTCGCGCAGTCTGTAGAAATGTACGTACGATGTACGTACAAATGTCGGCACGGAAATGTACAAAAATGAGAACGATGTAGAACAGCTAGTGTACTCGTTTATTCTTGTTGGAATTATGAAACTTCTATAACTTAATTGTGCCAAGCCTAATCAGCAACACTGCAGTCGACTGGAGGTTCCTTCTTTCCACATAGGAACACTTCGTAGAACGTTGGAAAATTTCTTACTGGAAAATTGCACGTCTCCGGTTTACTCTTCGTTGACGTTCCGCTGCATCGCAAGTAGCAGTACACCAGGAAGAAAACTTGATTTTCTGAATCCTGTCGCCAGTACGCGAGCCGCACGTCTCTGTCTTGTGCTGCTGACACGTAGGCCTTCCACAGTATAGGTAAAGAAATAGCGTCATAAAATACATTTTCAGAAATTGGCGACGAACGCTTCCTCGGTATGTCATCGAAGCACTTTCGCGCTCCCGTGAAGAATTGTGGACCGCCGTCCGTCGAGTATAGGGCTTCCAGAAACCCTGCCGCAATGAACGACGCAAGCCCTCCGTACCGCAAACCATCATTCATACCATCAGCGAAGACTATATCCGTAAGCAAGGGAGGCCACACATGAAGCTCTCGTTGTTCAGCGTCAAAGACACGAGGAAAGTGTCCATTGCGCATATACCGCGTCCTAACTGGAAGATTGCTCTCAGGCTGGGCTCTAAACGCTGCCACTGCCTTCTGGAGGTTGTCCGCCAGATTGTTCGTCATGTCTGCGAACATGACGTATGATCGATCGAGCTCAGTGCCATTGCCGATTTCACCGAATATCCCAACTAAGTCGTGCGTACTCTCGAGGATCCGTTGATATTCACTGATACTGAATATGGAGGGGCCGTACGTTCCCTTCAGAGATATTTGTAGTCGACGAGATATATCAGACACGTTGCCCACCTTGGTCTTGGTGATAGCGTGGAACGCGTACGGTGCCGACATTGCTATTCCCATGTACGATTGGACGAGCAGCCTGCATCTACTCTTCGCTGATTTGCTCGCCCTTTGTTCTCCGCCGTATTTCAAAGCGGCAAGAGTCCCATCGAACCAGCCTCCTAGTTCTTGTACAATACCCCATGCCAGAAACATGAGCATTGAATTGGGGCCCAGTGTGGATGCAAGTGAAGCGAAGGCATCGAAGTATCCCGCATCCATGCTCACCACAATTTCTTCGTTTTGTGAAATGTTTAGAAGATCTTCAAAAGCAGTCCGCCAATTTCTGATATTGAACGCTTTGTTCTCGTCTAGTTTTCTCACAAATTCTGTCTCGTTCATTACAATTCTTTCCTCTTTAGAGACCAACCTGTTGGCAAGCCGACCTAGTATGGCGTCTTCGGCCGCCACAAACGCTGCGAAAGCGTGCCTTGTCGCAGTGGTCCCAGATAGTGAGGTGGTAAACCTATCAAAGTACACATAGTACACTTCACTACTATCGTTCAGCATTTGACTCCTGATAGTGTGCCATGTGGAAGGGAAAGAAGATGACCAGAGATGGACACCCACCGTGGCATTTGGTATGAACAACACGTCGATGTCAAGCAACGGGCGGCAGCCCCAGTGGACATTTGCGTACACCATGGCTTTCACAAGGTCTGCTCTCCCTGGCACCGTTGGCCATGAGATGTTTCCTGCGGACAGCATGGATACGAAATCTTGAATTCCGTTCTTGTGTCCGGTTGCTATATCCAGGCAGCTTTTGTAGAACCTGGCGGATTTCTCAACGGCTGTCTGGTGCAATTCTGAAACCGTTCGCGTGATTAGACGTGACTCCATTTGGCGCAGAAACTTGTCCATGTGATCATCAAGAACAGATGCCGCACTCTGCTTATCCCATTTACTACAAACGTATTGGTAGAAGTTAATGCAGGGGTCTACGTTATAATTCAGCAGTTTCTTGAATAGATTAGCATAGTCGACGCATGGTGCAGATTGGCATGTTTGTTTCCGCTCGGACTCTGTGTGCGACGACGCTGCGAGTACCACAACGATGATGAGGCAAATAAAGAGTGTAATTACTGAGGCTAGTATGCACATTAGCTTGAATGGGTTCCGTTGTGACCTCTCTGCCAAATTTGAGTCTGATAAGGACGTTGATTGGCGGACGCCGAGAACTGTAGACACCGTTCCATGTGCCCCAGACACAACGGCACTGGTCTGTAACAAAAATCGGATCCTACATAAGACATCTCGGTTAAAATATAATTTGTTTTCCTATGGGTGTCGAAGGATGCTTGAGCGCCATGTTACGCGACCATGGCACTGCGTGAATACTTTGTATAAACAGTTTTTGTGCTTTGTATGAGAAAATTTACTGTATTTTCTGATAGCCTGATGCCTTTCTGAAGGTTCACGTAGTAACCAAAGTCCAATTGGGACATTGCCACTAAGCAGAACATAACGAGGCAGTGCAGACGAATGGCAGAAATGTGAAGGAACACCTTGTTAGATTACAATCGCCCCATCGCTACTGCGTCAACGGCCAAAAATGAATGTTTGAAATGAATCCTAAATTTATGCAGTGCCGTTCACACAGGATGATCCCACCGGTGGCTTGAAAGACAACTGTAGTGGTTTCCAAGGTTAGCAGTGCAAAACTAGCTTTGAGTTTGCGAAGCTCTCAGCAAATACAACTCTTGAAGCATAAATACGATACATGTTAAAATACACTTAGAATCCACTTAGGCATAGCATGTAGAGGCGGTGCAACCGTTTCAGGGACTCAATTTTAAACCGGTTTCCCGATTCGCAGGAAACCAAGATGAATATTGGCATTATACATATATATGTAGAGCATGTCTCTCGTCTCGGAGACGGACGCGTATTGCACTGCTGAGAGGAAATCGTCGGTCCGTACTTCGACGCCTCGTGGCTCCTTTGTCTACCCGCCAACGGACCACTGACATTCTACCCCCCGCCATGCTGAGCAGAGTTGATCCAGCACTCGCTTTCCGCATGCCTGCACATATCTCTCGTCAAGATGCCGCATTAGTTCATCGAATGCGCCTCGACGTGGCCCTCACAGCACAGTGGCGCTACCGCTTGAGACAAGCTGCCTTTCCCCACTGCAGCCACCGCGGTGCTGTTGAAGATCTGGAGCACATTCTTCTCCATTGCCCACACTACCAACCTTCCCGAACCGTACTCTCCGCATCCCTCAACGAGCTAGACTCCTTCCTTCTCTCTCACAAAATTGCTTGATCCCTGGCCACATCCAGCACACCAACACTCTGCCCTCAAGGCTCTCTTCATTTTTCTGGACACCATAGGACTTCGATCCTTATTGTGAAGGGGCGCGTTATTTCATTCCCCGCATCACCACCAGCAATGGGGTAGAGTATCGCCCTTGGCGATGAAACTCCCCAGCCATCATCCCGTAATAAAGTTGTTGTTAAAGCATGTACTCCCATTACTTTGTCGCTTTGTCTCATTAGTTGTCGCGGCACGAATTTTTAGTTTTCTGTTACTGGAATCATCAAAGTGGCGTTTTTCGGATAAATCCCAATTGCTTTAAACTTGTACCGGATTACGTTTTCCAGTTTTTTTCGGACCAGTCCGAAAACCCGGAACCCTAGTTATATATTCCTTTAGTCTTTACGTCATCTAATGACGCTTTTGATCTTAGTGCACAACACTGGTTCTTGCAACGTAGAATAGCAGAAAATCCAGTGAAGCGGTAGGGAAATGTTAAAGGAAATGCCTGAGGACGAGGCTCCCCGGTATTTCGAACAGAGACTGTTCTTCTGGTTCTTGCAATGGTCTCCGCTGCATATACCACCAGCAGATAAGTGATGAACACGGGGTTTTGTGCGGACTAACGTTCATGTAGAGCTCTTCTGGACCGACGTTCAACACATGGAGGCGACCCTACGAGTTGACCATTAACTACTTTTCTGATTAACGTTCAGGCTTTCACCAATCAATTTATCCACAAGCGGGTATGTTGTCTTATCAATTCTAACTTCCTTGCCTGGCACAAAGGGCACCCCACCACTATAGGACAATTTCCCCACACAAAACATGCGGCCCAACTTGCCAACAGGGTTCCGTTGTCGTTTTCACGTTCGTCTTTTTACACATGTGAGCGCTACCACGTTGAAAAAATATCCCTGAGCTTGGGGAAAGCTCAAATGGTACGGAATACCCAGGGACATGTTGCCAGCGTCAAGTATACACCAGCTCTCGCTTGCACATTTAATGTTCAGTGTTACCACTTCGATCCTGTTTTACAGTCCGAGCCCACCTTATGAATATTTCACCCTATCGTTTATGTGGCGTCTGGCAGGCTACTGCGAAAGAAATCTTGGAACACCCATGTCATACTAACAGCGATGTATTCCGCTAGGAGGATTTATGAAGCAGCCCCTATCAGAAAACGATGTAAGCTTGGGTGCACTAACAACCGTGCGATACGTTATCCGCCAGTACCAGCAAAATTTCTCTACTACAGTATGAGGCAGTGTGAATGTAAGCTTACCATGAGGCTGGCGTCTTGCTACCAAAAACAAACCGTAAAGATGTGACCAATAGACCATGCAGCAGACTGAAAGGGCCGCAGAAGATCCAGGTCTGGGTGAAGATGATGGATTTGTTGTGGGCAACGTAGTGCAAGGTACCTTGGAGCTTCGTAATCGCATGCAGTGTTCCAAAAAACAGGCATCAAGGTTGCTCTCGCCTTCGAAGTGACGCGTGGAGCGTGCTGCATCACACGGGTACCAGGTTGAAAAAGAAGAAGAGGGACGCTTAAAAAAAACCCTTAACTGACCCTTAAACCCCCCTTAAACTGTCACGAAAATATTAATATCCCCGGACTTACATTAATGTTCAGGGTTAAAAAAATGCATTTTTGCTGTTAGCTTTCTATGAGCATGACTTTCCGAGATTCATTGCCCCTGCCTCCACCTGTGTGTGTAGAACACGGAGCACACGCGTTGTACCTTTGCTACAACTCAGCTACTGTAACTATTGAAGTGATGTAACCTAACATTGACGTCATCACATTTTGCCCACTGCAAGTGGGCCGTGTTCCATGCTTTTATCTCAAGCCTTTCTCGTAACCTCGATAGACAGGAGCCATGTGTGGCACACACGCGGTTAGGAGACTTTTCGTGTTCATTTATTAGGCCTTATAACTAGATTTCCGCGTTTATTTATTCCTGGTTAGGTTCAGCGGGAGTTTCTCGGCATTTACATGTTTTATCATATTGGCATGTTTCCGGCATTTTAAAACGTTTGCGAATCGAGAGCTATAACCACTAGGCGAGAAGGACAATGAAGGGAGAGCAGCTTGGTAGGAGGACATTGACAACGCAAAGAACTTTCGTTCATTTGTTTGATGGCTCCACGTGTACGTGAACCCTCTTGTCACACTATCACGTTGCTGTCATTCAGAAATTGTTCATTGCACTCTTACTACTGTGCCACTAAAAAGCGAAGGGAGACGACCAGATACGGACACCCATAATGGCATTTGACGGCGCTAACGTGTCGGTGTTGAGATGGACTACAGCTCCAGCGAACGTCCACGTATACCATGGCACGCAGAAATTATATTCTCTCTTCGGGCGTTGGCCCCGCTGCCAACACGTATTCGAAATCTTGAATACCTGCCTGTGCCCTGTGGCTATATCCAGACAGCTTTTGTAGAATCTGAATGCTTTCTCAGTGGCAGTTTGTTGCAAACCATGACATTTTGGTTGAGTAAATGGGACTCTATTCGTTTCAGGAAATCGCTCATGTGACCGTCAAGGACAGATTGGGCGTCTTGTGTATCCCAATTACTGCAAACGTATTGGCAAAAGTCAGTGGATCAACGTTGTGGCTGAGCGCTTTCTCGAAGAGATTGGCATAGTCGACGCTCGACGCTGAGCGACACATTTTGAGCCGTTCGACCTCGTTGAACGACGACATTGCTAGTAGGACGGCAACGACAAAACATACAAAGAGTGCAATGACGGAAATTAATATGCACATGAGCTTGAATGGGTTCGGACGTGAGCGCTGGGGCAAAGATGGATCCATTGTTTGTCACTGAGGCAGAATGTCCGGAACTGCTCGCACAAGGCCATATATGTCCCGCAGTAGCAAAGCCATTGTTCTGCAAGCGAATATGACATTAGTGAAACAGTAAACAGTATGATGTATCAGATAGATAGATATGATATATAAACAGAGGCGTGAGAGCTGAAGCATAACATGTTACATTACTAGCTGGAGTTAAGGATAAGCATATCACACTCTGAAGGCTTCATGTTATTTTAATAGCTGTATCCGTATCTACATCCAAACAATAACACCCCCTCCAAACTATTGACGCCGTTGCATACGGCGTTATTACAAGGTATAACTTAAACGCTGTCAGTAGCGCCATGGGAAGGGAAAGTACGTGTATAATAACTGACAAAAAATGAGCCAATAGGGAGTTCAAGTAGATCGTACGCACTCTACGAAAACGATACGATAAGGAAGTTATCAAATCGAAGCGTAGTAATGTGCGTCACCCGCTTGAAAGAAGCAGGGCGATTGTCTTATCATGTTTTCGGAACTGCTATCGTGAACACCTTCCGATGTACTAAAACTGGCTAATACATTGCATAGCTTCATTGTAGTCGAGGTATCTGAACTTGGGAAAACGATTTCTGCTACAAATTCTTAAGGTCACTTGTCTACATAATCTGTGCAGTTGAAGAAGACACCTTTTCCAGTTTCTCGGATGATATGTGGGTATATGCTACTATTTTTCAACACCCTATTTGCACCATAAAAGAAGACACCGTTGAGTGTTGCAACAGTAGGAAGTTATACAGGAGAGTTTCTTTTCTGATGTGTTGTGGGTGTACGATGCTGCCAGACTGCATATCGAAATTGAAAGAAAGGCAATGGTAGACGGCAATCTCTGTCAAATGCGACCTCGCAAAGCTGTCAATTAGTTCTGAACTTTACTGGCTACGTTTGCAGGCTTCTAATAGGCAGCATCACGGAGTGAAGTCTGCGCCCGTGCATGATGAAAAAAACCTCAGCATAATTCCCCCCCCCCAAAAAAGGGGGAAAAGGCAAACAAAGAGAGACGCACTACGCAAAAACGGTCCCGTCTCTGTGTATAGTTTCTTCTTCCTTTTTTCTTCCAAACTCCGGCTTTTCTCACCATGGAGCTCATCTCCCTACTCGCCTGCGTTTATTGCGTTTTATGACTATGCCTATAGCTGGAGCACCCTTTCACTGTTTATAAACAGAAGGCACAACAGGAAGTTGTTTAGGGTTCCCAGCGTAAGCGGCTGCATGTAGCGCAACGCCCTGTCACTCATATGAGTTAACCCCTTTCACTACTTGTGAACAGTGAAAAGGTTTGACTGAGATGAGTGACACGGCGTGGCGCCACATGCAGCCGATGACGCGCTACATGTGGCGCCACGCCGTGTCACTCATTTCAGTTAAACCCTTTCACTGTTCACAAGTAGTGAGATGGGTTAACTCATATGAGTGACAGGGCGTTGCGCTACATGCAGCCGCTGACGCTGGGAACCCTAAACAACTTACGGTTGTGCCTTCTGTTTGTAAACAGTGAAAGGGTCAAAAAGCACGCTGCGGAAAAATATGCGATAAAATGGATAAATGTTTAGGGAACTTCTGTCGCTATATACTACAAGTAATTTTGTTAAATTTCAATTGAAAGCGGTTTAGTTTAAAGTATTTTTTCTTTGTGTGTGTGTGTGTGTGTTGTTGTTTTGCCAGAAACAGAAAGCTCATGCGGATTTAGACCATTCCATTACAAGGGGCATTCCCTACTACAATAGTAATAGCTGAACAAAAAAATTGCGAAAACCGTCGTTTCGAGATGCGCAAATTGCCGATCACGCTCAGCACCTAGTCAAGTCAAGTTAAGCAAGTACCTCGTGAAGCGTCGGAAGAAAACGGGGAATCTCCTCTTACAGACAAGTTGGCAAGGAAGCGGGCGAACTGGCAGTGACGAACATCCATAATTAAAACACTGAGACTGAGGGACACACAAATGACACGACATAATACTTTTTGAGTCTTGTGTCGTGTCATTTGTGTGTCCCTCAGTCTCAGGTTTTTAATTATGAATTTATTTTCTTGTTTCCTTCTCACTCTGGTTTCGGATAACTGCATAATTGAACCTTGCTGGCGTTATCTGCAGTAGCAGCGAAAAGTAAACTAAAGGGGCAGGTTCTTGTCCTCCTTGCCCTCGTGCTCGCGCCGCTTCTTGAGGCTGACCTATAAGGGCTGCTGACAATTTGCGTGAGTCGAAACGATTTCGCTTTTTTTTTTTTTTTTTTTTCACCTATTACCATCGTAGTGAGAATGTATCTTGTATTGGCGCTTTCTGTTTCTGGCAAAAAAGAGAAAAACGTTACGCTGATGTCAAGAGCTTAAATTTCATTTTGTTGAAATTTGATAAAATTACTCGTACACGTGGCGAAAGTTGTTTACAGATGAATGCCGTTGATTACATATTTTTCTGTGGCGCAACTTTTCTGTTAAAATGTTTGACATGGTTGCTGAAACATCAACCGTCAACCAGCCAAGTACTGTATGGTAAGTATCTGTAGGGTGTGTCATCACACCTTGTGCAAGGAGCAGCGCGAAACGGGGAAACGTACGATTTGAAAGTTTGAAATCAACGCCATAGAAACATGCAAGAAGTCGTGTCGCTTCGCGCTCACATGTGATGCACCCTTATCAGTGCTCAAACCGCGTAAAACATAATGGCACATCACATGCGTATGATGCACTGTAGATGCGTGCTCAACGTCAGGACAGCATGCCAGATGTACAGTGTTGCGGATTTGGCCGCTCAAATCGGATTTAATTCAAATCCGCATTTTTTCTGAAGGTAGTAAATCAAATCCAAATCAAGTCCGGATTTAATTTTGACACGTTAAATCAAATCCTTTTAAATCCGGATTCGTTTTTCCAGACCTAAATCAAATCCGCTTTTAAATCCGGATTTATCGAATCTTTTGACAAATCCGGGAGCCAAAATTCGTGCAGTAGCATTACTAGACCTATAACCGTGCCTACAAATTAGTAATACTGCACGTATTCACTAAACAACGCTTAAATAACAGTGTGACGTGGCACAAAGAGCAATAAATTTCGTCCGATTGACGAGGATATAAAGGGCCAACTTATCAATCCGCTGGCCGAAATTTCATTCATATTTTAGGACATACATTTTTGAGTTTAGGAAGACATTTTCGGTTACGCCTGCTCGGCGTGTACCAGACTATCAGTCACCACGTATCAGCCTGTGTCAGGGGCGGATCCAGACGCTCGGTTTGGGAGGGGGGGGGGGGAGGTTCTTTGTCGGAGCGCGTAGTGGGGGAGAGGGAAATTCAGTGTATAAACTGATGTTTTGGGGGGGCGATTGGGGGGGAGCAATTTGGCGAGTTGCTTCTACTTACAGCCGTCTGCTCGCTCTATCACAGGAGCTATCTAAAGGATATCTATACCATTCGATAGAGACTGAGTTAGCGGTTCTAATGAATCTACCTTCAAGGGAATGCGTGTACCCGCTCATGAACAATAAAAGTTCGAAATCGTACATTTTTTTGCCGGAAGTGCTGTGTTGGGGATTTTTTTCGTAGCGCCCCTTTAAAGTAGGAGCCAAGGGACTTTTTTCCGCGTGCTGTCTTGAACCCATAGTTTTTATCAGCCAAATTTGAAGGATGTGGTAAAACGAGAAACGCGTTGCTATGAGGTCAAGGTTGGGAAAAAATTCGAACCAAAATTCGCCGCCGCAACCTTCCGCCTCTCCATATCGGAAACGGTTCATCGGATGGAGCTCGAAATTGTTGCATTTGTCATCAATCGAGATTCTATCTAAATATAACATATATTTTTTTCATGGAAATTAAAAATTGTCAATTTCCCACCCTTGTCGATTTAAAATGGAACTACCCAAGAGTGGACAGAAGGCCACCTCACTGTGTCACCTCTAGCGTTCGCACTCCTCGTGCGGGCAACGGGCATGCCGAGCGTGCTTCCTCTTAAAGGTTGAAGACGCGCAGCCATTTGGGATCGTTGGGATCGCTGAATGTGGATGTTGTATTTCACGCGCGACCAGCCGCCGTACGATTAGCTGGAAGCTAACACCGACCGCGTTTTGGAGGGCATGGGTACTTGCCCCAGAGCTAGGCAGTACCGAGCATCGCCCGAGCCCAGAGCTGCGTCGGCCTGCAGTGTGATAGCATTAGATTCCTCCTCACGAAAAAAACTCGCCCTCCGTCATTTAATTCCCCGTTGGCTCAGACGGCTCTCCTCGCCGGCGCGTAGCCGACGGGATCCGGACATTTCGGTGCAGGACATTTTGGTGCGGACATTTCGGTGCACGGACGTTTCAGTGCACGGGCATTTCGGTGCACGGACGTTTCGGTGCAAAACGTTGCTGAGAGGTCCCGGAAAAATGGTCCTGGGAATGGCTGTCACAATATCGACATACCGTAATAAAACAAAGGGAAGAGGGCGGTTGGCATCGAAGGTAGTGTTGTCAAGAGAAATTGAAGAAATCTGATTTACATAGAGAAGAACGTGCGTTACGTATTTTTTGTGCACTATTATAGATTTAAGACCTGATCTGCATGTGTTTGTGGTCTGTAGTGGCTTGTCGTGGTCTGTCGTGGCTCTGTCCGTGCACCGAAACGTCCGTGCACCGAAATGTCCGCGCACCGAAATGTCCTGCACCGAAATGTCCTAGACCCGTAGCCGACAGCTGGCCACTCCGCCGCGCGGAATTGCGCAATGCCAGTGGAAGAGGGGCGCAAAGAGAAGCCCAACGAAAATACACGTAATGAATGAATGATGGGAGTTGAGTTGAAGGCATCCAGAAAGAAAATAGTAAAACTTTATCGAAAATCAGCCGCACTTTCTGTTGCACTGCCAATACGTAATTCGCTAAGTGCCCTTAAATATTTGTGTTACACCAAAATAGAAAAAGTGATACTGATAAAAGTGTATTGAATCGTAGATGACTGGCTCACTCTGGGAGGGGCGGTGCAGAACCCCCATATATCTCCATCATCATGTATCGTGTTGGTGTTGACTCGGGCTTCACGGGGCATAAACAGTGTGGAGTTGGTAGGTATGGTACACCTTCCCAAAAGCGGATTTTGGGTCAGGAACCTCCTTGTCATTTAGCACCGGGCGAACAAGCCTGAGTGAAGGAACTCCTATCGCGTGCCTAGGCTTAGCTACGCCCAAAAACACACGCCTGCGTCGATTTCTACCATCAGTACTCAAAAGACCATCTTTCATCATGTATTTATTGTTCGTTTTTACTTTGTTTTGACGTGAATACGCATACCTATATGCGTTCAATATGATGGCGAAGACCAAGAATTTCGCGACATGATTTGGCAAGCTTGAAACGGGTCGTGCTTGAAGACTCAGCTAGAGGTCCACGGGAAAGGTGCCGTCCAATCGACAGAATAACGTTAACTGCGTTCAGAGAACTGCACCTGGTGATCCCTCGGTGCGGTGAGGGGAAGTGATTGGAACAAAACGGCTACTCCTGTCGCTCTGGAGAAAGGACGCCGCTAGTGCGTGTGCAGATTTCAGACAAGGTCACATCAATTCGCGTAGAATGCGAAACGGCACATCGCTCATTTTCAAATCCATGCATCTTGTGAGGGAGCTTGGCGAAATCCACGCGCAAATCCGCTGAAAAAGGGGCGATTCAATCCAAATCCAAATCATTCGTGGAAAATGCGATTGAATCCAAATCCAAATCATACCTGGAAAATGCTATTGAATCCAAATCGAAATCATTAGTGAAGGATGCGATTCAATCCAAATCCAAATCCTGCCCATATTTTTTTGCGTAAATCAAATCGCAAATCAAATCCGCCAGCCCTTCGGTGGATTTAAATCCGGATTTAAATCAAATCCGTGGATTCAAATCCGCAACACTGGTACAGGTGCGTCATAATCCCCCCGAATCATATTACAACCACAGATATAACACTTCCATTGAATGCGAATGAGTTGTTGAACTTTCTGGGTATCACACCTGGGCTTCCATGTATTATGCGAGGCCAGAAAGATTCACGATTATCCCATTGAAAACCTTTGCCGTACTTAGTTGACTTACTTACCGCAATGGCGCTTGCTACATGGCCCAGATAGGGTGCCTGTATGCGGGAACCTTAGGCCCAGAAAGATGGTAAAAAGGTGATATGTCTAAGTACAGTAAAATAGCGGCTTATAGCGGAAATAACTAGAAATACTAGAAATAACTAGAAATTCTAGAAATAACTAGAATATGTATGTGCTTTCATTGGAATAGGAATATATTTTTATTGTTACTGTTCAGGCCAACAACAACATTTTAAATGGATTGCGGGGAAATGACCGTACTGCATTCCACAGTTAACGCAATATATTACAGATTTTATAACGCAGTCTTACGAGAAGAAAATTATAAAACTTAGACAAATATACACTCTGAATTGAATAAAAACACATCTCAGCAAGCAACTGTCACTGACATTAGCACAAAAGAATTATTCTGTAGTTTTAGCTTCAACGAAAATATTTGTGGAGTCAGCGCACAAGATACATTGGTTGGTTGGTTTTAAGGAAAAAATAAAATGGAGATTTCGGCCTCACTAATGTGAGGCCCGCAACTCCACATCACTTGCACCAGTTACTTTGGTGGAAAACTCCTCCAATGATGATGCCAATGAAGGTGAGCAGGAAGATGTCGATGATGATGATGATGATTAGTGATGGGGGTGGTGGTGATTGCGACAGAAAGGAAGTGCACACACACTGAGATGTCACAGAACGCGCAAACACGCAACACGCAAACAGTCGAACAGCAAAACCCACAAAACACACATAGGCTCAAAACTTGTTGTCTGCATCAATGTCCCGGAAAAATTTCACTATGGCGGAGAACGCCCTGTGTCAGACAATGTGATTCCAGGGCCCAAGTACTTTTGAAACGCTGAGCGGCCGGCCGTCCACTGCTGCCAGCTCCGACTGTAGAAGGCGACGAGCTTCAGTGTATCGTACGCAGGACATCAAAATGTGCTCTACATCTTCCACAACACCGCACATAGAGCAGTTTGGGGAGGCTGCTTTCCCGATCATGTGTAGAAAGCTACTGCTGTATGGGACTATCAGACGAAACCGATGGATTACGGTATCCATGGACCGAGGAAGCGAGGGTGGAACCACGAACGAAAAGTCTGGCGCTATGTTGGACAGTGGCGGCCTTCCAGAATTACTGTGCCATAGGTCTCTGCTTAGTCTCTTCGTCAAAGCAGACAACATTAAGCGGGTGTCAGAGGGAGTAAAATACACCTTACGAACCAGACCGGACTGATGTGCCCAGGAAGCCGCTGCATCCGCCGCGTCATTCCCAGGTATGCAGGAATGGCCAGGGATCCACTGAAGGATGATGTCGTGTCCTTGTACTACACACGCGTTGTAAGTCTTAATGGCGTCGTGTACTATTAAAGCAAGACCTGCTGATCCGCCCGGTGATTGTAATGCTCGCAATCCGGTCTGTGAATCACTGCAATGCTGGAGTGCATCACTGGAGTGCAATGGCAAAGGCTTATGCCGGGGGACATAAGTGCGGCACGGCATAATAGCTTGATAGAACCTCGAAAAACTTCGTGTCGAAATAGTTCCTGGGAGCGGGTGCCGGCGAAGTCTCGTTGTTAGTCGAACGTAATGGCGAAGCGATTCTACCATGCGTAGCACAGGAAGTGGGGGCTGTCTCGCCTCGGCTATAGCAGCCGCATTGGGCGCTGCTCTGGGAACTCCAAGGCAGATCTTGATGCTCTTTGCCAACGCACGTCCTAGAATCATTTCCGACGACGGCGCTAGATCATGAAGAACTGGGAGGTGGAACGTGAGGGGAGGCCCTACCAATGCAGTATGTAGGGTAACCATTGATGTACATGATGATCCCCGTCGACAACCTGCCAAAAATCGTAGGATATTTGTACGGGCATGCGACTTGGTCTTGAGGCTTAGGACTTCAGGTCTCCATGAGAGCGAACCATCCACGATGACTCCAAGGATACCGGTGATGCGTAACTCGTGACATAGCATGCCCATTTACCTCCAGCTGTAACCTCGGCAACCGTTTCCGCGTGGACGGAAGGAAGACTCTCTTTACCGGAGATACGTTCATCCCCCGCTCTGTGAGGAACCTCATCATCAGGTCAAGGGAGCCCTGCAGCCGGGTCTGCAGTGCCGGCCATTGCTTCCCTGAAGCCCAAAGGCAGATATCATCCGCATAGAAACCGATTTTTACTCCCCGTGACAGCAACTGTGGCAGAAACGAGAGTACTACATTGAAGAACAAAGGGCTAAGAACACCACCTTGAGGCACCCCTGTTTCCTGCGCATGATAGTGGCTGTCCCCGTTGCCTGTGCGCATGAACACCTTGCGATCCTGCAGATATGCCGCAATCCAACGAAATGAACACCAGTTAAACCGACACACCGTTATACCGATATACGGTTATACCGATAACCGTTATACAACGAGTCTAGCACATGTACGTGTATGACACTGTCACAGGCACTCTTAATATCACGGAAAACAGCGACCGTTAGGCGTCCGTTAGCCCGTTCTTCTTCAATACTTGTAACTAGGTCGAGTATGCAGTCCATTGCGCAGCGGGACTTCCGGGACCCTGCCATGCAGTCCGGGAGGAAACTGTTTGACTCCAGGTACCATTCGACTCTGTTGAGAATTAAACGCTCCATTATCTTGCACAGGCAGCTTGTCAGACTGACCGGGCGGAAGGAACCCAGCTCTCGTGGAGACTTGCCTGGTTTTAAGACTAGAATGATCTGCGACGTCTTCCAGGATTCGGGGAGGACGCCTTCACGCCAGCTCTTGTTGATCAATTCTAACAACAATTTCAACGCCAGAAGGCCAAAGCTGGCAATCGCCTTGTGGGTAATCCCATCCGGGCCCGGTGCAAAGCGTGTCCTACATGAACGGATTCCTGCTTCCAACTCCCATAGCGTAGAGTCTGTGTCCACTGGACCATTGCGGTTTTCATCAACTGCAGCTCTTAACTCTTGACGTTCCTTGACCACTGATTCCACGCAGACATTGCTAGACGATGCGGCAGATGGGCTGAGAACTAACTGACAGAAGGTCTGCTAGAGATCGTTCATGCAATCCGCTGTGCAGGGCGAGGGCCTGAAAAGGGTTCACTTGAGTAACAGGGGTGCCCAGACTCTTGGCACCTGCCAAATCCGTGTAGCCGGTGTGGAGGGAGTTAGTGACGCACATAAGCTCCTCCACGATTGACGAGCTAGCCGCGCTAGATGACGTCGGATGATCCCACGAAGTCTGCAGGCTTCTTTGTAGTGGACGTACTCCCCTGTTCTGCGGAACATTCTTTCTGCTCGCCGACGGATGGAGCGAAGTCTCGAATTCACTGTCCACAGCACTATATCGCGAAGGTGCGGTGATTGACTTTGTGACATGGTCTTTGCATTTGGTTATTGTAGTTCTGAGCCCATCAAATGAGGTGACCCTGTGCACCTTAGCCTCCATCCCATTTTTGAACTGACACCAATCAGTAACGTTAATCTTGCGCGTTAGCATTTGTCCCTGAGGGACAGAAATTTGCACAGGGACGTGGTCACTTCCCATAGCATCATAGCTCACCATCCAGGATATTGAACGAGGAAAACTGCGTGAGTATAATGAAACGTCCAAACAGCTGCTATATGTCGGCCCGCGAAAGAATGTCGGAGACCAATCATTGAGCACGGTGATGTCCATTCTACTATCTTTTTTAACAACCTTCCGCATCCGTTGGTATGCTCACTTCCCCATAATCCGCTATGCGCATTGAAATCTCCGCAGACAATGTACGGCTGTGGTAGCGATGCAAACAAGTCCAGGAATTGTTGCTCAGTAACTGCAACACAAGGCGCAGCGTAGCAGCTTACCACAGTTATCTTCCGGGATCCCAGTAGAACAGAACATACGACGTACTCAAACTGATCATCCGTTGGACGTTTCGATGAGGTCATGTGCAATATTCCTCCGTATGCAAAGCATCGCGCGGCCGCTGCCCCCGGGGGGTTGAGACTGATGGATAACATAGTTCGAGATACGCACAGTGCCAGGCACTCGTGGTTCGTTCAACGCTACCACCGGAAAGGCATGACGATGCACAAAATTTCTGAAATCTCCTAGCTTAGAGGAAAGCCCATTGCAGTTCCATTGAAGAATCGTAGTTTGAGGACACTTATTTGCCATTACCATTATAAAGTACAGTAGCAGTGTCAACACGTGTAAGCAGTGGCTCAAATGGCAAAAGCGCTTGAACTTCAGGTAAATTTCTCATGTGCGGTATTCCGCTTACTATTGCATGAAGGGCAGCAAAAAGCATGGGGACTACCATCTCCAGAAGGCCCTTTCGTTGATGTTGCCCGCTTGATGTCGCGTCGTTCGCTTTAGGTTGGTGCGGTGCAGTCCGCTCAGGACCCCGGGACACACTCGGATGTACGCTTCCACTGACTTGATCGGGGTCTTCCGGAGCCGCAGGGCGGGACATCTGCTTGGCTACACCTCTCCGCGGCAGTGGCCTAGGAGCCGATACTGCCTTGACCGCATCTGCATATGCCGTCCGTCGTTGATGTTCTTGGTCGTTGTGCACTGGTGAATGATGCTTGACCTCTGGTTTGACATAATCTGGATTAGGTCTCGCAGAAGATCTAACGCGTTCACTCCCTTCAACAACCATGCTTTAATGGCTGCTGCAGCAGACCTGGCCGCTTTACATGCCCTATAGGAGTCCACATGCTGTCCTCCACAATTGACACACCGTGGCTCTCGATGTGCTGTGCACGACTTAAAATCGTGAGGCCCCGAACAAATTTTGCACTTTTGGTTCCCCCTGCAGTTCCTCGCAATATGCCCAAAACGTTGACATTTAAAGCAGCGTACTGATGGGGGAACATAGTCTGTGACTGGGAGGCAGTTGAAGCGAAGCTTTACCTCCCGAGGTAGATGCTGACCCGCACGAAAGGAAAGTATGACGCTCATTTTGGTGTACGGCATGGAGGAGCCGTCCTCCTGTCGAGAAAAAAACATTTCCCTCTTCACTGCTATTACTCCACAAGGAAGGACGTACTCTAGCAGCTGATCTTCCGTGTACCACTTTGGAACATCGGTTATTCTTCCCATTGTCTTCAGATAGGCAGTCGGCACACATACTTCTACCTCCACCCCTGCCACGGACATCATGAAAAGCAAACTGTTTGCGGATCCCTCAGAAGAAACTACGATTATCAGATTGCCATCCCTGGTTATTTGATGACGTAGGATCTTCTCCTGCGTCTCCTTGACGATATCTTTTGCAATAGAGTTTGGGTTAGCTGTCCAAAACGACTGCAGAGGATCCACCGTCCGAAAGTACACCGGATTTTCTGTTCTTCTTGCGCATCACGACTTGAAAGGGTCCGCCTTCATCGCCATTATTATCACCTACAGAACCACCGTTCCCGGCTTTCGTAGTATCTCCATCTAACTCCAGTTCAACATCCTCCATAATCTCAGTGATCTCGTTGGTCTCAGTGAAACCACTCTCCTCCCTGCGGCGCTTAGCAGGATGCACTGCTGTCTCGGATGAGTCCTCCCCGTTTCCTGCAAGGAGGTTGGGAGTTTTCGGGGTTCCAGCCGAAGCGCGGACCTCAGAGTCCGCAACCGGCTCTTCCATGAGCTTACCCAACCGGGTAACTGTGTAGTCAAGAAACGTGAAATCGAGTAGATTAGATACGAATAATTCGGAGCCGAAAGATACACGTCAAAACCGTTCGAGCTCCTTCTCCATTTTCCGATAAGTGGTTGGGCAGATCATTAAGGTTTACAAAAATAAGGGGAGGTCCCAAAATAGAGCCTTGTGGAACACCGACTGCACAAGGACTGTTTTCCTACCGAGAACATCCCATGGCCACGATTTGTACCCGACTGCTCAAACAGCTCTTAATTAACTGGAGCACCACGCCACGCACACCGTACCACTCGACAACAGCAACAATTGGTCATGGTCGGTCAGGTCAAACGTTTTTGTCAGGTCGATGAAAATACCCATTGTTAATAATTTTGCATCTATGTTGCGTCTACTTATCTCTGATACATTGCTAAGTGCCAATTCTGTTGACCTGTAATTTCCAAACCCAAATTGAGCATAAAAAAAGAGATTGCATTCCCGAAAGAAAAAAAGAAAAAACTCGTCCCTTCAAAATCAGCATTCTTTGGGAAACACACCTTCTACGAACATATCATTAGCAAGCACCAACATTACATCAGCGAGCAGGTGGCGGCAGTTCTTCAAGAAAGTTATTGGAATCTTGTCCTGACCAGCGGATTTTTTTAGAATGGAACATATTTAACACTGAGAAAACAACTTCATGAACCACTGAAGCAAAGAAGCATGACACAGGATGAACGAAATGAGGATGATCGAGGTCTTGTCCAGGAAGCGACTAGGAAACTTATGTGATCCGTGATATGAGAGAAATACTGGTAAATACATTAGTTATCTGCTGTTTGCTGTGAACTAAACAGCCTTGCTCATCCACGAGGAACACCATGTCTGAGGTCGGAGAAGGCCTCTTGAAATCACCATTGAAGATCTGCCAAATTTTCCTTTGATCCCCGACACACTGATCCAGCGCATGGGAAAAATACTGTGCTTTTGCCGTTCTCAATACAGTTTTTAAATTATTACTGTATTTCATGTAACGAGCGTGTAACTCAAGATTACACGGTTGCTTCCGACTCTTGCAGTGCAGATTGTTCTTCGGTTTTATATATTTTAACAAACTCTTTGTTACCCATAATTTCGGGGCAGTGTTCCTCTGATTTGGTAGATGAACTTTACTAGCTTTCAATATATTCTTCCGTAGCTGACAAATGAAAGAACTGTATTTATCTTGGACACAGCTGAATCTACAACAAATCCATGTGTGTGCAAGAAGAAGACATTCAGCACTGTCAAGATGCAAAAATGTACACGTCTCAGGAGTATGCACATGTAAGTGATCACTTGCACATAATGCATATATTAAACCATGGTCGCTAATATCACACGGAACAAGCCAGCTCCGCATGTATTTTTTTCTTCTACATGGTTCCTAACAATGTGATCAGTGAAGGTATCATTCCCCAAGGGTCCCGGTCTTATCGGTGTGTTCAGTAGCTGAGAAAAAGCATAATTAGAACAAATTTCTTTGTGGATTGTGGTGGTGCTTTTACACATCAGGTTAATATTCAGATCACCCAGCGAGATAACACCGAGTTTGTGGTGATTAAAGGTATACAAAAATCCTATCAAACTCATCAAGGAGCCATTATTCAGATCTGTACGTCACACCAATCATAACTGGACGGTTGGGGAATGCTAAATGGGACAGGTCGCGATTTGACATTATAGACAAAGATAGTGGAATTTCTGCAAACTTTCACAGCAGCCCATGTTTATGGCAAAGTGAGATCGAGGAAGCTATGCAATGTTGTTTCTTACATATAAATCAACACAACCATGCGCATGAGCTTGTCTATGCGTAAATTCTGCATTATAACCTTCAACAGAAAAGAATAAATCATTGGTATTTGTCAACCAGGTTTGAGAGAGAGCAATAAACGATATACGTGATTCAGCGGTATCCACAATAGATTTTAATTCGTCGAAGTGCTTACGTAGACTTGACATATTTAAATGGACAGCAGATAACTTTCCTTCGGTTACAGTACTATAGCTAAGCCAAGGTTTCTAGGGGAGATCTAGCACAAGCAACAAAAAAAAAAAAAAAAGAAAGAAAGAAGAAAAAAGGAAAGGGAAGGAGGGAGAAGCAAACTGTTGGATGATCAGACTTGGCTGTGCATCCCATCTGTGTGAGGTCATTAGTATGTTTTACGTGATGTGCTTTCTTTCCATCTGCACGCCGGAGGTATATGCGGCCGTTACACGTATGCAAAACCAGTTTCCGAGGAAAAATTCCTGACCTCCCATTGCAAAGCTTTATTGTATGCACTCAAATTTTCAAAGACGAAGGGTGTTCCTTAATCCTCAGGAACACTATACCTGGTTCAAAGCTGCCGTTATTTAGAAAGCCATATAACGCATGTACGTAACAGAAAAAGTGTAATGTCCATGGCTAGCGTCGCTTGCTGTGATCACCTGCTGGTACATTTAAATTACATCAAATTGCAAACTACCTCAGCGTTAAGTAGATATCTTCTACACGTTTGCTCGAACACACAGCGGTAGCGGATTCCACATGAATGGTGCACACAAAGCTTGAAACCGCACTGGAGGAAGGTACGCTATAACTGTTTCTCGAAGAGGATCTCTTTGTGCGTAACAGTTTTTGGGCCGTGTAGACAGCTCCAATGTGACACGTAGATGACTCAAATGTGGCACTTTTTTTTTCTTGGGAGCGTTCTTTCTTTTCTTTTTTTTCTTGGGAGCTTACCTTCCAGAACCATACTCTCCGGGTCCCTTAACGAGCTGGACTCTCGCTCCCTCTCTCTCACAACATTGCTTGGTCCCTGGGCACATCCAGCCCACCAACGCTCTGCCCTCAAAGCTCTCTTCACCTTTCTGGATACCGTAGGACTTCGATCCATATTGTGGAGGGGCTCATTATTTCATTCCCCGCATCACCACCAGCAATGGGGTAGAGTATCGCCCCTGGCGATGAAACTCCCCATTCATCATCTCGAAATAAAGTTGTTGTTGTCTTGGGAGCTTTCGGGCCCAGTGTAATACTCGGAGGCTTAGATCACACTTTTCCGCTAACTGGTGTTCTCGGTGTCCTTTTAGGCTCAACATGGTCCTCACTTTCGCGGAAGCGAACGATGACTTGTAGCCTATTAGGCTGCAACTCTTCTGAGATGAATGGATGGTCTGCCTCTGAACAAAGCCTGACCTGCTGAGGTCGTGGGACAAATTCTCAACTACACTTATTGCCGCAAAAGGCAGTAAAAGAAAGTCCACGTGTTTCTTCCCTTTCGCTCTGGTTTCGTCCTGGTTCATGCGCTAGATTTGCAAACATGGCAGTACTATTATCCCTTCGTCCTCATCACATACTCTGCTAGAACGAATGGTGATGTATTAGCTTCCCCTAATCGATTTATGACTAGGTTCTTTCCGATAAAGCAAGGATGTACTGTTCTGTAGCTGTATCCTTGAACCATATGTATGGAAATACCAGTTTTTCTTGTAGCAGGTATCATATTCAACATTTATTGCTACTACGGCAACGGCAATTATATACCAGCGGCAGCAACAGGGAGGCTGCGGCGGCTCACGTGACCATGTGCAATGTTGGGTTACCTCAAGTTAGGTTAGGTTAGGATAGGTTAGGTTTCTCTATGCCCACCCCCGGCACAACGGTTCGCTCTAGGTCCCGGCGTCTAGGAGGTGCCGCGGAAGTCTCGTTGGCGCAGTTTATCCCAAACATTTTTGGCATCCTTTTGATTCTCAGAAACATCAATCAGGGGCGTGTGTCGCACTAGTAACAGAAACTCATAACAGTTCATGAAATCAGCGCCAGCTTAGAACAATCATTATGTTGGTCCCGTTGTTTGCGTTCTAGGCCTCCGGAGATACATGAATCTCACTAATTAAGTGTGCGCTTCTACATTTTACGACACATTCACTGGAATGGAAAGTGTACAGCAGTGCATCGCATTACCAAAATTTTCTCCTGCGCGCGGAGCCTGCGTACGTTGATTTGTGCAAATGTAACTCGGATACACACGGTGTCACGTTTGTTCCCACCCACACAGTAGAGCAATGTCAAGAAGCATTGTGAACATAAGCCACGTGACATAAGCTATATCTTGCCATGGAACCGACATCTTGTTACGAAAACCAGAACAGAGAATGCAGCGAATAGAAGAAACAGCGGAGTGATACAGCCGCAGAAACTCTGGGTTTCGGCGAAAACGATTGATCACTTGTTGCATAACGAGCTAACGAGGGGCGGCGCACTCGTCGAGAAGGGCACGTGACAAAACACGTGCACGGCACCCTTCGCGCGATACGTGAATGCCGTTGCATACGTCACGCGCAATGTGTCACCGTGCCCGTCTTTTTGAATTTCCCGCCACTCGATAGCTCATTAGACGTGCAAGCCATTAACTGCAGCAAGGTGACCTGGAGTTCGCAGCTGTTTTTATCATTCTCAGAGACAAATTTGAAGTTAGTGCAGACGTTTACATGAAAAGTGCACGTGCTGCATCTCCTTGAAATCGCGGGATAAAAGAAAAAGAAAAAGGCAGATATGATACAAGTTACAGTGACATCAAATGAACGACAGCGACAGAGCTGTTAAAAGGACCATGAAATGATTTTCGCGAATTCCGAGTACTCTGCCGGAAGCGGTTCTCATGATCCTTCACTATCATACACACATCGACCTTTAACCGTATTCAGTGCACCGGGAGCGCAGTTACCACGCAAAAATAGCGGGGCGTGACCACCGGATACATGCCTTCGAAGCGGGCCTATGTCATCAACGTCCAGTCCTCTCAGTCAATTCTGGACGGCCGGGTGCACACACTCCGTGGGATAACGTGAGTGCATGGGTTCAGTTCGGACAACGATGTCGTATACCTGCCGTCTACATCAGTAGAAATATGGCGAAACTCAAATTGTCAGCGATGGAGGAAGAGATTATACGACGCACACAGCGTCTAGGAATCGTTCTGCACGCAGTTGCTCCCAATAGGCCACCGATAGAGGCATTTTCTGACGAAGGAGCAGCTCAGAGAGGAAGACGTGCTCCGCAATACGGCAATCATGCTGACAATCAACGGCTACATTACACTTCTGGGAGGATTCTGTGTCAACGATTAGATACGATCTTAGCTCCAGGTCAAGCTAAAACATATCATGGCGAAGTTTGCAAGCTTGCTTGCCAATTTTGCAATTTGCTCGCAAAAGACTGTCCGCGTCCTCTGTGTATGACATCCTGTGTGTATGATGTCACGGCCAGTTCGCGTCGCAGGTGGGTCGTATCACCGCCGTTCACGGCCGTGATTAGTATAGAATATTTTCGCTATTTCACCGATTTTCAACTTCGCATTTCACAAGGTGAATTTCGACGTTAGAGACTTCTGAATGTTATATTACTTTCGGTCAGTTGTAAGTAATAACTAGTTGATAATTCCAGAGTAACTACTCCCTTCGCAAGAAGAGACGCAGAACGTTCTGGCCATTGACCCGAATATGGGATACAGTTCATCATTGAGACGATATGTTGTGACATCGATAATGTCAGTTTGCGTAAAGGCTATGATGTCCTCTGCTTCTCCTTCTATTTTAATTCGGCAAGACCAGTGCTGGATGATACTTTGAACCCCGGATGCCCTAACACTGCGTGTAATCATGAACAAAATTGTACTAGAGACAATCCTACAATCGCAATTAAATGACTACTAAAAGTGGGTAACTAGCATTTGATCGGTTACCACCACTTATACCCCTGCCACGCGGCAAACCGAACGTCATTCCCAGCAAGTGACAGTCGCACCGAATGTCACTCGTTTGTATTGCATCGAGCTACATGTCACTGTCAATAATTAAGACACCAAGGCCGAACATGTGAAGCATTATGAAGGTACATTAGTTATATTTTTATTTCTTGTTCTCGAAACCAGCGAAACATTAGATTATTTCACAAAATCATTGCGTTTTCGACGACATTTAGTTGGCTAAGTATCACAAGCCAAGACAAGTAAGAAGCCCATCTGCACCACACTTGGCAACAAGGAGGCTGGGAATGAGGATACTTCTCCGAAAAACAGTGTTAAGCCTCTCGTCCCTCGTGTCAAAAGTCGTGAAAAAATATTGGAGTGCAACATTTCGTTCGTCTTTGATTTCTTCAAAAGTTTATCGTTGTTGTTTTTGCTGCATCTCTACTTCGAGAGTACGCAGTCAGTGTGAGAGGGAAAAGCGAATGACTTCCCCGAACTCATTCGCATGTGTTGCCATTTTGTTTGACCGTGTGACACGGAACGAATGTCATTCAGTGCGAATGTCGTTCGCTGGGAATATCATTCAATTTGCAGTGTGGCAGGTACGTGTATTACCAAGTGCACTGGAAACCGGTTGTATGAAATCCCTTAGTCAATTGCCCTAATGCAATTATCACCCCAGCATGTAAACTTCACAACTGGGCAGTGTGCGCTGTGAAATGTTTCACATGACACTAATCGGGTGGGAAAAACAATGGAAGCTATGCTATTGAAGGGATGGCAACAGACGCTTCATTCCCCCGGAATGATGGACAGAGGGTATAGAATGAACGTAGCTCTTTCATCTTGCAAATGGCGGGGGTTGCTGCTCTTACAAAAAGCACCCAGTGCATAAAAGCTTGCTACATATCAACTTCTTCCGGTAAATCCATCGTTGGTGAAGTCGAAGCAAGTGATGAGACAGCCGCGTGAACATCGATCTGTGTCTGCTTGGTGCAATTTATTGCGTGGGAAAGCAGGGATAAAATGCGAACCCACTGAGCGGCACATTGCGATTTTTTCAACGGTCGATTCACTCGCAGATCGATCGCTTTTCCCCACAGCGTTTATCTGCTGCCTCGAGGAAAGAATTCCGCCGCCCGCTCGCCCGCAAAATATCATCTTCGTCGCGTATCATGAGGCAGGATTTATGGACGGTGACACAAAGGCGTTGCCACTTTTATGGAACTATGTAAACTGCGTTTGTCGCGCGAAGTGAGCCATCCCTTCTTGAATTCTGCACAGTCACTAAGTATTACAGAAATGAGTCTGTGAGATAGTATTTGTTCTCTTTTATTTATCTCTTGCGAACAATGCGAAGCAGCAAGGCTGATGTGCGGCATTTGATGAACAGTTCGAGTGTGGACTGAGTGTAACTGAGATACCCATTGCTGGGGATAAATAAGGCTCTAGCAACGTTTAGTTATAGCAAGCTAGATTCGAGAAAGAGAACAACAAGAAATCTTACGTATCGTGAGATCTGACATTCGGGAGAGCCACGATGTCTTGTCATAACCGCGATACTGCGTAACTGAGTCTTTGCCATTCAAGGATACTTATCGTGCGAGGATGCTACAAGTGTGCTGCGGAACATTTTGCTCTAAGCACCACCACTATTGAAATTTCCCAATGAGCCACTTCACTTTGAGCCGTGGCTCACCCGGAAACCGATTTGACACGCACGTACGGCAGTTCTACGAGACAGAGGATCGGATCGCAATACCGGTGTTGGTATTGAAAGCTGTTATTCAGCTCCTGCAACAATAATCTCAAAGAAACTTGCATGGCCCGCGAGTGCTCTTTTGCTCACTGTTTTCATTGTTTCTCGGTTTCTGCTCTTCACCATCGTCATGTGACCAAGAGGCATGACATCTCTACAATATCTCTCTATATGTGTTCGCATTTTGATTGGTTTGAACATATTAGCGGTGTTAAATATGTCACGCATTTACTCCTATATTCGTCAGCTGTTCAAACTGCTTTTTTTGTTCCGGCAAGGGGCGTTTATGTTTATTCGCTCGGAGGCGCTCCGAGCCGTGTATTCGCTCTGAGTCCGAGCGCCTCCGAGCGAATGAACATAAACGCCCATGAACGGTGTGCAGGAACTCACGAGAAAAGGGCAGCCCTGCTCGGCACCATAGTAGAAAGGTTCGAGCTGGCAACTTGTGTCACATGCAGAACAGCGGACGCGGACATCTTGGGACACTTTTCTGAGCGTTCCGGACTCTGGGGAACGACTGACTTATGTGTTGTGTACGGGGAACACTGGTTATCAGGTATTATACCAGCGCTTTGGGATTATGCTCTAGCTTGTTGTGTCCTCCTTCCCTTGGCTGTCTGGCAGGGGGTTCGCCCCCAACCCTTACAGTAGAAAAGTATTCACACCAAGGCGCCCAACGTAGGGGTCATTCCGACTTTGCCAGGGCTATAGGCGACGGGGGGCACATACATTAATCTACTGCTTTTTGAATGTATTAGTTGGTCCCACGTCCCTTAAGTTCCTGTGTTCCGAGATGGAACGTGCGCCTCACCATGGCTACGCCGCGCGCAGTTAAACGGCAGTACCTGCTGTTCCTGAGAACCCCTGAGTTCACCTTGAGCTCCTAGTCTCTGGTATCTGGACGGTTGAACGCCATGATGAAACCGGCCTCGACCTCGAACTTGGTGTCAACAGGATTATTCACTCTGCCGTCGTGCTGAGCGCAGCTGTCTCTTTTCCGTTGCCGAAAGTACACACTACTACAGGCTACAAAGGACATTTTTCACCACGGCTTATGCGCATGCGCATGATCTTGAGGCCCGGAGAGGGTTATCTCCATCTTCATTAGATGGCACAGTTTGGGGACGACAGAAGCGGGGACCAGTGAGGAGACGGCACGAACGGCGCGAGGTCGTCGGTCCCACTCCGGACCGGTTTTTGTCCTTTGCGCTATCCACGTGGATTTGTTTTGACCCGCGCCGAGCATAGTTCGCTGAAGAGCCGCTAGGATACGACGCTTACGTGAAAAAGGTCCATTTGATGTGATCTGTTGTAAAGTGGACTCATCTGTTGTTTCATTCTCGCATGTGAGACGTATTCAGGGAAAAACCTAGCGGCAGTGGCCAGACCACATACCCCGAAAATGTTTTGTCGTTGTTGGTCATACACACGTGAAGCACAGTGTTTCGTCGCCGCACTCAAGCCGAGAAAAAAAATAGCAGGAACGTTGTCACGTAATGTGGTTCCGGTCGCGATCGATATTAAGAGATTCGGGTATCTGGCTCAAAGGTGCCATTAATAATCAATTATCAATTAATATTCTTATTAAGATATTATATTATAATATTATTAATAATTTTCCTGATTTTATTGATTTATTTGTCAATACTGTTGTACGAAAGCATTATTGGTCTAAAGATTTTAAAGTCATGAAGCACTGCATGCGGCAATTGAGAAATCCAGAAGTGTACACCGTGCCCCAAATTTTCACGAATTATGGTAAAGGACAGCGGCAATATTATGTTCCATTCATATTTAATGCTTTGCCGCATGATTCCCTTGATTTAGATTCAATTAAAGCCTTCAAGGTTTTGCTGTGCTCTGTAATAGGTACCGTAAATACTATTTGAGCTCTCCCTTTGCCATGTGTTTCTGAGGGTTCGTAGGATTCTTGTGTATCTTAATTGGGGGTTCATTATCTGTATCTTATTGCTTGCTCTTTCCTTTTTTACTTTACTGTTGTTATTAGTGTTTTACTCTAAGTGTTGAGCCCGCCATTGACTGTTACCTGCCCACAAGCCTCAAGGCTTAGGCGGGTACTGTTATAATCGAGATCTTGTTAAACAGACTAATAAAATTTGAATTTAATTTAATTTAATTTAATTGAAAATTATTATTATTATTATTATTATTATTGGCTAGACAGCTACACTCATAATCGACGCCACAGTCGTCGACCTATGGATGCCCACCTAATGATTCTTTAACGAGCGCCGAAAGCTCAGCACACGCAACAACGTATTTAACGACCCTCGCGAGAGTCGACATGCCTAAGCAACTTGTACCCTGCCACCTAGCATCTTGGACCGGGATCCAACCCGCAACCTTGGGATCAGTAGGCGAACACGCTACCAACTGATCCACCGAGGCCGGTTTTGAATGACTGAGACACGTGTAGAAAAAGACTCATACAAAATGACGTCGGGTCAAAGTGCAGTATTTTTTTCTCATAACCGTCATACTCAGGTTTTTCCGTCCTTGCCATTCCCTTACAACTGTTCCGAGTAGTTCCATATTAAATGAGCACATCGTGTTCATAAACACGTAACATCCAGTGAATTCAGTCGGTACGGGCATCATTTCTAACGCATTCCATTCGTCGGAGTCGCCCTAAAAAAACTGCATACTACTTGCGACTGCTTACCATGCATCACTACTTCCGACTAAAAGTTACGCATTTTAACGCGAAATAGGTCGATGCAGGGATGTGGCCTCGCGCGCGATAGCTCCACATCGATTGTGTCGAGACTTCTTTCTTAGACTACGTGGCAGAAAGGCTGTTATTAGGGCTGTCAACATGGTCAAATAAATGGGGCCTCTGACATTCGAAGCAGCTCCGGATTGCTTTCAGTTGACCCATAATTACTGATGATAAAGAACGGCTACAGAATTAGCGGTTAGTTAGACGAAGCCTGCCCTCCTCATACACGCTAAAAATGTACACGCGTGGCAATCCTTTGGCTCTCTGACAGTGAAAAAAAATCGACCAGTACAACCATGATTAAGTCCGGTTCAGACTGTACTGCATTATTCCTTGGTAGTATTGCCTCAAGAGGGACAATCGTAACGCCAGCCATCTTGTCGACAGCCTGAAGATCTTGAGACAACTTGCACACAGTCGACATCTTATTGCTTCACACATACAATGATTCCCGTCAGCACACTCGCACACGCACGAAAAGGCTTCTCAAAAAGAGGCTGGATGGACCTTTTCCGAGTAAGCGTATGCGCATGCACAGCCACCTGAAGGAGGCTGCCATGTTAGCTTGGGAGAGATAATCGATTTCAAGGTTACGTGGATGTTTCAGGCCGAGACTTGAAGACACCTTGTACTCGTAATCACTACAATGCGCTTTCGCTCTTTCCGCATTCTTCTTGAAATCTTCTCTCGCTACTCTCCCATGCGAATAAGTGGCAGTCCGAGAAGCGTCGCCATGTTTATTTGGGGGTAAAATATTACGTTTGACATTCCGCCGCTACTGCAGATGCGAAGATGGGAATGGTCCATTTGCACTGACGCTTCCGCAATTGTCCATTGCCACTGACACGTCCAGGATACTCAGTGACAACTGATCCCTTAGAGGATACGTACTGCTTAATGGCTTTGCTACATTGAAAAGTGTTTCTTGCCAAGTACGATTAGTTTTGACGTCTTTCTAAGGCTTTCCACGAACTTTGGATCCGAGCGTATGTACGAGTATGCTGTCCTTCCGCCTTAACCGAAAGCGAAGGCTGACGACGTGCTTCACATTAGCGAAATTGAAGATGAATAGCGTTCGAGCAATGCCGACCTTCACGTCGTGGTTGGACGGAATGTCTCAGCGAGCAGGAACTGCGGAATAGTGATGCATCGCCCTGGAAAGGAAGTTCCGGTGTGTTACAATGACCACTGATGATCATGGTGAACGTACAGTCGAGCGATCATTATATGCGCTTTGAGGGTAAGTCGAAGCCAGGATATGACAATGCAGATTTCTACAAAAAAGCAAAAAAGAAAAAAGTCGCGTTTTATGTATTTATTTATTTATGTGTACTGGAGACTCGCTAGAGCCCATGCAGGAAAGTATACGTGTAACAAACACAGGTCGAGCAAAAACAAGGACTGATAGACACATCTTTTACCACAAGTCACTGGCCTTCTTTTTCGCAACTTGTAATCAATGTACAGCTCCCCGCAACCTTAACTTGAACGCCGCTTCGCGTGGCGGAGAAGGAGGAGAGACACCCTAGTGCGATTCAGCTGAACTATTGGGAGAGCGCGTTTCGGGCTGTTCCACTCGCGTGTAGGGGTGTTTGGTTGTTGCTCAAACGCCTCGAAGGCAGGCGGGCGTTGCTTTCTGAAGACGCCGTTATCGGGATGGCGACTGTTTGTGTTGCTTATGCGAGATGTACGCTGGATGGTATCGGTAATATCGGCGATATGCGAGGCATGGCCGCGTTGACAGCTAAGAATGATTGTGTGCACCCGAATGGACTAGCAATGATGCTGTATCAACTTGAGACGAAATAAACGAGGATAAAACAACCTTATTTTGTGATTGTGATTAGGAAGATTCATCCTCTTCTATGGCGATGCTGTACACCATTGCTGATGGTAACATGGTGAAATAAGGATAGAAGTGCATCATACATTTATTTGACTCAGGAAATAACGAAATTAAGTGAGCCGTAGTAGGTGTGAGCAGTGATCTGCGCATTATGACATAGGGTACCGAAACGGCAATTGAAACAGGGCAACTTGTGCATTTTCATGTCGCTAGACTTGCGAGTGTTTTTGACAGTCAATACATCGTTGCATAACGAACATCCGCATAAATATAACCTGTAGTCTGCATAAACTGCTATAACGTTTAACATAAGACTTCAGAGAGAAAAGTAACACATACTGTTCCAAAGGACTTGAAGCTCTTCACCCGGCGACGGGTGAACGCCCCAAACTGCTAGGCAGCACCTCAAGGCATGGGCTGGTTCCGGGACAGTCCGAATATGTACAAGGATGTATTGACCGTCAAGAACACTTGCAAATGTAGCGACATGAAAAGGAAAGGCACAAGTTGTCCTGTTTCAACTGCCACATACTACGGCTGACTTAATTTCATTATTCACTGAGTGAAATAAATGTATGATGCACTTCTATCCTTGTTTCACCATGTTACCATCAGCAATGGTGTAGAACATCGCCACACAAGGTGATGAAACTGTCCAATGACAATCCCAAAATAAAGTTGTTTTATCCTCGTTTATTTCGTCTCGAGTTGATACAGCATCATTGCCAGTCCATTCGGGTGCACACAGTCATTCTTAGCTGTCAACGCGGCCATGCCTCCAATATCGCCATATCGCGTACATCTCAAATAAGCAACACAAACAATCACCATTCCGATAACGGCGTCTTCAGAAAGCAACGCCCGCTTGCCTTCGAGGCGTTTGAGCAACAACCAAACACCCCTACACGCGAGTGGAACAGCCCGAAACGCGCTCTCCCAATAGTTCTGCTGAATCCCACTAGGGTGTCTCTCCTCCTTCTCCGCCACGCGCAGCGGCGTTCAAGTTAAGGTTGCGGGGAGCTGTACATTAGCACTATTATTAATTTACCTAAAAAAAAACTGTGAACAAGGCATTCCACACAAGTCACGCAATCATTTTCAGAGCGCACGCCTAGGCGGCCATGATGGACATTTCCCAATCTACGGATAATTTAAACCATTGCACGAGCACTCTACGGAATGTAGAAGGATGTTGGATTTTGCCAATGCAGCAACACCCGACGACTCAGTCATTCAACGGGAAGCCTTAATGGGACGATGAAATAGCCACCCCATAAAACTTTCGCTGAAAACGGTACTTTCTGTTGAGGAACTCCTCCAGCTCCGCATTCCTCTTTCCCCACCATGTTCCTCCTCTCGTTTCCTGATAACTAGACGCATTCCGTGTTCCATGTGCCTGCTTACGTTGGGCTTGCATACGGCACGAACGCACACACTCGCTGACTCGCAGCGTGTTCGATTCGGTGACCTCGCCGACGACGTAATCGGGCAGTGGTGACAGTCAAATTTCACCCGACGGCACTCCCATTGCCGTTCGCCGTGGCGCATCACCAGGGGTGTCACCTCTGCGTAACTTGCGTATTTCGTTTAAATACTCTAGGGAGAAAACCATTCGCTTGTCAAACGCAAAACTTATGTTGTATGCTCAGGAACATCCCTTCTGTCAAACAAAAACGGGAAAGCTCGTTTCGTAGTTCCTCTGCGGTATACTTCTTGTTGACACAAGTTGCCTAGCCGTCATTGTGCAGGGTATCGTAGGGGCGTACAATACAGCTGTTAAAAAGGGCACAGCATAAGCCTGCAGTGGAGCCATGAAGACATCGACATTGGTGAGAACAGCGTAAATCCCACGTAAGCAGGCTGTAGCGTCTCAGTCCCCGTCCCCAACCGTCGTGTTGCACCCACGCGCCTTCAGCGTAAATCATTCTGTTCTTCTAGCGTGGTGATTCATATAGTGGTCGCGTCTGCTTATATCCGATTCTTCCCGAGTGGTGAACGGGACGCTAGTGCAAACAAACTGTGAGCAGCCCTGGTTGGAACATCAAGCGTTTCTACTAGCTGGTACTTCAACAGCAGTAGTAGAACGAGGATATATCCTGAATACCAAACGTATACACAAACAAGCGATCGTTCCGAACAGACGGCGGAGGTTCCTGGCTCCAGCGCCTAGACATTTCATCAACCGCGTTATGACACACAAATCCCAAGACATTTCGACGTGGAATTACATATTTCTTTGCAGTACGTATGATTTGTCATAACCGAGGGAGCCGCGTCAAAACAATTTCGTCAACATAACAACAATCTGTGCACTTCGAAGTTGTACAGGAAATGGTGCGCCGAAGGTATCGCCCGTTTCTTGAAGGCGATCCGCCATCTTTACTCATGACCTTCTGATCTAACCCGAGGCACAGTTTCGTTGCCCGAACTGCCTAGTGCGTGCCTGAGGAGGGGAGCGAACCCCCACACTCCCCCCGCTTCCAATCTGTAGAACCCAACCTGGACTAACCTCACTAAAGTGAGGTGATTTAGCCCAATTCAACGACCCTACCTTTTGCAAGATGCAAGTTTCGAATCCGTTAGGCTTAGCATTCCCGTGTTTCTCCTGCGCTAGAAGTGCATCAGATGGGTGTTGTTGGAATGCATATAAAAAAAACTTCTAGTCCACAAAATTTTGTAATTCCCACATTTTTAGATTCAGTATATGACCTTCTTCCACTTCTATATGCAATATTTACTTTCCTAACGCTTTCACTGCTTTTCAAAAACCAGTGGTCCCGATACGGAACTACACCCATACAATCCAAATAAAAGCAAACATGCCCTACAGGAAAGACCAAACTCTCTGGAATGTAAAAAGGTGCCACTCACTGCTGCAGAACGTTATAGACTTGATAGACGGAGAAAGAAAAAGGAGGCCGCTCGCGCAAAACAGCGACACTACATCAACAAGGTTATCGTCGTCGGGCGTGACCACTACAAAAGGAGTCAAAATGATTTAAGCCATCACGGACAACATGTCCGTATTTTCACGTTAAACCCCAAAGGTTGGGATCCCGAGCACAGACAACACTGAGCTCGGATTTTTTCGGTCAGTGGAGCCAACGTTCTGGTTGCCGCATGTTGACTTTGCCAGCGGCAAGATCACAATCAGGCGACCACGTATCACCTCATCGTTTCTACCCCAGCTTCGGACATGGCTGAAGTTCGGGGCATACGAACATAGATTGCAGAGGACAATCTTCGCGCTGTACCGAAGACCGCGTTCATCAAACGGCTAACACCATTTTAAGAGAGATGACTGCATTGCACCAACATCTTCGTATGTCTCTACTACCATCATCATCACCACCCATTCCTGAAGTGCTCTTGGCAAATATGATAGTTTGGATAGGCCTGTCTTGCATCGAAATGGTTAAGTGAATGTAGTGAATAAACATATTCCCCCCCCCCCCCCAGTCAGATTAGACGAAGAAAAGTTGCTGAAACTACACTGTAATTTTGTAGCCAGTTGCAGAGCTAGATTTCCCGGCACCCCCTTGGTTTTTTTGCAAACCCCCTAAAATTTGTGAGATTGCCAATACAGCTCGGCAACCAATGGACGTACTCACAAACATTTGTGTCCCTATATACCCACCCACCCCTCCTGGAAGCTCGGTACCCTCACCCACAGCTCTATTTCTGGGTATTTTACTGTGCAGAACTGACGATGTACAGTGTGAGGTATACATCGGGCTTGCGTGCGTGTAAAATTGCAATACATCATAAAGGCTCCCACAAAATAACTGATATTAGAGTTTTACATGTACTGGAAGTTCGTTATCGACGTACAGACTGGTTGTTGCACACGTTTGTTGGAAGCGTGAAAACAGTGAATAGTATCTGCAGCGTCCTTCCTGTCAGAAGAGGAAGGATGTTGCAGTTTCATCATGCATGCAAATCAGCTAAGCTTTGTGCTGGCACGGCCCTTTGGTTGATGTGGTGCTGGAGCCATGGTGATGACCACAGGATGAAGATGAAGGACGGCGCGTGTTCAGATCGCCTGCAGCTTCTGTATTTGTGTCGATACCTATGGCCGCCGCATTCGACGTTTTTTTTTCGATTCCTTCTTAATGAAGCGAACCAACTGCCATACGCACAGATGAGGACAGATGAGGGATACACAAGAGACCATTTCAATTGCACGAAAGGGGTGGAGGACCGTCGCCACGAGTCCCTGAAAGGACTCCATCCCTCCATCCATCTCCTATTCACATCCATCCCTCTGGTCACGTGCTAAGGGAATATCACCCATTGGCCGAAAGTCGTAGGCAGTCTGTTTCACACTTTCGGCGTACAGATGAGGACAGATGGAGAGAGGACAGCAGAAAGGAAAGGGGGACAGAGGGATTAGTATATGCCCTTGGGCCTGCTTCAGGGTGAACTGTGCGGACATCCGTCTGGAGAGTCTGGCGAAAAATCCAGGGAAAACCTAAGACAACACAGCCGGTGGTAGGATTCGAACCGATCACGTCCCAGGCCATAGCATGTCCTTAGAGCCACCATCAATGACCGGGTGCTTTCATCCACTCTCCCTAGCTGTTGTTGTTGGTCTGAGTAAATTGGAATATTAAACAACACCTTTCTACTTACCAGCGTAAGTTCCGTTCATTCTCTTCATAAGGTGGTAATTCTAGAACAAGCACACCACTACCCCCCAAAATATTACCCCCTAAGATTAGTTATTAAATTAGTAGTTCTAATGCATTAGACACGTTACTCAGCATCAAGGTGTGTCGGCGGTCTCCGGCGCACATCGACAAAACCCCAGGTGGTCGAAATTATCCGCAGCACTACCGTGCGGCACGTGCAACATGTCGGCACACAAATAGGCTGACACACCTTACGTGTGGAAATACTCCAATAATCTCAACCTCAAGGTGGCGCATCCAGACCAGGGATTTTCCAGTCGCCTCCAACCACCCATACACCCCCCTTAAAGCCCCTACAACCAAGGGGGTTTCCTGAGCTTTCCTCAGACGCTGTAAGATTAATGTAGGCACAGTTCCAAAGTCGGCCCAGGGCGCATGATCCCCCCGACCAACATGCCGTCACACCGGCAGGCAGACAGCTTGGATATAGCTCCGCCCCACCCCCCATCCCCCAAATATTTTATGACTCTCACCCCACAAAATTCTTGCCAAAAAGGATAAAAAGCCCAAAAAGTCAGTAGATGCAGCTGGCACACGCACCCCTACGGAATTTCAACAGCTCCTCGGGATGAAAATCCTGCACAAATTCCCCACCCATCCATAAAAATCGAGCTATGAAAAAGGGAGCTAAGATACTACATCGTTTAATAGCTGGAATGTCTTGTTGAGTATATTATGTTCTAAATGAACGCTAAAATATGCGCAAAACTGGCAGCTAGATGAAAGATTGTAAACGTTGAACGGCAGTAGAAAAGTCTGAGCGGCAGTAAAACGGCAGTAGAACGGACGGTACAGCAGACAAAAAGTTCACAACTATAACAGGTTTGAAACAGAACGGAAATTAGATGTCCCTCTCGCACAAGTTACAGCTAAAGCGTAATTGAGTTACAGCTGCGGTTGCTCATTTCTGAAAATATCAAAATACAACATTCAGTTTACTTTGAAAGTTTAATTCATTGCAGTAACATAATTTCTTGTTATTCACCGCTCCGCACACAACGCGGCTACGTCACTTCGTAATGTAACGACCGCGATTAAGACGGGATCTGCGACGGTACAGCACGCGTAAAACCTTTTGCCTTTCGTTCTTTCCGCCAAAAGTTGGTTGACTTCTGAGGAAAAACTATTTGGGCCTCCAGAGAAGGTCTCGACTGCGTTTGCGTAAAGAAACATCTGGACATATTTCACATATGCGCCGCCGGACGGGAATATGTCTAAGTGCGCATGCATGAACCGCAGAACACGAGTGACAGACCTTAAAATTCCGGACGACAGCCTCTTGTCTGAACGAATCCCATTCCTTCCTTAATGCGAAATGCATGTTTTGATCAGTCTCCTCGGAAGAATACACAAGAGACCATTTCAATAGCACGAAAGTGGTGGAGGACCGTCGCCACGAGTCCCTGAAAGGACTCCATCCCTCCATCCACCTCCTATTCACATCCATCCCTCTTGTCATGTGCTAAGGGAATATCACCCGTCGACCGAAAGACGTAGGCAGTCTCTTTCACATCGACCAGAACGCATGCAAATTTCTCGAGGAAGAGCAGAAGGCACTATCTCCTTACGACGCTGCGTTTGCTCGTCACATGTTGCACTTGGAGAAAATTGATTCTCGATGAGTCAGCAGGATGCAGTCTCGCCGTAGCGCCAACTCCGATTCGATCCAAGTTTGTGTCGCTTCATCGCGCCAGTGTTTACGCTTAGTGACTCGTGAAAGCACATTTGGCAATCTGCAGCCATGCCCAGGGGGCAAACTTGAGGTCGGGGGCTCTGTCGATTACAACTCAAGTGGTATTTGGAATTGTGTTGCGAAAAGGGCTATTGACGAGCGGTCTGCACAGCACCTTGCTTGATGCTCCAGTGTCTGTTGCAGAATAAAAGCGGTTGCATTTGCTTCTATACTATAAAATGTTTCCATTTGATGGTGGCACATGACTGAACCGCGCGAACAAATTGTTGCACAAAGGACGCGTACACCTCGATTCACAACTGCAGAAATTTGTCACAACTACCTAAACTGTATTTTCCATAGTTGATGACCTATACATCCCTAGCGTTTAGGTCTCGTCGTGAATTGTATACTTGGGAGTCTCCGTGATGGTTGTTGGGAAGCAGACCTTACCTGAAAGGGGATTATCTTAATCGCCAACCCACATACTGCGTGAAGAGGCGCGTGAACATTCACGCAGTAAGTGGAACGGCCCGTCAAGAGTGTCCTGAATTTCACGCAGCAATTCGCGGATGCGCTGCAGCCAATAGAAACGAAAAAACGCCAAACAGCTGCATTTCGATTTGTTGCCCGCATCAACATTGCCTCGACATGCACAAATTAAACATGGTTACCACTCGAAAAAGGTATGTACAACTCCAAGAAGATAGCCCGATACGAACAAAGTACAACACAGAAGTATCACAAGATCAAGTATATCAAGAACAAAGAAGTATCACTGATCACTTAACTGACTGATTACTGATTTATTTCAATAGCAATAAGTTGTAAGTTGCTTTCCAAATGCCTTATCTCAATATGCGGCCAACAATAGTGGTAGGGCGCTTTTACGGAGGGACACAGATGTACGGTCCCATGCGGTACAGTGTGCGATTGACGCAGCTGTCGCGCAGCATTTTTCGTCCTCCGTTATTGCAGAGGATCACTCATAAAAGCATACGATTATACAATATAGTGCAAAAAAAAAAAAACACCCTGTATAGAACAAAGTACGTAATTTACTTAAGTTTGGCCACGTTTGGGGGAGGTTAACCTCCCTCAAAGTAGTCAGCATGTACAGCGACTCACCGCTCCCAGCTCTTTTTCCACCCTCTGGAAAGTGGCCTGGAAGTCCTTTTCTCCCGTGGGAGGTCGGCTTGTCCTCTCGGCATCTGCCAGTGATCTTCTTCCACTCTTGTAAAACGAGTGCCACGCAAGACACCTCATACGACTCGTTGTTTCCCTACCATAAACCTCCTCATTCATTTTAAAGGTCATCGTTATAGATCTACTGAGTCGCATATTTTGATGTTAGCTCCCTGCCTCAGTCTGCAGTCCATACTAAAATTCCAAATGTTCCTGTGCACGTGGTCACAGAAAGAAATAGTATAGCACATCTACCAATCTTCACCAAAAGACGCCATTCAGCATAAAAACCAATTATGGTCAGTGACATCAACCACTGCACATGCATCCTGGTGCTACCCACCGTTTTCGAGCTACAGAACCAATCTCGGAACATCGTGATATCACTTCGTACAGAGTTGGTCACACTTAACCGTAACGCGCGAGTGCGTTGCCGCACGAATCGAAGGTCACGAGCGGCCTCTTGGGGCGGTGACAGGTTCCACCATCGGTCCCTTTCTGCTCGTGCTGCCTATAGTATTACGTATGCTGCACACATTGCAAGTCGTTGCACGCGCAATAGACTGCCGTTTCCAAGTAATGAGTGGAATTTGACCGTGAATTGAGTTGAAAACACGCGATGCACGGCACCGCTTGCTGTGAGATAAATAAAACAGCTTTGAGAGAACGATGCTTTTGGCGCGCAATTGTTTGAACACCTTTCTGCCGCATTTCTGCGACACGCAAAGTGAAATGAAATCAGTTCAAAAAGCGATTTGTCCCGTAGATCCAAGCCAGAAAGTACATCACACATGACGCACGTGATACTAATTCATTGTCACGAAACCGAAAAAAAAAAAAACTTAAAATAAACAACACGGCAAAAAGCGCGTGATTGCTCTGGTGCACATGCAGTTTCTTTGCTATACCTCCAAAGTTTGTCTTGCAGATAAAAACACCGGCAGCGTATCAGGGTGACGCGTGATACCTAGTACGGAGACATATGATGTGTCGAAATCAAACACAAAGGCTCACGAACCCTAGCAGCGTATCTTCCTGGTTCCCACCACTTCTCTGCACGAAACCTGTGCGCACCCTGTGGCTCGCTTCTGGCGTAGATAATGGGAGTAAGTGAGGTACTCAAAAGCAACAGACCCAGACGTGCCGGAAGTAGGCGCTTCTGTGGAATGATCGAGTGTCGCGATGACAGCGTGTTCCCGCTTCGCGGCGCTGGCGTACACGTAGGCCACGCGCTCGCGCGCTACGGTTAAGTGTGGCGAACACTGTACACGAAGATGCAGCATGATGACTGAATGCATTAAACAACCGGCCGCAATCGTGCCGCGATATCACAATTGTGAGGTCACCCATCACCACCACTAGCGCCTTGTGGAGCCCACACAGGAATACTAGAAAAAGATAAGACAGGCATGGCTTGTCGCATCCGACTTCTGCTGGGTTCATGCCTTCCCTTTCCCCATTTCAAGCGCTGGATTTTGCAACCTCCTTTCGTCATTCTGAAAGCAGGGCGCACAAAGTGGTCGAGCGCTAGGCTCCCCAAGCAGCACACAATATTGGACCCATGTTGGCTCGCCATTGATAAGTCGATATGGGTCCAATATGGGACCCATTTTGCCAGGATATCACGGTATTGCAAGTGCACGCCCCATATTCACTGAAAATGTAGAAAATGGTACGTATCCGTGTTGTACAAACGCCCAAGCAGCACGGGAAGACTGGACGTTTAAGCGCGTGTAATACCCAATTCAGTACGTCGTTACATCCAACAACGTCCCGCAGATGATACACATTGTTCGAAACAGTCAAAATACGTGGCAATCCTACTGTAATATTCACTGCAGCTCAACCTTCCACTTGCTGCAAACAGCCGCCATCTTGCTTCACGATGCCAATGCCAATCGGTCGACGCGGTCATTTGAGCGAAATCACTCGTCCTACAACTAATCCGTATGCGCGACACTCGGATCAGACGTTTCATTCGGGCTAAAATGTCGCTGGTTGCTCTAATGACAACGGAATTGCGGCAGGTCAAGTAAAAAACACAATGTTTGATAGGAAGGGTTGTCTATTCTGTAACGCTAGGCGCTTTCAAGTTACTAGGAGCGGCTTGGAAATTTTTGGTTCATACACTATTATGATCCGAATGAAGGCTTCTGAGGGATGTTTGGCATTGGCAGTTCCGTGAGACTGCTTGAGTCCTTCAGCTTCGTTTTTAGGGCGACTCAGTGTTGCTTTTGTAACGATATGCAACGTGGATCAATAAGAAGATCGGCAGAGTTTTAGAACTGGGCCCAGTTGTTGACTTGGTTGGGGCAAATAAAGCGAATCGGTAAATTAAGGATATAAGGAATGGTAGGCTAAAACGATAAGGAAGATGGGCTCACTAATTTTGTGACTCATCTAATCAGTCAGCAATACAAAGATCGGCAGAACTGGAAAAGCAAAAAGAAGAGAGAAGTAATATCAGTTGTGGATAAGGTACCGGAAAACACAGACACACTCACCCGGACACGGACTCCCCGTTGGCGTTATCACGGAAATGTTGGCGCAATATCGGCAAAATGCGCTTATCAAGATGGGCAGCCCACATTGGACCAATATTGGTAATCTTGGCAGCCCATATGGGTCCAATGTTGGACCAATATTGGCGTGCTGCTTGGGTCTGGACTCTCCGAAACGCATGATGTTCGGCTATTTTTTTTTTCTTTTCGATGGAATAGGCCATCAATATCCCTGTCAATTATCACGAACTTAAGGAAACTCGGCGCGCGCTTCACATTTGTGGGTTAAAAAAACGAGTTTGCATGGCACGTTTCCGAGCTCAGTTAGTAAAAATTTACATAATAAAACTTAAAATATATGGTGTTCACTTCAGAAGGTGGCAAAAACCTTGTAAGAAGAAACGCCGTTGACCGTGTGATTCTAGGTGGCGTAATTTTTATTAAAATTTCATGACGCGTTTTCTTGGACATCCTGTATACACATGCTACACGACATAGGTCCAGAAACCGCACCTCGCCAGCGCGTTGCACTGCGCCATGTGTCACTGAAATATTTTCCCCTATCTTCTTGATATGATAGCCCTCAACTAATTCACGTGTCGCCAAAATTTGGTTTCTAATCAGAATATATTTCTTAACAATTCGAGACACTGATGTACACGAGGTTTCCAAAGAAGAGCACACTCAAGCACTGAAATGCTAAGCATTTTGCATGCGCTCAACATAGCTCAGCGCAGAGTAGACGCAAACGTATGAAACTTGTACCTACTCAAGGGAGCCAGGACACGAGACGGTCACTCGACCGCGCGTGTCCATATTTCGCGTAGTCCATTATTGAAGCTCTACTTCAGCTGCGCTTCCAAATGAATCATAATTTGCTCGCACAGAAATATATCATTTGGGGTAATGGATACGCAGACGTCTACTTTGCGCTACAACTTAAAGGAGCAGCCTAGAGGCATACAACTTTGTTTCTGTTTTTGGTTGGTATGGAATGTTAGGCACCCGAAAACACTTTCCCCACAATTAGCAACCGCAGCGAAAATGCGACGCCTGCAATAGTCCCCCGAATCTCCTGTGCGCGAAACACCCTCCTTCGCCTACAACGATAGACACGTGATGAGCGCCGCAACGCGCGTCACTATGTGACGTGAGTGGTAGGGACGCTCCTCATTGGACCTGATGGGATCACATGATCGAGGTGAGCAACACCACGTAGGCCGGAGCGCCTGCTACCGCTTCGGAGACGCCAGGCGTTCTCCGGCTGCATGATGTCCAAAACGGAGGATTTAAAGGCTGTCAACGACACTACCTCGATTTTTTGGGACCACTGAAACTACGGGAAGAGCGAGTGGTGCAGCACGGATCTAACTGTGTGTTATACAGCGATACTCCAGTGCTTCGCGACAGTGTGCAGCCTGTCTGACCGTTTTCACCGCACACTTGGTTCAGTGGCAAACAGGTGGCGCCACAATAGCGCCGTCATTGTTTGCTTTCTGCTACTGTGAGTTTTGACATTGCACAGAAGCCACGGATATTACTCTTGTGATCGCAATCTTATTTTGTCGGGGCGCATATATGCTTTGTTTTTTAGAGAACGTGATATACATCATATAACGAATAGAAGTCAGCAAGAAACAGATCGAAATGTTTGTAGCAGACGGTTGTTCCTACCAACGAATGAGGGGGCTCTCTACCACAAACGTCACACTAGAGTGGGTGTGGTCTGCAGTTGGAGCGCTCCGACCTGTCACCGCGGCAGCGATTTTGCAAATTAATTGCGCCGCGTTGAAACAACTTTGGACAGAAATATTTTGTGGGAATGCTTTTCACATACTGCTTTACAAAATGACAGAAGTTTTTGGCCATGTTAGATACCACTTTAATGCTCCTTTAACATCTACATCGTGGCTGCTGCCTTCCATTGGCCGGCGCGTGTGGCTGTGACACTTGAATTGTCACACACGTCGGCCCAGAACGCACATTCCCACAGGGCGTGAGTCGTGACGTTGCCCACATACGTGAGGCCGACAACGGCAAGCCCTATCACCACCACCACCACCGTCACTCACGTCGAAGGTGCGGCCATTGCTGGTGACACATCGTATGAAAAAGTGAATTGGAATTGGAAATGAAAGAAGATGTTAGTCCCGACCCACTCAGGTGTGGCTACTCCAAAACGCGTTGAAAAAGTGAACGAAAAAGTGAATCATATTTTCATTGTTTATTTGTCTACAAAGCGCGGTAGCGGTAGCCCGGCAGTTTGAGGGACGAACGAGCACGCGCTTGCTAACGTTCGACGCCGGTTCCTGGAAATGGCGTCTTGTACGAGATTCTACGAGTGCTCAGATGTTGATCATGTCGGAACACGACAGGCACGAAGCGCTAGTTTATCGCAAAAAATAGCGCTTACAATGTGTCACACAAATCACACCACCCAAAGAGCGTTCAATTTTACCCTCAACAGTACACAATTCCACATTTCCAGAAGCGGCGTTTCGAGGAAAAGTGTCGGTGTCGATTTGTGGTCAAAACATAGAAAGGGAAGTAAGCCGCGTGACAGAGTAGGAGGAGGAGAGTTGAGAGTAAGGAAAAGTTAGTCACGGAGCGGCAGCGGTCTTGGCGGTGCGCCAGATACGGGGGCGGGCCTGAACTTGCGGGTGTGCAAGGCGTGTATGGGCTGAATTCAAGCACACAATGGAGTGTGAACCGTGTACGAGCGCCGGGCAAATGGACGTAAAAGGAAGACGGATGGAGGAAGGAAACACGGGAGCGGCCCTTCCAACTTTTTTTCATTGGGACGGGCATGCCAACCTTCGCATTGCATTCTGGGATGGTATGCTCCTGTCTACCACGTGACCGCTCACGTGACCCCAAGAGCATGCCCAGGCCAGCTGCCAAAGCAGACGACGGGAGTCGTGGTTGTCTTACAGTTCAGACATCTTTACTGTGATGAACGCGCTCTTGCAGTTTTACTTGTCTGTGTTTGGAGGTTTACCCTTGGTCTACTCTTCTATTACAAGACCTGTCACGGTCTGCAGGACGAGCTCGGAGGACTAGAAACATCACTTGTGGCAGAGACGTTTGTGTGACGACATGCCCACGTTTTGTTTGTTTCTTGCTGAAGTGGTAAAGAATGTCATTAATCAAACTTGTACAACAATGGAGGAAATCAAATGAATCTGCAGCTGTAGCACAGCGCCAGCTCGCAAACGAATGATTCAAGATGACTCTCTCGCACACACTGTGGCACGAAACAACCGATCAAGTACGTACTTACCATGAAACGTCATTCCCGTGACAGAGGTGCTTTTCGTTGAAAGACAGCCGCAACCGTGGTAAGAACATGTTAACATAATGTTGTTTCCGCAATAGTGCTCACACTTTAAGAGTAAATTACTTTGGAAAAGCATAAAAGCACGGAAAGCAGCGCGAGGAACAAAGCGTTCCTAAACCGAAACTTTAGAGAGCAACACATGGTGGACAGGAAGTACTGGCGATTTTGACACGAGCGACCTCCAGAGGAGTCCCACGGTAATCTGTTCGAACGGCCGGTCCTGTGGTTCCTCCCTCCATGATTCTGAGCGAAGGCTACGAGGTGCCGAAACCGAGGAACAACGTAAGCAACGTTAGGTAGCGGATGTCGCTGCTCGACACCGAAAGCGGGCGAACGAGACGGAGGAAAAGTGAAAGCAGCGTTTCAAAATATACCGCCGGCTCGGAAGAAGTCTTGCACCGCTGTTGTGGTTGTCTAGTATTTCTTTTAGCGTATACCTTTGTTTCTCGTGAACCCTGCCGTAAGTGATTCGTTTGCAACGGACGTTTTACATAACTGCTTTTGCGCATATACGCTGCAGCGCTAATGACCTTGGGGGCACTGGACAAGGCAATCTGCGTATTCAATAGATGGTGCTGGACGGGGCCGACAGTGTAGCAGTAGACGGGCGTGGGGACAAGTGGGGAAGATAGCGCTAATTCGTCCCCCACTCCAAGACCGGTCTTGTTCTTCATGCTCCCCACATGGGTTTCTTTCGGCGCCAGCTGAATGTGGTTCGCTGGAGAGCCGCTAGGATACCACGCGAATGTGAAAATGGTCCAGGGAGCCTCATGGGGGCCGTACGGTGACAGTTATAGGGAGAGTTTGCTCTCCATGCATCAATTAGTAGATATTCTTCTTCTCCGGTCGTGTATTCCCTGATTTACCGAATCCCTAGTTTTCGCCGACGAGAGCTCTATAATTTATTATTGCCATTTTAAATCATTGCAATCCATCCGAGAGATATGCGCGACGTCAGGATGAAGATATGTGAGAGTGGACTTGACCAACACCCCCTAGATAGAGAAAGCCTGCTTACTCGTCGACGTGACGTAACAACTAAGAGTCAGCAAATCAAGATCGTGTTTTCAACGGCGGTAGCCAATCACGAACGTGCTCTCAGCGGTCGTAGACATGGAGACGAACCACCGTCGTCTGCGAGTAGTGATTGAACGTCCCCGCGTTCTAAATGGGAAATCTGTAAAATAAAGCGTCTCATGACTGATTTTCTGGAAAGTGTGTTGCACTTTTTATCTACAGATTCAGGTGTACAAGTTCCAAGTGAGTTGCGATCATTTGATAGTTCTTGAATTCGTAATACGGCGATCGGAGTAGCATACGAATTCTGACTTTATATGTCCTCATAGCAAATGAGGGAGCGGAGGCAATAAACAGGCCTTCTGTATCTATGTGGCGTTGCCTTGACGCGCGACTCCCTTCTCGCCTACTGCAGAGAATAACTAATGGGGAGGTGTGGGAGAGGACGCTGACCAGTCACGAAAACTTCGCGCTTGCCGATGACGAGGTTCTCCGGTTGCTCTTCCCCGCAGTTGCGGGTCTCTGCCGCTGACTGTCACGACAAAATACGAATAACTCCTATTTGGCCGATTTGGAACGAGAGGTAGGCCGATTTGCAGGAGAGCTGTTTCGAGTCAAATGCTCCTGCCTTTCCCCGTTTTTTTTCCTTTTCGTCTAATAAATATATCCCCCCCCCCCCAAATGCTCCTGCCAGACATATTCATCTCAACGATATCAGGAAGCGAATTCTCCCCTCAAAAATACGTTCGAGCACGTGTGTAGAAAATAAATAGTGTGCGCCACTGAAAGAGGACACATACCGTGCTGGATCACGTGGCCGAATGTAAGGTTCGACCAATCTCTCCATATTTTCTTTTTTCTACCATTCATCCAAGCAAGCGAAACGAATGAGATAAGTAAACGTCGTGACCATGAAACCAAATATTTGTCCTGCTTTAGTCGAAACTCCCTTCTCTCTAGTGTTGACTTATAAGATGAGTCGCCACAAAAAAAAAAAAAAAAAAACTTCATTGTCTCCGCTGATCCAAATATTTGCTTTGCAGAGAATACCTTAGTCGAGAACGGTTCTACTCCAATTATCCTGTCGTTGGAATCGCAATCTCGCAGCTTCCCCGCCAACGGAAGAAGCTGACATGCGGTAAAACGCATTCTTGAATTGGGGCTTTCTGCTATATATTCTTATACGTATAGTCTCTCATGTTCTGTCATGTGTGCATGTCTCATGTTCTTCATCGCCATCCCACTCATATATTAACCCACGTGCACTGAGATATGGTAGCGCAATTGCTGCGGTGAAACACCTCATCAAATCGCAGTTCATGTAGTACTTGTTTTTGTTGTTTCTACAATATAAGTATTTTTTTATCAAGTTCAACGAATATAACGCACGTGGAAATATCGGAAATAATCGTTCATTTCATAGCACTTGTGAAGCTTGATATCAACGCATAATTGTTGACTAAGGTCAGCTATATATGCGTTGTCACGTCTTCAATATATTTATTCTAGCTCTTTTTGCATTAGCTTGCATTCGAGGTGAAGGGAATTCTAGTTTAAGGGTAGAAGGTGGAGTTCTATCGGCGAGCGATCTGCCTATCCGATACGATCGTACTCTGCTAGGGGAAAAACCTGCGTCCAGGACCAACTTATCGCGGGACTGTAATGACATAGCGCAGGATTGTCGTCGAAATGTCTGTGCTCACTGATTTCCAAGGACGGAAACTTTCTCCATATCGTTGAATTTTCGCATATTTCCGCTTTGCTCTCATAGGTGAACGACAACAGCAAACGTATGACGACGACATGGAATGTTTCATCACTGAAGTGCTGTGCACGACCACATTACATGTGAGACTGTGAATGTTATGCGAAGGAAGTGTAAATAAGTCAAGCGGCACAGAACAGTTGTTGTGTCCGCATGTGGCTATGCAGGACACGTGAATTGAAGAACGAAGGAGCACAAGTGTCAGTAGAAATCATATTATGAGAAGCATAGAAATGACATAATAAGAGAACGAATAATAGCAGCAGCCACGACGTCGGACTAAAGTGTCCGAGCAAGCTAGTGGCCGTCAAGAACTCCATATATTTGTGGATTCCGACGGTGCTGCACAGGGTTCTTACAAGGGCCCATAATTGCTGCAATGCTGAATGCCTTCCTGCTGACACGATTCAACTGAGCACGGAGTATTCTACGCTCCGTTTCATTTAGCTTATGTTTATAAGCACGTAGTCAAAATACGTCACGCCCTGCAGTTGGAGCATCAGCTTGTATTTGAGTGTCCAATCCTGCGCTTGAATTGTGGAGTTAAGGCAACACAGGCGAAGTCTGTGCAGACCGGAATCAAAGTAGCCTGGTGAACGGTCAACGACAAAGTTCTACCTATAGAGTGCATGAGAGTCCTGTTCGTGATGCCACGACATCATCGCTGTAGAGCCCATGGATGGATCATAGAACACACGAATAACCTCCTGCCACCTCTTGTGGGTAGTCGTTTCCGCTCTGTCGGCCTCTTCATTCCCGCTAAACCACAGTGACTCGGGACCTACTGCAAGAATATACGGCGACCTATCGCCCCTGGCGATGACACTCCCCATTCATCTTCTCAAAATAAAGTTGTTGTTGTTTTTATAAGCCGACCTTCGTCGACCACGCGCTGAACGTGATGGAGGGTGTAAGGGGGTGGGGTAATGGCAGGATAGGCTCGCCGTTGTTCGGAGGGTGTCTGTTATGAATGGGACGAGCGATCGACCAATCCCCATGTATGTTATGCATTGTGCAGCACGCTTCGAATCCGTGTAGGTCACCCAGGCCTGCCGATTTACCATGCGCACAGAATAACGGTATCAGTTAGAGCAGACACTATGCCATTTCGCCCGAAAGAAGTTGAACGGCCGAAACGAATTGAACGCTCTAATGACATTAGTCACGACTAGTGCTAGACTGGCTGTTTTCTGCCTTGCAGTGCTTTGAGAGGCCAGATTGAGAGTCAGAGTAGATAACTCATGGCGATGGAGTCTCTCGAGGGTTTGTAGGGTCAAGGGCGTGGAGGGAAAATGAGATAGTTGTTCGAGCGGCGATACGTGGTGGACACAAGTGGTCCCCTCGCTTCTGCGAAGGCCGTGAGGTTGCATGTTGCGATTGAGACCCTCAGATACCGCTTATCGCTTTTTGCCATGATCTGTTTATGTGTGTTTCAGCAGTAACGCATAGCGCGTGCAAAATACATAAGTGGCACGCCATCATTTGCGAATGAAAGATGTGTCATTCTATAGCATAGCGCAACGCGCGGTTTTCCTAGGGGTAGATCACATAGAAGATTGAGTCTAGCTTCTACGCGACCCTTTATATGCCGAACCACAGCGCTCCAGGACAAGGTACGGTCAGTGACGACACTCAGAAACACCTGGCTCACCTTACTGTGAGCGCCAACTGATTCTTAACGACAAATATTATGAGTTTGTAGTTTTTATGGAAAGTCCAAAGTTGTTGAGACTTCTTTTGCGCCCAGCACAAGAATTGTTTGAAGAGGGTGTCTTACGTAACATATACACTCCCAGTGAACGCTGATCCCCGTCAAGCAGCTATTCTCATTGTGGAAAATGATGAAAGGAGGACACACGCATCTACGAGTGCGGTCCCCACCAAAGACATTCCTGACAACGAAGCATCCTAAATATCAGAAGAATACCAATCGTCAAAAGATTTAGGACAAGACTCATCAGCCAACAAAACAAGTAAGAAGACTCCTACTGCGAGCTCCTCTGCTCCAATCACCATCGGTCAGTTAGCCGAGATTTTTAAACAGGTAGTTTCCACACCACAGAGGACAGTGACCACCCCTGACCCAGACTTTGAAGTTCTTTTCTGGCCGGCCCAACGGTGATTTTCGTGCATGGCTTTCGTGAATAAAAGTGTTACGTATTCAGTACAGTTTGGACGATTATACCGCTTTAGCCATAGCAAAAACTAAGCTTCGCGGTGCGGATAAGGATTGGAACGATGGACCCGGAAGAACTTGCACATGGCAAGACTGGGTCAGATGTTTAAAAGAAAAGTTTGGTTATGACCCAGACGTCCCATATTGGACCCGCGATTGTGAAGGCAGAGTCCACAAAAACGAATAATCTATACTATCTATCTATAATCTACATTCACGCAAATATTAAAATACTATGCAAGTACCCTTACTAGATCAGGGAACGTGACAAGATTCGCTGCATCACCATGGGTCTACAGAGCGAGACAACGAGGACCAGTCTGACTTCATAGTACATGATCACTGGATGTGACTGTCCCACTCTCATCAAACTGGCAGGACAGATCGAACTTTCTTCTCACAAGCACCGCGGTCCAAAGTGGCGCCAACAAGGAGCAAAGCTAAAGGACTACATGGAGAGGGAACATCAGCGTCAGGAAGGCTTCTCTTCCACGTCTCAACCTAAGTATAGATCTTGATAAAACGGTTAGAAACATTTTCCTACTTCGACCAAGCGATTTCATCCATCGGAGAAACTCAACCATAAATCAAAGGACCCCAAGGACAACACAAGACACCAGGACACAGACAAGAAGTACAGCTACACTGCTTCAATTAGACAAGATACACCCTTTAGACACCCTGTGAGTCCTGTAATAGAGATCCTTGTAAACTACACACCGGCTGACGCATTATAGTTGATACGGGTGCAGACATCTCTATATTAAGAAAACAGGAAGCAGATGTTTGGGACATTAATATAACACCGTGGAGTAACGCGGCAATGATTGCCATCGATAGCGAGTCCCTGCCGTTCGGCGAAGCCACCGTGGAAGTGAAACTAGCAAATACAACACTTTCTCTTCGAGTTGCTAGAATAGAATAGAATAGAATAGAAATAGAAAGAAAAAAATGAAAACTTAGGTCGCACTGGTGCGACCAGCTGTTCCAGGACGCTTGACGTGTGGAAGCACTGAATGCATTAAAAGATTATATCCGCACGTATGTCCTTGAGGTAGGTCGTGAGTGCACACAGCGCAGGTTGCTGGTGCTGCCTTGGCCAGCTCCCTAGTACCTTCTCAACACTAAATGGTCGGTTGTCAAGTTTCGCGAGGGCGTTCTTCAGTATTCGCCGACTAGAGTCGAAGCGTCGGCAGGTGACCAATTTGCTTTCGTCCCTAACATAATATATCCCTTCATACTTGGTAGCGACTGGCGCACCTCTACCAATCCCGGGTTAACTGTTTGGTCTAGGAACACGTCTCCATTCAGTCATCTTTCGACAGGGAGAAAATCATCAACAGCATGTTTCTGTACAAAGATATCATCCAGGAATCGTCTCAATCACAAGGTGGCGAATTCCAACCCATACAAGAACGAATCCTCTACAATACCACTACATCCACGGATCAAGACACTTCTACAGACACCAATGCTCGTAACATCCATCACGCTCACAACATGTCATTCAGCAATAAGAAAGTCCCGACGTCAGCACCTAGTGCATGTTCCTCATCAACAACTCGCCTGCAGACATCAACACCACGTAACTGTCCTTTTCCCCTTCTTCCTGACACCAACATCGTGGCGCCCCAGCACAAGGTGAAGATACCTTCTCATCAAAATGCAGCTTTAGTGATGAACACCGCAAGTACATCAGTCTCTCCAAGAGCAAGCTGCGGGACTGCTTCAAACAGTTCTCTGTTTGTGAACGTGTTAGTGAATACCACAATGTTGTCAACCTTCATAGCACACAGCCATCATACGTAGCTATGTGAAAATGTCATCTTGCATAACGACGAAAAAGATGAGTCATGTGACCTCTTACTAGTAAATACCGTACAGGTCAATGACATCATTCCTTTGGATAGGGTTGTTGTACTAGAGACAGATGCGAAAACTCAAGCACAACATGCAGACATCTTAAATCATCTAGACAACCTCAAAACAAAGTAACACCCTACATAAATGACACACCGCTTAAGAAACTCCATGATATAATTCTTAAGCATGTAAACATGTTTTCCAAGCAGAAGTTTGACATAGATTTGTGTCAAAAAACAGAGCAGCATCGATCTATCAGACGGCATTCCTGTTCGCATTAAGTCATATCGCTACTCATGGAATGACAGAAAATTTATCAAGGAAGAAATCGACAACTGGCTTAAGTTAGGTCTTGTTCAAAGGTCAGAGTCACACTATGCTTCCCCTGTTTTCGTTGTTGATCAACCGTTCCATCCGTGAACACCACGTAGACTTGTTGTAGACTACCTCAAGCTAAAGGGACGGTCTCGTATCCCCTGTCCCTCTAATAAAGCGTACCATTCGATTGACCTTTGTTGAAAATGGAATACTGCAAATTTACCCGACAGAGCACGTCACGGTTATTAAATAACCGAATTAAATTGATAAAGATTGCAGAGCATGCCGCGATCTGTGTTGGCAACAGTAAGGCAGCGTTCACACGGGGCAACTTTTTCCAGCATCTATGAGCCACTTTGGAGTTGCTGTTAGCCGGCAACCTCCAGCAACTCGAGTTGCTCAGAGTTGCTGCGAAGCGCTCGCCGACCGAAGTGGTGGTGGTGGTGAAAGGGCTTGCCGTTGTCGGCCTCACGTATGTGGGCAACGTCACGACAGACGCCCTGGGGAAATGTGCGTCCTGGGCCGACTTCTAGAGGAACTGTGCCGACATATGTCGCCGACCGAAAACCTCCAAGAAGATTCTGAAGTTGCTCGTGCACCAGCCAATCCTGAGACGAGCAGGAGCACGTGACTTCTGGCGTCACATTTCAAATTTGCCGCGGCTTTTGGCTCCTCCTTCTCCGGAACGCTTAACGTTTCCTAGCCGTCGAAACCAGAACCAGTGTCTTGCATCGGCGTTTGCAGCAGATATGGTATGTTTTGCGTAAGATTCGTGACTATTTTATGAATTGACAGGATTCATCTGCAGGCCTTGAACTTCGAGTGGACGCCTGAGCGTCTGATAGCTCTCGTCAGGTTCTTCAGTGAGCGGGAGAACCTGTACGATCTGAATCATATGCAGTACAAAAACCGCACGTTGCGGCAACGGCAGCTAGGAGAAATTGCAAAGGAGTTGGGCTGCGATGGTACGTGGACGCATAACAAAGCGTCCCATGCATGCTGCTGTAGTTCTCTAGCTTCTCACTGCCCTTGTTAATTCTTATTAAACTTCCGCAGGAAAAAATGTACGTTGCATGCAATCCCCTTCTTTGAAGCTATGGATATGCATGTTTAGTGGATCCATTACTAACCTTTGAAGATGAACACGTTGCTGTAGTAAGAAGTCATTTATTCATTTGTTAACATAGCACAACAACACACACCCCTACTACTTCCATTAACATGTGACAAAGATGAACACAGTACATTGTGCATGCAATATTTCTTCGTAGCCAAGGCTGCACTCGCAAAGTTCAAGAACCTGAGTACATATTTCTTCAAGGAGCACGCAAAAGCTAATGAGAGAAAATCAGGATCTGGGACAAATCAGGTCTATGTCCCAATATGGGACCTTTATAGTGAGATGTTGTTCTTAGCTGGTTGCTACAAACCAAGAAAGGGAGTTTCATCTCTGGACATCACTGGCCCCAGTGGGACCCTGACAGAGGATGCCGACAGTGAGGCAATATGGGAGCCCCCTGCAGAAACCCCATGTCAGGCGTCGTGCACTGAGGCTGTTTCTCCGAGCCATGACACAAGTGAAAGTATAAGTGAAATTCTATTAGATGAGGTAAATTGTCATATAGCACATTATTTTAGAGAAGCAAGCAAGCAACCAAATAGCTTACAGTATGTACTAATGCAGCCAGATCTTGAGCCAGTGGAACCGCCTCCAAAAAAGAAAAAGCTGCCGAGCTCTAGTGCAGGATAAAAAAAAACAGACAGCTCCCACACCGCAAGAAATGCTCAACAAAGCTATATCTGTGTTGAACGAGCCCGATGATATCCGGGACTCTGACTACTACTTCGGCATGCAGGTTTCGTCAGAGCTCGGCACCTTGGATCCCTTACGAAAAGACATTCTAAAGCTACAAATACTAGAGCTCATACTTCAAACAAAACATAATGTGTCAATCTCAAGGTGCGTATTCCCAGTGTGCACTCTCTAAGCATGGCTTTCTCTGCATGGATAAGTGTTCACACATGTGGCTGTTGTTTGGGTCAGAAAATAATTGCAACTTATTGACTTTTCATTTGGACAATGTTACCCAATAGTTGAAAAAAAAAATGCTGCTTCCCGGGTTAGCATCACAACACTTGTGTACAAAATTTGTAACACTTTGAGCCTCACCCAAGAATAAAAAACAGAAAACTGCAAATACAAAAATTTGCAGTCAACAGTTTTTAGTTCCTACTATAGGTGCCTGCACACAGCATTGTCCTATTTTTGTTCGCTTGCAGGCCACAACAGGGTTTCACTCAAGTTGACAAGGCATGAAATGAGCACCACAGTTTACGCCTTTTGTGCAATCACTTTCTCTAGTCACAAATAAACTAATGTTTGCTAAAGTTGTGTTTGCTCAATGGTAGTGGCAATGGTGTACACATGTGGCTGCATACACATTTAAACAAGAGGAAAATGTGAGGTAGAATATAGTACACAGAAAGTTGCTCCCCATGCAGAACCACTCTTGTCATTTACACAGTTCCAACACATTTTGGAGGATAATCTTCTGAGGGTACTCTTTAAGGGCCATGATGAACTACCCAATACACAGGGACCAAAGGAGACGGTATACACGAGTCCTGATTGGTGATGGTGGAATGTCCAGGAAGGGCAAGAATGATGAGGCATTGCGCCAGGTCATTCAGAAGAACTGCCGGGTGTGTGTGGCCCGGGACACAGCAGTGGTGGTACTGTAAGTGACGAGATGTTCCCATATTACACCGCTCTTGAGCCAACCTTTCAAAGGCATGATATTCAACAGGCTTGTGTCAGACAACGGGACAATGGTGCAAATTACACAAGGGCAAGTAAAAAAGTAAACCTCACGTTTAGTGTGCATCTAGGTATTTGTCCTGCCAGGGCAGGGCACCACGCTCGCTCACAAAGTATTCCCTGAAGCGGTCCCTCATCGTTCGAGCGTTTTCAGGCAAGCCATTGGTCTCCGTCAGCTGGTCACGGAACCGCGAGCTCATTATACCGAAGAATGCTTCAACCACATGCCGGGCTCGCGAATGCCTGAGAAAAAGGTGTTGTTCTGCATGTGATGTTTATGCACTTCTTAATCGTTCCAATTAATCTTGTAATTTCCCAATTCATCATCATTAATTTATCTGTTGTTTCAGAATGTAAGGTACAAAATGACCTGTCAAAACACCCAAAGTAGTACACCTCTCATCTAATTCCTTGGCTGAAAAATGCCATGCTCTCTTAGAGTTCGTCCATGCCTCAACTAGGCATGACTCATGCAGAACTAAACTGTAGTTGTAAACGCGGTTTGCCTTCTGCTGCAGATCTTTCTGAGCATAAAGTCTCAGCAAGTACTTCTTCAAGGGAAATGCAGCATCTGCGAGGACAGCAAACCCCGTTGGAACTGTCTGGCTTGTAAATCAAATAATATCTACTAAGCATTTCATTTTTGGGTGATATTTTGAATGGGCCCGTTGAGAGAGAACAATTACCAGGAAGTGGGACAGGCTGAGGGATGTTGCAGTCCCCGCTGTCAAGCTTCCGGAACAACTCCGTTGCACGAAAGGTGATGGAGTCGTTGCACCTCCCATTCACTCCGGCATCCACGAAGATGGCCTGTAATTGAAGAAAACATAATGCTGCTTGCTTCTTTTAGGATTTATTTGTACTATACCTTCTTATCTGCGTCCACAAGTGCCATCAGCACAATACTGTGGTGACCCTTATAATTAAAGAACGAAGAGCCAGCCTTTCGAGGACACCGAATTCTGACATGCTTGCCGTCTAGAGCACCGAGACAATGGGGGAAGTGCCAACGGGCAAAAAACTTGTCGGCAACCTCTTCCCACTGAGCACTGGTAGCCGGCAGCCTCATGTACCTGGGAATAACATTTTACATTTCTCACACTGAACTTACTAAATACTGAAATCCATACTCTAGTTCAGTACGATGCCCTAACTCACCGGGGAATCAGGTAGTCGCACAATGCTCCACAGACTTTCTTCACCTTCTTGTGGATTGTACTGGTACCATCGCAGTACTGATAGTGAAGAGAGTGGAACGACTCTCCTGTTAACACGGGAATACGTCAGAACTGGAACAAATTAAGGCAATCATCCATAAACCACTGATTACCTGTGGCTAAGTAACGGAGCGTGGTGGTCAGCTGCTCCTCTACCGTTAAAGCTGGTCGCATCAAAGTGTCCTCACACTCCACAGCCTCACGGATGGCGGGGATAAACTCTTCAAAATCAGTCGAGCTGATCCGCAAGTAGCCCCTGAAGTCGTCGTCGCTCAGCCGAAGGACAGGAAATAGGCTGTTTTGCGCGCCAACTTGTGAATGGGCCTTCGATATCGCCTTCACCCACGGTCTCTTCCTTTTTGGCGACCTTTCACTGCCTTTACCCAAAATATCAGGTAGCAGTGCGACAACCAAAGCAGCAGCTTTGCGCTTTCGCGGCGAGGGGTTCATAGTTCCTCAATCCCAAACGAAACAAAACACTATATGTACACTGAACAAAGGAAACGCGGTATATACACTAAACAAAATAAACTACGCTGAAAAACACCCAGTTAACGATTATGCACACGTATTACAAAAATAACAAACTAAATAGGAAATATGATACAATATAAGACACGCAAAAAGTTCAGGGAAACTGGTTGAAGAGCGATAACCGAGAGCGAGAATCGACACGCAGTTAGCACACGAAAGCGCCAAAACTGGAGGTCTGATCATGCTGATGGCGATGTGGTATGCTTTCGTTCATCCCATACTACGCATACTGCCCTTTCAATAAATTGTATTTATTGAAAGGCTGTACAAGCACAGCTTGGGAATATGTTTTTAAACTAAACAATATCAAAGTTTCACAAAAGCATTCATTTTTTTGCGGATGATGTTCTCTCGGTAAAATGTGGTTGCCGGTGGGCGGAGCTATCGAGTTGCAGCGTGTTAACACGGAGAGGCGAAAGTCTTGAGGTTGCTCTGGGTTGCTCATAAGACGTCGGTTCGAGTTGCTGGAAAAAGTTGCCCCGTGTGAGCGCCGGCTAAGAACAGACACGTCGCCCTGCGGAAGGTCCGTGATAGGATACAGAAATGGTCTGCTTTTGCGCGCGCTAGTGGCCTAGTGCACCGGCGTGAGCAGACGACTTTCAGAAGTGACTGGGGACCGCGGCAACTCTCCTACATTTTCTTTCAGTTCTCAGGCGAAAAACGCACATTGTAAGAAGTGGCCCACATGGTGGTCTAGAACAACTATGTTAATTCTCAGAGACAAGTTAAAACAGGACAACCCCACCCACAATCACAAATCTGAAGTCGCCGTCCATCTGTGCGCGGGGTCGCATTACAGCTCCGACCAAAAATATATTACGCGCGCTTCCATTACACTCCCCGTTGCACACTGACCATGTTTCGAAATGAAGTGTCACTGACGACGCGCACGGAGCAGGAGAGCGTGTTTATTTAAAAACCGCATTAAATAATTGCGGAAAGACAACACGTGACTTAGCTTACAGGTATCCGATCATGCGCCACATTATCGGAGACCCGGGATACTCTACAGTAAATGCGCAGACTACATTCTCCGCTCGCGGAGATATTCGCGTTTTTCGCCAAATCGACGCCGCACAGCGGTGAAACTCGGGACTAGCCAAACCAGGTACACCCGGCCGACCCCGCGTACACTTGCGGAGAAGTTGCTGCTTTTCGCATGAATCGCTGAGCTGCAGATTTCGCTGTTGAGATCATGGATGAAGAAACATTGCAGACAACGACCAGCGAACTAAACCAAACTAGTTTTGTTCTGTGTCACAATGCGACTCTGCGCACCGAGGGGATAGAAGCGCTATCCGCGTTATCTGCTTTCCACACATAGAATACCGCCTACTTCGACGCATCCTCGGAAGAAATGGATTGAGCGACTCAAAATCAGCAAACCTGTTACATCAGCAATGCTTGTGTGTGTCTAGCAGAGCTCTTGGAGCGGTGCTGCCTACATATCTGATGAACGTTCTTTTTTTCTTTTTTTCTGAAGCACACTTCTGTGCAACTCACGTCATTAAGGCAAGCAAAAACTTGTCTAGACAAAACAGAACAACTTTGTTTCAAACTTGAATACTCATTGGGTGCGTTTTTTTATTCTACCCGGGTAACCCGGGGGTAACCCTTACTGGGCAAATCATCGAGGGTGAAGGGCTAAACGCATGGAGCGTTTTTCCGACGTTTTCAGTACGCGCGCGCGCTCGGCGTGCGTGTGACCTCGTAAAAACTAGTTTTTCAACGCGCGCGGAGGGCGTACGCCGGAATCTGTCGACTACAGATATTCGCGCGCGTCTAGGCGCGTTTTCCGAGAAGTAGACAGAACCATGGCCGTCGTGCGGCATACAAGGTGGCGGATGAGCAGCTCGCATAAATTTTTGGGACATTATCCGTCACACTAAATTTACGTGAACATTTTAATGGTATCTGGAATGAAGGAACGCAGGAACAACAGGAAAGAAGAGCATCGGCACGTTCTAACAGATATTTGTGGTCGACGAATATAGCAACAGTGGCGGGCGTCACTCGCTCCGTACGCGTCCCATGCGTTTCGGGCGGTCGCCTCGCTGGCGTTTCATCGCCGTGTGTGCAAGGCCATGGCGTACGCGCGACGTTTTGACGCTGAGAAAACGTCCAATGCGTTTCGCCCTTGACGGAAGTGACGTCATAACTTACCTGCGAAAATTCAACTCTCGTCGCTCGAGGGTTACTCTGGGTACCTACTCTCACTGACCCAGCTCAGCAGGTGGGTATCGGAGGGTTATGACGTCACACGAAGTCAAGTGAGAGTCCCGCGACTTTTAACTTTAGGATTCCGAGCATATTTCGGTAGCTTTAGCACGACTGTTGTTTCATTGGATGCATGCCTTTTTCTTCCTTCGCCATCATCATCCTCTTTGTCAATTGCGTCAAGCAGCACAAGTGCCGCAACTTCTACAATCATGTCCTCGTTAAAAACGTCGTCTGCCTCTGCCCTGCCGCCATGTTCGCGGAGACGGGCGTAACTCGTAATGGGCGAAAATTTCTAAACGGGGGTGCCTACCCACAGGTCACGTGACATCTCACTCAGGTCACGTGGTGCGTAACCCGGGGGTTACCCGGGTAGAATAAAAAAACGCACCCTATGTGTAAGAAAGCGCGAAAGATAGCGTGAAAACATATACCAAGTCAGTTTTGTGGCTCTGCATTCGAATCAGCTCGTCAAATCAATTGGGAAAGAATGCAGAAAGAATGTGACGTTTCGTTAAGGTTTCCCAAAAACATGCGCACCAGTGACACACGGACGTCGCAACATTACCGTGTAACTTGTAAACTACATTCGTACACGCGCTACAGACTTAGAAGATGTTAGCTGTAAGGGAACTGCAGCACACATGTCGTGTGCTTGCATGTCTCTCACATTCCTGCAGCGCAGGACACTCGCTGCTTACTATTTCGGCCTCGCAACCGGCAAACGTGAAATTCACCTTCACGAAATGTGGTTGATCAAACACGCCGGAACTTCGCAAATAATACGCGACAACTATAGCCTTCTCTTTGGACAACCTGGTTACACCTGCCAGAAGTATATGAGCAGCGTTTAATACTCGTTCCCCTTCAACGCATCGAGAATTAACATTGCAGTCCAGAAATCTCAAAATCGAAACTAAGCGACAACCTGGTTACGTCCTCCTTGTTGGAGTTTAGATGCGCCACCTACAGGTCATAAAAAACGCGAATATGTCTGCGTGTCCCCATTTCGAGAGCAAAGGGGATGACTCAACCCAAGGTCCTTCTGCAGGTTCCAATTGCCATGACAACGGCGACGTACCCGCAGGCTGACGTCATGCGTGACGTCGCATGAGAGTGAAGCACAGGTTTCGTCGTCTGCTATTATGGCACGTTTCGACATATTCCTCAAAAGCGACTTGGTTATTCTGAATGAAACTTTGACGGTTGTATGTGTACAATACTCGTGAAGATAGTTTTGGCTAAGTTTCGGAATCGACCCGGCTGTACGAGACCGTCCCTTTAAAACTGGAAAAACTGTCAAAACAGTGTGTAGCATGCCTCGGCTTTATGGTGCGGTTCCACGCGGAACGATCCAAGGGCCCTGCTCGGCCCTCACAAAACCATCACGAATTTTTCCGATTTTTTTTTTTGGCAGGTCCTAATAGTGCGAAACGACTTAGCCCGAAACGTTCCTTCCCAGATCTCAACGTGGCGGGTGCTAGACACGCGCGAAGGTCGCAGCGCTGGTGGAAACCGTGCCTGGCCTGAACGGCAGCTGCAGCTCACAGAAAAGCACCTGAAAGACTGCGGTTTTCTTTTGCGTATAGAGGAAATCATGCTCTACTACACAGTGTCGCAAATCCCCGTTGTCACGCTGTAATCGGTGCTGGTGTACATAGGCCGCAAGTTTGGCAATTTTCCTCCTATTTCGCGATTGTTTTGTGGAAAATCAAACCATTAACTTTTAATGAATATCTTTTTGCTCCAAGGTCTCATGAAATACTTCAACAGAAAAAATCGCAAGACACATAACTTTCGTAGTCACTGCAGGAAAAATGGGGGAAATATGCGTTCTTTCTAAAATTCGCTCAATCGAGCGTAAAAAACGCAATGAAGAGGTCAAAGGAGACGTCTGAAACCTACCGCGACAACTGGGATTTGCGACACTGAGTAGAGCATGCTTTCCTCTATAAGAATATGCTTTCCTCTATAAAAGAATATACTTTTCCACTATGGACATAAAGAATGGTTAATAATAATAATTGGGGGTTTACGTCGCGAGACAACTGAGATCATAAAGAAAGGTTAGTTAAACATGAAAATAAGGGAATCTGACCGACATAAGACAGCTTTCATTACACGAGACGGTCTTTACGAATTCGTTCGAAAGCCTTTTGGTCCAACTGGCGCTCCTGCCATTGGCAAGCAGCAATGGATGAAGCATTTCAATCAATTAAGTGGAAGGACGTTGTAATTGTCTATTTTGATGACATCTGCATCTATACACTTCCACAATAGACGAACATCTCGATGTTCTTGACCAATCCATGTCCATACTGGAATATTATGGCTTCGTAATCGAGATCAATAAGTCAGTTCACACAGACATACATAGTTTTGGGGTTACATTGTATCTCATGAGGGTAAACTGGCGAATCCGGAGAGGTCCGCTGCTGTGAGATAAATACCCCGATACACTGAACACCCTACAAGAAGTAAAGAGATTTTTCTTTTATATTGCTTCATTCTTTCGCAGCTTCATCAAAGGTTTTGCTGAAATTGCGCGACCTCTGTCGCTTCTCTTGTGAAACATGCAACAGTCCAAGAACACTGCGAAAACGAACATTACGTCAGAGTGGACACCTACTCACACTGAGGCTGTTCGTGAGCTCAAATCCCTCTTGAAATCGCCTCCTATATTTTGGCTCACTGTGATCCTGATAGGCAAACGCATGTCTATGATGACGCCTCTGCAAAACATCGAGGAGCGTTCATATCACAGAAACAGGATGGTATATAGTATATAGTAGAATAATCCAGCAGAGCAACCAATACAACAGAGGAAAAACTGCGTGCAAACATGCTCGAATGCATTCTCTTCATTGAGCACACACAGACAAATTTCGCATTGATGTATACAGCTAGCCTGTCGTCCATGTTTCGACAGACAACTACAGTCCCTCTATAATGACCAATGCAGAGCAAATCAATGAAAAATTTGCTCGCATGATTCTCGATCTTCAGGAACTTCCTCTGAAGATACACCATCGTTCGGGAAAAACTAATGTTGTTGCTGATGCTCTAACACGCATTCCGCAACCAATGGTTGCAGCACTAATTCTCACAGCCGAGTTCTCATCTGTCCTTTCATCAGCAATCCGATCCGTCTTTATCAGATATTTTTGAAGCCCCCTCAACAATTCCAATATTTCTTCTCGCAAAGCAGAGAACATGCGGGATACTTTCTTGTTGTCCAGTTGCATACTCTGCCATAAAACCAGTCAAGAGAACGGACTAACAAAAACAAGGACTGTCATCCCAGAATCTCTTAGGAAAGAGGTATTGCTTAAGTTTCATGACAAACGCCGTCACATGGACAAGTTCAAGACAAAAAGTAGTATTCTAAGTAAATACTGGTGGTCGTCCATTGATAAGGACGTCAAGAAGTACGTCCAGGGGCGTAAGATTTCACCATGAGTAAATGAGCGATCAAGTAAGCACTGTGTCTTATCAACAGAGCAGCGATTATTTAGTGCTAAGCCGCGACTTAAACTTTACTGCATGGTGCGAACAACGCGTTCAAGTATGTGAGCTACATTCGTAGTTTCTCTTTTTTCTTCGGTGCGCTCAACCCTAATTGAAATGAGGTGTGGTTACCTGAAACATCAAATGTCCGTGGTAGTCCGATACATGTTCAGGAAAGTGCAGCGTCCAAGAAGTTCAATAATTGATGTACAATTGTCAACAGCGTGGTTCATCACCACCTGCAATGAACCTTCACATCGCTACATTTTGTGCGCCAGCAGTTGTTCGATGGGACTTGCTTCGGGGCACAGATGAGTATGGCCTGTGCAGAGTAAGAAATACTTTTTGTACTTGCCAAGTTCTCTCGCACGTACAGTGCTGGACAAAATTTTATGGAACACGCTCCAACGCATTTCTCCTTTCAGAGTGACGCACTAGCAGCGCATGGTAGCGTACAGAATTGCAAACAGGTGACTGGGTACCTAGGCATATGTATGTAAGTCCACACGGAGGCATATGTGTGTAAGTCCGTTCGCTGTGAGGAAGAAAGGCGCCGGAGCGTGTTCCGTAATTTTTTGTCCAGCACTGTACTAGCTCTCGCATGTGGATACCATTGACCTCACGTAAGTTGAGAAGGAAACAGCGATACGTTCATAATTGGACATACTCTTCCTAAACTTTCCAGGCATGATTATAGATTGAGGCGTAGCCTAGATTATATTCAGTCCCAGCAGAAATGAACCATTATCCTAGCATCAGAATGGCTGACACGAAGGCAAATGCTTGAGGATTACTGCTTCTTAACGGGGCCGTTTGTTCTCTCCATTATTTCTGCACTTCTTTGCAAGGCGATCTGAAGCTCGCGAGGCTCGTTAATATTTTCGCTCCGGTTCATCCTTAATGTGCCCTGTTCTTTGGGAGACACCGTTTTCCTTTTTGCTCACGAAGTGTGTAACAGCCGTGTGAAAGTATGAAAAAAAGACGACGACGAAGTTAGAAGAAGAGCTTTAGACTGGATTTGGAATGGAAAGAAAAATAATATAAAAATTGTGGCTCCAGAAGTGGGACCAGCAACTCCAGTGCACTTATACTATGATATACTAGCTGACCGTACTTATACCGCTAGAATGAGGTTGATACCCCAGACCACCAGGGGTTTGTGGCGATGATGATGTGATGGCAGCATAACGAGTGTAGTTAAAAAATTATTATAAGATGAGTGCGTGGGGTATGGGAAGATGGTGTGCCTTAGGAAACGTGCATACGATAGTCCATGGGTGTTAGCATAGTGTTAGCATAGCCCAAGGGTCCATAGCAAAAACGTGCACATACAAATGAGGGCATTGCGGCAGTATGACAGCACGCTCACTGATCTATCCTCTGTTTGTTATTCAGGTACTAATGTCGCTGTGCTGCAACACCTTTCCGGAAGGAAGTCCATTTGCAACCGTGCACATAATTCCAGCTACTAACGCCGACGGTGTGAGCTACGATGTTACGCCGAAGCTACAGTCAACCCTGCTGTGTCCTGATCTTCCACGCCAGAATGTTATCTTCATCTACGCCCCCGCACTATCTACTGTGACGTCATCGGAACACACGTTAAAAGCATCAGAGCTTCCCCAGTCTGACAGAGGGCATTGCGGCAGTATGACAGCACGCTCACTGATGTATCCTCTGTTTGTTATTCAGGTACTAATGTCGCTGTGCTCCAACACCTTTCCGGAAGGAAGTCCATTTGCAACCGTGCACATAATTCCAGCTACTAACGCCGACGGTGTGAGCTACGCTGTTACGCCGAAGCTACAGTCAACCCTGCTGTGTCCTGATTTTCCACGCCAGAATGTTAGCTTCATCTACGCCCCCGCACTATCTACTGTGACGTCATCGGAAGACACGTTAAAAGCATCAGAGCTTCCCCAGTCTGACAGAGGGCATTGCGGCAGTATGACAGCACGCTCACTGATGTATCCTCTGTTTGTTATTCAGGTTGGTAAGCGTAACTACCCTTGCTACTCTAGTAATGACTTGTGTTTGATACTGCTGCCGTGCCCTCAAGTTTGCATCGCATTCTATGTCAATATCTCAGAGATGCTCCTCATGTTGTCGGGCGACGTCGAATCTAACCCCGGGCCAACGATAGAGGAACAGCTTTCACTCCTGATTAGTGGTCAACGGGAGATAACCAAACGGATCGTGTCTGTGAATGAAAGTAATAAGAAACTTGAAGCCGTTATCAGTGAATTAAGGATAAGTCAATCTAGTTTAGAAATGAAGATCGAGAGCCTGGCCAGCAATATAGCTACAATTGAGGCTACCGTAGATATGTTAAGTGGAGGCCAAGCTGTCGTGAGTGAGTGTGTGTCTGACATTGCCAGTTTTAAACACCCGTTGCAAGAATTTCAACAGAAAGTTGATGACCTTGAAAACAGACAGAGGCGCAACAACCTTATCGTTCACGGCGTACCAGAAGAGGAAGGCGACTCTGAGGACAACCTAAAAATAAAAGTGCTGAAAGAAATTTTCGAAAATAAGCTTAACGTTACGGTTTCCTCAGTTGAACGTATACACCGGTTGGGTAGGCGGTCTTCAAGTAAACCTCGTCCTGTCATACTAAGAGTTTTCGATTTCCGCGAGAAAACTGAGGTGTTGCGTAATGCAAGTAAGCTTAAAAACACGAAGCTGTTCATTACGGAAGACTTCTCTAGTAGAATTACGGCAACAAGGAAATTGTTATGGGACAGCGCTCGCGATGAAAGGTCACGAGGTGCTAAAGTACGGTCGAGTTATGACAAGTTGTACATAGATGGTGTGTTGTACGTTTGGGACTATGCTTCTGGTCAGCGACGCAAAGCAACCTCTGTAAAGGATGCACCACTGACCAGTACTAATAAAGCTTGACTTAATGGAAAGACTGGTTCTGATAAATTTCGGGTTCTTAATCTAAATGCCAGAAGCATGGTGAACAAAATAGTAGACATAGAAAGTTTGCTTTTGTCTCATAATCCGGATGTGCTCATTGTTACGGAGACTTGGCTTCACAGTGATATTGAAAGTAATGAAATAATTCCACCCAACTATACTGTTGTTCGTAAGGATAGATCCTCTAGAGGTGGAGGCGTCGCTGTTGTCCTAAAAAAAATATTGAGTACATTGTGCTGCCGGAAGTTGTTGATGTCTAAATGGTTTGGGTGAAGCTGTTCCTCTCATTTGGAAATTTGCTTGTAGGCGGCTTTTACAGGCCTCCTTCTGCAGGCATATCCGTTCTGAATAAGCTATCTGATTATATAAACACTCACGTTGCCCGCCATCCCTATGTAATCCTTGGTGGTGACTTTAACTTGCCTAACATTGACTGGTCTGCTCTCGCTGCGTTGACCAACGATGAATGTTCCCGCGCTCTCGTCGATATGACATTCTCGTTCAATTTACTCCAGCTCGTTAAGGAGCCTACGAGAACGCAGGGCACTACCTCGTCAATATTGGATTTGATGTTTGTATCAAACAAGATATTTACTAGAGAAGCGGAATGCAGCATCCTTGAAGGCATATCGGACCACAGGATGGTACTGTTAGAATTTGGGACCCTTCACCAAAAACGGCAGCAGTTAACAACTCGCGTATTTAATGACTTTTCTAGGGCAGACGACAATAGTGTAATTGATGAGCTTTCCAACTTCTTTGATACCTTCAGTGCCCTAGCAATTTCATCTGTGTCAGTGAACTCCCTGTGGGACCTCTTTAAACGAACAGTGCACGAATGCATCCGGAAGTTCGTGCCCCAACGACGTAAACGGTTTCGTTCCGAAAATCCATGGATAACTCGCTCAATAATTCATAAGAAAAGGAAAGTACAAAGATTAGTTAGGAAGGGCGACAAGAACCTATCTCTTGATATCAGGCGGCTTCGTGCTGAACTGAGAGCGGATATACGGGAATCAAAAACAAGGTACTTCAACATAACACTACATAATCTGCTAACATCGGACCCATCCAAGTTCTGGAGGCACGCCTCGCCGAACAAAGATAATCAAATAATGATAGCACATGGCGATAATATTGTTCACGACGGCTGCTCCGTATCCTCTCTACTCAATGAACATTTTGCTGGCATATTTACCATTGACGACGGGTGCTTACCATCTGTGCCCAGTTTTCCCACAGAACCAGTGCCACGACTTAGCATTAGCGAGCAAGGAATCCTTACTCTACTTAACTTAAACGGCAAGAAGGCCATAGGCCCAGACGGCATCCCAAATACTTTTCTAACTCGGTACGCCGAGTGGTGCACCAAGTACCTTTTTCTTATTTTTAACGTATCTTTGACACGTGGGGAGCTCCCGGACGATTGGAAGATAGCCAAGGTTGTTCCTATTCCTAAAACAGGTTCCAAACTAAATATTGCAAATTACCGGCCGATATCCCTTCTGAGCACATGTAGTAAAGTATTAGAACATATCGTATATAAGCATATTTCAAAATATCTGGAAAGTAAGAATTTCTTCTCCACCAGTCAACATGGCTTCGCCACGGTCTAAGCACAGTGACACAGCTTGTGAACATTACCCATGACCTTGCCAAAGTTGTAGACGCTCGTGGACAAGTCGACGTTATTTTTCTGGATTTCGCTAAAGCATTCGACAGAGTCTCTCACAGTAAATTATTATTAAAATTGAAGGAAATTGTAAGCGATGAACTCTTTACCTGGCTTTCCAACTACCTTGACAATAGACAACAATTTGTCCATGCGAATAACGCCGACTCGTCCTTCGTACCAGTTAGATCCGGTGTTCCCCAGGGCTCGGTCTTGGGTCCTTTGTTTTTAATTTTTATAAATGATGTTGGTATGGGTATCTATGTTAAAATGAACTTTTTTGCCGATGACTGTGTATTGCATAAGGAAATCAATGGCGGTGATGACTATGCATGTTTAAATAATTGTTTGCAGAAAATGGCTGACTGGTGTGAGACATGGCAGTTACCTCTTAACATAAGTAAGTGTGTGGTCATGAGTGTCACTCGGAAAAGGAAACCGCTCACCTTCAATTATTGTATTAACTCAGTGAATCTCTCAAGGGTCTCCGAATACAAATACCTGGGCGTTTTTCTTACATCAGACCTGCGCTGGAATAACCACATCCAGTACATAACAAAGAAGGCTAACAAGAAATTATGGTTCTTAAAACGTCATTTTCGTGAATGCACAGCTCATACTAAGTTAACGGCATTCAAAACATTAGTCCGTCCTATTCTGGAATATAGTGATATTGTTTGGGACCCGTACACCATTGCGAATATTCGACTTCTTGAATCCGTACAAAGGAGAGCGTTGCGTTTTATTTTTAAGTCGTACCATCGCCTCACCTCAGTTACTCCTCTTTACGCACGGAGTGGCTTAATACCGCTGGAAGAGCGTAGAAAGACTCATAGGCTCCAGTTTCTTTTTCATTTACTCAATGGTCAATTTCGAATCAATCATCAGGACTATATCACTCCACACGCACCCAGATCAACACGGCTAAGCCATCAGCGCACAGTCAAACCATTCCAGTGCAGGACTGACTGCTTTAAATATTCGTTCTTTCCTCGAACCGTCGAAGAATGGAATTCTCTGTCATCTGCTCAGGTCTCACACCGCTCTGTCACGGCATTTGTGAAAGGCTTAAACGCAGTTACATGATGTGACATATGTGTCTTGTTGTAAATTATTTTGGACTTTCTGTGCCCCTCCTACTTGGACCCTTTCAGGGTTTGTAGTAGTTTATAAATAAAAAATAAAAAATAAACATACGAGTATATTGTAGCGACGACAATGACAACAGGACAATCGCGCATTGTTATTCTCTCATTAAACCATTGCCATCATGACGCTGTGCTGTTCGTGACACTTTGGTGGAGGTGCTGGCTCGCCCCGACGGAACTGCTGCCATAGCCATCGACACCACAGCCCCAACCTGCCGACAGACCTATGAGACCGAAGATGACCGGACCTGACTTGAAGCCCCCAGCCCCGTTGAGAACCGACGCCTGGGACAGCAGCACCCAGTGATGGCTCAGTTACCGCCGTCGGACCACCGACCTTCCAGCGACCAGCACAGCGGCCCCATAGCCCCATCGTTCACATCGTTGCCGAACATCATTCCTACCCCTGTGTCTTGTCGTCCATTATTGCTCGCCACGTCATCCACGTCGCCAACATCCTTCAACCCGTTAGCATCCACGCCGTCGACATCACTTTCCACCACTGTCTCTTGACCATTGTTCATCTCCGTCGTCGCGTCACCACCCATCGTACCCCGGGGATCACGCCTTCGGAGGGGGGCAGGGTAGCGAGGATGATGACGACAGGCATATCACGCGCATTGTCATTCTCTCATTCAACCATTGACATCATGACGCTGCGCTGTTCGTAACAATATTTGTACACATATGCGCGCGTGCACTGGGAAGATCGCTTGCTGCCACCATGCTCACTCATACACACATACATGGTGCGGATGTCTAAGTACAATTCGCAGTGTTCGGATCGGACGTGGTCAAACGAAGACTCAGCCGAGGATCGATGAAGATAGCAATTTATTAACACTAATCTACATGCCGTCTCGTAGAGACTAGACTTGAAGTTGAGGTCCAGAATAATTACACAAAGCCAAGTTTCTCCTTTTAAAGGAGCTCAGAAAGCACTTTAATCACTACTTTTTTTCTTTTTCATGCCAATCCATTAACCTGCTTATTAAAATGAGCGATGCCAAGTGATTCCTTCAACAGATATATAAATATAACAGAATTTAATTTAAAAAAATTGCGATCGTGCGCAAAGGTGGCAATGCCCGGAACGACTCGACCAGCCGCTCACGTAATGTTGATGTCACCAGGGTACAGCCCGTTGGTTGGTTTAGAGAAACGTCGTCTGCTATTTTTCACTCGAAACGACGCTGTAAGCCATAGCGGTGGAAGAAGTGTTTCTTTTTGCTTTGTTTTTTATTTATCGACACAGTAAACGAACATTGGTCCACAGACTCAAGGCATGGTTCAAGGTTAGGCCGTCAGATTGTGGAGGCCACCGTCATTGAGAAATCCCCGTACAACGTTAGCCAACAATCGGACAACCTGTCCCCTCTTGAGCTCGGTTTTGTCTCGCAAGACCTTCCGGGGTAGGTGGATTGTGAAGATAAACCTCAGTTGCCCCAGTTCAAGTTCTGTCCGTGTTTTCTATCGCGTCCCTTATCGTGATGATTGTTACTGTTGTTCTGTTGTGTGGCGGCTATAAGTGTAAGGACAACGCAACACTAAGCGTTGCTTCAGTTCACGCTTCAAGATGATCGCCGCATGGTTATGATCACTAATTCGCCTATCGCTTCGATTAGCAACTTTGTTATTCATTCAGTTAATGTCTCATTCAGCTGGAGGTGTGTATTTGCTGATACGTTGTCAGACACAATCTAGTGAAATCTATCGCAATGACGACGCCGGGACGTCGCGGCAGCCGACGTTGACCAAATATCAACTGTTGACCATTCATTGACTGTTACAAAGACCAACAGAGCCAAGCAATGGAATAAAACCAGACTTGTACACGTGACTTAAAAAGGGTGATTGGTAATCGATTACTCAAAATTGAAATCAGAATACTTTTCAAATTACTTGATCGGAAAACTCATCGACTACTGGCAAAATTACTCGAGAAAGTAATTGACTAATAATAACGCAATTACTCGTAACACGTTTAAACCATTACAATTTATGGTCAACTGACCAGCGATCCAGCTAAACAACGAGAATAGACCTCTCCCTGTTTGTAAACAAATGACATCTTTGTGTTCGACAGCGCCACCAATTTGGTAGAGTTGAACTACCCTGGAAGCTAGGGGCGAACAAGGTCGCGTCCGCAAGTCACGGTCTTGAGGGGATTACGATGGTCCCTAAAAGGGACGCGACCTTCGGTCCTACTTTTCTTTCAATAGGAGGCAGCGAACAAGTGCCCATTCGTGGAACCCAGCCCTCCCCTTCCGATTTGTTTCGGTTTCAGTCTGTCTACCAACGTCATGATGACGTCTCTTGGGTAGAAGTCTATTAGCTGATGCAATCTACAAACATGGAGGTGAAAAACACGCCAGTCGTTTGATTTCATCCGACCTGTCCCGGTGCCTCTTGTTTGGCTACCACATGCGTGACAGACAACGCCGGTTAAGTTTGCGCCCGCCGACATGAAAGGTATATCGCCGTACAGCCCATCATTCTGCATCGCTGCAGAGTCCCAATTTTCCACTCTGAAAGTGGGAACACGTGTCGATATTCCGCAGGCTCTTCGAAGTCCTTAATTATTCACCACTTGACAGGGAGAAAGCCATGAAAAAGAAACCGGTCAGCGCAGACCTCTATAGAAGCGCGGTCGTCCCTTTGAACCCTAATAACATCACCGATGACGTTTTCTCCTCCTCGTTCTTGTTTGACCCTGCGGAGCGAGTCGAGCGGCAACACAAGCGGCGATGTTCCAGTGTGTGTGTTTCTTTTCTTCTTTTTTTTTTCTATATGAAAAATATCGAGCACAGAGAAAGTTTCTTTGTTAACCACCAAGTTACCTGCTTTCACAACGCGTTTGGAAAAGAATTTTTTTCGTAGGTGCTTTCTTTGCTCCTGTAAAGGGAGCATGACGGATGTTACGTCATGTCCCGCCCACATAGTGACGTCGCAGTAAGAGCCAATAAACACATCGTAAATTGGGGAGAACTCACTTTCTCAAATTACGTATGTATCAATCACATCACCAGAAACTGACGTGTGAAGATCGCATCCAATCACGGGATGTAGAGCTCTCGCAAATCACATACAAGGACAAAACTCCGAGGACTGGTAGTGAAAGTGTTACGGTTCCCAGGAAAGCGGGGACGATTACCAAACACAAAGATTGACCACGCTTTTCTTTCGCTGGGAAGTAGGTCGGTTGTTTCCTGCTTCGGAAGTCCAGTCCGCAATCTAGCTGACCAGTAGCTGTACGGCAAAAGTGACTCCCCTGTTGACGTCCGCGCCTCAGTAGGTATTGTGATTTTTAGCTTAAAGGAGCTCTGAAAGCCATCTAAAAAATTTTCCGTTCCGAACGCGTTGTGGAAGCAGGTAACTTAACTTGATGATTAACACGAAAATTTTCTCTGTGCGCGATGTTTTTCGTAGAAAAAAAGACACTTGAACATCGCCGCGCGTGTTCCCACTCGACTCGCTCCTCCGGGTCAAACGAGGAGGAGAAAGAAAAAAACGTCATTGGTGACGTAATAAAAGTGGCGGGAAAGCGGCGACCGCGCTTCTATTCGGGTCAGTGCTGACTGGTTTTCTTTTCTTTCTTTCCGTTTTCTTTCACCCTGCTTTCTCTTTGTCAAGGGATGAATAAGGGAGGACCTCGATATTCATGGTCGTGAAACCCCCGTTCTCGAAATTGGCGCAGCGGTAACGCGTGCGCTTGAAGACTGGGAGGTCCGCGGTTCGAATCCGCGGGCCGGCTGTGCCGTCTGGGGTTTTTCCTGGGTTTCCCTCAGATGTGTAATAGGCGTATGCCGGCACAGTTCCCCTGAAGTCGGCTCATGGACGCAGCTATCCTCCCCCCGAGCGGATTCCGCTCGGTCTTCCACTTCACCCTTTCCTCTCCTCCTCTCCACCACCTTTCCCTTCCCGAGAAACATGCCGCCTAATCAGGCAGGCAGACCTCTCGGGTTCCTCCCAACGACACTCCTCCTCCTCCTCCTCCTGTTCTGGAAACAAGGAAAAGGGGAAATGCTTCGTAAGATGTTATGCCGCGATTAAGAACATAACATCATTATTTAACCAGTGAAATTCAGGAATTTTCTATATGTGTTCAAGTCGCCTTAGCGAACGAAAGACACATTTAGAAGCCATTTGGCTTAGCAGGGTGGCATGTTGGTTGGTTAATTGTGTGCTTGCAATATTATGGGTGGGGTAGTCACAGTTTGCCGTTGGCAGTTTTCCGCGCGCAATATGTGCATTTTATAGTCAGCTAAAATTTACGCTAGGCACGTGTTGTTTCAGTGCACGCTGATATGTCGTCGGACGCAAACTTAAGCGGCGTTGTCGGTCACTATATGGTGGATAAAACTGATGCACTATATGGTGACAAAACAAATGGCGCCGAGCACGGATGAACTCAAACTTGCGTGTCTGCGTCGTCCACATTTGTAGTCTGCATCGGCCAATTCTCGTTTAGCTCGATGGTTGGTAAGTTGACCATAAATTGTGGTGGTCTTATGACACTGCTTGGCTATGTTGGTGTGTAACTCAGGCAATGAATGTTCAACTCCTGATGCCACGATGTGCCGGTGACGGCATATTGCGATAGATTTCACTGGATTGTATCTGGCAACGTATGGGCAAGAACACTCCACCAGCTGAATAAGGAATTAACTGAATGGCTAACAAAGTTGCTAGTCAAAGTGACGGGCACTAGTGATCATAGCGAATTAGTGATATAGCGTATATTGATATAATGACATAGCGGACGGAATTAGCGGTCATAGCCATGAAGCGATCATTTCGAGGCGTGAAGTGAAGCAGCGCTTAGTGCCGCACTGTGTTTATACGTATTGCCACCAACAACACAACAAGAAACAGTCACCACGATAACGAACAGCATACAAAACACAGACACGGACAGAACAGCGTTCAACTGGCACCTGAAGTTTATTTTCATAACCCACCTACTCCGGAAGGTCGCTTTAGGGAAAGCAAGGTCAAGCGGGGAGAGGTTGACCGATTTTTGGTTGACTTCGCTCGGGGAGTTCAATGAGGAGGCCTCTACAATCTCTAACCTTGAACAGTGTCTGTAGACCAGTCTTCGTTTACTGTATCTGATAAACCAAAGAAAAAGCAAAAGAAACGTCTTCCACCGTTGCAGCGGGGTTCCGAGTGAAAAATAGCAGACGACGTTCTTCGAAACCAATCAGGGGCTCCACCTTTCTCACGTCAAAATGACGCAAGCGGCTCGAAGGCTCGTTCCGGGTATTGCCACCGTTGCGCACGGTCGCGATTTTCAAAATCGAATTCTGGGATATTAATGCACCTGTTGATAGTATTACTTCGCATGGTGCATGTTAATATGCTTATTAACCACTTGGTTAAAAAAAATGCTAGTGATTAAAGTGCTTTCCTAGCTCCTTTAAACTTCGCGGAACATGGCCTTGGCTAGTGACAGTAGCAGCACTTGGAATCGCTTAAATGTTCGGGGAAATAATAACATTATAATACATCACAACGTGACACCACCATTCGCTGTCAGTGCTAATTGAGATATGTGCTAATTCCATTCGTTTCAATTCATTGGAGTGGAAAGCTATGGTCAATTCCCGTTCCTGGAAATGTTTTGTAGCGCCCATTCCACTCCTTTAATTCCGTAAAGAATAAACAAGGCAATACCGATGAAACAAGTAAGAAGTCTGATAATGGCCAGCCGAGCAGTGCAGGTCACGACGGTAGTAGTAAGTACTCACCACGTTTATCCGGGAACGCACATCTTCCTCTAAACACGATTAATTAATCAATTAGAGCTAATTGGGACCCCCCCCCCAGTAATCATCACCCTCCTCCACTAATTGGGGAGCGTCTAACTCGTGTCCAGACCAGTTGTGCGTTTCCGAATAATCGTGGTCATAAAAAAGAAAAATAGATATATATTTTTTATTTTTTATTTACATACAATTAATACAATGAACTATCAACCCTGTGCAGACCCATAGCTACAGATAGTATTGGGTCTGCTAACATAAGTGTATAATTAATAGCTAGCAGCATTACTAGCAACATATATACAGGGTGTCCCAGCTAAGTGTATACAGATTTTTTAATATATATATAACACTTTTTCCAAGATGAAATCAATTGCAATAATGCATATGCTGAAAGGCACTCCCTAGGAGGGCATTATCAAAGTCCAAAGGCAATGTCTTAATTAACTTTCATTAATTAACTTGTTAATTATGAAAGCTACAAAGTTGTCCCAATGAGAACATATGTTCCTTTCGGTCACCTGATATCGTAGCCGTTTCCAGAACAAAAATCCGTTTGATAGATCGCCCGCAAAAAATTCGTGAAGGCATGCCATTGTTTTCTTTGTTTTGTTCATTGCGCTTCTTAGAAGAGGCGGCTTTCCTTCATCCCCAATGTGAGAGGGAGAAAGTGCACACTATCGCCTCTCGCGTCCTGGAAAAAGATTGAAAGGAAACAGAACACGCAACCCAAGATAAGGCCAGTTCCGATAGAGACACCCGATACATTTGTTTTTGTTTTGTTTCCGCAAGTCAAAGCTGATATTCGACGCATGAGGCAGCACTGTGCTCCTTCCCCCTCTCACGTTGGGGATGAAGCAAATACGCGTCAGCGAAGATGCGCAATGAACAAAATAAAGCAAAAAAATGGTGTTCCTTCACTAATTTTTTGCGGGCGATCTATGGAACGGATTTTTGTTCTGAAAACAGCTACGATATCGGGTGACCAGAAGGAACAGATGTTCTCATTGGGACAACTTTGTAGCTTTTATAATTAACAAGTTAATTAATGAAAGTTAATTAAGACATTGCCTTTGGACTTTGCTAATGCCCTCCTAGGGAGTGCCCTTCAGCATATGCTATATTGCAATTGATTTCATCTTAAAAAAAGGGTTATATATATATTTTTAAAAATCTGTATACACTTAGCTGGGACACCCTGTATATCAAACACATTCATGTCAAAAACACATGTCACATGCAGATACTTATTCACATCAAATAAAACATTCCCAGAGTGCGGCCCAGCCTAACCCAACCAGGTAAGGCAAAATTTAATAACAGCTGATTTAAAGTTGTTGGACTGTTTTACATTGAGGAGAAGAGAATTCCATATTAGAGAGATAGAGTGGAGAGAAGGAGTTTAGTTGAAGATCAAGGACGCCATCTTGAAGAAACGGTCCGGAACGGCCGCTGACCATCGCTGGGCGACGGAGCACAGGGGAAGGTTGCAAAGCATCGCAGCTATGACCACCAGTTCCGGACATCCTGTGACGTCAGCTGTAACGTCCTCATGGCATTTCTGGGCAAATTAGGACAGCTCTGGATATGGAAGGAGAAAAACACTCATGATATAGAGGCTGGGAAAGCAAGAATAAATATGCTAACCATCGATAGGGTATCAACAAAAAGAATTAGTTACACAACAAATGAGCCCACTACAACAGCAGTCACGGGGAGCGCAGAACAATGCGACTGCTCCATCCGACAGCCAGGCAGAGAACTGACTCGCAATGCTTTTTTTCTCCTGTATAAAGACCCGCAGCTGCACCCCCTAGCGGTTACTTTCTCAACTACTCTCAAATTATTAAGAATCACGCTAGCGCTACTCTCGTTCCCAAGGCAGAAGAAGATAGAAAATGGCAGGGATTCCCTGACAACAGCAACCAGCGCCTGACGTGCACGGGCATGAAAATCATAAAAAAGGGGGACAAAGTTATCACGTGCGAAAGAATTAGTTACACAACAAATCAGCCCACCACAACACCAGCGCAGAACGATGCGACTGCTCCATCCGACAATCCACATGTTTTTTCTCTTGTATAAAGTTATGCATCAGCAGCTCCCATAGCGGTTACTTTCTCAACTAATTTCATGTCAAAATTATGAAGAATCACGCCAGCGCTACTCTCGTTCCCAAGGCAGAAGAAGATAGAAAATGGCGGGGATGCCCGGACAACAGCAACCAGCGCCCGACATGCACGGGGATGAAAATCGCAAACAAAGCGGGGACAAAGTTGGCTAAAGAATTAGTTACACAACACATCAGTCACGAGGAGCGCAGAACGACACGTCCATTCCGTCCGACAGCCAGGCGCAGAACTGAATCATAATGCTTTTTACTCCGCTATAAAGTCATGCATCTGTCCCTCTTGAGGTTGATTTCTGAACTAATTTAATCGCAAAATTATTGAGAATTGTTCTAGCACTATTCCCATTCAGGGCAGCACTATCGACATTGTCAAGACAAGAATGTTCCTTGTCAAAAAAGAAAAAATACAAAGCTAGATGTGTCAACAGAGGAAAGCATGCATGCCGGGGCATGTCAGGAGCGCTATTACACGAGGACAAATCGCACGACTGCTGGGCAACAGAGGAAAGCAAACACAGAGACACTAGAACAGAGTGAAAAGACACTCACCATCATCGTACACTTACACTACATTCCCTCATTGTAAATCTGCTCATCACAAAATCCACCTGCATCATCGAACACCACTCACCAGTGACGAACCACACATCCACACCCCATCAGAGGCAGGCGGAACCCCACTGAAGCTACGCTCTTCCACTAACGGCCAACGCAATTGCTAGGAAGAGAATCCGCCAGTGTCCAAGAGAGAAGTGAATCCTTGCGCCCCCTGCAGGCTTGGCTCATTGGCCGTGACGTCATCCTATTGTCTCAGGGCTACACTGTTTTTTTTTTCACTAATGCCCCTCTGGACAAGGTCCACCTGAAACAATAGAGTCCTGGTATGACGTCATCATGCAGCTGCGTGGCTCAAGGACCCGTACGCTCTAGACAGGGGACCTGTTATTTATTCAATCACTATCCCAAGATTATTTCCTTTATTTTATTTATTCTACTATAATGATTGCATAGGGAAGTATTGCAGAAAAACACCATACATGTGAGGTGATTGTAGGAATTAAGCATTTCATTCCAAAACTCTTACTAAATAAGACTTGCAAAAGAACAAAATAATGGTTCAGCAAGACATGTTCATCCCATCCGAGAACCAGGCAGCTAACTGAATAATGACGCTTTGTTCCTCCTGAATAAAGTCACACAGCTGTCCCCGTTGCGGTTACTCTCTGAACTAAATGAATCGCAAAATTATTAAGAATCGTTCTAGCACTACTCCCATTCAAGGCAGCACTATCAACATCGTCAAGAATGTTTCTTTTCAAAAAGAAAAAACTATGTGTAGAAAGAAAGCATGTCAGAACAGGTCTGGGCATGTCAGCGCATGTTTGTCAGACAACAAGGGGGAAAAAAGCGAAAAGAAACACTTGAACAAAGCAGAAAACCAGCATCAAACTATTCCTAAGAACACGTACTCCTCTTACTCAAAAACAGTGCTCATCATAAATTAGTCCAGGACAATACACACCATTTTTCTATTGCTACATTTTTTTTGCAGTAACGGTCAATGCATTGCTACAGACTGCGTGACGTTATCACATCCTGTCTGAAGAAGACAGCGGCAAAGACAAACACTCCTATTATTTATTGAATCGCAAGGTTATTTCCTTTGTCCGACTCTTAATGGCGTTCACTTTTACAATAAAATTCAACAAAAAAAGCACAGTGCATATTAACGATTTTCACCCCAAAGGCTCATCATGGTCGTTAGAATATCACAACACCAGTAAACTACCACTGCTCTTTTAAAATAATAAGTGAGACCACTCAACATCATCACCGGGCTTATGTAATACATGACCCTTTCTATGCTCGTATACTCATTGTCTAAGGCTACACCTGCGAGCAAAAAGGCGCGAAAGCCTGGGGGCAAAGTTCCATTCGCGCACGACAAAGCACAAGACAGAACGCCTTTACGGGAACAGATATATTATGTGACTGCATTCCCACTATATAAATGATTTTCTATCTTACATTGCAGTTTAGAAAAACTACTACAAAATTATAATTTTAGGACCCTATTAAAATTCTACTTTCTATGGAAACTATAATTGCCCTGTTACTTGGATCGCTGTTAAATAGCGCTCCAGTTTTTTCTCTCTTCCCATTTCAGCCTACCGGTTCTTGTCATGCAATGAAGCAGACTCACATCCAAAATAATTAATTTACACTGAGGGTGCCGTGCTTCAGGAATTCCTATCCTGCGCTCAGATGCAAGCATTTCTGCACGAATACTTATAACAGCTTACTTCTTCAACATACCAAGCTCCTAACAACATCTAACAAACAAGCAGAGAAACCCACTTCTCATGAATTCAGCTTTATCACTTTCTTTAGCGACTTTCTTCTGCGCAAAAGCAGTGATTTGATGAAAGAGCAGCAAAAATTGCGCACACTTGTGCTGGAATTGCTATGGCTTCAAAAACTGTAGCATATGCTAATAAACTAAGAAAAAGACACTCATGTCTGATATCAGATAATTCTTGCATAATGCTACATACACAGCCGCATTGTCACTTCGTGGAGAAAGCACAGGACAAGGGCACACAAATTCCTTTAAGCGAGAAGGGAAAAGACTTAAGACGGAGCGCTCAGGAATAATAACAGAGTCACCGGACATCACTACGAAACTCAATGGCTAACACAAGATTATAACAAGATAATAGCGGTGGGTAAAATTGCTAAACTACTAAACAAGCCCCAACATGCCATGATGACGTCACAAACCCGGAAAAAAGCACACACACACAGACATCAGCTCAGGAATGCACAAGGAGAGGTGCTTTATTTCAATTTCTCCTCCACGCTCACATACCAGCATTTCTGCACAAATACTTATAACTGCATACAGCTTACTCCATCAGCATATCAAGTAAAGTGAATAGTGACACTCAACAACGTATAACAAAAAACAAACAAATTCCATTCTCATGAACTCTCCTCTGCCGAGAGGCTTTCTCCTGCTCTACCTGGATGCTGACTTTTTCCCTTCACCTACATTCTGAGTAAAAGCACTGAAAGAAGAAAAGAACTGCGAAAAATTACACGCATTTGTGCTCCAATAGCTGTAACTGCAAGAAACCGTAGCGCACGCTAATAAACTGAGAAAAAGACACCCATTTCTGCCACCAGATAATTCTTGCATAATGCCACATACACAGCCGCATTGCCCTTGCGTAAAGAAAGCACAGGACAGGGATACACACATTTCGTTAAGTTAGCAGGGAAAAGGATTAAGTCGAACCGCTCAGGAATAATCGGAGAATCACCGGTTATCGCTACGAAACTCAACGGCTAGCACAACATGACAGCAACAAGATATTAGCGAAGGGTAAACATTGCAGCAAGAAAGACACTACTGAACAAGTCCAGACATGCGACATCGTATACAAAATACTGCTCATCGGGGAAAAGGCCTAAGCCTGCGACAGAAAATCATACAGCATACACAACTTCATTTTTCTATTTCGCGTAAACTAAACGCGGTCTGCTTGGAAAACGACGCACAAATTTTCTTAGGGAGCAGAGAAATATAGGAATTTCTACTCTGTGCTCAGATACCAGCATTTCTGCTCAAAAACCCATGACTGCAAAATTAAGCACTGCTTACTTCATCAAGATATCGAACACCCAACAAACTCATACAAACAACCCCACTTCCACTGATAGAACACTATTGAGCTTTTACCAGGAGGATTTCTTCTGCGTAAAAGTAGAGAAAATAAGAAAAGGGCAGCGAAAAATTACACGCACTATTGCTGGCATAGCTATAAGAGAAGAAAAATAAAATAACGAGGCACACGGCTAATAAACTGTGACAAAGACACCTATTTCTGCTATCAGATAATTATTGCATAATGCTAAATACTCATTTGCATTGTCCCTGCGTAAAGAAAGCACAGAAAAAGGACACATAGTTAATCTTAAGCGAGCAGGGAAAGCCACTTCTAGTCGGACAGGTTAATACCATAAAGTCGGAATTTTTGCAAAGAAAACAAAGCTTGAACAGCGCTACGAACGTGACAGATACATACTAACAAACAAACAACAACAGGGCCGGCGTCGGGCACTCATATAATACCCTGCCCAAAACAAAGACTTCACCAGGTTCGCGAGGCAATTCAATTAAAAACGCTCGTCCTATCCTACACATAGCAATGCAAACGCGACTAATACCCTTATTTTTTAAACCACTATTTCACGCAATAGTACATAAATATATCACTCGTGTCACACGAAAAGGCAAACGGATATCACTTAGTTGTCAAGTGGGGTCCCTGGTTCAGAAAAGCGCGCGTGCACACACACACAGACACACACTCACATTTTCACACTCACAAACACAGTCTATTTTCACAACCACATAAATCCATATTATTCGTCAGGTCAATATTTATCCCAACATCGTCAAAAGAAGGCACACACATGTATGCGAACGCAAAACAATAGGTCTTCGTTCCGGATGTAATAGGATATCGTCAATCGGCCGGCGCGAACCAAAAAAGAAAGAAAGGAATGCATGTTCGCTATACATCCACCAAGAAAACGGTGCCGTGCTTCTGCGCAGCGATCATTATACAAGAGTGAATTCACTTCGTTTTCCTTTTATTTCCATGCATCCATACAGTATTTTGCAGGAATATTATAGAGCGGAACGGGTAAATGTGAACATCATTCGCTACACACTGCAGCTCTCATCATTTTTAAACCAAAACCACCTAACATGTGTTCATAGTCCTTCACTAAATAGGTGAGCCGATAATAACTCACAATAAAATAAAATAAAATAAAATAATCATTCCACTACCGCTGGCTGCAAGTTTGGGTACCCAACAGAGCAGTGCGCTCCCATCAACACGCCTTGGGCTGGGCTTACACGCACACACCCGAAGCCTTTTTGAACACATTCTGCTGTCGCCGGAATAAAAGATTTATCGCGAGGGCACTACAATGTCAGCTCTGTTGCTGTTTAAGTGATAAAACAGTGCGCTCACTCGGGGTAATGGATCGCGCGCGTCGGCGTCCAAACTGAGAACGTGGCCGCGTTGCGCTCGCACGGGGAATCGCGCGCACCGCGTGGCCAAACCGCGAGAACGGGCCCGCGTGCGGCTCGCGTGGGGTGCGGTTCCTGCGCACTGTTTTATTGTAGTGCTAGAGGCACAAGACAGTACACAGACGTGAGGGAAGACCGGCCAGCCGAACAACGGCCCGAGCTGGCCGTGCAGTCGTGTTTTATTAACCGCGCGCCTTGATCATTGGTGCGCGGGGGATGATGATGACAATGCTGCTACACGGCTCCCCCCCTAGCGAGTGGCAGGAAGGTAATGAGCGATGTGGAGGTGTGGTGCCGAGGAAACTCGGCGGCGAGGGTCTATTTGCGGTTGTTGCGGCGGGCAGGAGGACTGGAGGGGGGGTCGATGGGGAGGGCTAGTGGGATTGCCAAGGTCCAGGTCCGGAGAAACACCGATGGAGCAAGCGTTGGATGTTTCTTGAGGGGCCTCGAGGAAAGCTGGCTTGAGACGTTCCAGCGCGACAGTTCGTTCTCGGCCGCTGACCAGGATGGTGTATTGGGTGGAGGCTCTGTGCTGTACGGTGCGAAGACCAGAGTAGGGTTGTTGCAAGGGTTTCCTCACGGCGTCGCACCAAAGGAAAACATGCGAGCATGTTTCGAGGGCGGGGTGCTGGAAACTGGTGGCAGGGCGTGGTGTGCTGGTGGGGCTGGGACGAAGAGCATTCATCGTGTCTCGTAGGCGGGACACATAGCCGGCTGGTTGTACGGCTGAGGGGTCCGCTGCGCCAGAGATGAGGTCGCCGGGGAATCGCAGTGAGGTGCTATAGACCAACTCGGCTGTTGAGCAACCCAAGTCGGGTTTGAAAGCCGATCGGATCCCAAGAAGGACAATGGGGAGAACTTCGGCCCGCGGGACTTGAGGCGACGCCCGGAGGGCGGCTTTTAGCTGACGGTGAATCCGCTCCACAATGCCATTGGAGGCCGGGTGGTATGCGGTAGTACGAATCCGTCTGGCGCCCAGTATGTTGGTGAGGCTGGTGAAGAGGGCGGACTCAAATTGGGCGCCGCGGTCCGTCGTGATGGTGAAAGGAACGCCGTACCGCGACACCCATGTTGTTAGGAGGGTCGAAGCGACGGTGGCCGCGGTGGCGTCGGGGACCGGGGTTGCTTCTGGCCAACGGGTGAAGCGGTCAACGATAGTGAGCATGTAGCGGTGACCGTCGCAGATTGGGAGTGGTCCCACGAGGTCCACATGGATATGCGCGAAGCGGTCGTCGGGGGCAAGGAACTGGGATGGGGGTCGGTGGGTGTGTATCTGTATCTTGCAACGCTGACAAGAAGGGCAGGTCTGCACCCAGTGCTTGATTTACTTGCGCATGTTGGGCCAGACATATCGTTGGGTAAGCAGGCTTTGCGAGGCGCGTATGCCGGGATGGGAAAGGTTTTGGTAGGCTTGGAAGAGTTGACGTCGGAGTGATGCGGGAACGAAAGGCCGTGGCCGACCTTGAGATGTATCGCAGGCGACAGGCCGGACCGAGCCAGGTAAGGCGACGTCGTCAATTGTTAAACCGGATGTGGGGTTGGCGCGGTACTGTGCCAGCTCGTCGTCGGTGAGTTGGGCTTGCGCCAAATCGTCGAGAGACGGTGGGGAGGTCGGTATGCCGATCGTGCTGACACGACTGAGGGCGTCAGCTACCAAATTGTCGGCACCACTGATGTGCTGGATGTCGGTGCTGAACTCTGCCACGAATGCAAGGTGTCGAAGTTCCTGGGGACTATATGTGGTGCTGGCGGAGGAGAACGCGTAGACGAGGGGTTTGTGGTCCGTGAATACCGTAAATGTGCGACCTTCCAAGAAGTGACAAAAGTGCTTGATTGACAGGTACACGGCGAGGAGCTCTCTGCCAAACGTGCTGTACCGCGTCTCCTGGGGCTTAAGTTTACGGAAGAAGAAGGCCAGCGGCCTCCAGGCCCCGGACACGTGTTGTTGAAGAACGGCGCCAACAGCTACGCTGGACGCATCCACCATGAGCGAGGTTGGGTTGTCGTGGCGTGGGTGGAACAGAAGCGACACGGATGCAATTTCCTGCTTGATGCTCTCAAATGCAGCGGTAGCTTCTTGTGTCCACAGTAAATGAGAAGGAGATCTGCCGCGCTTGGTAGTGAGCAGGGCCTCGAGAGGGCGGAGCTTGGAGGCACAGGATGCGATAAAGCGCCGGTAGAAATTTATGAAGCCCAAGAACTGGCGTAGCTTGGTCACCGAAGAAAATCTCTAATGGCGGCGACTCTAGTTGGTAGTGGCCTGATTCCTTGGGAGTGGTGGCCAAGGAAATCGAGCTCCGAAACGCCGAATTCGCTCGTGGCCGCGTTAATGATAACGCCGCTGTCTTGTAGGCGGGAGAAAAGCGCGCGTAGATGTTGCTCATGTTCTGCAGGAGAGCGGCTTGGTACGAGGATATCGCCAATATCGGCATAAACAAAAGGAAGCCCGCGGATGATGTTGTCGACGAACCTCTGAAAGGTTTGGGCGGCATTCCTCAATCCGAAGGGCATCCTGAGAAATTCAAACAGGCCAAAAGGGGTGGTAATGGCTGTTTTAGGGATGTCCTCTTCGGCCATGGGAACCTGGTGACAGGCACGAACGAGGTCGATCTTGGAAAATGTATTGGCGCCTTCCAGCTGTGCAGCGAAGTCTAGAATATGGGGGATGGGGTATCGGTCTGGAAGCGTCTCTCGGTTCAGGGCACGGTAGTCGCCGCACGGACGCCAGTCGCCGGTGTTTTCCGGCACCATATGTAATGGCGAGGTCCACGTGCTGGATGATGGTCGGATTATGCCGGGCTCCAGCATATGATCAAACTCGGCCTTCGCTACTTGGAACTTTTCGGGTGCTAGGCGACGCGGGCGGAAATGGACTGGTGGGCCACGGCAGGTGACGTAGTGGAGAACGTCATGCTGCGCAGGCTTGGTCCAGTCCGGCGGTTTGGTAAGAGCCGGGTACTCCTTCAATATGGAGGCGAAGGGCAAGTCTGGAGCAGAGCAGGACGAGACGCGCAATGGAGAAATAGGCAGTGTGAGGCCATGAACAGATAAGGAAGTGGTACGGTCTATCAGGCGCTTCCCGTTGACATCGACGAGCAGCTTAAAATGATTCAAGAAGTCAGCTCCAAGAATGGCTTGAGTGACGTCTGCTACGAGGAAAAGCCACCGGAAATCTCTTCGCAGCCCGATGTTTAGGGTGAGAGATTTCTGGCCGTAGACGGGGGTAGTAGAAGCGTTAGCGGCCTTGAAGGAGAAGCAGGGTTGTCGAGATCGGGAAAAGCGGCTGCTGGCAGGAATGACGGTGACCTCAGCACCTGTGTCGACGAGGAACCGAGTGCCATTGGCACGGTCGACGATGTGAAAGAGGCGGCTGTCGTCAAGGCCTGGTCCACTTGCCGCCATTAGTGGGAGGCCGGAGGGTTTCCTGTCCAGGTACAAGGAAGCAGGCAATGATTGGCGTTCGCACCAAAGCGACGGTGGTACCAGCAGAGGCCACCTGAACTGTCCGACCGAGAGCGCGATCGGCGTTCCGACGGGGGACCTCGGCGGTGTCGAGGGCGGCGCGGACTTGGGGATCGCGGGCGGGTGACAAGTGACGCGACAAGCTGCGTGAGGTGCCTGATCTGCTGCGCCATTACCTATATGTCGGGTGGAGAAAGGGGGGAACGATGGTCGGCCTGTGGCGGAGGAGTGGCGTTCTGTAAAGCCATAGGTCGCTCAAGAACGCTGACTTGGTGTGGTGAGGTGACTTCCATGACCGCGTCAGCAAGGGAAGCAAGTTCGTCCAGGGGTAGGTTCGACGCGTGGCCAGAACCATTTGGACGTTTGTTGGCAGGCGTTGCATGAAAAGTTGGTGCAGGAATCGGTCACCGGCTGCGGAAACGTCGTCTCCCAAAAGCTGATTCATCCGACGTAAAAGCTGCGTTGGACGCCTATCGCCGAGCTCTTCTGCAGATAACAACTGCCTGAGACGCTCGCGGTCCAATGTGGAAGTGCGTTTGAGCAAAGCAGCCTCTTCGGCGGCGGTTCGAGACAGAGCCGAGATGATGTTGTAGAACCGGGTGGTCTGGGAAGTGATGCCGGACAGATGAAACGGCGCTTCGGCTTGGGCAAACCAAATGGCTGGATTACGGTCCGAGAATGGAGGTAGTTTGACGGCGACAGCGGTTACGTGTGGTGACGATGGCGCCGCGTTCTCGCCTTGAGACATCGTCGGAGAGGGTTGGGGTTGTTCGAGAAATTGTTCGGGTCACCAATGTAGTGCCAGAGGCACAAGACAGTACGCAGACGTGAGGGAAGACCGGCCAGCCGAACAATGGCCCGAGCTGGCCGTGCAGTCGTGTTTTATTAACCGCGCGCCTTGATCATTGGTGCGCGGGGTATGATGATGACAATGCTGCTACATTATCCCTTAAGCAGCAACAGAGCTGACATTGTAGTACCCTCGCGATAAATCTTTTATTCCGGCGACAGCAGAATGTATTCAAAAAGGCTTCGGGTGTGTGTGTGTGTAAGGCCAACCCAAGGCGTGTTGATGGGAGCGCACTCCTGTGTTGGGTACCCAAACTTGCAGCACGCGGTGGTGGAAGGATTATTTTATTTTATTTTATTTTGAGTCATTATCGGCTCACCTATTTAGTGAAGGCCTATGAACACATGTTAAATGGTTTGGTTTAAAAATGATGAGAGCCTACAGGATGTTCACATTTACCCATTCTGCTCTATAATATTCTTACAAAATATACGGGTGCAAGGAAATAAATGGAAAACGAAGTGAATTCACTCCTGTATAATGATCGCTGCGCAGAAGTACGGCACCGTTTTCTTCGTGGATGTATAGCGAACATGCATTCCTTACTTTTTTCTTGGCTCGCGGCCGAGTGACGATATCCTATATTACATCCGGAACGAAGCCCTATTGTTTTGCGTTCGCATACATGTGTGTGCCTTCTTTTGACGATGTTGGGATAATTATTGACCTGAGGAATAATATGGATTTATGTGGTTGTGAAAATAGACTGTGTTTGTGAGTGGTGAAAATGTGAGTGTGTGTCTGCGTGTGTGTGTGCGCGCGCGCTTTTCTGAATCAGGGACCCCCATTTGACAAGTAAGTGCTATCTGTTTGCCTTTTCGTGTGACACGAGTGATACGTTTATGTACAGGGTGTGTGCAGAAAAACGTGACCCGCATTTAGGCACTTAGCTTGTTGTCTACATAATTAACGAACTTCCGGTAGCGCACGATGGCGCATTTATGCGTGCGAAATCTGCAGAAAAGTCGTGGAAGCCATACTCAGCTTAAAAAATAGACAGAGCAACGAAAACTTCGGCCTCCTTGCATCAGAATAGGGCAACATCGCGGACGCTGGAGAGTTGTGTTCAGGTACGGCTAGGGAGCTATCGGTACAGAAATCGAAACGATGTCCAACATGGATGCTCATCGGTAGTACCACTAGCGGTGCCTGCACATAACTCTCCTGAGACCGCCATGCACTACCATGCACTGTCATGACCGCCCTATTCTAATGCATGGAAGCCGATGTTTCCGCGCTCTGTTTATTTTTTAAACAGGCTTCCAGGATGTTTTTTTGTTGTAGCTTTCGCACGCATAAATACGCCATCGTACGCTACCGGAAGTTCCTAGGCTATGTAGACAACGAGTTACGTGTAAAAATGCGGGTCACGTTTTTCTGCACACACCCTGACGTACTATTGCGTGAAATAGTGGTTTAAAAAATAAGGCTATTAGTCGCGTTTGCATTGCTATCTGTAGGATAGGACGGGCGTTTTTAATGGAATTGCCTCGCGAACCTGGTGAAGTCTTTGTTTTCGGCAGGGTATTTTATGAGTGCCCGACGCCGACCCTGTTGTTGTTTGTTTGTTAGTATGTATCTGTCACGTTCGTAGTGCTGTTCAAGCTTTGTTTCTTTGCAAAAATTCAGACTTTATGGTATTAAGCTGTCCGAGTACTTTCCCTGCCCTTTCCCGACTTTCCCTGCTCGCTTAAGATAAACTGTGTGTCCTTTTTCTGCGCTTTCTTCACGCAGGGACAATGCAATTGAGTATTTAGCATTATGCAATAATTATCTGATAGCAGAAACGGGTGTCTTTGTCACAATTTATTAGCGTGTGCCTCGTTATTTTATTTTTTTCTCTTACAGCTATGCGAGCAAAAGTGCGTGTAATTTTTCGCTGCTCTTTTCTTATTTTCTCTACTGTTACGCAGAAGAAAGCCTCCTGGTAAGAGCTGAATAGTGTTCTATCAGTGGAAGTGGGGTTGTTTGTTTGAGTTTGTTGGGTGTTCGATATCTTGATGAAGTAAGCAGTGCTTAATTTTGCAGTCATGGGTTTTTGAGCAGAAATGCTGGTATCTGAGCACGGAGTAGAAATTCCTATATTTCTCTGCTCCCTAAGAAAATTTGTGCGTCGTTTTCCAAGCAGACCGCGTTTAGTTTATGCGAAATAGAAAAATGAAGTTGTGTATGCTCTATGATTTTCTGTCGCAGGCTTAGGCCTTTTCCCCGATGAGCAGTATTTTGTATACGATGTCGCATGTCTGGACTTGTTCAGTAGTGTCTTTCTTGCTGCAATTTTTACCCTTCGCTAATATCTTGTTGCTGTCATGTTGTGCTAGCCGTTGAGTTTCGTAGCGATAAGCGATGATTCTCCGATTATTCCTGAGCGGTTCGACTTAAGCCTTTTCCCTGCTCACTTAAGGAAATTTGTGTATCCCTGTCCTGTGCTTTCTTTATGCAAGGGCAATGCGACTGTCTATGTGGCATTATGCAAGAATTATCTGGTGGCAGAAATGGGTGTCGTTTTCTCAGTTTATTAGCGTGCGCTACGGTTTCTTGCAGTTACAGCTATTGGGGCACAAATGCGTGTAATTTTTCGCGGTTCTTTTCTTCTTTCACTGCTTTTACTCAGAATGTAGGTGAAGGGAAAAAGTCAGCATCCAGGTAGAGCAGGAGAAAGCCGCTCGGCAGAGGAGAGTTCATGAGAATAGAATTTGTTTGTTTTTTGTTATATGTTGTTGAGTGTCAGTATTCACTTTGCTTGATATGTTGATGGAAGCTGTATGCAGTTATAAGTATTTGTGCAGAAATGCTGGTATGTGAGCCTGGAGGAGAAATTCCAATAAAGCACCTCTCCTTGTGCATTCCTGAGCTGATGTCTGTGTGTGTGTGCTTTTTCCTGGTTTGTGACGTCATCATGGCATGTTGGGGCTTGTTTAGCAGTGTTGCAATTTTACCCGCCGCTATTATCGTGTTGTTATCTTGTGTTAGCCGTTAAGTTTCGTAGCGATGTCCGGTGACTCTGCTATTATTCCTGAGCGCTCCGTCTTAAGCCTTTTCCCTTCTCGCTTAAAGGAATTTGTGTGCCCTTGTCCTGTGCTTTCTCCACGAAGTGACAATGCGGCTGTGTATGTAGCATTATGCAAGAATTATCTGATATCAGACATGAGTGTCTTTTTCTTAGTTTATTAGCATATGCTTCAGTTTTTGAAGCCATAGCAATTCCAGCACAAGTGCGCGCAATTTTTGCTGCTCTTTCCTCAAATCACTGCTTTTGCGCAGAAGAAAGTCGCATGGTAAAGCTGAATTCACGAGAAGTGGGTTTCTCTGCTTGTTTGTTAGATGTTGTTAGGAGTCGGTATGTTGAAGAAGTAAGCTGTTATAGGTATTCGTACAGAAACGCTTGCATCTGAGCGCAGGATAGGAATTCCTGAAGCACTGCACCCTCAGTGTAAATTGATTATTTTGGATGTGAGTCTGCTTCACTGCATGAAAAGACCCGGTAGGCTGAAATGGGAAGAGAGAAAAAAATGGAGCTCTTGATTATTAGCAATCCAAGTAACAGGGCAATTATAGTTTCCATAGAAAGTAGAATTTTAATAGGCTCCTAAAATTATAGTTTCGCAGTAGTTTTTCTAAACGGCAATGCAAGATAGAAAATCATTTATATAGTGGGAATGCAGTCACATCATATATCTGTTCCCGTAAAGGCGTTCTGTCTTGTGCTTTGTCGTGCGCGAATGGAACTTTGCCCCAGGCTTTCGCGCCTTTTTGCTCGCAGGTGTAGCCTTAGACAACGAGTATACGAGCATAGAAAGGGTCATGTATTACATAGGCCTGGTGATGATGTTGAGTGATCTCACTTATTATTTTAAAAGAGCAGTGGTAGTTTACTGGTGTTGTGATTCTAATGACCATGATGAGCCTTTGGGGTGGAAATCGCTAATATGCACGGTGCTTTTTTTGTTGAATTTTATTGTAAAACTGAACGTCATTAAGAGTGGGACAAAGGAAATAACCTTGCGATTCAATAAATAATAGGGTGTTTGTCTTTGCCGCTGTCTTCTTCAGACAAGATGTGATGACGTCACGCAGTCTGTATCAATGCATTGTCCGTTACTGGAAAAAAGTGTAGCAATAGAAAAATTGTGTGTATTGTCCTGGACTGATTTATGATGAGCACCGTTTTTGAATAAGAGGAGTGCGTCTGCTTAGAAATAGTTTGATGCTGGTTTTCTGCTTTCTTCAAGTATTTCTTTTCTCTTTTCGCCCCCTTGTTGTCTGACAAACATGCACTGACATGCCCAGACCTGTTCTGACATGCTTTCCTTCTACATATAGTTCTTTTCTTTTTGAAAAGAAACATTCTTGACGATGTCGATAGTGCTGCCTTGAATGGGAGTAGAGCTAGAACGATTCTTAATAATTTTGCGATTCATTTAGTTCAGAGAGTAACCGCAAGAGGGACAGGCGTGTGACTTTATTCAGGAGGAACAAAGCGTCATTATTCAGTTAGCTGCCTGGCTCTCGGATGGGATGCACATGTCTTGCTGAACCATCATTTTGTTCTTTTGCAAGTCTCATTTATTAAGACTTTTGGAATGAAATGCTTAATTCCTACAATCGCCTCTTATGTATGGTGTTTTTCTGCAATAGTTCCCTATGCAATCATTATAGTAGAATAAAGAAAATAATCTTGGGATAGCGATTCAATAAATAACAGGTCCCCTGTCTAGAGCGTACGCGTCCTTGAGCCACGCAGCTGCATGATGACGTCATACCGCGACTCTATTGTTTCAGGTGGACCTTGTCCAGAGGAGCATTAGTGGAAAAAAACAGTGTAGCCCTGAGACAATAGGATGACGTCACGACCAATGAGCCAAGCCTGCAGGGGTCGCAAGGATTCACTTCTCTCTTGGACACTGGCGGGTGTGGACGCGTTAATTCTGTTCCTAGCAATTGCGTTGGCCGTTAGTGCAAGAGCGTAGCTTCAGTGGTGTTCCGCCTGCCTCTGATGGGGTGCGGATGTGTGGTGTGTGTGCTTTTTTGGCAAGGAACATTCTTGTCTTGACCATGTCGATAGTGCTGCCCTGAATGGGAATAGTGCTAGAACAATTCTCAATAATTTTGCGATTAAATTAGTTCAGAAATCAACCGCAAGAGGGACAGATGCATGACTTTATACAGAAGTAAAAAGTATTACGATTCAGTTCTGCGCCTGGCTGTCGGACGGAATCGACGTGTCGTTCTGCGCTCCTCGTGACTGATGTGTCGTGTAACTAATTCTTCCGCCAACTTTGTCCCCGCTTTGTTTGTGATTTTCATGCCCGTGCACGTCGGGCGCTGGTTGCTGTTGTCGGGGCATGCCCGCCATTTTCTATCTTCTTCTGCCTTGGGAACGAGAGTAGCGCTGGCGTGATTCTTAATAATTTTGTCGTGAAATTAGTTGAGAAAGTAACCTCTAGGGGGTGCAGCTGCGGGGCTTTATACAGGAGAAAAAAGCATTGCGAGTCAGTTCCACTCCCTGGCTGTCGGATGGAGCAGTGGCATTGTTCTGCGCTCCCCGTGACTACTGTTGTGGTGGGCTCATTTGTTGTGTATCGAATTCTTTTTGTTGATAGCTATTGATGGTTAGCATATTTACTCTTGCTTTCCCAGCCTCTGTATTATGAGTGTTTTTCTCCTTGCATGTCCAGAGCTGCCCTAACTTGCCCAGACATGCCATGATAACGTCACAGCTGACGTCACGTATTTAACACGTATGTAACACGTCACGTATTTAACATTCACCTGGTGTTCCGAACAAGCAGGCATAACTGAGGCGGCCCGACCGTCTGCAGTTTTTTTTTTATCTTTCTACGTCGCTTTCTCCCTCTCTCACTCAACAACTTCGATGAAGCAAGATATAGTAACTACCGGTTTTCATATTTCGACAGCTTCAGGCGGAGACACAGCGTCATGATCTACTGCTTTTGAGCAGAGCAGAACTTTAGAGTTGAAAAAGAAAAAAAAAAAAAAAAAGAAACGGAAAATTTCGTGCGTTTTATTTGTCAGAACACCTCTTTGTTATTTGTCCTCAAGTGCGCTGTATTCCTGATGACTCATCAAACTATTCGACGCGTGAAAAACTTATCTACATTTCTACTTTGTATTACTTGGTCCCACTCTTCAACCATGTTCTTTCCTCAGAAAAATAGCTGGGTTTCGTAGGGTTTCATGGTCCATAGACACTCTGGTCTGCATATAAAAAGAAATCGCAGTACAGATGAGACGAGACAGCATAAGAAATACAGCCTAGTCCGCGTCTGTCATATGTATGCACTCTTCTGCTATTCAGTTCTATAGTATAGGGGTGGTCCTCGATATTCCCGGTTGCGAACTCCCCGATCTGGAAAGTCCAGTTCTCGAAACAAGGAAAATCAAGGCGAATGCTCGATTGCTTTGTGAGATGGTATATGCCGTACATAACAATACGGTATCACTATTTAACCACCCAAATTCACGGGTTTTCGATGTCTCTCCAAGTCATTTGAGCGAACGAAAGCCAAACTTTAACGGTCGTTAGGCTTAGCGGAGCAGTAACGACGGAACACCACGTTGATTAGTTTATTATTAGGTTAGTCCAAGTTTGGTGATTGCATTTTGCTGCCCAGGTTAGTCTTTCGCTGTTCGCAGTTTCCCATGCGCAACTGTCATTTTATAGTCAAATAACGTTTATTCCCAGTAGTTTATTGTTATTAGTTTCGGCAACGGGCAATAACCGGGTTCAAGGTCTCGGCATTCTACGCGTGAAAGGCGGTGCGGTGTAATGGCATACACCCTTATCGAATCAATCTCTTGCGCGATCATCCTCGGGTGCCCAATCTGAAATGGAACTACTCCAGGGCTACGGAAAACAAATTAGAATCATTCGGCTGTTTGCCTATGTTCCTGAAGCTGGACGCATAAAATGGGTACCCGATGTAGCTGCATAATGTGATTTTGAACGGTTCCCTTCACCATAAGGAGGTTGAAAGTTTGAGAAAGTATAGAGACGTGACGACACGGTAGAATCTTGGACACCGTCCAGAAACGAGATTATAAGTGACACAGCCGTTTGAAGTAAATGGAAAGAGGCCTCTGTTCCTCCTATTCCATTTGTAAATCACCTAGGGCGAAGAGCTATCGTTATGTGAGAGAACACTTTCTTCTTAACTTGTTTTGGAAGACTATTTCTTTGTTCTTTCATTCTTTGTGTGTGTACGTGTGTTTTAAGGCCGGTCGGTGAAGCGTGGAAACGATCTTTCGATAGGTTGGTCTGGGGGATGAAACTGTTTCCTAAACAAAAGAGAGTGCCAGCGGAATAATGTTGTAAGGACACGAGAAGCGAAGAAGAAATAAATTAGTAGAGGGCGCGTTGGCGGTAATCGGGAAACTATCGGAGAAGGAGCGGTGACGTTCATCGACGTAACGTTGATGTTTGACCAAATGTTGACCCAACGTCGACGAAAATAGCCAGCGTCTGCCTGCAAAGAGGGCCTGGAGCTTTACTACAGTGCAACACTTGCACCGGACGTGTGCCATATAGTGTCATCACAAGTACGCAAGAAACACTGTCGCCTGCTCACACCTTTGAGTATGTATTACAAAGAGAGTGCACCTGCAGGCTGCTGTCCAGTGAAACGTAGTGTGTACCTACAAGAAGAAGATATCAAGCACAGTTGTCTACTGCGGCGACACTGTTCCAACGATTCTTACCGGGTACATTTATCGGACTGAGTCCCTCGGAATGGCACTTTCAGACTTGAAAACAGTCCGGACTCAAACCATAACTAAAGAGAGAGAGAGAGGAGAAAAAAAAATGCTGTCACATACTTTCTTGTGATGTTCAAAGTCACAGTTCACAATATTTCGCTTCCATCATACGTAGTTATAAATCAATTTTATATGCCCGACGCTGTCACGCCCATGACGTAGATTTCAGTAGCTTCCGGTTTTTAAATGCGATAACTTTTCTTTAAGGCAATTTTGCAGCATTGGAGTCCGCGTCGCGTCAAGCTACTTGGAAATGTTTGTTCATCGCGATTATGTGGGGATTTAGAAGGATCAGAAGGATTAGAAGAGATTTAGCAGATTGGGAGGTCTTTATGATAGCGATTCGGAAAACATGATAAGCCCAGCACCTGATTCCTTTGAAGTGGCTAACATCACGATGCTGTCCCTTTATCGAATAGGTTTCGTAGAGCGCTTCTGATGTGCTAAAACTCCCTAATGTGTGAGCGGCATACAGATGCGGACAGAGGGAGAGACGAAGGAGAGCACGAAGGAGTTAGGGACAGGTGAGTTGGTGTGCTTCCTGTATATGGACGGATTTCAGGGGGAACTGTGCTGATATTCGTCTGGAAAGTCTGCCGGAAAACCGAGAAGAAACCTTAGACAGCACAGCCGGTGGTAAGATTCGAACCCACCACATCCTAATCTTCACACGACCTATAGGCTATCAGCGACGAGGGGACGCTCTCACCCGCTCAGCCGCTGGTCGCTCAGTGTCTGCGCATCGCGACACACCGGATGTCGTCCATGTCGTCTGACAATACGGACGTCACGGAGTTACAGCGTAGGCGGTGTGCTTGGAGCATTCGCAGAAGTATAGAGTTCGCAGATGTGTTGCCATTGCTGTGGGAGATGTAGACGCGGTGGCCGAAAATGAGGACCGTAAGCAGCGTCCGGTCGATAATAGAGAGTTTTTGTGCATCGTACGCTATCGCCTTTGAGTACGTAAGGAATAGCGTTGTTGTTCTGCGCAGTGCGTGAGGCTCTCTTTCTGTATTGCGCGTGCGCAGAATCGCCAACGCTATTCCATACGTACGCAAACGCGATAGCGTACATGCACTAAAACTCACTAATGCCAGGAAGCGGTGTGTGACAAAGAGTGCCGCTAATGCACTCGTCCAGGTGTGCAGAAATGCGCACCAAAGAATACAGAGGCAAGCTAGACAAGAAGCTAGTGAACATGTTTGCTGGCGAAACCCATGTTTCTGCACAAGGCCCATGGCAACTATGATCGGGTATGCCGTTGGGCCGCACGCAAATCATGTGCGGTCACAGCAAAGGGACCGCGCTTCGCTGTTAAGGGGTCAGTTTAAGGGCTCAGCAACAGCTGTTAAGGGCTCAATTTCGTAAAGGTCCTGTCCATACGTCGCATCGCCGAAACCCCTTCTCTTTCTTGGCGCGAGATGAAGCGAAGAAACGAGAAAAAGGCGCGAGATGCAGATTTGTCATTTCGGAGAGTCACGTTGGCTGTGATGTTGGCGTCACGTGCTTCGGAGGAACAGGGTGCAGCGGCGGTTGCCGCTTCACATGTCACGGTATGTGAACAGATGCGCTGCGTGCGTGCCGGCCTCTCGTCGCCCGCAGCAGCAGCAGAGACGGTACTGCTTATGTGTGTGGAGGTGAATTGCGGCATTATCGGCCATCCTAGGAAGTTCACATACGCAAGAAGATCTTGCTGCGGACCACAATCGATAGCGCGAACCATGCGCGTAGCGACAGGCGAGCTCAAATAAACTGCTCCATCCCTATCGTTGATTTGATGGCACTGTAACTTGCGTCATGTCTGCCAGTTTTTTTTTTTTTTTTTTTGTTCTGCCAAGCATTCAAACAACCGATTCGAGAGACACATTGCTGATAAAGTTGTATCATATCTGAAACCAGCCCTCAATCATGTGCATTGTGTGTGATCACACATCCTAGAGACGTGATGGAGGGCACACGAATCGGCTTAGCTTTTTGCCGCTGATCATGTGTGGCTTAATAAAATGTGCAGCTTTATACTATCGCGTCATCGTGAGATGATAACACGTTTGTTCTGTTTTCTGTTTCTGTTTTCATTCAACTACTGATTTGTGTTGTTACAATCTGCTAAATATTAGTGTCCAAAAATTGCTCTGCACGTAGCATTAAATAGAAGCAGAACATCCGAAGCGGAACTGACGACTGTAAGAAAGGACTGGTGAAACGTATATATTCGCTTCGTGAAGCAGTCGTTACGAAGAAAATTTGACGGGCGCGCTGAAAGCCACCAGCAACCAGCTAAAGAAGCACTCGCACAGGGGTCCTGTTCTGATGCGATTCATTGGAACTGACCTCCGCCGCTGCTTCACACTTTATACTGCTACCTTATTTTTCGGCACCAAACAGCTTGCACAGTTTATCAATATGAAAGTTATACGGTAGAGACAGGGTAGGGTCTCTTGGTTTCGGCGATCGTATTTTCCAGAATTCAGCGAGAAAAACGAGAATTTTTGGGAAACCTGAAAACGATGGCTTTGATTGTATCTGACACGGCGAAAACACGCGAAAAGAGATTATGTGCAGAACTGTGTTCAAAGGGGCGCGAAGAAACAATAACAAGAATATTGTGATATATATACCGGTTCATGCTCACACCGTGTCTCACATCTGATGCGCAACCACCATCGTCATCATATTTATCGCCTTTGCTTTGTCGTCTTCCGCGATCTTCCAAGAATTAGACACCCATACTCAGGTCGTCCCATTTCTGCCTCACAGTTTAATGGAGGCGCGTGCTTGTTCCTTGTCCTACACTTCCTACAGCCCAACGTTTTGATCTGCGACATCTGTATACAGGGTGTCTTCTTTTAATACAGATATTTCATCAAAAACTATAAGGGCTATAGACATCCTGTTTTCACTTCTATCATCAGGGCCGGCGGACGTTCTTGGCCATCTGTTGCTCAACCGTCGAATGACTCCCGTAATTTCAAGTGTATAAGCCGCACGGCAGATAAGCCGCAGGACCCGCTTTTAGGAGTGTCTTGAAAATTTTTTGGCAGATAAGCCGCACTAGCAGATAAGCCGCGGGCGATACGATGCGACTGGTGTGTGCGACAACAACAACAATAAATGAAGAAGTGATGGTGACATGGGATGTTTCCCCGTGGTAGCCACAGGACCCTACCCCACTTCACAGTGGTTAATATGAGAGGATGAATTATGATGAAGGTGAAGCGACGACAGGCTGTCAGAGTTCTGTTTAGAGCTCTTCGAGGAGTCCAGTGTCTTGCATGAAAGCAAAAAGGGAGCGAAGAGCCAGGACAAAGGAGACCATACACAGGGCCACAAACCCTTTCGTCCATACTCCGGAGTCGGCATGGTGTACAAGAAGGATTTCAGTTCTAGTGTTCTACCCAGATCGGACTGTGCCCTTGTTGCGTGTTTTTCATGGATCGTTGGGTCAGTGGTCAGTTGGGTCAGTGGTCAGGAAGGTGAATCTACTCGAATGTGGACGCGCTCCTGTTACGTACTGTTTGTGCATCGGCAGGGCGGTGCTGTCCCCGAGACACTGTTGGTTCTGTCGATAAAGCCGGTGTATGGGGAAAATACAAAGGAAAAATAGTGATCAGATAAGCCGCACTGGTGGATAAGCCGCAGAGCACCTGTTAGAAAAAAAAAATCGCGCTTAAGCCCCGGCTAATACGCGTGAAATTATGGTATTTACCTAAAAATCGTTAATTAACTGTTTTATTATAAGAGCTACAAGGTCGTCCAATGAGAACATCTGGTCCCTTCCGTCACCTGATACTGTTACCGTTTTCAGAACAAAAATCCGTTCCATAGATCGGCCGCAAAAAAATTCGTGGAAGAACAACATTTCTTTTCTTTATTTTGTTCATTGTGCATCTTTAGAGACGTCTTTTCTTCACCCCCAATGTGAGAGGGCGAAGGAGCACAGTGCCGCCTCATGCGTCGAAGATGAGCTCGAACTTGACGAAACAAAACAAAAAGAAATGTATCGGGTAACGCTATCCGAACTGCCCTTATCTTGTGTTGCATTTTCTGTTTTCTTTTAATCTTTTTTCAAGGACTCAAGAGGCGATAGTGTGCTCTTTCACCCTCTCACATTAGGGGTGAAGGAATGACGCGTCTCCGAAGATGCGCAATGAACAAAATAAAGAAAGAAAATGTGTTATTTCCCGAATTTTTTGTGGGCGATCTATCAAACGGATTTTTATTCTGAAAACGGTAACGCTATCAGGTGACCGAAGGGACCAGACGTTCTCATTGGGACGAAGAAGTGAAAAAAGGATGTCTATAGCATTTATAGTTTTTAAATCAAAAATCTGTATTAAAAAAAGACACACTGTATACCTCACGACGGAGCTTCGTTCCAGGAGACAGATACTCAGGATGCCGGAGAACACTGCATGGTGCTGCTTCATGTGTGATACCATTTGATTTGTGTCGGCGGTTGCACAAGGTGACCACACCATTCTCTGGACAAGTGATGACGTGTGGCGCCGGGGAACCAATGTTTCCCGTCGCTGTACAGCTCGCATCAAGGTTGAAGAAACTTGTTATCCTGTAGAATTTGTGGCCCTGCTGATGCATGACGTAATTCTCGGATGGGACTTCTTGAGTGCGAATTCGGCGGTTATAATTACAAGATCTATTTGCTCCCCACGAGATCTATTTGTCTGCTTTTCCAAGCTACAATGTTATAACCTCACCAACTCCAATCCTGAAACTCTGTCTTCTGAAGGTCATCGTCATCCCACCGCAGCATACCTGCCTCATACCCATCGCGCTAGCTCGCTCGCCGTCGAATGGTATTGTTGTCCCGCCCGAATGTTAATGTATGGCCAAGAAAGGTATTGCCATCCCGTATTGTCTCTGCCGTGTCGGAGGCGGTTGTATATCTCTTCCGGTGACAAACGTCACTACAGAACCGGTCCTGCTATCTCTTGGCCTTGTCTTGGTTGCGCACCAAACGCTCGCTCCAGCTGCCGTTCTTGCCGCCATAGACGCAGACTCTGACGTCTCAACTCACAAGCCTGTCACCGCGAGTGACATCTAGGCACTCAAGGATAGAATCCCTACTCTCAGTGAAGAGAATAGGTTGAGGCTGCTGGACTTCCTAGTCCACTATGCCTCAGTTTTTGACCTGAACAAGTCGCCTCTCGGGACTGCTGAACACATGAAACACCGCATTTATATTGGCTCCACACGCCCACTGAGACAACGACCATATCGAGTTTCACACCTGCCGAGCGCGCTGTCACAGAGGAAGAAGACATGCTGTCTCGCCAGATTATCCGGCCCTCCAACAGTCCGTGGGCATCTCCTGTTGTCCTGATCAGAAAAAAAAAAAAAAAAGAAGAAGAAGGATGGCACTACCCGCTTTTGTGTGAACTATAGAAGACTCAACAAAGTTACAAGGAGGGACGTGTTTCCGATGCCACCCCAAGCAGCACAATGTACTGAAAGTCGAGTGCAATAGGGGTGGACGGTATGTGTCTTATCGATGTTCCTTAGTTTCACGAATCTGTTCAAGGCCTTCCACCTACCCGTCCACCCCTATTGCACCCGACTTTCAGTACATTTTGCTGCTTGGGACCTATCAACAATGCGGAATACTGCTTCCAGGGCGCAAGCTATTCCCCTTCCCTTGACTTGAGGTGTGGCTATTAGCGAATTCCCATGGCAGAAGATGATATTGAAAAAAAAAAAAAAAGCGTTTGCGACCCCTGGCGGCCTTGATGAGTTACTTGTCACGCCATTCGGAGTGTGCAGTGCTCCGGCTACTTTTAAAGCAAAACGAGGCAATAAGCAACGACCAACTATATTAAAGCTATACAATTCGTTGGAAAAGACAAAGGTTCTAAGAAATTACTATCGATTGAAAGGTACCCAATACTTCATTAGTGAAGACTATCCCGAGAGAATTCGTTCTCTCCGGAAGAAACTATGGAATAGCGCAGCAAGTGATCGGCAGTCGGGCCACAAAGTTCGCCTGGTATTTGACAAACTTATTATTGATGATGATGTATACACCTGGGACGAATCCCTATCATAAAGGCAACTAGTCTGGCGGAGTACAAGGCTTGTCACATCTGATAGTACGGATCCAGATGTAAACACACGTGTCACACTCTGCAAAAGCCGTACACAGGCCAACATCAATATAGTACTGTATGACGTAATGCCAATAATCTTTGTATCTTGATGGGAAATATAAGAAGCTTAGTCCGCAAATGTGATAGTCTGAGTTCCCTTGTATAGATAACTGTAACGCCGATGTTGTAGCACTAACGTAGACATGGTTAAACGAGGACATATCTAGTGATGAACTGTTACCTGGTTATACTCATTTTCTTTGCGATCGATTGGGTCGTAGGGGCGGCGGGGTACTCCTCGCTGTCAAAGAGTGTCTAATGCCAACAGCTGTACATATCAATTCGAGTGTTGAAATCGTTTGGGCATGTTTTAAGTGTCATATGTTTAATTTACTCATTGGTGTGTGCTACCGGCCTCCTAACACGGCTACGTTTGTCGAAGAACTCGAAGCACATATGGCTGATGTAACACGCACCTTTCCTACTCACAAATTGTTATTGATAGGCGATTTTAACTTCCCTGATATCACTTGGTCTGATAACATGAATACTACCAACCTTCCCCTCTTATCACGCAATTTTGTTGACCTATGTCTGCATTATAACTTAGATCAACTTGTGAAAGTAGCCACGCGAGTGTCGGGATCATCTTCTAACATTTTAGACCTAGTATTGTCAGACGTGCCTGACTGTATCTGTAGTGTGACTTGCTTCGATGGCCCAAGTGACCATAAGTTTCTTGTGTTCTCTGTGGTGACAGCTCCGACACGAGTCCAGAGGGAAAAAAAGGTATTTAAGAACTATAATGCGGCGGATTACGGTTCCATTAGTGCGGCGCTTGCCTCGTTTTTTGACGAGTTTTCAGCTCACTTTGCAGGGAGAACAGTCGAAGAAAACTGGGCGATGTTTAAGAATAAGATCAGCGAGCTTGTAAACGCCCATGTACCAACTTTTCATGTAAGCTCGTCCCCTTCCACACCGTGGTTTAATAACAATTTGAGACGCCTTCGTTCAAGAAAAAAACGCCTCTTTCGCACAGCTAGATCCACAAATTCACCCCATACTTGGCAGCGGTACTACTCTGCCGAAAAACAGTTCACAACAGCTGTTCGAACAAAAAAGGAAGAGTTTTATGGACACACTCTACCATTCTTGCTGGAAAGTAACCCTAGAAAATTTTGGGAGTTCATGACGCCGCGCAAGGACACCGAGATACACCTAATGAACTCGACAGGCGCATCTGTAGCCATTGATCAGTGTGCTAGAATGTTCAATGAGTATTTTACTTCTGTATTTACCGTGGAAGATACCGGTAATGCTCCGAAGGCCCCATTACACTCTTTTCCGCACATGTTATCCTTTGATATAGATCACTCTGGTGTGCTGAAACTGATAGATAATAGCAAACTATCTTCTTCCTGTGGCATTGATGGCATTAATACCAAAATCCTTAAAAACACAAAGATGATATCGTCTGCGTACTTAACTCTAATATTCCAACAGTCCCTAGCAACGGGTAGCGTCCCAGGCGATTGGCTGATCGGTAAGATCATCCCAGTTCATAAGTCCGGTGACAAACAAGCTCCAAGCTACTTTAGGCCCATATCTCTGACCAGTGTTCTATGTGAGCTGCTGAAGCACATCATTGTTAAACATATGGTCACCTACCTAGAAACTAACAATTCCTTCTACAAATATCAACATGGCTTTCGTAGGGGATACTCCTGTGAGACGCAGCTGGCAGGTCTAAAACACGACATTTTCCATAATCTTGATAAAGGAAAACAAGTCGATGCAGTGTTCCTAGACTTTGCCAAAGCCTTCGATAGGGTTCCACATTCTCGTCTTCTAACCAAGTTATCAAGTCTTAACATTGATCCAATGGTTCCTACGTGGATTCGGAACTTCCTTCCAAACAGGAAACAGTATCTCGCTGCAAATGGTACCACCTCCAGTCTCGCTCATGTAGCTTCTGGTACTCCGCAGGGTTCGGTAATAGGTCCACTTCTTTTCTTGATTTATATCAATGACCTGCCTTATGATCTATCGTGTAGGGTGAGACTGCTTGCAGACGACTCCGTTATATACCATCCAATTACTAATTTCTCTGACATCCAATTACTACAGTCCGACCCCCAGAATATTTTTCAATGGTGCAAGGCCTGGCAACTGCCTGTTAATTCCGAGAAGTGTAAGGTTTTGTCAGTTTCTTGCCGTTCAAGCTTAAATCACCCCTACAACCTCGGACTCTGCGAACTACAACATGTAAAGACCTACAAATATCTTGGCGTCCACCTCACTTATGACATGACTTGGACAGAGCACGTTACATACATCACAGCGAAAGCTAACCGCTCCCTTGGGTATCTTCGCCGTAACGTTCGTTCTTGTCCACCCATAACAAAAAAAAGCTGCCTACACGAGCTTCATCAGGCCCATACTTGAGTATGCCTCCCCCATCTGGAGTCCTTACCACTCCAACCTTTCTGGTGCAGTTGAGGCGGTGCAGAACCGCGCAGTTCGATTCATTTTAAATAATTTTTCTCCATATAGTAGTATAACAACAATGAAGTCGTCTATTGATATCCCAACATTAGATTTACGTAGGAAGGTATCCAGCCTCTGTCTCTTTCATAAGGTCTTCCACAACACAATCTTAAGCACAGACTTTTTAAGAAATGCGGTGTTTATCTCTGCACGACTGGATCATGACTACAAGGTTGAACTAACACATTGTCACCATGATTTCTTCCTTAACTCATTTGGTTGTTACATAGCGAAATGTTGGATGATTTACCTCGTAACATTGCAGTGCTTCATGATCCTTTAATATTCAAAAAAGCAATCACCGCACTCATCATAGGGGACAATGGAAGAACAGTGTGTAGCTGAAGTCGGTACTTTTTGTGTCTTTGTAAATTTATAATTGTATAACCCATGTTAACCCATATAGTATGTAGATAGTGTGTTACATATTCTTATAGGTTATTATATGTGCTGTGTCCGCCGTCCGTTATGTAGTGCCCAAAGTGCCCAAGTTTGTGTCGACTACAGAAAACTCAACAAGATCACTAAGCTGGACACCTATCCAACGCTACGTATTGATGACGCACTCGATTCCCTACAAAACGCAAAATACTTTTCCTCGATCGATATGCGATCTGGATATTGGCAAATCGAAGTGGACCCCAGGGACTGCGAAAAAAACAGCGTTCCTGGCGTCAGCGCCTCTTTTCCCTGAGTTGTTGCATTCGTTGAAAAAAAAAAACAGCTTTCGTCACTCCAGATGGGCTTGATGAGTTCAAAGTCATGCCGTTTGGTTTGTGCAACGCGCCTGCTACCTTTGAGCGAATGGTCGACGACGTTCGTGGCAATCTGAAATGGACCGCTTGCCTCTGTTACTTAGACGACATCGTTGTGTTTGGATCTGCAATTGATGAGCACACTGCCCGTCTCGGTGAAGTTCTTAATTGCATTCGTGGCGCCAACCTCAAGCTGAACAGTAAGTAGTGCCGCTTCGGTTCACAAGAGATCACTATCCTGGGTCATGTCGTGTCTGCCGATGGTATTCGGCCTGACCCTAAGAAGATTGCCGCAGTTGCAGAACTTCCCTGTCCAACTGCTGTAAAGTCTTTACGGAGTTTTCTTGGGTTATGCTCCCATTTCCGCAGGTTCATCAATGACTTTGCAAAAAAAAGCACGACCACTTCATGACCTTTTAAGAAAAGGCGCAGTGTGCAGTTGGACTGACGAACAGGATAGTTCCTTCCAGCTCCTCAAACACGAACTTTCTTGCACCCCTTTACTACGGCACTTCAACCTAGACAAACCAACGGAACTTCACACGGATGCTAGTGGGTCAGGACTTTGTGCAGTCTTGGCTCAACGCTGGGACAACGTATAACATCCGGTTGCCATCGCGAGTCGGTCTCTGACTGACCCGGAGAAGAACTACAGTGTTACTGAGAAATAATGTTTGGTTGTTGTGTGGGCGGTTACAAAGCTTAGACCCTACTTATACGGACGACATTTTACGGTTGTTATGATCATCGCGCGCTCTGTTGTTTGTCACCATCAAGTCTCCCTCTGGGAGACTCGCTCGTTGGGCTCTTCAACTTTAAGAATACGACTTTGATGTGAGGTATCGAGCAGGACTCAAACATCAAGATGCGGATGCACTGTCACGGTCACCCCTACCAGGCTGCTGAGGCAGTGTCTCATTCGTTGACCACTTCGATCTTCGCACAGAACAAGCACATGACCCTGATCGAAGTGATTACTATCCTTCCTAGCGCTGAGCCCGTGACCCAGCAGCAAGCATCACTGGTCCGAAATTTCGTCCTTCGTGACAACATACTCTATAAGCAGAATTTTAACCCTTTCGGACGACCGTATTTGTCAGTTATTCCCCGCCACCTGCAGAAACCGCTCGTGGAGCACTTTCATGATGACCCCAGTGCCGGACATTTTGGATTTGCCCGGACGTACGACCGCGTCACCAGTCGTTTCTTCTGGCCAGGCATCCGACGATTCATCTCGAATTATGTTCGCACCTGAATAGAATGTCAACGTCGTAAGCACTCACCGATAGCCTCTCAAGGTTTTCTGCAGCCGATCCCGCCGCCTCCGGCTTCATTCTACCGTGTTGGAGTTGACCTGTTGGGATCGTTCCCCTCGTCTTCTGAAGGAAAAAGTGGATCACAGTCTGCATTGACCGTCACACCCGTTACGCCGAAACGTCGGCCCTTGTCTCCTCAACGGCACCTGACGTCGCCGATCTTCTGCATCAGGTCATCCTTCGCCACGGTGCCCCTCGTGAAATATTGACTGATCGTGGAGCTGTTTTTCCACCGTCGTTTCTGAATATGCTTTTGAAACCGTCTATTACAATACGTAATATTAATACTGTATTATGATACAGTGTTAATATTACGTATTATAATAGAGGGTTTCAAAAGCATTACCCGATCAATACTATATTACGCATTTTCGTCCAGTATTATTATTATTATTATTATACAAAAATAATGTTTCTGCCCTACCCAGCGTAGAGGTCACCACTAGCGGAAATTTATTGTCCTAAACAAGTGCTAAAAGTAGGGTAGCTCCGTCAGACTTGAAAAATCTTCAGAGTTGTTTCCTTATTGAAACCAGCGAGATCTACCCTGGATATGGTACCTGCGAATAAGCCGTTCAGCTCCACATGCAATGTAACGAACAATGTTAACATATAAGATCGAGTGAAGATGTTACAGACGTAAATTCTGCTTCTACGGTGTATCTCTGGTTTGCTACCGTAGTAGAAAGGCAGAACATCCAGCGGACAGGTGTGGAAATGTGAAGACAAGAGCCTATCAGGACAAGAGTCGTTGATCTTTCGAACAGATTGCCCAGAAGAAGAACAGTATCTGTTCGAAATATCGGAGGTACTCGTCCTGAGGATCTGCCATTGGCTTCTCTAAGCGGAGTTCTGGATTCCATAAAACGGTCCATTCCGCATCGCCCAGCGGTACTAAAAGTCGGCTTCCACCAGGGGCCTTGCGTCCCCTTTAGAAATGCAAGCTTCTTTCTCTTTGCATTACTGCACCTGGTGAGCGGCACGGAAAGAGGGTTCTACCATCTTCAGCGATGACGTACTGCCGTGATGGAGCGCCACAATAGGACAGCATTTTTCACCCATGGTGCGAAGATAGCGCCTGGATCAGCGTCTGTGCTTGTAGAGCCACCGTACTGTACACAAGGAGTGGCACGTCCGTCACAGAGAGCATCATCGGCACCAGTTGATCAAAGCAAAAGACCTCAGATCGAGAACTGCCGATATTTCATATACAATCAACCTGCGATTTATGAACACCATCTGTTCCCACCGAAAATGTTTCTAAATCGAGGGACTCCCATATCGAGGTCTGCAGGAAAGAAAAGGCACGAAGAGCGCTATAAGCAACGGAACTTTCCAGAGACGTTCATTTTCAGACATACTGGGTTATTGTGCTTTGCATATTACCTTCATTTGTGTCGAATACTACTTTGCTGAGAAGGGATGTCATCTGCTTAGCTCGTCGTTCTTGTCATCGAAATACATTATGGCAGATCCTTCAGTGTGGTCCCGCGCGGATCTACTGTAGTCACAGCAGCACTTTTACACTTACTTTGCTCACTATCATCGTCTTTTTCACCGCGGCTGTAAGGGCCGAGCGCTTCCGCTTTGCTCCGCCGGACGTGTTCATTTCGGAATCCGAACACCATATGAGTGGGGGTTATGTTGGGGGAACATGCGGTCTTGTGCTAATCTGTGACACAGGAAGTATGAGTCACGTTGCCTCGTACAGCATCTGCCTGTTCTGTCAACTATCAAAGAAGCCAAGTCTCACCCGAACGCGGCGGACACGTCATGCCCCAAATTCCATCTTTTAATGGGTTAGCATTAGAGTCCTCGCTACCCAAGAATCGCGGCGTGGTCTCTCTGTAGCGCCGGGCGCATGCGTGGTGAGTGGAGATGGAAGGGGAGACACGTGGACTGGAGAGTGCGATGCGGCCACGGCGCCGGCAGGGGCACGAAGCTATAGTAGAAATCTATTGTAGCTGAAAACTCACGTGACCTCCGGAGCTCGACCAATGACTGAGGACTAGCCACCCTATTTTTTTCTTTTTTGATTATGTCGCGAATGACGTATATGACGTGTCATCCGTTTCTCTCTCACTACTTTCCTCCTCTCTGCTCTGCTTCCCGTCTTCTTTTGTTGTTTCTTTTTTTCTTCCATGCACTGTTTTTTTTTTGTTCGCATTTGTCGGAATGCAGTGGGAGTTACAGGAATACGACGGAGCCTTGGTTGTTTGTGACATGAAGTATCTTATTGTGCGACATACGGTTATGCAAGCAAGACGTACACAGGATGACATTAATATTGCTCCAGAATTTGCTTGAAGAAGCCTGATAATGTCGGACTGCCTCTGGCAAGGACTGCTACTGGGAACTGGAGCTCTGGCTGCAAGATGAAAAAAAATTGGTATCAGATATACGATGCAAAAATATTCCAGAAGCCAGGAGAAGTCATGATAGAAAACAACGAAATTACACACCGGCTTGACGCAACAAATACCAATTTTATTGCAGACGTTTCGTCTCCCATGCGGGGGACATCATCAGTGAAAGCATAGTGAGAGGCGACCGCAACCAGCGGATTACTTAACCAGGTCGGCGAACACTTCGGGGAGGGGGCCGCGATTGGTATTACACACTGAAGGTTCTCCTCGCAGGTGCCATGACTCAAGCAGTTCCTGGGGCCCCACCTTTGTTCCTTGGCTAAGGTCAGAGCATTCGCGTAGTCAAAAGAGTGGTCTGTGTTCCAACAATGCTCGGTGAGCTCTGTCTTAGATCGCGTTGCGTTTGTTGAGTTGCGGACATCTCGTTCGTGCTCTTTTAGTCTTGTACTGCGCTTGCGGCCCGTCTCTCCAATGTAGGACACCTCGCAACCGAGACACTGTACTTTATACACAACACCCGTCTGGGACTCAGGGGGAATATGGTCTTTTGGCTTAGAAATCAGTGAACGAAGTTTCAGGCAGGGCTTGAATGCAGTCTCGATTTTTAACGGGAGGAGGGCTCGCCGAATGGATTCTGATACACCTTTGACGTATGGGATGGTGACGATGCCGTGTCGGAAATCATCTTTCCTTCGGGTCCTGGGTTCTTGCATGCGTTTTCGTGTGTTCTCAAAGAAACGTAGCGGGTATCCTCGTTTCATGAGTGACTCCTTGATTATCATCTCCTCGGACGTACGTTGTTCCGGGCAAGAGGCGAAATCTTCACAGCGTTGAAGCAGGGTTCTCACTACACTGCGTTTGTGTTCAATCGGATGGTAGGATTCGAAATTTAGGAAATTACCGGTATCACAGGGCTTGCGGTAGACGGAAGTTTGAATCAGGCCGGTGGTGAGCCTGTGTACGGACACGTCCAGGAAGGGGAGCCGGTTCTCCTGTTCAAATTCGCAAGTGAACTGAATGGACGGTTCAATGCTGTTCAGGGTCGAATGGAATTCGTCTAGGAGGTTGCGATTTAGAATCACGAAAGTGTCGTCGACATACCGTCGGTAGAACTTGATGTTGTGGGTAAATCGTTGGAAGGCAGATTCTTCAACATATTCCATGACGAGATTAGCCATTGTCACGGACACCGAGCTGCCCATCGGACAACCTTCAATCTGATGGTAGACCTGCCCCCGGAACGAAAAATGGGATTGGTTCAGACAGAAGCGTAGCAGGATGATAATGTCCTCCACTGTGAGAGACGTACGTGTGGGAAGGGTGCTGTCGTCACGTAGTCGTGCTTCAGCCACTTTCACTGCTAACGCTGTGGGTACGTTAGTGAAAAGGGAGACAACATCAAAAGAGACCATGATGTCGTTGTCATCGACGACTTGATCTCGAATCAAACGAACGAACTCCTTGGAGTTAGACAGTGTCAGACCATTCCGTCCGGTGACTGGGGTGATTAAATCCACAAGATGTTTCGACAGGTTGTATGTTGGGGATCCAATAAAAGAAACGATGGGTCGTAAGGGGCAATCAGTCTTGTGAATTTTGGGGAGGCCGTAGAGTCTGGGTGTTAAGCCATCCGACGAGAACAGGCGTAGATACGTCACTTCATCGAGGCGTTCCTTTTTCTTGAGGTCACGGAGGTGATCGACAAGACGGCGTTCAGATTTCTGGGTAGGATCATTCGGCAGCGTGATGAAATGGGAAGCATCATCGAGAATCCTCTGCATTTTAGCGTAGTAATGGTCTTTATCCAGTACAACGGTATCCAGTACATCCAGTACGACCGGGGTCAACCTGGCTCGTAGTCGCATCGCTACTACGTTGACTAACTCTACGACGATTCCAACGAACCTCACGCGGAAGGAACATGTAGCACTACGCGATCTCCGGTCAGACGACTCTATCATTATCCTTCCGGCGGATAAGGGGAAAGGCACCGTTGTACTGGATAAAGACCATTACTACGCTAAAATGCAGAGGATTCTCGATGATGCTTCCCATTTCATCACGCTGCCGAATGATCCTACCCAGAAATCTGAACGCCGTCTTGTCGATCACCTCTGTGACCTCAAGAAAAAGGAACGCCTCGATGAAGTGACGTATCGACGCCTGTTCTCGTCGGATGGCTTAACACCCAGACTCTACGGCCTCCCCAAAATTCACAAGACTGATTGCCCCTTACGACCCATCGTTTCTTTTATTGGATCCCCAACATACAACCTGTCGAAACATCTTGTGGATTTAATCACCCCAGTCACCGGACGGAATGGTCTGACACTGTCTAACTCCAAGGAGTTCGTTCGTTTGATTCGAGATCAAGTCGTCGATGACAACGACATCATGGTCTCTTTTGATGTTGTCTCCCTTTTCACTAACGTCCCCACAGCGTTAGGAGTGAAAGTGGCTGAAGCACGACTACGTGACGACAGCACCCTTCCCACACGTACGTCTCCCACAGTGGAGGACATTATCATCCTGCTACGCTTCTGTCTGAACCAATCCCATTTTTCGTTCCGGGGGCAGGTCTACCATCAGATTGAAGGTTGTCCGATGGGCAGCCCGGTGTCCGTGACAATGGCTAATCTCGTCATGGAATATGTTGAAGAATCTGCCTTCCAACGATTTACCCACAACATCAAGTTCTACCATCGGTATGTCGACGACACTTTCGTAATTCTAAATCGCAACCTCCTAGACGAATTCCATTCGACCCTGAACAGCATTGAACCGTCCATTCAGTTCACTTGCGAACTTGAACAGGAGAACCGGCTCCCCTTCCTGGACGTGTCCGTACACAGGCTCACCACCGGCCTGATTCAAACTTCCGTCTACCGCAAGCCCTGTGATACCGGTAATTTCCTAAATTTCGAATCCTACCATCCGATTGAACACAAACGCAGTGTAGTGAGAACCCTGCTTCAACGCTGTGAAGATTTCGCCTCTTGCCCGGAACAACGTACGTACGAGGAGATGATAATCAAGGAGTCACTCATGAAACGAGGATACCCGCTACGTTTCTTTGAGAACACACGAAAACGCATGCAAGAACCCAGGACCCGAAGGAAAGATGATTTCCGACACGGCATCGTCACCATCCCATACGTCAAAGGTGTATCAGAATCCATTCGGCGAGCCCTCCTCCCGTTAAAAATCAAGACTGCATTCAAGCCCTGCCTGAAACTTCGTTCACTGATTTCTAAGCCAAAAGGCCATATTCCCACTGAGTCCCAGACGGGTGTTGTGTATAAAGTACAGTGTCTCGGTTGCGAGGTGTCCTACATTGGAGAGACGGGCCGCAAGCGCAGTACAAGACTAAAAGAGCACGAACGAGATGTCCGCAACTCAACAAACGCAACGCGATCTAAGACAGAGCTCACCGAGCATTGTTGGAACACAGATCACTCTTTTGACTACGCGAATGCTGTGACCTTAGCCAGGGAACAAAGGTGGGGCCCCAGGAAACTGCTTGAGTCATGGCACCTGCGAGGAGAACCTTCAGTGTGTAATACCAATCGCGGCACCCTCCCCGAAGTGTTCGCCGACCTGGTTAAGTAATCCGCTGGTTGCGGTCGCCTCTCATTATGCTTTCACTGATGATGTCCCCCGCATGGGAGACGAAACGTCTGCATTAAAATTGTTATTTGTTGCGTCAAGCCGGTGTGTAATTTCGTTGTTTTCTATCAGATATACGGTTATGCATGTGAAAGTTGCAATGTAAATAGAAAGAATAAATGTGCTATTGAAAGCGAAAAATAAGAACGGTGGTAGGGTTGTGAGAAACTCGCAGCCATGGGGTGTGATGAGCGACCTTAGTACAAAAAAATACCTTTTATTGCGCTACTTCACAATGATATATTCAGACCGATTAGCCTGACAATCTTGGCTTTGGCGCTACGTACAGAACAGCTACTAAGTCAACGCGTCGTACGAAACTTGTCGAGCGAAATCACCAAGAATCAGACTTACAGTTGCGTCATACCTTTGTACAGTACGACGTGAACGGCGTTTAGATGATACTGTTTCACGAAAAGAAATATACAGTGAACCCTCGTTATTATGACCATGGTCGTTCCCGAAAATTTCGGTCATAATGCGGAATTGTCATATTAACAGGGGGGATTCGCAGAGGTTTGACTGCATTGTTCCCCAGGTGTATGGTCGTAAAGCGCATATGTCAGATTATCGGGGGTCATATTAACGGGGGTTCACTGTAGTCTACCATCGTATCTGCAAAGCTACGCTGTTTGTCTCGGTCACCGCGTATTCCGGTAACTGTTAAGCAACTTATTCACAATACACGAAGTGAATGCGGTGTTGTAAGGCAACAAGCAACGACAAATGACTTACCTCTCGGCAGTCGTTGACCAGGTATCGGGTACGAGGCGTTCGGACGCTCGAGTAGTTTCTATACCAAGAAGCAGAGCACAAATGTTGCGCAGACATCTTCCCTGGCAGCTGTTACTGTGCGAGGACACTCACATGATACAGCTTGCGTTTTTAAACAGGAAAAACCAGAACTCATAGTCCAACACAACCGCTACACAACACGAGCCGTCCGAAACGGACGCCGTCGACTCCGTGGACGCCGGTTCCAACCGGCACAGCCGCCGCGCTGTCGCCTGTTCGAGCGCCCGCGAACAAATTTGAAAACGGCCAATCATCGCTCAGAAAACGAATTCATCCTCATGGGAACCAATCAGTAATCACTAGCCACCGGATGTCTCCATGACGTTCAATTTATGACGTTTTCTGACGTCCGATGACGTGAAACGCATGAAGCGCCTCACTTTATCCCGCAAAGGAACTGGCGAGTTTCGGGCCCTTGGCGCCGGTGCGTCGGCACTTGGCAGTGCGCGTTGCAGCTGTGATGGTCGACAGGTTCAGACGTGTCTACGTGGGCGCGCCATGGGTTATGAAAGCTCTGCGAAGGAGCGGCGGCGAAAGAAGTCCCAGAGTCGGCGCCGCCCAGCTGAATCGGAGTAAGCCCGAAAGGCTCGTTTGGCTGCAAATGCTGTCTTGCGTTAGGGTTGTGTAGGGTCGTGCGAAGGGTTGTGTAGCGTTGTGAAGGGGAGTTCCCAAAGGGTTTTCGAGTTTTAATGCTAGCGCATTTCCGTCGGATCCATCGTTGGATCGGCCATGCTTTTTTTCTGAACATTTGGTGGCCGGGCGTAATCTGTTCATAAATAGAGGTAAAAAAGCCATGGGATTTCGAATTCGTACCCACGAAACGTGTTCCCTGTTCGGAAATCCAGGGTTCATGAAACGACGGGAAAAGACGTGGCGAATGATTCGTTCCACGGCATATCGTTTATAAAACTTTCATAAATCAATAAATCATAAATAAATTCATAAATCGGGGATTCACAAACCGAGGGTTGACTGTAAATGCTATTTTTATACTAGGCCCTTTTCGAGACATTTACGGCATCCAAAATGAGGATTTTGCTTTGATGCATCTTCAGTGGATCGCTGGATTTTCCACTTCTCCACAGCGACAACAGCGAGACTCATTGCCTACAGCTGGTAATGCAGAATGCGGGAAAAATGGCTCCTCCTGCACGCAGCTGCTGTGGTCCAGGTGCGAGGGTTCGCCAGGGCAATCCTACTAACAGACTCGAGAAGGGTGATGAACCCCATGTGTGACAACATCTTAGCGTGAAGCATCAGAAGATCGTGCGCTCAGCATGAACAAACCGGAGGAGATATCGCTTTCCAATAGATTCCGTCCCACTTCGGTATCGGCGGCAACGAAAGGGCGGATCAGCTAGCGTCCTCGGCACAACTGAGCTGCAGCCCTTGTGTACCAACTCGGGACGACACTGACAGGCAAATGGCCGTTCAGCAGCTTGCTGAACTGCGCCACCATGGGATACGGGACATCATGCACCATCATCGCCCCGTTCTTCCCATGAAAAACATTCCTCTTCCCCCATTCTTCCTCGAGGCATACAGACCATGCTTCATAGGCTACGCACTGGGTCCGCGTTCACCAACTCTCAACTCTTCAAGATAGGCTCTAGGGTAGACGCCTGCTGTGGTCACTGTCAACAACCTGAAACAATCGATCAGATCCTGCGAGACTGCCGAGCATACCATTCTACGCACGAAGCCCATCTCCCTCACTCCAGCTCTGGCGCGCTAGCGGACATCCTCTGCTCCGGTTACTCTTATGCCGAACGTTCCGCTAAAGCAAGAAACCTTGTTGTCTTTCTGTAGGAGGCGGGTCTTGCTCAACGACCCCTCTAACACTTTGCTCTCCCCGACGAACTCACGCACCCTCTACGCATCTCCACCCTACATCCTCCACCCCTCTTTTTTCCCCTATAGTCGTGACAACGCCCACTTCTGTGTGGCCAACAACGACGAGTCGATCCTGCCATTACCCTCCCCCCCAGGCAATGGGTAATATGCTTCGTTTCGAACGCTGACATTCAAGCCACATCTGACAATCCTGCATCTGTTACGTGCAGGTCTTGTTTTTCACAACGATAAGCATGTGATTCTCTCGCTCGTTCGTTCTAGAAATGCGCACACATGCATTGCTTCATATCCTTCTCATCTGGCTTGAAGCTTTTCATATACTCATTTTCTTTCAAATAGTAAGCTACATCTTCTTTTGCCGGTACCTGCTCAAATAAAAAAAAACAAATCACAATGGCGTGAAACGTAATAACAGTACGTTCAGTTCTTCAGGAGGTGATAATTGGAAATGCTAACACAACGTTCGTGCTAGTTCTGAATGCTGCCACGGAGGCTAACGAAAAAAGAACCGGCATCGACGACGTGACCAGCATCTGATCGCGGGTGAGACAGCTTTGGACTTTTAAAACAGAACGGTGTCAGCGTTGTCTGAATTGAGGTCCAAACATCCCTTTGTTTATTTTACGGAACAAACGGAAAGGTCACAACCGCACCTGCTGACTGAGAAGAGTAAACATATGATATTTCTTTAGTAAGCTGGTTCTCGTGCTACACAGTTCCATATCAAAGGCTGTGATGCGACTGGTAAATTTCCCCCTCATTAGAAGTGTTTCCTGTGGAGTTTCTGCGGAGACAGCGGAATATCTTTGCACAGCTCTGATACTTCCTTTGTCATGTTTTCCTTTGTCGCGTTCCGATCGATTGCTGAGATGATCATGAGTAGTTTGCTTTGGTAGATCACAGTTCGTCATCAAGCAATTCCCAGAAGACGCAGGGAACATGCAGCCAATGTGCAGCCAACGTGCAGCCAATGTGCGATTTTGAACATCCACCCCGGAATTTTACAAAAAGGGACCACCCGCACAAGTTGCATGTCGCACCGCCCGTCTCACGTGGACAGAGAGTCCGCAGACACACGGACACAGAGAGACAGACACACAGACACTTCGAATACTTTCTGATCGTGGTGTTCGAGTAGTTTTTGTTGTGTTAATGTCTAGATCAGCTTTGAGGTACGTCTGATTATAACAAAGGAAGTCAATGGAGACAGAAAATGAGAAAATGTAGGAAACCGTTTCGATTTTTTTATTTGGCTAGCTGACTCACCTTACGCGTAAATTTACTTCCAAATATCATATTACATTATTATTCGTTTACATGTTGTTGAAACATTCAATGAAATAGCATTCGCGTTCGCTCAACTGCATGTTATGTCCACCACTTTTAATCAGTACAGAAACGCTGCAACTTTAATAGCGCCAACGCTGCTATGCTTAAACAAAGACGTAACTATAAGAAAGAAAAATGAATCTCCGTAAACACTCCTCTGCTACACTTCTAAAGAAATCTGATAATTGGGTACTCTGTCGACGACGACGAAGATGATATATGATATGATTTATTGAACTAGAATTAGGGACTGTTCGACGACCTTCATGCTTAGCTCTTCGCTACCCGCACTATAGGTATCACTTAGTATTAGCAGCTTCAAGAGTTTGTGGTTGTTCCACTTCACACGGTTCTTCTCTTGTTACACTTATTGTTAGGCACTCTCCAGAAACAGTTAATGTACTGTGTCATCTTTTTCAACCTTCCTATCAACAACATCTGCTTTCATTGGGAAAATCCGTCCCGCTCCGTTATTCACTGATGTTAAAGCGGCATGGCTTCATAATCACTGCGAACCTCCCCTCGAAGACTTCGCTTTTGTTTCTGTACGGTGGTTCAACTTCCTTTGTTGGCAGTGAGCTACACCCATTTGATCGGCGGACCCTCATTGTGTGTACAATATTGATCGCATTCACAAATGGAGGCACACGTGGTTCTCGAATCGGTAGCACTATAACCCGAAAGACCATGTTACGTGCGTAATTTTACATGTATCTGCGTGGTGGTAATCTTCCCGATGCAAAAATGCGACCAAAGTTCAGTAATTCAAAGTCAGAGGCAGCATACCTGGATGACCCTCCCAATAGTTCCTGTCAGGGTAGTTTCGCCGGCAGTGTTCTCGCGGACTTCTCATTTAGCTAATCCACGGTGCTTAGAGTCCGTAATTCGTAGTATGGGGATCAATGATCCGCTAGCTAGAGCGTTCCTCGCTACTACGCAGTCACTGGTATACGCCGATTCGCCAAACGTGCGAAACACCGCAGGACGCGGAGCATCTATTGGTGTACTGCAGACGCCTGACGTTTGACCGATGGTCTCTGTAGGGTGACCTCTGGACAATCGAACACTAAACGTGGAGAAGGTACTGAGGCACTGGCCAAATCAGCAGGTACAACCAAGACTTGGCACTCTAGCGCGCCCTCCGAAAGACATAGTTGCTGTGGCTGTCTCTTAAGACTCAGCGCTAGCAATATCCCGAGAAGGCGATCAGCGACTTTATGTTATACACACACGAAGTGTTCTGGAACAACTGGTGCAACCGGCTCTGCCGACGTCTCCACGTTTGTGGCGCCCCGAGGATTTTCTGTGCGATGTCAGCGAAAACTAACTATAATAGCGGTGAGCGGCGATTCATCGCGCCATGGGTGACTGCACGGTTTTCTGCAGGCATGTCCACTTTCCTGTTGTACAGGCTAGCGCAACGATAATTCATAAATCAATGCTAAATCTCAGTGTGCCACGTGCGACGAAATTGTGTACGCGAGAAGAGTCAATCCGCAGTGCCTGGTGTACAATGTTGCGTTGTCGCGAGCTACGGCGATTGGTGGACGGCTTACCACCAACGCCAACATTGACTACAACACATCCCCATCCGATCACTTTTTTTTTTCTTTACCTCATCACCATCACCGTCAACCATAGCAAAACGATTCCAGACAGAGGTTTTGTGGATGAACCTAAGCGTCTCAACGAGCACCGGTTAGTTGAACCGTGAAGGGTCGCCGGAAAAGTTGACTTTCCCGAGAAGCAAATGTCCATGATGATTCTGAATGTGCAGAATATCGATGCACATAGAAAGAATATCAGCACAAAACACAACTTGCCAAAACGCGAATGATTGGTCTATGAGGGATGTGGAGTGATGGTCATCCTGAATGTATCAGCACCGCGTGACTTTCACCAAGAGAAATAACCGCCGCACGGCTGGAGTGGCCATCTATGAGAACGATAGTGTTGCAGCATCGTGCACAGATTGTGCTTTGTGGATTTACGCAGCGAATAGTGGTGATGTCGGTAACACATTCGCGGTTTGAGAAAATTACAGGGACTGTGCATTTCTCACATTGGCAATGATTGTCGACATGTCACCCACAAGTGTGTCGCGATAAAATCAAGTCTTTCCTAATAGGGAGGGGAGGGTATATGTTAATTAAGAAAAAAAGAAAGGAAAGGTTAGCCAGGCAAAGAGCCTAATGGATTATACGGTATACTCACATAAAGTGATGGATCTGTTGATATCGGAACTGTTTCCATATCGAAGTGGCAGTATGAATTCAAGTACTATACCTGTCATCGTCGTGGGAGATTTCAATATCAAAGTAGCAGATGCCTCGAGCTCTTCGCTCTGCGCTCAAAGCTCTTCTGACATTTCTGGACACCGTCGGCTTCGATCGTTATTGTGAAGAGGCTCGTTATTTTATTCCCCACATTCCCACCAGCAATGGGGTAGGGTATCGCCTGTGGCGATGAACCTCCCCACTCTCCAAAGCCAAAATAAAGTTGTTGTTGTTGTTGCCTCGAGTAAACGGACCTTCGAATACGTGGCAGGAAGCATTTGAATTGCAGAATCGTTGGGGAATGAGCTCAAAGTGCCTGCCACCTGGAACGGCACGACGATCGACTGTGTCTTTGCTCGTGGAGTCAATACATCAAAGTGCACAAATTATGTAGCGTACTTTAGCACTCATAAGCCTGCGCTATGTACATGTTGGACGCGCGCGAAGCGACACAAGTTGAATAATAAATCGCAAATTACAAACATGCGTATGTGTAATTTGTTGGCGTCAAACCTAACGATAGCTTGACATACTCTCTGTTATTGCACCCCAACTGAATGTAATCCTATTGCTAAATTTCAGCAATACTTACAAACAATTGCGCTCAGTTTTAAATTATCCGCATAAAATCTTGGCAGTCCAGCGAATCAGCAGGAATGTTGTCGCATTACGCATTATGCCTAGTTCACAGAGTGACTTTTCGTTGCGGGTAGGGTACGGATCGAGTGCGGATATGGTTGCCGTATACGACACGCTGTTCAGACGCATGCGTTCTTGATACGGAAAACGCTTGTGTTTGACCAATCACGCCTCCACTTTACTCCGCCACGACTTCGCTCTGCAATCAGCCATGAACGGGCAGTGCTCGCTCGTGCGGTGGGCCTTCGGTCATTGGTCAGCTGCGTAGCCGGAGGTAACCCGTACCGCATGGAGTTCCAATACCGGTTCCAGTACCGGTCGAGACCAACTCTTGCGGTGCGTGTGCATTTCGGTCCGCCGTACCTCGTTGCCATGAAAACTGCGCCGCGCCGCTTCCGTAACGCGTGAAAATGCAACAGTGTGAACTAGGCATTACTCGTTGCATTTGCAGAGAGACCACCAGATTTTCTTCTCGACCTCTCACTCTCTCTTTCTAGATGAGCGTAATTTTTTACTGATAGAATGCGTACCCTTTCTGTTGCTGTATTGACACAGTGTAGACCATGGGAACTTTCACTTAGGGAACTTTCATGGGCGCATCACAGCGCGCCAATGAATTTTAATTTTATAATCAATACCGGGAACACCAGCCGAACAGTAGTTTTTTTTTCTTCTCTCTTATCGAATAATACCTGCGAAACCTGATTACATGCGTACTATCAAGAAGGAACGTGCTCAGTGTCTTGTTTAAGCACGCCCATAACCGCGCACTGAACTTATTTTCCTTTAACATTCGGGATAGCGAGCTACCTCTTATTGACACGAACCAGCGCGATGCCGTTTATAATTTAGTGACATCAGCTAAATTTCGTAGCACATCGCCCGCTCCCCCTCTTTCCCTCAGTATGGGCTTGCCCAGCGAGGTGTCCACTCAGACAGAAAATGACAGAGACAATGAGTGTGTTAGAATCATGAAATATAGTATTCAGAAGCATAAAAAATGCACGCTGTATGATCCTAACACGATGATTCAAATGACTTAAGCAAAAACAAAAACGAGGAAGAGCAGAGCCCATCACATCTGGTTGAAGAATAAATCTAACAAAATCCGCGTGGAGCCATGAACGAATGAAAATTGCCGACGGTAAAGGTACCGCGCACAACCAGATCCAGAGAAGTGCTTCGGAAGGCACATATTTTCTCTTCTTAGGACCAAGCAGCACCTCCATCATTCTTGATACAAGACGTACACGGACCGCCTTTTGATCCCTTCAAAGGATAAACGTAGACTCATCTGAGGGTGATTTCGCTTTTCCCATCTCGAGAGGAGGACCATTTACAAGGATCTACGCGGGGTAGATCCACTCACGTCGAAGGCAGCGCCGAACATCTTTGCACATATCATAATTGCTGATTTCTACGGGGGAATGGATTTTCAAGAATGCGCTGTCTAAATAAATTTGATATCGATTGAAGAGGAAATGTTATCTGATACCAAGGCTGATGGGACTACGGACATCTCACGTGCTGTGCCGCGTATTGGGTTGCTTTGCAGTGCGCATATTTGTAGTCTCCGTTAACGGGTCTCCTACAGAAATGCCCAATTGAACGTGATTTAGGTAAGTTACTTGCGGTCACATGCTGCAGCAAGCCACAATCGAACGTACCCGTGTTGTAGATTGCATTAGAGTCATTGTGATGTTACAGTCAATGATGATGCGAGGATACAAACTTTTTTGTGCAGCAGTGGTGCGTGACCGAATGTGGAGGGTGTTCACACTCGTCTGAGCAACGTTCTTAACTTAAGCTGACCTTTTCATTCTATCAGCTCGCACGCTGGAGTCATCACTGCAATTGAGATAATGGAATTTACTGGTCTCTGAAGGAATGGTGAAAGAATGAAAGATAGGAAGTCACTCAAAAGGTTAGCCAGCTGTAGGTCCCGAACCCACATCGACTCGCACCCACATCGAACACACGGCAATCCAGAAGATTGTGGTTCGAGACCTACAGCTGGCTAACCTCTTCAGTAACTTCCTTCTTTCATTGTCCTTTTGCACTTGAGGCTTGTGTGTTGTGTTATCCTTTATTCCGTGCTACAGCCTCAGAACATCAATTTCCATCGTGTTACTGGTCTCTCGTACGAAACAATCCGCTTGCCGCAAGCGTGTATTATGATAATGGTGAAGACGCGCCAACAACAATTGCATAATATAGAAGGTTTCGAGTTGTTTCAGTTTCATGCATCTAGCATTGCATCCTAGCACTACCATCTAGCACTTCCAATATCGTATTACCTGCAGATTATCAGCGTGTTTCAATTTCGACTTTGAACTCTGTTGAAGCAAGCACGTTTGTAACGTTCCTCTATATTTTCATTCCTTATATAGTATCTGCAGGCTATGTTTCAGTTTCATATTTGAAGTCTGTCGAAGCAAGCACCTTTGGAATGCGCCTCTATCTCCGCGTTGAGCATGTTATAACCATATGTCCAGCAGATGAAGAGCACACCTACGTGTTCCTATATGCGGTATCATATGCATCTAACCGGGCCTGCAACGTATGAACAATAAATAAATAAATATATAGTTGCTTTCTTGTTTCTCCGCCAGACTTTCTCGTCCTCGTCTCTGCTGCCGAAAGAAGTTCTAATGAACGTTGAGAAGTAAGCCTGTAAATGAGTTACTTTCACGAAGCTTACCCAAGATGCAAGAAGCGCAGTCATTATCCTGGAATGCCTTCCATGCCTCCCATCATTTTCCGGAACGGCTCCACTATGGCACACTAATAAGCTGCACCGTGGTTCCGTCAAATTGTTTCATCTTTAACAGTAATATTTTGGCGGTTTATTTATGTGCATGACTAACCTTAGCCTTCGTTGTTCCTTACAATAAACGTGCCCCCCTCCCCATCCCCTGCGTGATGGTTGCATGCGAGCCGTTCGTGTTTCATCATCCGTCCTTATCTATTCGTTGTCGTCGGTGGCACTGTACTATCGTCATCTTCTGCAACTTCTGATGTTGTTTTTTTCTTTTCTTGCTTTCCACCAGGGGTGGTAGAGTCGTCGCGCAGTTCATAAGTGAAAAAAGTCCAGCACAGAAGGGGGGGGGGGATCCCGAAGACCCAAGTAGCACAATGTACTGAAAGTCGAGTGCAATAGGGGTGGACGGGTAGGTGGAATGCCTTGAACAGGCCCATGCAACTAAAGTACATTGATAAGACACATACCGAACACCCCTATTGCACTCGACTTCCAAGCAGCACAATGTACTGAAAGTCGAGTGCAATAGGGGTGGACGGTATGTGTCTTATCAATGTTCTTCAGTTTCACGAGCCTGTTCATGGTCTTCCACCTACCCGTCCACCCCTATTGCACTCGACTTTCAGTATACTGTGCTGATTGGGTTTCAGTACATTGTGCTGCTTGGGGAATCACGACGATTGGAGGCTCTATACAAGGCCGACGTGACGGCGCGTGATCGTCAATCAAACCGAGCGCGATTGAAAACGTGTCTTGTGAACATTTTGCGTCGCAGGCATTTTCAGGATGACGTTCCTTAACTTATTTCAGATTCAGAAAACTTCAACGCGAGACTGTGTTGATCATCGAAGTTCACGGAAAAAGGAGGTGATTACTATTGTTTTTTATTTATTTTTTTGCTGCAGCTACGAAAGCGACCGCTGTTTTATCTGCGGCTTTGCCACTGCCGGGTTTACGATGATCATCCCGATGCGTTCGAAATGTCTGACCACGTTTTGCGGTGGCATTATAAATCTGTTGCATAAAGTTGCTGTGTGGTGTCTGCGTAATTGTTTGCGCGACGGCTAAGGTTTGCACTGTATCCGTTCCACGTCTCCGAGTAGCTGTGAAGCAACAGGTTTTTCGGAACCAGGAGCTTTCTGATGATTGTGGTCACTGCTAGAAACATGTGTGTGTCGCAAACAACTGTACGCTGAGCGGTTCGCGAAGCGACTGCATAGCGGGGTTTGCGATCAGTGGGTCAGCCACCCGCGGGATGTTGTCACAGCAGCACAGCAAGGACACCTTTCAAGCGCTTTCTCTCTAGCTATTCTGCTATCGCCGATGAATAAAGAGACAAATCTGGGACAAGTCTTGAGACCGTTATCTTGAGGCCACAAATTCCTTTCATCGTCAGCACTCCGGTCACGCGCGAGAAAAAGCGGAACTGCACAAATCCGAACACCACACCGTATTTCTCGATATAGAGACAAGGATTTCTGTTAGACATTTGGCAATCTGTGAGCGTGTAGGATCATGGGAATCCGAGTACATCTGTAGTTTCAACCTTAGATCCTGTTCGAACGGATGAACACTGTTCCTTAAATTGTAAGTAAGTGGGGGAAGGTTGGAACATACACGAATATACTCATGCTCAAACTGTTTACATACATACTCAAGCTGTTTGCTAGCTACAGGAAGACCCGTTCGTGATACCCATGTGACCGATCATAAGAATACACTGTTTTTGTGTCGTTAGTAGTCTTATTCTTATCGACATTGTCATCGTCATCGTGTTCCTTTCCGCAGGCAGTCAAGGAATATCCAACAATAACAACTTTATTTACTATGAGTGGGGAGAATCAGTGTTTCTCAACCGGGGTTCCGCGTACAGGATACTAGGGAGTTCTAGCTACATCAGAAAGCGTTCGCGACAACAGTTCTGAAAACATGATGAGCCAGTCGCCCTGTTACTTTGAAGTGGGTGACATAACATTGCTAAGCTTCAATTTGATAACTTCCTTTATCGTATCATTTTCGTAGGTTTCTTTCGATGCCCTAAAACTCCCTACTGTTCAGCACCCACGGGTGTAACTAGATTGCCTACCCAGAATCTCTCTCGCACATGGCATTCGGATTGACATCGAGATGGCGGGACAAGGTTGTCCCGCCTCACGGTCATTACAAAGTGTAGAGCCACAACCAGTCGTCTTCATCGGTTGGCCTAACCCATAACTCAACCCGACAATTTCTCCGCACCACGTTTTTGCTCATCTCGAAAGCCGTGCAAGCACTTGGAAAATCGGAGTTACGTCGCAGAAACTTCGGTGTTACCCTCCTGCCTACATGGACTTGGGATTTAGAAGCATCAGTGGTACATTGTGAGACAGCTGAGTGAATGAATCTGGTGGCAAGCCGCAAGCGACCAGACCTGTAAAAATTACTTTTCCAAAGTAATTGAATTACTATTACAATTACATGGTCACAAAAGTAATTAAATTACAGTTGCAATTACTCACTTTCAATTACGATTGCAATTACTGAAAAAAGTACTTGCATTACTCTGAATTACATTCACAAAGTTTACTGCAACGGGCAAACGACATGCAAACTGCAAGATTTGATATATATATATTTATTACACATGTTTTGAAAGATGGTGGTAGTTGTACTTCTAGTAGAAAAACAAGTTAGAGAAGTCTTACACAAGCACAAGTCTCTTGCCATGTTAAAGAAATACCGAGCATGACAGTCAAAAGGCTTTCTTTCTTTCAGATCATGAGTGCAGTTTGTAACGTCCATTGGCTTTCAAGAGTAAGTTATTCTCAAAGTCCTTCTCTGCAAGGCTGCCTCGTCTCCTTGTCATAACAAGACCACCAACCGAAAACAGACGCTCGACTGGTGCACTGCTGGGCAGAGCAGCATTGTACTTCATGAACGCCTCGAGCACACAAGGAAGATCTTTGAAGTACTCTAAAGACTTTGAAGTGCGGGTCGATACCCACAATTCGTACTCCTTTTCCCATGGCGCAGTAGCTTTTCTCCTTCACATTCAAATGTCAAAAAACTGTCCCGAAAAATGTACCGATCTGAGTCGAGTCTTTGGGTAATCCCTGTGAAAAGAAAACGAAAAAAAGACGGTGTGGAACTGACCCAAACTCTAAACATTGGACCTGCCCAGATAGCGTTCAAAGTAATTCCGAATGTAATCCAAAATGCGTTACGTTACGTGTGAAAGTAATTAAATTACAGTTACAATTATATAAAACCTAATGTAATTCCAGAAGTAATTAATTACTAAGAAAGTAATTAATTACAGTAATTCAATTGCTTGTATTTAATTACTTTACAGGTATGCAAGCGACATCTTGCTACGAAACAATAAACAATAAAATGAATCATAATTAAACAAATAATAGATTTCGCGACATCTGGTTCGCCTCACCTGCTCCTACACAGTTGTCCCAGTGCAGTAGGTTCCTTGAGGTCGTGCTGGCAGGATCACGGGTTCCCTCGAACAACATAAAGTTGAGACCCACTAGCCCACTCCATCGTTCGCGGTAATGTGGTGAAGTCGCCTCACAGCGAGGACCGAAGTCCAACAAATGAAGAATCAAATTTTACCCCAGTAACAGATAATGAATACTTAGCGTTAATTAAAATTTTTGACATAATTAATACGGTCTTTGGTAGCATGTAATAAGATTAAATGAACTACGGACCTCAATGTTTACCTCCCCCACGTTGCTACAGCCCTCGGCCGCGGATCGAACCCGCGATCTTGAGCTCCGCAAGTGGGGGAGGTAAACATTGCTTCCAGCACCGTGTGTCGGAGATTTCCGGCGCACGTCAAAAGAACCCCAGGTGGTCCAAATTATCCGCAGTCCTACCCTGTGGCACGTGCAACATGTCGCCACACTGCGCAGACAAATCTTACGTGTACGATCACGGTACCATTACGGACCTCAAACTGGAAGGTAAAAATCACTCACAGCTGAAGAGCTTCACCCTGTGGGGTCCGGTATTCAGAAAGCTAGGAGTTGTTATATTCCTAAATAGTAGAATTATATGACCGACCATCACGTGAATAGACACGACGAAAGTGACTATTGAAGTGAAAGAAAAGCACAGTGCCCAGTAATAACTGCATTACCCAGCTGGGACACCCAGCGACGTAGATCCGGTACGCGGACATTTGTCCACCTCCGCGAACGGGTTTACGTACGCCAAGGAGAAATGGAGCAGGCGCAGTGACGTTCGTGCTCCCTCGGCTCGCCGTCGCCGTGCTGGCCGTACTTCGAATATGGCTTATCTTAGGTTCGGTACTATCTCTATGGTTCGGAATCGCGCGTTTCCAACGTACGTCTGTTTCATTTATTGGACTTTTCATTGAGTTGAGTCGCATGGTACGTTCGTATAATTTCAGAACTCTCGCACAAATTTTGTCTCTCCCTTTTTGCGCCGATCCATGGTGGTGCTTTGCGCGGATGCATGACCCGGGCGCGCGCTCTTGCAGACTGCTATGGCATTTTGCACATTTTCCCCTTCTGTAACGTGGCCAGCACTCGCCAGTCGGCGTCAAACGAAAACCTGGGTCCTGAACGTCAAGTGCGGATGGCGGATGTCTATCGAGCAGTATTGTCGCGTCGCGATTCGGCGCCGATCCACATTGTGTCCATTTGGGGGTATTAAATGACATATGTACCTCGGTTGTTAGAGTGGGAAAGAAATTATCTTTGTTATCCGCTAATTTGTTGCTAAACAGCTACTATAATAACCCCTAATTTGCTTAATATTGCCAATTCCATTATCGGTTCTGTTGGTTTGCTTAAAGTTTAATGAAATCATCACAACGTCACAACAGAGAATCCCCGACACCCTGCCCCACCTCTGTGTATGAATGGAGGGGGCTGTTGTGTCTGGCCCCTTCCGGCATATTGAAAACTCTCTGTTGGTGGCTGTTGCAGCAAATCTAGTTGGTGGCTGGTGCAATCTACGCGTTGCACGAAATCCAGTTAGGCCTGTCGTCATCCCTACAGGCTTCAACTAAATGCTTCAGATCATTAAAATCTATGGCTCTGGAAATACACGAAAAAAAAAGTGTAATTTATGCATCATTTACTCGAGGTGTCTGCTACCGGCAACGACACGACAATCGACTTTGAGTTTGATCTTGACACGCTGGAAGTACCGATACTAAATCATATCAGCACTTATTACGCGTATTACACAATAGTACGCGTATTACTGGCCGCACACTAATTTTTTTTTCACCTATGTTAGTGTAGGAGGGGTGTATTTTGCAATACACACCCAGATCACACCCATATTACATCCCTTTGAGGCTGATCCTCTCATATGTGGGTGTGAATTGGGTGCACATCTACATTGGTGTGTTAAGGGTGTACTAGGGGTGTAATAAGGGTGTAATGGTTTATGGGTCCTTTGCCTTGTTCTAAAATGTTTAACATATATAGTTTACTCATTACACCCCATGGTTAATGTGTATTTCATTACACCCACTATGTTGGGTGTAGCTGGTACACTCAAAAGGGTGTGCGATATGACGCACCCAATTGACACCAAAAAGGGTGTAAAAATATTTAGTGTGCGCCGTAAGACAAATAAGTAAAAAAAAAAACCTTCAGTAGTCGCATGGTGTCCCCAGGTACCGCGCAGGAGGCTCGTTTATGGCCCCGTAAAAGGATATGCAGGCGGAAGGTGGACGGTTGCCGTGTTATGCGAACTTCAAGGTCGTTGACGGACCAACTGCGGCCTCGCGATTCCTTAATTTTCACATCAGGCGATTGTTTCTTCGAGCCAGACCCCACAGCGCGTTATCCTCTATTGCATTAAATCGTAACTCATTGCGGTTCTGCTCCTACATCTGACCATATATGGAAATATTGCGCACAATTTAAAATTATCCCGCCATTTTCTTAGCAGTTCCACGATCGCTATCGCTTTACTCCTCGTTGCATCAGCAGGGAGAGCGCTAATTTTTTGCAGCTGACTTATACGGCCAGGCCGACATCCTCAGGAGTGAATGTAACTAGAAGGTGACTAATTACCTAAAATTCATTGATTAACCCTTTAATTAGGGAATCACAAAAGCCAGATAGCAGAATGGGAGACAATCCTCCTTGAAAGTCACTCAGTCTTTTAAAAATCTTGAGGCTTACCTGGGCCGAAAAGCGGTGGTGGCACTGCTGAAAGAGCTCACCCTTGTCGGTCTCGCAGAGGTGGGCTACGTTCGACGCTCTGGGGGAATGTGAGTCCAGGGCTGACTTCTAAGGGAACTGTGCCGACATGGCTGACGGTGTCTCAGAAAAACACAGGAAAAACCCCAAACAGCACAGACGGCACGGGGATTCGGACCCGGGTACATCCCAGTCTCGACGGGACATGGCCAGCACGCTAACCACTCGGTCACGCGAGCTGGTGTCGGAGAGCGGTTGATCTGTCCAGCAGATCAGTATCTACTCCAATCATCTCCATGGTGCTTCGATCCAATCCAATCCAATCCAATGCCGTCGCTCCAATGCACATGACCCTCTGACGTGGGATCCGCGCTGTGCTGCCTGCGCTCCCTCTAGCCGCAGTTTCCGTTTCGGTTTAGTTGCATATAAAAATTCGGCGATGAATATCTCAACACACGTGTGCGTTTCAGTATCTTTTTAACGTGGAATAGCTTTCAATGAGGGCTCGAAATCCCCTAATTAAAGAGTTAATTAATTGATTTTAAGTAATTAGTCCTGTTGTATATTGGCAACTCCAGCAAGACGGACGCCACCTAGCGCTCAAGCTTAGAACTTCTGAAAACAGGTCACGACGTAGTAGTGGTAGTGGGGCGGCCCGCTTCGATTGTACGGGAGACATTGCGAGTGTTTTGCATGCGGCATGTGTCCACATAACAAAAAACGTGTGTCGAAGGAATTCTGTAGCGTACCGCAGTGTCTATCAGCCAGATGGAAAGATAAATCAATATCTTTCCATCACTTCCCACACGGTAACGAAAATCACTCCGACCAGCCACAGCGTCGAACAAATCGCCGCAAAGCATGGATACATCGCCTTCGCATCGGGAAAACTGTCACCCCAACGATGCTTGTCTGCTCTAAACACTTTCGTGATGAGGACTACATCTTGCCACGTAAGTTTCACTTACATACAGCTTACGTACACGTAAGTTTCAGTTTACGTACACTTCGTTCAGCGTGCAAATATCGTGGGTGCACGCGCTCTGTAACTTTCCTTCGGTGTCTTCTCCCTGCCACAGAAATTCCCACGAAGACGAGGCGACTAAAGAAGACGGCAGTGCCGAGTCGAAACCTCCCTACAACATCAACGTTCAATGCCAAACGAGCTGAAAGAGAGGCGAGGCTTGGCGATGAGAGACTGGCTCGCAAGGAGCGGCGTTCTCAAGTCCAAGAAAACAACGTAAGTGCAACCATGTGTTCATGGTTCATGTTATTCACTTTAGCCTAAATGTATGTATTTGAACCACAACACCAAGCAATGGAAACGACCAGAAAACCAAGTTTGTGCAACAAAATTGTTGTTCTTTCTTGAAAAGTGCACTGTTGCGGCTGTGACGAAAACACCTTGGCCGAGCCCCAAGATGACAGACAGTACTCTGCTGCTGAAATCGAGGTAGCAGAACTGATGCTGTCATTAGAGAGCACCATCCAGAACGAGACAGGAAGCTCAATGCCATCTACCACCCAGGAAAGAGCAGTCCAAGTTACCTCAGGTGACTTTGCACAAAAGTTTACACTCATGATAAATGATGCAAACATAACATCCTTCACTGGTCTGCCATCACTAGCACTTCTCAATTCACTTGTACAGTGCTATGAAAACATAGTTACTCTTTCTGCAAGGCACCAGCTGTCAGCAAGAGAAAAGATTGTGCTGACAATGATGAAATTGAAACATAATGTATCAACAACATTTTTGAGCAAGCTTTTTGGTTGCTCGCTTACAACATGCTCAAGTGTAATTACGCACACTGTCAAAGTTCTAGCCCAGGTTTTGGCATCAGTTGTAGTGCTACCTGATAAGGACGAGGTAATAAGGAATATGCCGAAGCAGTTCAAGCAGTTTCAAAATGTCAGGGCAGTTCTTGACTGCACTGAAATCCCAGTGTCGCAGCCAAAGTGCCTCAGTTGTGCACTTAACGTGTACTCTTACTACAAGAAGGGATTTACATGCAAATATATGATTGCAGTTACACCTGGTGGCATAATCGCCTTTGTTTCTAAGGGTTACGGGGGTAAGGCCTCTGATAAAAAAATATTTGAGGACAGCGGTTTTGTCGAAAAACTTGAACCATTCAGCGATGCACTTATGGTGGACAGGGGATTTTTAATTGATTCAATCTGTGAGCAACACCTTGTTAATGTGGTGAGGCCACCTTTTAAGAAACAGATGAAACAGTTTCCTAAGCGTGAAGCTCTACAGACGCAAAGCATTGCTTCCGCAAGGGTTCATGTGGAACGTGCAATTCAAAGAATAAAGGTATTCAAAATCCTGTCAACCAGAGTGTTGTGGAGCATGGTACCTATCCTAGATGATATCGTTATGATCACAGCTGGTGTAACAAATCTGTCTGCACCGATTTTTGCACCGGATAGATTTTTGTAGGACATTTGTGCAAGGTACTTCCAGAGGAGATATCACCGTACTACACTCAGTGAGATTTCATCTGAAATATTTTCTTCAGTACAAATGCTCGCTAAAAGTTGTGATATACATTTTCATATACATTATATTTTTGTGATTGTCTTTGGAGATTTTTCTTTACAGTGGCTTGTGTAAGATGTTCTCGTGCGTGTACTTTTGGGGACACGGTTAGCTAAAATCGCATGTCAGTAGTTCCGCGGCCCGTATTACCTCAGTTGAACTTAAAAGTGTTGTGCCAATATTATATTTGAAGGTGGACCATGTGCTGCACGTGTTTATTACTCGAAAGAAAGTCTTGCAACACCTTGCCATTTCAGATGGGATAAACCACGGAGTGCTGATTTTAGACAGCTGTGTCCCATACAGTACAATAACCAGCTGTAACCTTGTAATTCCTTTGGAAGCTGTGATAAACTTTTTTGTGATATTTTAGTTTCTGTATATCTTTTGTACATCAATGGCTAGCAGTGTACATGTGTGAAGTACTGAGTCTTGTCATATTTGTTTAGTGTGTGCACAATACTGTTTTCTAGATCTACGTATACATCATTAACTGCCTTGCACCTGTAATGAGCTGTAGGTTTGTGAACGAGCTGTGGCACCAGATAGGTTTTCGTAGGACATTGTGCAAAGTACAGGGTGTTACCCTATAAAAGTCTACCCGTGCCGCCATGCCGTATTCGCCAATTACTCAATGCAGGTGGCATATTGTGCGATCTTTATACAAAGCTCATAAGGACATTTAATCTTGGTAAATTTCAAAGTGATGGAGTGCCGCAGCACGAAGTTATAACTCAAAACGTGAAATTCCCATAGTCAAAACAAACAAGATGGCGGCGTTGAGAAGAGCACTTGCACATGCCGCTCCCCACACGACAACGTGTCGCATGTCCTGCCAGCCGGATCGAACTGCAGATTTCATTTCGTTTTCGTGTAACTGTCATATTTTGCTCAGAAGTAAGAAACGTGAGGAACGATAAATGCCGACGCATACTAAGCAGACGACACCCAAAAGGGATGTCGTCTGCTAACTGAGAGGCGCCATCTTGGCTGTTTTGACTACGGGAACCTCACGTTTTGCGCTATAACTTTGCGTTACGGTGCTCAATCACTTCGATATTTACCATGATGGAATGTCCTTATGAGTTTTATACGTAGGCAACACATTGTACCGCCTGCATTGAGTAATTGGCGAGCACGGCATGCCGGCGCGGGTAGACTTTTATAGGGTAACACCCTGTACTTCCGGAGGAGATATCCCCGTAATACACTCTGCGACATTTTCTCAAGCTGTGATATATGTGTTCAATAACATTATTTTTGTGATCTCTCTCGACTTTTTTATCCTTTACAGTGACTTGTGCAATAGTTTTTCCTGTAAATATATAATAATGAGCTTTTGACCTTGTATTTACTTGGGAAGCTGTGATATTGTACTTTTCTGTGATATTTATTATATAGCTTTTATTGACCTCTGTATATCAATGGCTGGTCTTGTATATGTGTGAAGTACTGAGCCTTAGTCTTGTCATAATTGCTTAGTGTGTCTGCAGTATCTTGTTTTCTAGATCTGCGTCATTACTAACTGCCCTGCATCTGTGATGAGCTGTAGAGTTGTGACAGAGCATTGATACTATTGCCGTTCTTCCAGCCTTGTAATGTGCCTATGCTATTAATTTTATAGTAAAGATACAAGCTTAGATATTGCTGTGAATGTGTTTATACACTATCAGACTTTCACAAAGAATAACATACAAAATATATACATGGCAATACAACCTAATACAAGCAATTTTTTCATGGCAACATAATTCATGTTCACTTTACACAAATCCTGGTGCGCAGCTCATCAATCACATACTCCCGATAAACTTCGGTGATTGGTTTGCACAGGCTATGAAATGCATTGGCATCATACACTACTTCTTGCAAATAATAGTCTGTAAGACCAACATACACAAAAAAGTGCGCTAATGTAATTCCACACACTCCCATCTGTACATTTATCTGAGTGGCATAGTCCCTCTTTATGTTGCCCTTTTTATAGTTGGAAAATGAGTTTTCGATTTTTGTTGGGCACTTAATTTCAAGGAGGACTTCCTTGCCTGCGCAACAGTTGCACTGAAATACCACTATACCATCTGGTGAACAACCAATGTAAGGCTCCTTGGCATATATCACAAGCCCGCTGATCTTAATGTAGACCTCATGCCCCTGAGAACGAATAAGTGACAAGTATGCCACATGTGCATCTCTTTCTTTATCAATCCCCGCCCACATCTGCTTGGTACAGACCCTTTTGCTACGAAGTAGCAGCTCAATAAGGGGATGCAAATTTACAGGTTTTTGGCTACGCAGTATTGAATTACATTTTGTCATGCAGGCATGAGCAATACTGGCTGTCACCAAACCCTTTCTGTGACTGTGCCATGCTGGTGATTCCGACTGGTTTCGCGTTACAGCTTCGACGTGCTGCACTGCTCCAGGGTTGCTGTATACAGAACGCAAGTGTTGCAGCAGTTGTTCAGCTGGCAGGGCTTGCACATGTGGCAGCCTGATGTACTCCAACAGCGGAATGGGATGCCCAGAGTCCAGAACTGTAACATTTGCATAATTGCATGAGCATATCAAATTGCACCTAAAGTACATAATCAATTTGCTTACGATGGTTGTTGATGCCGTTTCCATCTACTGTTTGTGAAAACTGCCTCTTTCGCTTTCTGCAAAACAGCGTAGACTTGACTTAAATGGTCTGGTGAACTTAAGGTACCTGTTCTAAATCGACAAATCCTCAGCAATTGTATTACCGATGTTGTTCGATTGCAGAATCTGGGCAGCCCTTTCGTAGGATGTTTGCATTGGCTTCTTGACTTTGGCGAGAAAGGGGAGGCATTATATCTGTAGCCACGTGACAGAAGTCATGAAGAGGGACTGCTTCATACATTTCTTGAACTTCCTTTTTTTTGGTTGCCCATGCGCACTCCACATCAGTGCAGCTTAGGTGGTTCAACGATGATATCCCAACACTGTTGAGACACAAGGACAGATTAACTGTAGCAAAAGTTTTTGCGATGCTATTAACACAGGAACCACAAGTGATACTGCATAAGCCCACTTGTAATCGTCTAACAAACTGAAAATCTAAAGGCGTAGAGATCCAAGTGCTCTACTCTGCTGGCGGCAGCACCGTAGCCAGAAAAAATATTTCAGGAAGGGTTCTATGGGAACTTTACATGGGAGAAGAGGATTTCCACTCTTTTCCCTCTCCCAAATGCACTACCAAAGGTACCATTTCAGGAGACGTTTGAACACCCAGAACCCCTCTCTCTGGCTACGCCTGCGGCAATGCTCGGAAACGAGTGTCATCACTCATAATGAGAATCTGCGCAAATATGCAACTTGCAATATGCAGAGCAGCCAAGTAATATTTGTAGCCATAATTTGTATCATGTGTCACAAACAGACGCTACGTTTTCGACATGCTGGTGCTAATTACATTGAGAATAAACGTTACTTACTGGTAGCAGTGAAGCAGTAGCGCGGCAATGTGTTTACATTTCTCCGATTGCCCAGCTGTGCAAGAACATAAACATTTGATCACTTGTGGAGTTTCACTGCCGCGTGATTGAATGGAGAACGCGGCTTCCACGGTATGTGGCTGGTCGTATATGCCCGAAGTTTGGAGGCAAAGTCCGACGACTTTTACTTCAAGGGCGTCGGTTTGCGTGATGCCAGCAAGGATGAGGTGTTTTGCTGCTAGCACACGTTCACCCTCAACAAAGCAACGCGACTCGGGCGTGCAAGCGAGGAATTTCATTATCGCAGAAAGTGTGAGCGTGCCTACGGACCTGTTTTCGGGCGCCATTTTGAAAAGTAGCAGCGCCCTCTGTGGTTGTTGGAGTTGCCAATACACACTTCCTTCGAGAGGATGTCCATCTGGCCGTATAACTCGCCTACAAAACGACATCTATGCTGCTGTCACAGCTCTTTTATAAAAAAAAATATGTAAAGGATAAAAAAAAAACGCCCTGTATGTGTCTCACGATGTTCCTGTTGAAAATGTCTCAATCAACTGCAGCGCCAGGGTAGAGGTGCGCTGAAGTGGACGATGCGCGATGAGACAGACGGGCACAACCCCAAATGAGTGCTCGAGAACCAGGGTAACACCTTTGGATCCTTCTATCGTCAATGCATTCGTAGAAATATGTATTCTATCCCTCTCGCTGTGGCGAACGTGGAGACTGTGCTGCAGCGCGACACATCAGGGAAGAAACTTCTTTTCGGTGGGGCCAGGGATTGCAGGGGAAAATCACAGGCGGTTGAAGAGTCCAAGACAGGACGCAGGATAGTGACAGCGGCTTATGCTGGGGCGGAACAGCTTGGTGGAACGAGAGCCTTCGTGTATAGACAGCCTGAAATAATGGATACCAACGCAGTCGTGTAATGATAGGCGAGTATAATGGCGCAGCTATTCTTGCATTTGCAACAGGATCAATGGAGTTGCCTAGAGGTTCGGATATATTAGCTGCCACATCATAGAAGTTACCGGTCATGGGTAAGTTACACAAAAAAGTAACTAAGTTGCAGTTAAGTTGGCCTGGAAACGTAGTAACTGATGTGAAGTGATGTGATAGAAAAAGAAAAAAATTGGGATTTAAGTCGCGGTAAAGTCAGACTGGCTACCCCAGCCCACTTAGCCGCAGTTAGTCGAAATAAATAAAAAGAAATACAGAAATAAATAGAAAGAAGGAGAACACCCAGCAGTTGGGGGGCCGGGAGGTAAACATCCCGAACTAGTGGGAACACTCGACACAAACGAGGGACCAGAAAGTATCACAAAATGTCAATGAGATGAGTTTCTTCATGGAAACGTAGGAGCGCTTTCAATGCAGCCGCTTGGTGATTGAATGGATGACCCAGGAGCTTTACAAGGTCAAATGGCCGGGCGTCCAGGCGAGCCAAACTTATTTGTAGTGTCCTGCGACTGTCGGCATACTTGGAGCACCTGAGGAGGATGTGCTCTGTGTCCTCGACAACATCGCACTCACTGCAGTTTGGAAATGGGGACTTGGCCAGTTTGTAGAGCAATCGACCGCTGTGCGGGACATTCAGGCGGAGCCTGTGCTGGAGACACGCTGCTTGCCGAGGAAACGACGGAGGTCCCTGGAAGCATAGCTCAGGGTCGACCCTGTATAACAGCGTATCTCACTCAGTTCACGTATCATTCTCTTTGCGTCCCATATGGTGAAATAAATGGCCTTTGTTTGTACGTAACGGTGTTGAAGTGCTCGGCGCGCAGCAGCATCCGCGTCTCGTTACTTGCTATGCCGGAGCGACCAGGAATCCACTGTAATATGATATCATATCCCTGTGATACTGCAGCATCATATAGGTGCAGCACATCATGAACAATTACGGCCAGAGACCCTGTGATAAGCATAGAGGCCAATGATTCTAGGCCACATCTTGAGTCACTGTACACAGACCACTGAGAACACGTGGGTTGAGAAATGATGAAGCTTAGTGCCAGATGGATCCCGTGGAGCTCAACTGCTGAAGCCGAGGTGGTGTGTGACAGCCGTGCTGATCTTTCGACACCCATCTCAGGAATGACAAACGCACATGACGAGCCAGTTGTCGTTGTGGATGCATCGGTGAAAAATTGAACTCTACCCGCCGACCTCTCCATTAGGTTGCCGGAGGTAGTAACTGAATTACAGTTATGTTACTAGGTCCAACTACAGTTACGTAAAGTCACTATATTTCGTTTGAAAAAGCCGAATAAGTCTAGCTCAAAAATTTGTTTTAGCGTTTGTACTGTCCGAGCATAGCTATACCGTGTCCAAAAAGGACCATTTCCAATGGGCCACTGTAGGGCTATGGGAGTTATTCTAGGACTGGGAGAGGTACACGGGTTCGAATACAGGTGCCGGCTGTGCTGTCTAGGTTTTTTCCTGGGTTTTCCTCAGTCGCTGTCAGACATATGTCAGCACAGTTCCCTTAGAAGTCGGCCCAGGACGCACATTCCCCCAGAGCGTTAGCCGTGACGTTGCCCACCTCTGTGAAGCCGCTAACGGCGGGCTCTTTCAGAAGCACCACCACCACCTGAGGCCATCCTATAAGGCTGTGCATGAGATGACAGAATTTCTGCAATTCCTAGTTGGGAAAAGCGGGAGCGCATTTGAAGCCTTGACAACATGACATTAGAGAACTGATCTGTGGGAAAATATTGCAATACCAGAGTAACTGAGCTAGAGCTACATTTTACAGTTACTTTACCGAACTGCGGCAACTAGTTACTGCAAAAAGTAACTAGGTACAGCTACTACAGTTACTACACAAGGCTGGAACTGGCACTTGGAACTCCTAAGCACATCCTGGCACTCTGTGCCAACACAATATTCGACGTCCTTTCCGACATTAGATGCAGATATACAGACCATGCAGAACTGAAAGGTGGTATGCGAGCGGTCTCACCAAAGACACCGTAAAGTCGTAATCGTAATCGTAATCTTTATTTTATTTTATTTTTTTGTGCTGGGACTGTACTACAGGGCTTGCCCTCCCAGTCCCGCTTTCTGTGCATTTTGCAATATTGACTAAATAAAGATTACGATTACTATCAATAGTGTCTGTTCTCAGGCAAATTGCTCCCACATTTGTGATTATATGGCAGGAATCTGCACGACCTTTCAGCCTAACCTGTGCTTTGCGCGTGTGGCCTTGCCCGCGAAGTTTGCATGTTTTTAAGCGCGGTTAATTTTTGTTTGCATCTTTCCCTTGGTGATCCGTCGATGAAGATAACTTCCAGTCAAATGTAGATTAAAGGGTCAAATGCGCCGGGAGGAGGCGGGAAGGAGATGCCATACGCGGATATGCCGTTAGGAGATGGACTAACACGCACACACACGTCTGCACAGGGTATAATGTAACACCCAAGGGTGGCAGTATTGCCACCTATCCACAGGGTACGATATTCTCCCTTAACGTAGTAAGGTTACACCCTGCCAACATGGTTTAATATTGCCACCCATTCAGGGGGTTTAACTTTAACACCTTTTTGGACTAACATATGTGACAGCCCGTTACCACCTCAGGTGTATGAGTATCAAACCTTTTTGTCTAAAAGTGAAGAAGGACAGTCTTTTCCGAGTAAATACAAGAAAAACAATCTTCTCTGAAGAAACATCCATACCCTTCGATGTAAGAAACGTGGTCGTCACGAAAAGGGATCTCTGCAGTCAGGGTTTTAGTGCTGCTGACTGCCTTCCTGACGACCGAAATCATATGTCACTCGCATAGAGACGAACATTGACGTCTCGGGGAAGCAGTTGAAGTAGAGACGACAGAACAATGTTCAAAAGAAGAAGGCTCAAGACTCTACTTTGAGGTACTCCTTTAGTTGGGCATAACCATGGCTAACCCTGCTTTCCGTGCACATGAACACTTCTCCTCCCCGACGATACGCAGCAATCCCACGAAGGGGACGACCGACCAAGCCCTGTTTGTGCAAAGAATGCAACACACGAGTATATGTCCCGGATGTCCCGAACGATGTCCCGGAAAACGGCCGTCGTTATACGGCCATTCGCGCGCTCTTCTTCAACTCTGGTGGTCAAATGGAATATGCAGTAAATTGCACCGCGAGACATTCTGACATAAAGGATGTTCTCGCATCCTGATCCCATTCATTCTTCAGAATGAATTCACCGAATAGAGCGCGCACGGATAGCACCGTTCTCGGATAACTAAAAGTCTCTTCTATTCTGCGACGTCCGAAGACGCAGAATAGAGTGGTGTCGTGCAGTGCAGCTGTTCTCCTGCGGCACGCTGAGTAACTCCCTTTTTGTACTTCTACATATACTATGTCGTGAACTAGCGCAAGTAAGCAATGTGCCTTTCCTTGAGCATGCGCGTCACCATAGCAATGTCCGAGCGAGCAACAGCGAGCGTGTGCTGACGTGCGCTGTCGGGGAACGTCACCCATAGAGTATATGTACCCAAGGCGTTCTCATCTATGCAAGAGCACGATGGTCCACGTAATAGGTGATCGGAGTAGATTTACACGTAAGGTGTGTCATCCTACTTATGTGGCGATATGCTGCGCGTGCCCCAGGGTAGGATTGAACCACCAGACCGCCTGAAGTTTTTTTTTTTTTTTTTACGTATGCCGAAAATCTCCGAAATACGGTGCTGGAAGCATTGTTACCTCCCCTACATTGCTACCGTCCTCGGCCGGGATCGAACCCGCGACCGCGAGCTCAGCTCCGCCAATACGTTACCAACTGAGCTATCGAGGCCGGCACTGGTCCACGCCATAAGTTCTCTTGCATCCTTGGTTTACATGAAGATGAACACTTCACGTTTTCTGTGCCCGCTGGTCAAGGATTTCTCCCCTCCACACACACACGCCCCCCAAAATCTTGCAACGTCCCCCCCCCTAAATACCTTCCAGAAAGGCCAAAAATCCCAGGGAGGTGTAGCGGATATCGCCCCCCCCCTCCCCCCCCCCCACACACACACACTACGACACAAAACGGTATATTGTCACCCAAGCCGCCGAACTATTCTGCGCGATTGGCACTGCATGTACAGCACTTATTTCACCGGACACCCCCACCTTGGCTTCGGTGTCGCTGTGTCGTTTGTGTTCTGCGGTTAGATCACGGACGACAACTTCGAGAGCTATGGTTCATACCCTCGGTACAAGAAGAACATAACGCAAACGCGCGGCCACACAGGATTACAATTTTATAGTAACATCTTATCTCTCGCGCGCCGTCTACCTGCTAGAAGACAATGAACGATAATCCGCTACACAATGTTCTCGTCGTACGCACTACACTTTCGTTGTCACACTTTTCTCGCCATTAGCGCACCCCTTTAATGCTCCTCCCGGTCATTAACTCGAAGTGCCGAACAACGCATTTTAAATGACAATTACGCGCTGTGAACACCAGGACAGTGACTTCACATTGACAAATTCGGAAGTCTCTTCTTCTATCGCGCCTCCGATAATTAAGTCTGCCAGCGTAAAGGAAAGAGTGCTGCCCTCATTAAGGCGCAGTTGGTTCATTGGACGTGCCTCGATTAAAGTTAGATGAATCACAAAGTATGAAGAAAGTTTGTGACCGTTCCTTGTTTTTCACGGCACAATCACGCTCACTGCTGTGACGAGACGAGTCAACTATTACTTCCATTTTGTCAACGATTTACACTTTGGATAAGGCTTGGGGCGGTGCATAACGTCCTTTGACGCCTTATTGCTGCTATTGGAGTTGATGAACTCATTTGAAGGTGAATGTTCATCATTCTGCATGAAGATATGATGTCGCGTAGGAGCATCAATGCATTGTGATTTCGCTTAGCAGAAGAGCAGGATAGAAAGATGCGCTTGTCTTGCTTTGTGCAACAACAGAGTGATTATGATGCTTGGTAAAGTAGGAACGAAACGTTAAAGAACATTTAACGAAAAAGTTGTAACAAGGCCATAAGCATTGGATTCCGGGAAGGGGCGCATCACTTTTATGATCACGTTGTTTCTGTTTTGGGCTGAAAAGTGCATAAGCGGGTTACTTCCACTGGAATTCCATCGGTCTCCTTCAATCGATTTGTTTAACGAGTAATTGAAATTGTTGTTTTGTTGATATGACAGCCGTTGCTACATTTTTGTGACCATTCAGATACATTTGCCACTTCTCAGGTCAGCTGGCTACGTTACCGAAGCACCTATGCAAGGAAATTTGGTCAGTGTCAGAGCTGATTTTCGTGTATTTAACAGGAAATGAACCTATATTCATCTTTGTTCCGATAGGAGTTAAAGCGGCGGTCGGTGACTACAGTATGAGCCAGCACGGGCATCCCTCTGTGCATGCGCTTCAAAATTGTGGTGATTGGTCTCGTAGTCAGCTTAAAAACACGCTGCTATTTTCACTTTCCAGTTGCACTCGCTTTGGGTATTTTATTGAAGTACTCACGCGTGAAAACATCATTTGAGCATACTAAAATACTTTATTCGCCACATAGGAAAACAGCGCTTCACAGCGTAATAAGAATGCATTTGGCACCGCATTTCCATTTCAGACTTCACAGCTCACATTGCATGCTGTGCATGGTTGTTAACACGTAAGAGGACATGGACATGTACGAAAATATTCACATTTTGAGACTGTCATAGCGTTTGTTTATTACACACGGGTGTTTCACCATAGTCCATGTGACGTAGCAGTTGGACCGAATCCAGTCGATGGAGCGCGACAAAAAATAAAGACAGGAAAGTAGACGGAACTACACAATTCACCGTACGATTGCACGGAGGTGGTAGTGGTGGTGAAAGGACTCGCCGCTGTCGGCCCCACAGAGGTGGGCAACGTCACGACTCACGCCCTGGGAATGTGCGTCCTGGGCCGACTTCTAGGGGAACTGTGCCGACATATGCCGATTGCACGCCCGCTCAACGACACACGCAGCCAAGGAATGACCCGGCGTAGAATCAACCACAGGGCGCTTGAGTACACTGCAGCCGTGAAAATCGTGCCTTCGAAGGGTGCTTTGCCTGCGCACCAGACGAGTGTTGCAGTGAAGCACAATCAACGAGGGAGTCTAAATACGGACCCTCTAGAAACTTAACCCTCCGTAATTTTAGTGTGTGTAGATTGTGTCTCTAAAGAAACATAGCGCTTACAAAAGACGGACGGTTGCAAGCAATGAGGCAGAAGCTACCTGGATGTATTGCACCTTCTACTGTCTTTTTTTGCGTATGTGCCAAGTTTCTTCGGAGTTGGCATGTATGAACTATCCCGTTCTACGAGTACAGCTGCGAATTACGCCGCTTATGAACACAACGAGCTCTATCGTTCACATTACTATGTCGAAGTTTTGACAGCGGAAGACTTTCGTTACACGTTTTCGGTAAGGGACGGGATTTGGCTTCTTATGTTTCATTTTGCAATAAAAGAAAAAGAAAATGTACCGCCTCAGCGGCGGTGAATCGCCCACCTCATCATCATACAGTGTATGTGTGTGTGTGTGTGTGTGTGCAAAAAAAAATCTTGTTGAGAAATAAGGTAGGGGAGTGACAGCGCTGCGCAACTAGTAAAGAGTAACTAAGCACTGTCAACTTCAGCGATGAAGGGTTTCAGGAATCAAGATTGGCGTCCGAGTGTTCTGTGTATCTTGAGCTCCGAAAGGTTCTCATTACAGAACCTTGCTTCTATGCTTTGAAGGGGACACAAAACTATTCTAGGACCATTTTCGCCGCCTTCTTCATAGGCATGAAATTTCGCATTTTGCTTTTATTTATATTTAACATAGTTCCGACATATGCGCAACTTGTATCTGTTTGCAAATAGTGAGTGCTAACTCCTCACTTGTGGTTGTAGGTAGATCGCTTACGACATAAGTACTAAAATCAGGAAAAAGGGAAACATATTATTGGGCCTGCGAAAGAACGGAAGCGTAACAGAGGCTACATGAATATTCCATTGTCGATATTGATTTCCGTTTCCGTTCTTTCACTGGTTCCAGTCGTCAACTGTCTTTACAAAATAAGTGTTTTTAAATCTGCTTGTTCTTGCGCATATGAGCGATAAACTATATTCGTGTGTGTGTCTTGTCAACCTGGTTTACCAGTCATATATTGAGCGGGGCTGATAACTAATCTACAGGTGTAAAGGCTATTCATAAACTTCAGACTAACGCATTTTCTACGGGTAGCTAGTGGTTTTAGTCTGGCCTCAGATAACATTTGTGAGGGGTACTGATGTCTTCCATACCGGTTAAAAATGAATCTGGCTGCCAGCCTTTGAATTATTTGTAGTTTTTGAATTAAACTTAGAATAGTGGAGTCTTATATTATACAATCATATTCAAACGCGGAACGAATTATTGAATTGTACGTAGTTATCCTGAGATCCCTAGTAGAGTTATTGAGTTTACGCCTTAGTAGACACAACTTCGTTCGTGCTACAGTACACATCAGAGCGGTGTGCATGGACCACACTAAATTTTCAGTTTAACGTTACTCCAAGGTATCAACGCTCTAACATTGCCTCAATTCCCATCATTAACATTTCTCCAAATTGTCACTGTAATGTCGTCAGGTTCCCAGTGGTTAAGAAACACTATCAACACCTTCGTAGCGTATTGCAATGCTCAAAACTATAATTGCAGCAGAGAATTGTTATCTGTCATGAACTCGAGGACAACGTTGCACCAAGGGTCGTCCTCGGTCAACGACGATAACACTATTTAGCCAATTGAGGAAATGTGAGTGAGTTCCAGCAAGCGAGTTCAGAAAGGAAATAAGAGACGTTTATTAGGGCTTCTGGGATGGCAGTGATTGGAATTCGGAGTTCAATGGTGCATGGTAATTCGTTGGCGATGGCCAATGAACTGCACGGCACTCCACTTAAAGCGAAAATCCGCAGTCAAGCCAAAGCTAAAATAACGTAAGATGTAGATGCTAAACGAACAAATACAACTGTTAAAGTCTTTAAACAGTCTTTTAAAGTCATCTTCTGTGATCCATCTCATCATTCTTTTACCGTCTGTTAGTCATCTTTCTTTCTTTTTGTCATATCTGTCTTTAATCTACCTCACCCTTCTTTCTCCGTTTGTTAGTTTATCCTTTATTTTCTAATTCTTTTCTTTTCTTTTTATTTATTTTATTCTTCTTTCATTTATTTTTTTTCTTTGCAGAATAGCAAGCCTACGTCTGTCTGGCTGACCTTTCCTTTTTCTTTAATAAATCTTCATATCCCCCCTCCCCCCTCTCAAAGGTAAAATAACGCGTTCACATTCCTCGTATGGTGCTAACAGTCAGCGTGCGAAATATTTCAAATACATTCGCACCCAATGATTTATAATTGGATTTGATTGGTAGCGTTTTCCCTGTTGTGATGTCATTGTCAGTAGCTTCTGCTTTTTCCTCTGCCAAACAATCAAGCCGCGGATTCGAGACAAGGCTTCCGGGTTGCTTCTTGTCATATCGCAAAACCATGTTGAATCTCCTTTATCTCATTCTCAGAAACTCTGTGACATCTGCTTAGACGCGATAGTTCATGCTTAATTCCATCACCCCAGAAGTAGTAGTAGTAGTAATTAACTGCTAAAAAAAGAAAGAAAGAAAGGGGGGAAGGACCTGGAGCAGGGTGGAACGGAAACCGGATGCGCATCTACACCTCACTTGAAACCCGGCATAACTGCAATCTCAAAATAAGTCGATGGGTCCATACTGAACCGTTAAATACCACGACCTCGCTTCTGATAGCCCACCACAATGCCGATGCGCCTGCGGTGATGATGATATCAGTATCGCTCACACACGACCCCAATTTTTAACTTATTTTTATACGTTTAGATGTTTAAACACTGAGCATTTAAATACAACCTATTTTCTAAATGAATTAACGAATTAACACGTTCCCCGTTTCACAGGCGTGACGACTTCCAGTAGTCTCACTGGGCAATTTTCTTTAAGCGTATCGTGGAAGGCGCCACATCATTCAAGCGCTGTGGTCATCCATATTATGTGACAGAAGTATTTCATAACAAGTTGTCGAACGCTCAATGATCCATCAGCATCACTGGTTCATCCATCAACGTACCTGATTCCCTCTGAAGGGGAAAATCCGATCTTGTGATCAGAAAATCCAAGGTAAAGCATGTGTTTCTGAAATGTATCAGAAACACGACTACACAGACGAATGCTACTAGTGAAGTTGTGTTCTTCGGAGTAAGATATACTTAAAGAGTACTACACTAGAAGAAAATGATATATCGATATGGGGCTGTCAGGGCCAGGAGTGGTAGCCGTGGTTTTTGAGGCTCTTTCTTTCCGTGTGACAGACGGGTCTCGGAAAGAGAATGATCGACTTTCCTATTCGTCGTGACAAGTGATTATTTAGCAAAGACGGATTGCGCAAACGTGATTTAAAAGGAGAGATCCTACGGAAATCTATCATCTGTTGTTGGGGGGGTACTCATTCATTCACTCATTCATTGATGTTACCTTTGCCTAATATTGCCAGGAGAGCAATGTGGCTTTGAATGAAATGTTAATTGCTCAGTCCTGCACAGGGCTCAGTGATCAGCTATGCATTGATGGACGTTACCAGATTATCGGTGGCAAACTGTCGGCTGGACGACATTATCGCGGTATACGCTGAATTTCCGGTCAGTTCGCGCGCGGGGGGGGGGGGGGGGGTACTGATGGATACGGGATATGTTGGCTACTCAGGTGATATCAGATAACGTTACAGTCTAGTTGCGTTTACGCAATAAAAATCGAATCATCATCATCATAATCACCACATCTCGTTTGACCACCACGATTTGGTTCGTTCACATTTGGACTGGCGTCGGTGGGTCACTTGCCAACGTGTCCGCCTACTGATCCCAAGGTTGCGAGCTCCATCCCGGCCGAACACGCCAGCAACTTACCTGCAGGGTTGCGTGCAACGAGTTGCTGGGTCACGCTGTCTTCCGCGATAGACTTTAAAGGGATTATCGCATCCGGAAACGTGTGCATGTGACCGATACAGTAACGTTCGGTACCGCTTCTTGGCCAAATTTATCTTCCGAAGACAGCTTGCATATTAAATAAACGAGTTTTCAGGATTCGCTGTGCCTCTGAACCTAAGGAAGTCCCAGCGATAGTAACATCATGATGACGTGGGCCAGGCACACCAATGGGAGCATAGGGCAGGCGACTGTCTCCGAGCTCGTCTGCTCCGCGTTCGCATCGCAATATACTAAGGAGCGATTTACAGGATGCAACTTTTTCTGCAACTTCGTTCTAGCAACGGTTGCACGCAATTGAAGTTGCAGAAAGAAGGTTCCATTCACACGGTGGGCAACTCGCCGCATCGCAGTGCTGAAAGAACTCGTGAGGTGGCGCGAGAAAATGTCATCATCATTGTCTTCGTCCAATCGCACGAGAGCGAGAACCGAAAATAGGGTAGACAGTTTGCAATGGCGCATCGTGAAGAATTGCCAGTGAACCGACGGGGGAGCTTTCATGCTGATAGAGTCGGCTTCGTAACCCGCAACGGCTGGGCTGCTGAATTTACGTCTCGGAAGTGACGCCATGACAGTCATTTATTGCGATTGGATGTCTTCGGAGGAGGAGTCAGGTGATGGACAGGTTCCGCCTGAAGGTTGCGAGAAGAATCGCTCGTGGGGCGATCCGAGCTCCAACTCTAGCAGCCTATAGTTGCGCGCATCTAAAGTTCTAAAGTGTGAATAGGCCCTAACTGAACAGCCGTCTGTAAATACACCGATTTTCGCTTATGAGTGTGAGTTGTGACGCGACTATGTCGCGTGGAACACGGTGATACGCTTCTAGCTACACGAACACGTGCTGCGCTAACCCAGAAACGACATTCCACAAGCCGATCACACATCCGGTACGTTCGACTAGGCCTGCACTGTCTGAACCAGTTCCGGTGGTGCTGCACTCGCCCGTTCGTTTCGCCAGTGCAGCCAAGCGCCCCCTGCACCGTCTCGTTCGTTTCAAACCACTGCACGCCAAGTGTAGCCCTAGGGTAAGGAAACTCTGCACTCCCGCAGGGGTCAGTTCAACGATGTGCAGAGTAATGGCGGCAATGGCAGCAGACGACACAAGGCAAATAATAGTTGTTTGTAAATTCTCGAACGTATCCGCCGTAAGAGGCGTTCGAATTCGAAGTCGAAATAACGATTCACTACAGATGCACTACAGATTCACTATAGGTGCACGGTTCCTGTCAGTTCGCAGAAGATTCAACGCTAAATCGGTTCCAGGTCGTCGAATTATTCGTCCTCGCTGTCAGAATCCACAAGTTTCATGGCTGTTTGCACAATTGTTGAACAGTTCATTGTGTTCGAAATTAAAAAGCAGCAATGCACATGTGACTAGAATGTCACACGCGTTCTTACAATCCGTAGCGGTGTTAAGACTCGCAGAGAGCAGAAGGCCTGCAGTAGCGCTGCACTTCGATATTCGTTTCGTGGCAGCACTAGTGTTGCACACTCTTAAAAACGAACTTCACCGCATAGCACGCTCCTAGCCAACCATCATCTCGAGTGACAGCTTTCTTTCCCCTGATTTGCTGAAAACGGGAGGCGTACGCCTTTTTTGTGACACTTATGCAGTTCATAATTGTCACAAAAATGGCGTACGCCTCCCGTTTCCAACAAATCGGGGGAGAAAACGTTGTCATTCGAGATGATGGTTGGCTAGGAGCGTGCTATGCGGTGAAGTTCATTTTTAAGAGTGCACCGTTGAACTGGAGCTGGCCTAGTGCTGCGCTAGCTCAGAACTGGCCCTGCACCGCCCGGAACTGGTTCAGGGAGTGAAGGCCTAATCGAACGTACCTATCTCCGCGACTTGCAAGAGCACTCTCCCAGTCGCCGAAGGACTCTCCCTGATTGGACTTGACCGTGTGACGTATTCTCCGATTTCGAGGGGGGGGGGGGGAATTCCGCCATACTCTCAAGATCCGGCGTCTGCTCTTGCCATGCATGGTATCAAATTGTCCAGATAATACTGCGTTAATTCACGTCAGATTCTATGCGTTGATCTCGGTGATGAACGAGGAGTAAAACGGCGGTACAGTTTCAGAATCGTCCGGTATGGATGCAAGAGTCCCTTTAAATACAGTGTGCAGAGATATCGGCGTGCGTTAAAGAACGCGGCCATAGCATTTGCGGGGAAAAAAGTATCCATGACGAAACTGTTATGTTATAAACGTTTTTACTTTCTAGCATTTCTAGTATTTAAAGACATTGAAACATTTAAATAATTTATTTAATAACCAACAAGCTTTCAGACGGAGTCCGTCCTTCATCAGGTGCGATAGATTGAACACTTGGTAGAGATATTTATACTAATGGTCATATGACACATGTGCATAAGACTTATGCACCTTAGTATAAATATCTCTACCAAGTGTTCAATGTATCGCACCTGATGAAGGACGGACTCCGTCCGAAAGCTTATTCTTTAGTAAAATAAATTATTTAAATGTTTCAATCTCTTTAAATATCTCTTGATATACTTATCTTATCCACTTGCGAGTGCAAGACTTTTTCCATTTTTGCCTGTTAGTTTACTTTCTAGCACACAAACTCTCTCAGGATCGTTATACTATCTGCAGTTGAGTTAAAGGCACAGCACTGCGAGGGATAGCACATTATTTTGTATTCACTGCGTGCTCTCAATTATGGCGCCCCCTAGGGGGACGTCAGCAGAGGCATTAATGCTTATTTGCGGATTAAATGCGGATATCCGCGCGTACCGCAGTGGCGTGCTGTCCTATCCGCATTTTATCCGCGCTGATTTCTAAACACTATATACTGCGCGTAATCTGCGCGGATAAAATGCGGAAAGAACAGCACTCCACTGCGGTACGCGCGGATACCGCATTTTTTCTGCAAATAAGCATTAGTGCCTCTGCCACGTCCCCTAGCCATAATTGAGAGCACGCAGTTAATACAAAATAGTGTGCCATCCATCGCAGTGCTGTGTCTTTAACTCAACTGTAGATAGGCAATGTTCTATCAGCATACCCTGTTGCCAAACATGCGGAGGAACACGTAATTCCGAGGCGGATAGCGCTGTGAAAGAGGTTCTTTTTGCGCCCCTACGCGAGGAAAATATGTAATCCGAAACCAATTAATTACTCTCTTAATGACTAGACACGATGAATTTATTTCTCTGAGAGGTATGTGCTCAAGATCCCCAATGGTGTAGTAGATGTCGCGATACTGTCTCGCGCGTACTTTGAAAATTGTCCTTTTGGGGGGAATTGATTTTGATTTTTAGCTAATTAATGAGCGTGCGCATATCAATTTCACGGTGCATGGACGATAGTTAGAGATAACAAAAAAGAAAGTTTCCCGAGAGGTGGCGCCGTTCTCAAATTATTCGGCCCGGGGATTTATCTGAGACACCTTGTATATATGCAGTATATTGCTTCGATATCCTTGCGCCAAAAAACTCCGAACTCCAAATATGCAGTATATTCGCAAGCCAGGATGTCGTGCCGTATTCCGCACGAACACGCGGATATAGCTGCACCCGCGCTAACCTCTTATCTTTTACTTGTCTCTCGAAGTAATGCCAGCAATCAACATATCAGTTTACATTTGGTAAGACAAGGAAAAGAAAGGAAAAGAGAATGCCATTGGCCGTTCAACGCAGCAGAAAATAAAGCGAGTACATTCTTTCTGAAGTCAGTCACCCTGCGAAAACTTTGCACTCCATCAACGCGCCGTAAATCGGCAGCCATCACAAAATGACGGTGTGTTAGATGTAGCATGGATGATCGCGATTGCGGAAGACATCCAGTTGTCACGAGCTCTTTCGCTGGCATAGACGACAATGGAAATGTGTGTTGCTTGACTACAAACGTCAGCCGCGATGTCTGTTCCAATTCTCTCTTTAAAATGCGAATTGGATTCCGTATTCTATCATACCCAATTTTCCGCGACGAGTGTGCCATCGTGTGGTACCTGCAAGCGCGTTTTAGGAATGCCTAAACGTGCATCCTCACTATGCCGATCCCATCGGTATAATGGGGACACGCCATAAAAGTACCGCACAGTGCTCGAGGCGCGATTTCATAAATTAAGTTAATTGAATAGCGTTAGCTCTTAGGACGGTAACGTCGCAATTATCGGCCCATTCGCACTCATAGGTTTCTAGAAAAGCGAAATTGAAAATTGAAATTGAAAAACCTACTTCGCATTGCCCGTCATGTACAGCTTCGTCCAAACTTAACTTGAACACGGCGCCGGCCTGCGGAGCAAGAGGGACGACACCCTAGCGGCTCTAACTGGACTTATCGGGAGAGAGCGTTGAGGGCTGTCCTACTCGCATCACGGGGGTGCCCGTCTGAGAACTGGTGCTCCGCTTCGAACAGGCGCTTCCTTTTACGCGGATATTTGTTATCTGCACAGCGTTCCAGTCTGTTCTGGAGATTACTGCGGGTGATTGAAATCTTCGCCATCGGATAGTGATTGTCTGCGCCGTAGCAACCTTGTCGTTGGCATGCGTCATATTGCTGTAGTGGCGTCACATTGATTGGAATTAACCAATAGAATGAAAGCAATGGACTAATAATACACGCAAATGCATTATGCTGGAAAGGATATTGTTGCTTAAAGCACCGCATTCCGCGCTACGTTGTATCATATGTTCGCGATCGCCAGCCAGTTGACAGGCTTGTTCCATTCTCCCAGTGATTCCCCTTGTGTCGCAGTGTGCTAGCGAAGAAGCTAAACATGTTAAGTAAATAATATGGAGTAGCCGGCGCTTTTATGAGTGCTACCCTTTATTTATTTCTTCAAACAACAACAATGAGGATGAGCAGCTTGCTATACGTCGAAATAATTTATGGCAAAGAAAGTCTTGTAGAACGTCGTAAGAATGGAATTTTCCATGCGACATCACAATGTGGTTACTTGCTCGCATCATTCACATATTCACTGTCCATTACCACTTCCATGCTGCTTCAAGAATAACTCGGGTTCGTTATGCGAGTGAAGTTATCTTGTAGCGCTTGAACGCACTAAGCTTCTCCCGCGCAGTTAATAGCAAGGAAACGGCAGTTTTGAGGCAGCTGATGTTGCTTCACAGCGATCAGCGATATCAGGTGGCACAAGGTCACGTAATCGCTACAAACCAGCTGAAGCTTTGCGTCTCCTATCATTGCCCCTTCGAAGCGGAGCACCAGTTCTCAGACGGGCACCCCGTGATGCGAGCAGGAGAGCCCTCAACACTCTCTCCCGATAATACCAGTTAGAGCCGCTAGGGTGTCGTCCCTCTTGCTCCACACTGTTCAAGTTAAGTTTGGACGAAGCTGTACGGCGGCAAAACCATATTGCATGCGCATAACGCTGGGTTAACACAGCGACAACTACGGCGCGTCGCGTGGACACTAAAATCGCAACAAAAAGCTGAATGCATGAGCGTCAGTGTTGCCGTCTAAAATGATGGTTGTTTCACACCAGGCGTTGCCCCGATCGATTTCATCACGATTTCGGTAACAGATTTTCAGTGCGACACATTACATATTCGATATTTTGCGAGGTGTACTTATAAGCAATCCGATCCTAAATGTTGCCAGAAATATAAGCATGTTTCCAAGCTGCTTTACAGTAACTTCAACAAACGAGCTTCAGATGAAAGAGAAAGGTACCTATGAGCAACGCTCTGGATTGCGCTGTGTTCGCTAGAAGCGCACGGGGTATAGTAGTCCTGTACGTGTGTAACTTTCTTTCTAGTGTGTAGAATTTCGTAATAAAGGGCCTGCGAAGGAAGCGTGGCTTTCTTTCTGACACTGCTTCAGACAATAAACCGGTTTAATTGGTGATATTGTCCGTAGAAACTCAGAAAGCCTTGTTCCAACCGCTTGAAGCAACAGCCTCAGGCTGCGCTCACACGGGGCTACTCTTACCAACTCGAACTAACGTCTTATGATCAACTTCGAAACAGTGCAATATCTGCGTTCACACGTAGCAACTCGGTAGCTCCACCCACAAGCAACCTTGCGGCAATCGGAGAGTGTGGGTTCGAATCCAACTGGTGCCTGTTCTTCAACTGCCATCATTCAAACCTAAGTTAGCGTTTTTCTCCAAAAGATAAGCTTTATTTTAAAAAATGCCTATTAATGTGTTTGTATGGCGTTAGCTTAAAAAAATATTTATCAGCTAACCCTGCAGCGTTTGAACCCATGCAAGGTAGGCAAGAAGGAAATGAAAAAATGGCTAGGAAGCAAGCGAGCTGGTGAAGATGATGCCTAATGTAAAAACCTCGAGACTAGGGAACACGAAGGGCTTCATGCTGTGTCTGTCCCTTCGTGTTCCCTAGTCTCGGGGTTTTTACATTATGCACGAAGGAAATCACATCACGCCATCGGGAGGCATGTGCCAGTACTCATCTCGCTGATTGACCGGTACACGAGCTATTTCTGTAGATTTCGCTCGGCGAGCGATTCCACAAATCTAGTTGGTGGAGGTCGCCATTGTCGGCCGGCTGCCATCAACTACGAAATTGCTCATAGTTGCTGGAAAAAGTTGCTCCGTGTGAACGCAGCATTACGTGTGGAGAAATTGATATTTAGAACAGAGGCTGTTCGAAACTGGGTGCAGTCTCCTTGACCGTCTGCTTCTCTGTCTGGGTGACTACCGGGTACCATCCTCATTGCTGGCATCGTATATACACCGTTTGGGATTATGTGTTAAAGAAGTGTAGGTAACTGTGAGTCACAATGTCACATATTAATTCACAATGACCTTAGCTTCTTTTCTTTTTTTTTTTCTTTTTTACACTTATGCTCAAGATATCCCCAACCTTGTTATATCGACAGTGAAGATCCGATATATCGTAGGGTACACAGGCAGAGTTAAACGGCTTACAACAATTAACACGAAGCCATTAGGTGCATATATAAGTGGCGGCTGTTCAAAGCAGCGTACAACTTTAGCTTCGGTTTTCAGCGAAACAAGGCTTGAGACGCATAGAGAAGAGTCTCATGCTATTTTAACAGCACAACAGACATATCCGTCAGTGATGCCACCGTACTGAACAGAGACTGTCATGGGGAAAAGTCACGTGAATCTATAGGAGTGATTGAAACAGTGACGTCATTGCTTACTGGGGCAGTGCACTCGAGAGTATATATCGCGTGACCTATGTCATGGTGACGACGGATAATTATTTCTTGCGCACCATGTTGGCATGCAATGAGTTCAGAAAATCCCAGATATATTTGCATCGCTTTGAACTGTGAGAACTTCGTTTAAAAAAGGAGGAGAAAGTCTGCAAACTGTTTCGATTTCTCCTCTCTTGCCGCATAGCCCACGAGGTGTCGAGGTCGAGGCCAGCGACAGCGAAATGTGACGGGATGTTCTCACTTTCCAGTGACAATTAACGCCCAAGATGCAACGTGTGCGTAAGGAGCACTGGGATTTCCTGAAATCGCCCATTAGCCCTCAACATGGATGTGTCACAACCCCTTTTTCGAATGGAACTAACGTCGCTGAGGAAAATCAACAAAAGCAAAAAGTTGCAGCTGCATAACGTTACAAATTATAGAGAAACTAACTTGCTTCCATCTGCGTGAGAAAATGATAAAAATCGCCGCTTTTACGAAGTGCCTCGTGCTTAAAGCTGGCGTTGGTGTTCAATTTCGCAAGCTGGCGTTGGTGTTCGATGTCGCACAAATGGTTGCCTCATTATTGAATAACAAACCAAGAACTTCCCATTGAACTTCCTTCACATCGTATGCACGGGGCCAGCAGAAGTAGAACATAAACCGAGGCAACAAAGATGTTTGGATGACTTCAGGTTGTTGTAGTAAGCAAGGTCGTTCAGGTCCTAGAATATACGACACGTTTTTCTCCATGGGTGTGTGAATGCGTGAGATCGACACGAATCACTGACTTATACGGCGACAGGCGTTACAAGAAAGCAAAATGCGCAGTACGTACGGATTAAAAGCATATTTCATGAATTTCCTGGTGACGTTCCATTGTAATTGCAAACGGTAATTCGCGGCTGTACGTCGCGAGTATACTGCAACAGTGAGCGACACCACATAGGTCGGTTTGCGGAATATTTTTTCCCGCATGTGGGTTCTTTAATGTCTACCGAAATATCAGCTCGGGGCAGAGATGTGGTTCGACGTGCTCATATGTAATTGAAGGTTGTTGAAAGGCTACGAAAAAGGCGGAGCAGCTGAACTACAGTCAGAAAAGTAATAATTGTCCATAAAATTACTCAAGGATATGCCTGGACAACATTTCAAGACATAGTGACACGGGTTGAGAATGGTCCGCCACGTTTTTTGGCGTCAAGAAGCTTTACATTTACCTTTCGCTACATGCAGGGAGTTCAAAGACACCTCCGCGTTTCCTGCTGCGGACCCTTGGAGAACTATCAGGGTTTACAGCATTGTAACAAACGACAACAACTGGAATCATCATGATACATTGTCGAAACCAAAGCTGAATTCCATATGTAGTATTGGAACAAGCTGGAGTAGTTGGTACACATTAGGTGATATTTGCAACAGAAGAGACGACGACAGCAGGGTGGTTAGGACGAGTAGGGTGGTGACTTGAACGACTGCAATCTTGCACTCTTGCAATCTTGCATTGCAATCTGCGACTTGCAGTCGTCCTGTGTCACTGCCTCGCTCGTCCTAACCACCTTGCTGTCGTCGTCTCTTCTGTCGCAAATATCACGTAGTCTGCATGTATAGTGTTTACCTAGGCGACAGACACCTTGCAAAATTTCATCAAAGCGTCGGAAACAAATGGAAATATCTTAGCTACGAGAGACCGCGTGGCAACTTGTCATAGAGCATGTAACCGTTTATCCTGACTGGTACCCTGCTCTATATCTTCCACAAAGAATGACGATACCTGCTTTGCGGAACTGCTTGGAATCTGGCTTCATTACCACAATGAATCAGCGCGCATGGCAAACATTGCCTTAGCTAAAGCAACCAGTGTCAAATTGAGGACTCTGGCGCTACCAGCCACATGTGTAACGACAAGGATTGCTTCACGGAGAATTATCGTCAGTCAGCAGAAACTGTTACCGTGGCGAACGGTCAGAGAATTTCTTCACATGGAATCGGTGATGGCACTCTACAGTGTCGCATTTCTGACTCCAAGTGCAAGTCGGTCAAGGTGAAGAATGTACTCTACGTACCCTCCCTCGAGAGTAATCTTCTGTCTGTCAAGCGCCTCACGCAACAAGGCAACGTGGTGACATTTCAAGGAGACCACTGTATCGTCACTAGGAGGCAGGAGGTGTTGGCTAAGGCAAGAGTGGAAAATGGCCTCTATCGCTTGTCCACTTTGAGTACTACGGCTGCCATCTCTCGGACGTCTAGTCACCGAGAGTGCGTACACGTATGGCACCTTCGTCTCGGGCATAGAGACGCAGTAGCAGTCAAGCGTTTACAGCAGGAGGATTTGGCAGATGGGATCCTGATCGGTGACTGCGACCACTTGGTAAAATGTAACAGCTGTACCAAAGGAAAGATGAAGAGGGCATCCTTTCCTAAAGAGACTTCGTCGCGAGCGGGAGCTGTTCTGCAGCTTGTTCACAGGGATGTCTGCGGCCCCATCAGGACTCTAACGCCTAGCAAAAACAAGTACTTCCTCTCACTTTCATCGACGATTTTTCACGATACACTGTCCTGTACCTGCTGAAATCTAAGGACGAGGTATCTGCAAAGCTGGAGGAGTACTTGGCCCTGATGAACACGAAGTTTGGGCGTAATCCGCAGATAATTCGCGCCGATAATGGGACAGAGTACACCAGTGGCAAGACACAGGCCCTTCTGCGCAAGTACGGTGTAACATTCCACACATCAGTTCCGTACAACCCAGAGCAGAATGGGGTCGCCGAGAGAAAGAACAGGACACTCGGTGAGAGCGCAAGGAGTATGCTTTTCGGGGCAGGCCTTCCAAAGTTATATTGGGGCGAAGCTGTTACGACTTCCTGCTACCTTCAGAACCGGCTGCCTAGCAAAGCGGTATCGAAAACTCCTTACGAAATCTGGACTGGCAAGAAGCCCCACCTGGAACACTTGCGGATGTTTGGGAGCTCGGCCTATCTTCATGTTCCTAAGGAGAAGCGAGACAAATGGGACGCTCGGGCTTTTGAGGGTGTGCCAGTGGGCTTCAGCGAGACGCAGAAGGGGTACCGGGTGCTTCTTAACGTCTTTCTTATGTAGCCTGCGCGGCATCCGCGCCCGATCCAGTTAGCTGCAAGGACATGCAGAAGTTGCCAGCTGCTGACAAGGACAAATGGATAAAGGCTGCTGTCGATGAGATCGATTCGCTTCACCAGCTCAACACCTGGGTTCTTGCACAGTTACCGGAGGGCAAGCAGCCCTTCGGCTGCAAGTGGATTTTTAAAACTAAACGGGACAAAGATGGCAACGTTGAGCGTTACAAGGCAAGACTGGTCGCTCAGGGGTTCTCCCAGCGGTTTGGAGCGGACTATGATGCCACGTTTGCTCCAGGCGCGAAGCTCACCACACTGCGGATTCTTTTAACAGTGGCAGCTGCCGAGAACCTGAGAGTTCGTCATTTCGACGTAAAAACCGTATTTTTGAATGGCGAAATCGAAGAAGACATTTATATGCAGCAACCGGAAGGGTTCATCGCTTCAGGGGAGGAACATCTCGTGTGTAAGCTTCAGAAGTCGTTGTATGGACTTAAAGGGACTATCGCATCCATCTCGGTCGATTCCGAAACTTCAGTACCACAATATTTCTCAGTGCCCTCTGACAAGGGCAGCGAAAACCCCAAGTGACTAGGTCGCGTATATGCTGAGCAATCTAATGAAATACATCGAGAGAGCAGACGACGCATAATGAGGTCCCTCTTCACCGTCTCTCCACAACGCCTTGATAACGTCACGCTCAACAGCGCCAATGAGAGCGCTTCTTCCCGCACAGCTGATCGGTGGGGCCGCGGGGCATCTGGATGCGAGGCGGCCAGCAGACACCAAGCGTAATGTCGGAATCGTCGGAATACGAAAGTGACGTCGCGTCGCTTCCAAGCGATTCTGAGGACTACAGCTCCGAAGAAATTGTGCTCGAGGACGACCCTTATTCCACAGATCCTCTACCACTTGACCCTGCTGCAGGTCGTGCTGCAGGTGAAGGTGCAGCCAGTGAAAGCGAGCCGTCCGATAGCGACGACACTTTCAGGTACGCCATATCCCGATCATATCATATCTCATGATGATTGTGCACTGTTAAGCATTTTGACATTTGTCCACTTGGAAATGACAGATGCCTCTGCACTCGCTGCAGTCCAGTGGAACCCGATGAACGCCGGTGCTGCAGTTCTGTTGATCGGGTGTCGGCTGTCTGTGAGGGTGCCGGGGTCAATTGTATCACCGATCACCCACTCTTCAATGACATTTGTCTGCGGAGGGAGCTCCTGGTTGTTTATGCACCAGTGTTTTGCCGGGATGACCGTCGCATGCGTGTTCTCGAGCCATCTGACAATAGGTACTGTGTCTAAAACTTCTCATACGTCGTAAATGTCGTGATTTCGTGCCACTTTCGTTTCGAGCACATGGATGTGTGTTACTAAAAGTTTGCTGCTCTTAGTCAAGCAAATCAATATTTTGTCTCCTTTATTATTGTTTCACACAGACGTCTCCGATACAGCGCGTATTGCGCGTTCACAACATGGATTCATGGATACCTTGGGATAAGAAACCGAAGGCAGATTCCAGGATGTGCTGTTCGAAGAATCAGGACGTTGTTCCCGTCAGTTTCATATACGGGATACTACGAGTAACACCAGGCATATCTCCCACGTGTCATATATTGTAACATACTTCACTTTCATAACACCTTTCAAATTCAACTCGTGCAGCAGGGTGTTTGCTCTAATTAACGTGTCCAGAGGTTTTATCTAAAACGAGTGCTACTTTTGACCTACCTCACCAAGAAACTGGAGCTGCTAGTGGAAGCATTACCTGTTTCTTACTGAAGAAACAGGTACTGCTTCACTAGCAGCACCTGTTTCTTAGTGAAGTAGCTGAAAAGTAGCGGTCGTTTCTCTTTTGATGCTCGCTTTAAATATAATTTCTGGACACGTTAGAGCTTTAATTATATACGCTTTCATTTTAGGACTCATCAGTGTCATTGTTGTTTGTGCATGTTCATGTAAGGTGCTTTGCTATTAGAAGATGCAACTGTATACACAATCAAAACCTCCATGATCAAGAGAGAACTGATGTTCTGAGGCTGGAACAACATAGAAGGGACAATCACATACAAGGCCTCAAGTTGCCTAAGAAATTAACGATGAAAGATGGAAGTCACTGAAAAGGTTAGCCAGGCTGTAGGACTCGAACCCACATCTTCTGGATTACCGGTCCAGGGCTCTACCAATTGAGCTAACACGCCTTCTCAGCGACTTCCAGGGTGCGTCATCTGAAGGGACAAACCAGTCACAGTAATCCAGAAGATGTGGGTTTGGGTCCTACAGCCTGGCTAACCTTTTCAGTGACTTCCATCTTTCACCTCCATGATGTTTGCTTTCCATAACCACATATGGTGAAGAAATGTTGCAGAGCGAAGTCACAAATTATTGAGCAGGTCATACTGTACGTCATATATGTGCATGCACAGTTCCGAAGGTTTGGACCCTTTGTTTCACTTCAAGAGCAGTGTACAGACTTAGGTCGCATACTGGAATGTGTAAACGATTTTCATTGAGAATCATTTGAAAGTACAAACCACAATGAGGACAAGTACTTGTGCAATACACATTTTGAATAGTCTATCCAGCTTCACCATGGCGAGGTTTCTTTTGTACGATGTTTTTCACCTATGTTTACAAAGAAAAAAAAACTTATGCTTTTTTTTCCTTTAACCTGGATTCATGCTTTATTTCTAAATGGAGGGTAGAGTTATTGCCGGTGTGTGTATTGCCACAGTTTTGTGTATATGGAAGCTTTCTGAACCTGATACATATATTAAACATTTCGAACAAGAACTGATTGTATTTAGTACATTTTATTTCCTCATTCTTGCTATATTTTCAGTTGCTATGTAGGGAGCTGGCATTATGGTTCATGTTGACAGGATGGTAACAGGTTCTTTTCTTCCATACGAGCAGTGCGAGCTCGATGTGCTGAAAAAAGTAAAAACACAAATTTAAGACAAAGATAAAAAAACTTACCATCATATGCATATCGGAGCCCGATACCACCATATTCTTGAATCCTTAGTGTGTCCTCTGTGCGCTGAAATTGTAACTGTAATTCTAATAAAAGTCACACAGGTGCGCATATGGTTCATTAGATGCTATTAATAGCCACAGAAGGAATTAAAAAAAAGCAGTTCATTTGAATCAGCAACACAATTCAGAAAAGTGTATGCAGCTGGACCAAAAACAATAATGAGCACTTTGGTGGGTTCATAACGCAACGCTTGTCTCTGCATAAACCTTGTGGTGGCCCTGAAAAGGGCCTTTTTTTAGCTTAGTTTCAGTGTGTGATGCAGGTGGGAGCCTCATTTCTGGAACCTAAAAATAAAAATTCACAATATATAACAACATCAAGCCATGACAGTATGTGAGCAATATATGGTAGGAAAAGTGTGCACAAACCTTGCCTGATGCTTCACGATTGCTTCTGTAAGGCTTGGCCTCTCACCATATGTTGATGACCGCGTTGGCAGAGTTGCCACAGCTCCAGACTCCCTTCTGTGCTCCTGAATGCGTGTCAGCACCTCAGCAATCAAGGCTGATGCATAACCTATCCAATAAGAAGATGGGAGTTTGCACGAAAACTATCTGATCAATGCACTGAAAATTGTCCTGCTCCCCATTGAACGGGATGTTTGATGAGACACTCACAGCTGAATAATTCAAAAATAGGTAATGGTGAAGCAAAGTGTTTATGGACAGAGGGATATTCCTTGCCCAATGATCTGACATTAATACTAGATTTGAATATTTGATCTCACTGAGGGACGCAATATTTGTAACATGTACAGTGGATTTCAGGAAGGTTCCTTTCCCATATTACTCATATCTCACTTGTCCGAAAGTTGCGAAGGCACGGTTTCACCAACGTCAATTTACATTTCAACCAAGATCTCTGGTCCCTTAACTTGACTTTAACACATAACTGTTCATCACTAAAAAGAGTCATTGTCACTGAAACGTTCATCACATGACCATCTAGCATTTGTAAAGAAAGAATTGTGTGTTAACTTTACGTTTTAGCAACCCTTGATCTCGGTTCAAAGTTACCCAGCGTTGGTGTAACTGGGCAGTGTGGTAATTTGTTGGCAAATAAATAAAACTAAAACTCAACGACTGCAACATAGATTCATTCATGATGCATGCAACCAGCACATACCATAGCTAGCACTCTCCTTCAGAGGTACAGCCACCCACGTCTTCTTAACCTTCAATGCCTTGAGACGGTACTGCTTCGCGCCTTCCCTCTCCAACTGGACACGGTCTGCATTCTCGTTGAAGTGGATGATCGCCAACTGTGTCCTACAAGTGGAGTACATTACATTCTTATGATACCTTTTGTCACCGTGCTGGACTTGGCTCCTTGCTCGTGGGTCCATACGCTTCATACCTAGCAACCATCCCCTCGTCAGAAACAAAAGCGTAGGACTTCGGCAGGAAGTGGATGAGGACACTGTGAAAGGCCTCCAATCCATATGTCTGCTCTTGTGAGGACAGGAATGGGATATCCTTCAGGAGTGCAGGTGACAACAGGATGTCCTGGACTCGCCTGTACGTCTCTGTGTCTACAATTGTGTGTTGTCAGGTGCTTGAAATGTTCATCATGTATACTGAAAGGTTACAGCCTATGTTTCTGCAGTGATAATTTCAAATATACTGCGAACGACAAACTCATAATCTGCAGTTGTCTACAGGCAAAAAAGAAATAAAAAAAGGGGCATGTGCTGGATTTCTTAGTGCGTATAAAAGTTCACAACTGATAGACAAACAGTTTCTCAACAGAAAAGAATCTAGTTATCTCTCAGATACTAAAAGTCCTTGACACTATTCTCCAGGCATAGTGCCATGTATCTGCTGTGCTCATGTATTTGGTATTTGAGTTTCGCATTTTTAACACCTTTGCTTATGCCAGAGAGATGCAAAAACACCCACCAACCATGGCTTCCAGCCAAGCAGGTAGGCAGTCAGACAGGCCCATGCCTGCCTGATCACTAGCTATGAGGTGCTCTTGCACGCATGGGCAGGGGTTGTAGATCATCTCTACTTGCTCTGTTGCAACTGCTTTTTCTTTAATTGTTTGGTGAGAATGACACATTCCATAGGGCACAGCAAAGAATTCTAGGTTACATAATTTAAAAAAAGTAAAATTATTTGCAATACCACAACAAAACGTGTGGTCTGCAACAACAACAACAAATAAGTTAATGATAATGAATGGGGAAATTCGCCTGTGGTCTGCAAAAAATCATCACTTCTGCGAGATTTCTGTGAATCGTGTAAAGTTAAGGGCTTTCAATAACAACTACCGATACATTAATATGAATACAGGAGAGCCACATATAAAAGTTTATCCTTATTGGCACGCAGTGCTCACAATAATTACTTGATGCAAGGAAGGATCATTGTGTGTGCCTATGTTCACATTTCATTTTAGTAAATTTTAAACCAATTGGTCTCTCTTGTCCCCTTGCTGAAGGCAGAAGAAAGAATTTACTGCGTAAAGAATAAGAGATAAATAATACTCAAGATCTTACCACCACCGAGATCGTGGATCAGAGAATGGGAATGAGGCTGCAGTATAAGGTGTGCAACATATTTTTTTTTCTGTTTTCAGTTGTGTTAATTTTGTTGTAAGATTTTGGAATTTGTGGTGTATTTCACCCATAAGTGTCAGTAAGGAAAACTTTTATTACTTCGCTACTCTGTATATAATGTTTTACAAACTGCAAAATGTCAGTGTTTACCTTCTCTGAGCCATTGACGTGGTTCAGAAAGTGCGCCGTGGTAGCAAATCGGGTACAACGGGTTGTCGTGCTCATGGATGTCAACAATGTGGTTAACTGCTGACACCCACTTTGCAAGACATAGGTCCCCATCATCCCCGCTTGTACGCGGACACCAATATGAATGTCTCGTCAAGCTATCAATCCAGAGCTGCACAACTTAGTGTTTCGTTGAGCGACTGAGAGCCAAGAGCTTTTTCTTGACTCCTGTCGGATGTTATCACGTGTGACATAAAACTCCCTCCAGAAAATTACACCACTCACCTTTGACAACATGCCACACATCAGATCTATGCTTTATGTGTGGCCACAGTCGCCTTAGCATGGCTTTGATGCCAGAATGGCGGTCAGTGACCAAGGTGTCCACAGTGATGTCATGTACCTCGAGAAAGGCGAGGCATTTCTGTAGACCATAGGCTTCCATTGCATTGCTGCTGCTGACCTCAGTAGACTGCATAGGAGGAAAGGTCAGGGTCAGACATTGTATGTGAGGCACTACAACGAATTGCCATACTATTAATGAGATACTTTTGTGAGTAATGCCGCAAGTAATTTACTAATTTTTCCAAGCAATTTGTGAGTAATTTCATTACGAGTGAATACTCTGTAATAGATAGTAATTAATCGTTTTGACTAAGCTTGATTTATAGACAGTCTTTCCTGTCGTCCATGCTATTGCACTACAATAAGTGATGGTCACTGAATGTAGCATTTCATATGTGCATTCTAAGTTTTGCCTGGGGGCACTTTAGTCTCGTCCTACTACAGCCTGCTGTATCCACACTTCACATTAGACAATTAGGCAAAAGCGAGTCACTTTTGAATTCCCAAATTAGAATGTAACATGACCAAGCTCTTGCTGAGGGAACTCAAGGCACAGCCAATAATCTAAGCAGCAGGAAAAATCAGGGCCATACACTCAACGCAAACATATCACGTGCCCCTTTTATCCCACTCTGTGTGGCATGTCACAGCAAAGTCATACGTCACGTCACAGGACTCACATCATTCGCAGCAGGAAAGAGGTGCTCCTTTTGCGTTCGAAAGTACTGAGACATTGTAAGTGTTGCCATCTTCATAAGCTCAAACATCCTAAACGCTTTTGAGATGTTTACAGCTGAGAAGAGGATTGCAGAGCAGACCAGGACGTTCCCCAGTGGTCGGCCCCCCAGCCAAGGTTGGCTGTGCCAAGACCGTTCCCTCCCACACTTGCAACGCATGACAGCTTTCAAGCATGTCCCCCTTGTTGTGGTGTTGATGTCAACATCATCGGTCCCACAATAGGGGCACTGGGTTAGCAGCTCTTTCAAACTGGATTCTGCCACCAGGAAAAATCGCTCATCTGGATTTGGTCTGGAAAGCCAACCAAAAATTTTAATTCTTAGATTATTATGCTACCAGCGTCTTGAACAAGCTTTGAGAAATGTTTCAAAATATTTCACTTACGTTTGCTGCCCACGAGATTTTGAAAGCCCTCGTGGTTCCAACATCTTGTCTCCTTCACTGCAAGAAAAGAAAACAAATTCTCAAAGTTTCTATTTACCTCATGATCTCAAGCTTACTCTTCAGTGTCTGAGCTTTCTGCGGTTTCAGACAACTGGAATGTCACATCCTTTGGGTCGGGTGGGCTGTACGCACAAGTGAAACAGATTAATTTGCCTTCATCACAAGCGCTTTTCATCTCTGCTGAGACAATGCCACAGTGTCATTTTTATGTACACCAATCCAAACAAAGTTCCCAGAAATAACAACAAAGCTGAATACATGTTGAAAAAGAAAATACTGCCCATACCATGTGGACACATCCGTCGTGTCTAAGTCCACAGGCACTGGAGTAGAGGTACGGCCACCAGGCGGTGACGTCGAAAGGCTAGCATGCTCCAGTGGGACAACACAAAGCTGTGCTGCGTCATCATGTGGCAGCAAAGCCTCTGCTAAAGAAACAGCTGCGCCTTTGTCTCCACTGATTTCTGGACACTCTGCTGCAACTTGTGAGGATGTAAAGGAGAGTGCACCAGTGGGTGGGAAGGTTATAGCTGTCTGAGTTCCCCTGCTTGGCATGAGGATGCCTGTTTGTGTGGCTGCATACACACAAGTGAAAAACATACATGGTTAAAAAAGGATGAAACGAATGCACGTTGAGCTCATGTTTCTCACAAAGTTCTTTGAAAGCTTACACAGCAGTTAATTTGGTTCAATGTCACTACTGCTTCTTTATAATAAGTGCAACAGTGTTTTGGCTTATAACTTCATATACTCATGACGGAACTCTCCACCTGACCAGTTGGGCAATATGACGGAAGCAACCAAAGTATTCATTACGTATAGTTACACTGCATAAGAAACACAAACATATTTGTGAAGCACAATACATTTTGAAGCATAATTACCAAGTGTTGCAGTGGGAACAGCTGTCTGTGTTTTCTTATTTGCCGTCTTTCCACCCTTCAAGCGTTGTTTCTGTGGCACCAAAGTGTACAAAAAGCCATATTGGCTGACAGTCTGGTATGGAACCAAAGACTGAAGGGGCAGCTCATCCAGGACGAGAACTTAAAAAATTAAGCAAACACACAGTATATATATATATTGTATAGTATGAATATTGTCATCATGGGTACATTATTGATTATTGTATTTTCTTGAGACAAGCTGCATAGCTGTAGGCTCAGCTACACTTAGTGCTGGACAAAAGTTTCAGGTGTGGCACATTTTTTCATCGGACTGAGTGCAAAACGTCACTTGCTAGATGGGTGGTGGACTATTTGCATCCACCTTTCAAAATATGTGTACCCTATATTGTAAGATGCTAGAGTGTCACCCTCAGGCAAAACTCTGCCACCACCATGTCTGTTTTTACAGTTCTTTTTTGGTACATAATTTACAGTCTTATTGTTTGAGCTGTGATATGTGAACTGGAAAGCATACCATCCTCTGATGATGTGGCTGTCATGTGCTGCAGAACTGAACTCCCACTTGCACCACTTGTAGAGGCTGATACTCCTGCATACGCTGCCGGTTTCACAACATGAACATTCAGTGTAAATCAGAATTCACATTTCATTAACCGTACAACACCGACTACCCTAATGGAAGTTTCTTGTACTCACCACCTGAAGCAGATTCCATCAAGCCGCTTCTCTCCACCTATGACAGAAATTGAGCACCTGATGTGGGACATGATGCATAAAACTGTAATGCCTAATTGTTATTCTGTTGGAAAGCTGCCTCCTTTGCTCTCACTAGCTCACAAAAATGACGTTGCTAGTTCACAAAAATGCTGGGTTACATGAGCAAAGAAAGACACAGGAGAAACAGTGAATCTGAATAATGCAAGTTATAGAGGGATGTCGCCAAAAAAAATACGTAGGGTGCTGGTGGGGGCTAGGAGTGTCTGGTACATCACTGCCAGTCGCGGTGTTTCATGTGTACTTTTTCTGGCGCGCATTTGCAGAAACAAATGGCTGAAATCGGCGGATAGAGCGTGAAAAAATGTACTTCCGTACGTACTTTTTGTTATATACGCCGAACAGCACAACCGACATCTGGTAGGATATACTCTCCCCTTTATTGTACGTGATTACACTCCGAGTGTAGTGTGTTTACATTGAGTCACCTAGATCCCGATCGCCTACATGGAGGCACTTCGTGAGCTATTATGTCACTACACCACACTTTTGTAGGGCTTCATTCGAAATGAATCGAAAACGAATGCTTACCTGCTCATCCGGCACGTCAGTGGTTTCCTTTTGCTCATCGAACAATGTGGGCACAGCATCGGGCTTTAGTCTCTTTCGTTTGGCTGACAGTCCCATACGGAATTGCAATAAGTCCGATTCCACGTACGCCTCGTCGGCAAAATGCGAGGAACAAACGTGCCGAACATGCACTTCCTCTGCCACGACAGGAAGACTGCCGGCGATTGCTGCTTCCCACTTTCGTTTCGTGTCTCTGTCCTTGGCCCCGTGAAATGTCAATTCTGGGTTCGCACCAGACGATTTTTTACAGCCTGGAACATTACAACGTGTTCCCGAACTCGAAGACATGTTGCAATTTCACCACTGAGCGAAACTCACAGCACTTTCGAGGAAATTGGCTGTTTCATACACAGAGACATGCACGACGCCATATGTACAAAGCAGACGATATCCCCGAGAGAAAATGGGGGAGCGGCGCCGGCGGTGCGCCGACCTCGCATTGGTCCTGTTGAAGCCTTCGTCACAATGACGTCATCCGATGTTTCGCTGATCGAAAAAACTCGTTTATTTATTACAGGAACATTTTCTAGCCAAGATAATTGATGAAATGAATTGTCGAATGATGCCAACCATTCTCGTAACCATTTCCTACCCATGTCTCCGGATGCGATAGTCCCTTTAAACAGGCTGCCAGGGCATGGAACATCAAAGCCAATCAAGTACTACTTGGAGCGGGCTTCACACGGAGCCAGGCAGACCCCTGTTTGTACACCCAAGTAGTGAATGAATCCCGGCTATACGTACTTGTTTACGTGGACGACATGTTAATTTGCCATCGAGACAATCCTACCATAACAGGAATTTGGCATCAGTTGAATAGGCACTTTGAGCTGAAGGACCTTGGACATGTCTGCCACTACCTTGGTATCGAGATAGAGAGACCACGTCACGACTGTGACCCGCGAGAGACCGCGGTATACGTGGTTTTATTCCCCCCATTCCACCCAGCAATGGGGTAGGGTATCGCCTGTTGCGATGAAACTCCGCACTCTCAAAGGCCGAAAATAAAGTTGTTGTTGTTTGGTTCATGCCTTGTTCCACAACGAAGCAACAAAATGCAAACAAGTGCTCATAGGTAACGTTTTTGAACGTCGTCGCGTCCATTTGTATCCGTCTCTGCCCGCGTTTTCGCCAGCCTCAGGGTAATGTTACTGATGACGTGTCTTCTTAATTGGGCGTGTATTTTTGTTTATGTGTGTGGGTGTTTTCTAAGGTAGGAGGGAAAGGTTTTCAAGACCAGTAGAAACCTTATCAGCGTACGAAACTGTTGTGAAGAACTCTGCGCAACAACTTGGCGAAACAGCCTCAGCCGGCGGCATTTCAGGATATATCCCGTGCGAGAGGGAGAGTATTCTTCCAAAACTGGGGCGAGCCGCTCGATGCCACGTGTCTAAAAGCTTTCCTGCTAACGCACGTATGGTGGGATCTATTCATAGAGAGCAACGTTATACCATTTGTAGGATAAATGGCTCCGCATAACCCATTTAGCATGCCTGGCATGCAGGGCTCTGTTTAATGGACCGCACTTTCGAAGACGCTAGGGGTAAGTCTAATAGAACGAGATACATGCCAGCCTCGAATGACATGTTCCAAATGTTTCCATTTACTATGTATCCTTGCGGGTAAAAATGGACAGAGCCATATACTGCAGAAATGCCGCGCAGTTGTGAATAATTTAAGAAGCCTGAAAACCTGGCTTACCACCACGTTTTGGCAGTATGGCCTAATGAAGCTAGACATGTACTAGTTTAGTTAATGCACGAACCCGTCTTTTAAGACGGAAGTAGAGGACGAGGTCCACGTAACACAGCTGTTACTGAGCTCTCTTATTTGAAACAGGTATTATAGAAGATGTTGTTCCTCTACGAGACATTATCCTTTCATGAAACGATGATGTATTGTACTGGTGCTGAAAGGGCATATATTTCACTCAAATGAGTGGAAATATTTAAAGCTTGTTAGATAACGGGATCTCACATGAACAAACAGCGTTGTGCTAATGATTAGTGTGAGTGAACTATTATGCGCAAAATGAAAAATAAACAAATAAATAAAATGAACACATTCGGCTAGTTACGTTTTAAGCAGGCGCGGTGTTCAAACGTCGTAATATATATTTTCCTAACTCGTAATTTTAACGTTACCAGATCACTACATACATGGGCATGACTCACGATGATATGGCGTCACTCATAACGTGTGTGTGACGTCGTGGCATCATATTTTTCCCATTCGTTTTGCCACTTATGTAGTTTTAATGCGTTTTACCCTCAATTGTTGTTGCGCCATTCAACGAGATATCATCGCCTGCAGATCAATATTGCCTCCTGAGCCATATTTAACATGCGTCCTCCGCACAAGGCTTATGCTGGTGTGCATTCCTTGCAGGAGACGGAAATGTCTAGCAAGCAACGCGACCTATGCAATCAAACACATGCACATTCAGCACATCACACACATCCAGCCATGGACAGCGTGCTAGACACGCGGTTCATGCTCAGTTGAGCACTATGTGAATACAGAAATTGAGGAGGGGGTCAGGACATGCGGACCCCCCCCCCCTCTAGATCCACCCCTGTACATGCATAAATGAGTATACTTGAATGCCGTTCCCTTCATTACAAAACCGGCTCGAGCAGAAAAACGTACTTCTGCAAATTCGATCGTACGTTTCAGGACAACTTTATAACTCAAGTAAGGTTATATCCACGGTATTCGCATCAGTGGTCTTTTCTACGTAAAAACTGTCTGTTGCTGCACTGGACCAAACTCAAGCACCATGCATGCTCTATTACGCAGCGCATCTGTCGTCTGCTAACAGTCTGTTTCGACTCTGCGTTCCAATTCAAGCAACTGACATGAACGAAAGGAAAAGTGTTAGAAGGCAGTCTCGTCGAGAGCACCACACAGCCGCCACTGTCCAAAAGTTCCGCAATGCCCAGCTTTACTGGCTGTGGCGCCTAAACCCTAGGAAAAACCTATGGCTGACCTTTCCCCTTTCTTTTTTTTCTTTTTCCTTGTTTCTGCCAATAAATCCCCCCCCCCCATGACTGTCACGCGAAGTTATGTTACCAAACCAAAGTTTGTGAGGTTGTAAAAGTAGTTCGCAACCCTTGCGGCAGGCACTGCGACGTCGTACAACATAGAGCGTGCAGAATGGTGAATAATTAGCGGGTACCAGACTGCGTCCTTTTTTGCGGGGCTATGCGAAGGAATACTCGAGAAGTGTAGAGCATCCTGCAAGAGTGAGTATCCCAGCTCAAACGTGCACGATGTCGTGGCTAGGGGTGATTAATAGCGGTTCATAGATGGACTTTGCGGGTGGCTTGCCGTGGTCTCAGTGGCATCAATCACGCGGCTCCTAAGTATGTTGTGACGTTCGTCGAACATGTTCCTCTCAGTGTTTCACCGTGCTGCATTTCGATATGGAAGGGAGAAAAAAAAAAGAAAGAAAGAAAAATGCTAACTTTCGTGTGCAATGGAGGCGGGAATTTAACTATGGAGACTTTTGATAATGCAGTGCAGCTGAGAGTGTTTGCACGATTTAAACCGTTTGTGAGTAAGAGTTTGACCACAATCCATGATAAATATTCATTCTGTCCAGATATCGTTAGATGCAGTGTTGCCACTTGTATGAAACATAGTTGACGTGTTTGGGTTTTTCGCGGTGTAATTGGTTATGCGAGAGTGTAAATATTCATGATTTATATTTTCTTTTTCAGCTTTTAATGCTATGATTCTTAGAGGAGCAGACATGAGGGGAACAACCAGGAGAACTGACAGATTCATTGACTAATTGAGTCTACCGCACGTAGATCTAGCAACACATGTCTAAGGATGTACAGCACATACAAGTGGATATCCCAAAACACTTATTTGAGGCTATTAGCGGATAGAACGAAAGGGAAGAGTAAGCAACCTAAAGAGAAAACAACTGACAGACTAACTTGTTTCTCTTATTTGCACGCTGCGTAGCCGATATTTACTTACCGATGATCTTTATTTGTTTAGAAACTCACTCAACATGACACCACGGTGGTCCTTGCACACAGCCCAGCACATCAACGACATCATCAACAATATAACCGAAAAACATTATGACCCATCACTCGACATCAACATCACAAGCACAAACCTTCAACGTCAAACCTCATCATTCGGCCTGCAGAACTCCGAATCTTCCATATACGAATGGACAACGACATCATCAACAATATAACCGAAAAACATTATGACCCATCACTCGACATCAACATCACAAGCACAAACCTTCAACGTCAAACCTCATCATTCGGCCTGCAGAACTCCGAATCTTCCATATACGAATGGACCACATGTTCCTTGGGAATACAGTTCATGCAGAATTCCTCACGCAATGTCTGTTACCATTCCAAACTGGAAAATGACAGTTACATGCTGCTCCCTAACCAAAACTGCCCGTAAAACTTTTTGCAACCTGTTTTCAACCAAACAAGATGGTCTATATGCGCTTGCACACGGACTCGGAAGCCGAAGTCATACCGATTGAGACATCGTTTGGTGCGGTTCGTAGTGGTTTTCTATCATTATTTCAAATGTTTTTCCTGGGCAGCTTCTGAGTGCTATTGGACTAAAATATTCAGGGGACCAACGTATATGACACGAGTGCTGCGACATATATTCCGACGTCAAAGGTGATGTCATCCTTCCTTCGCGACATTTAAATATATAACGAGCACTTTCTTTTTATGCCCAAGGTAAAAATATTGCACCATAAGAGTATAGTATTCCAGAATACAAACTATAGACTTAGGGCTTGAAGTTTAGATGACGCGATGGTGCTCCTAACATGTCTAGTCTCTGTAACTAAAAAATCGAGAGTATTGGAAAGACAAGAAAACAGCTCAAGAAATAAGGTCTCATGCTTTCCGTTATTGATGTTTGCTAGCAGCTCGCTTGTTTTTTAATATTTTTCTTTCACGACCACTAGTATATTCCAGAGTCCAATATACTCTCAGCTGCTTGCACCAGTATTTAATTTACCTGTTGGTTAAGTGTAAGTTTAATTAGTTATATGCCAAGCACCTTCTCCCAGCGCCAAATAGTTTATGTGTTTGCTCTGTGTTGCTCGTTTCTGTAAACAGCGAGGTCCAAGAACATCGTGTCTAACCTGCGATCCTAGATGTGATATTTGTCTTTCTATAGCAGCATTCAAGAGTTCACAGTGTTTCGTTTCTGGTATATATTTCAACACATTTCATTTAGCGGTAGCCGCTATAGTGGGAACTCTGTCAATCAACCGTACGCTTCAACAAACATGCTCAACAGCCGTTCTTCAATCATAGGCGAACTTGGCAGCGTTCTCATTTATACTTTGCGGTATTCCTTTGATTTGCAAGCTGCTTGGTATTCGATATTTCCTCGCAGCTTTCTTGCGGAAACCAGATTCCCTTTGAGTGTTTCTCTTTCTGATCCCTTTAGCTCGAGGTTATATAGTAGACCCCGGAGTTTTATGCTCTGTTTTTATATCAAGAAGAGGAGAGGTCATGTTTGGATAGAATTTAATGCAACATAAAGCGGAAGATTGTGAGAGATGTGGATTTTGAGGCTGCCCTGGTATTTATTGGCAGTTCATAAATCGCTATCGTGCATGAAGTACTCCAAAAGCGCATTGAACGATCTGCTGAGTGTCGTTCTTCGCATCAAAGCGAAGATGGATTGCAAAGCGTTGTGCAAGCCTCGTTTTAAAGTACAAAACCTGAAAAACATATATTTGTGCAGTAATAGCACGAATATAAAGTACAGTGGTATAAGAAATAGTCAAGCTAAAAAGTAGAGAAGTATAAAAAGTAGCAGAGTTCCCTTGTGCCTAGCCAGTTCACCACCAGTGGTGTGCAGACTATGGGTCATATGGAAGGAGCTCCACTAGGGCACTTTTACCGCGGATGCGGAGCGACACGGACGATACACAATGGCGAATGAGCAATAAAGTCTTCATGTCGAATTGAACTACATGGCATGTTCAGAATGAATGACACGACCATGGGGGGATTGTATATATCGATATGCTTTAGACTATACGCGAAACATGACTTGTCCAATGACTTGCTAAATCACTGAGAAAGCGGACTATAATATGGATAATGATAATTTTTCTGTACGTCGCGGGATAATTATGATAATCAGCGACGACACATCAACGGATCGGTGGATTTATTTCGCTCACTCGGATGTTCTTGAGCGTGCGCTGAATCCAGTAGTCATGCTTGCAGCGTCACACAGTTGTGACAATAAAGTCCGCGCATGTGCCAGGGGCAGAAGTACATGGAGTTGGAACTCGTGGGAGATGTGCATGACGTTCCGTTCGGGAAGGTACTGTCTGGGTGTACGTACTGGTTGACTGGGACCCGTTGATAGCGTCTGTATGGTTAAACCGTCACACTGGCGACAAGGATGGGGGCCAGTCGTTACCGGTCTTTAGACTGTCACCAGTCGTTATGCAGGAAGTAACGACAAGAGAACATCACCTTCACAGTGTGCGAGAGGCAGTAAGACACGGATCAACGTTACCTACGGATTCTTATTTTAACTCGTTCCGATATCGGTTCCAGGATCTCGCCCTACATGAAGGGTGCGTGCTGCTAGGATCTCGTGTTGTTGTGCCCAGAGGACTGAGGAACACGGTGCTTCAGGCCCTGAATGAGGGCCATCCCGGCATTGAGAAGATGAAAACAATAGCCAGTCCTGTTTAGTGGCCAGGCCTGGACCGTGACGTCGTGGAAGTCCTTCGTGGATGCAATATCTGTAAAGAACAGCAGCATATGCCAAAACGTACCAAAATGAGCTCGTGGCCGTTTCCAGAGAAGCCAGGTTCAGTACTTCATGTCGATTTCGGCGGTCCATTTAAGGGATATTTTTTCGTAGTGGTGGATGCTTTCTCCAAGTGGGTTGAAGTGCTGCCCGTGACATCCACGTCTGCTATACCAACTATTGCCTGTCTCCGGGACATTTTGGATCACATGGGATCCCAGACCTCATTGTGTCTGACATTGGTGCTGCCTTTGTGAGCAGTGAGTACAGGAAGCTTTGAACCCATTACTGCATAACGTCCGATATATCGGATGGCGCCGTTTTTACATCCAGTGTGCAGAATGTTAAATTTGCAACCACCCTTTTATGATTTCTCCGAAACTGTACCATTATCAGTGTATTTCGTCAAAGAGAACAGGAGACACCTTCTCTCTCATGTACATTCTCCATAGAACCGCTCTCCAAATATATTGTGACTGCACAATTGGAATTACTGCAGTAAAATTTATCTACCAACTTGCACCTGTAGGCGTGTGCAAAAGGTAAAGAATAACGCGCAACAAAGTGGAGTACCAATCAGTTGCCTATGTCAGTCAACTCATCGCATGGGCACTTTTTCGATCACATACAGATGATGAAAATGTTTGGTATTGACCTTCTGCAGGTATATGTGGCACTGTGTGGAACACTCACCAGGGTAAACTTTTTAGGGCATAGAAATGTAAGTTTGGGTAGGAACACGGACGGCTGTCTGCAATAGTGCCCATTAGAAATTCACTGCTACTTCTATAGCAGTGTCGTCTTGTTTATATATTTATCTTATTTTAGTCCTTTATTTTATGTCTGAAGTTCCTGAAGGCATGTCTCAAATTGTGGTGAAAAACAACCGCGCAGAGTAGCTGACTTGTGGCATCCCACAACATTCGACATACATGCACTCTGGAACGGCCTTGCATGGCGTTCGATATATATCGGATGCGGCATATCTTTCGCTTTGACGAGTACAAATGTGAAAATATACTTTTTTTTCTGTTATGTGTACTGAAACAAATCATCCCTGATTGTTTCAGCCGAAAGTATTTTTGGAAATGAACTTTACGCACTACTGGGCTCTCCAGTGGAATAACAGCAGGCTCTCATTCTACCATATCATACTGTGTCAAATGGGGCAACTGAGAGAGTGGTGCAGACAGTTAAGCCTATAAGTTCAAGAAAAGAGCGGCAGAAGATTTTAAAGCGCAGATAACCGAGGCCTATGCAGTTAGTGGCCGTACCCCAGCTGAACTCCTGATGGGAAGGAAGTTAAAGACGACGTTGGACCCTGAGTTGCAGTTGGAATGCGGTTTTCTAGGAGCTGAAACAAAAGCTATGGCACGACGGCCATACTCGGGACCTTCCGGAATTGATAACAGGGGACACGGTGTTCGTCCGCAATTTCAGACGAGGGCCTGCCTGCCCAAGCAGCACACCAATATTGGTCCAATATTAGACCCATATTGGCTGCCAAGATTGCCATTATTGGACCAATATGGGGAGTGCAACCAGGCTCCTTATTGGACCAATATGGGCTGCCCATATTGGCAAGCCCATTTTGCGCCAATATTGCCAATATTTGTGATAACGCCAACGGGGAGTCCGTGTAATAATAAAGCATTATCCGGTTTAATATCCAGCACTGATATTACCAGGCGCCCACAGCTCCCCATAAAGCCCATGGTTTGAGAAAATCCAGGCAACGCTGGACATACGACCAATGAAAATGCGTCGTGATGCCTAGCAGCCTGCCAATCAGCAGCCTCTCCGTTTCGCTCGCATTTCGGCCGGTCCGGGCTATCATTGACTTCTACTGGTTTTTATGCCTGACGACCGCTATTCGAAAATAACTAAGACATTTTTGGCAGGCTAAATACACATTTATTGATGTAACGTATAGACTCAAATGTTTGACTCATACATTCACCGTGCGTACAGGACGTTTCGTTCGTTGAATAGACTGCAACCAAACCAAGTTCGAACTTGCAAAGCACATACACAGTCTACTTCTGGAAGCGAGCGAGGTCCACGAGTGCGTGCGTTTCACAAATGAGCATCTTCTTTTCATGCTGGCGATGCACCGAAGGTCACACAGCCACGGGAAATACTTGTGTCGTTACGAATCCTGTCTTCTTAGTCACTGTATTTGAAAATGCGACAGCACTCGAAAGTGTTCCTCAGGCGTCAGCTCACCACTGCATTCCAGTTCCGAACCGGCTAGAATGTTCGTAGATGATACTTTATCGGGGAACAGTACATGGCCAGAGTCACTATAACTGACGAACAAACCCGCGAATACACTTGCTTTTTGACCGTTGTGGTCAACCGACATCGGCGAGACGCGGAGACGCAGCGCCCTTGCTTGGAGGTGCCCGCCTGGCCGCGAAAAGTAAGCAGTCAGTTATTTCGAAACTTTGTGAACCAATTCCGGAGCACGCAACCTCCTTCGGCCAATGGGCATCCGTCATGATGCTTGACGAAATAATACCACGTGACTGTGACGTGGAATTATTTTTCTACTGCCGCGAATGCGGGGAGCTATGGATGCATGATATTACTTCTCTCTCCTTTTTACTTTTTTATTTCTGCAGATCTCATTGATCCACGTTGCATACAATTGCAAAAAAAAAAGAAAAAGAAGAGAAAACACTGCATCTCGAAACGAAGAACGGGTGATACGCCCGTCTTGCTGAAAGACACAAGCAGTCCCACGGAACTGCCAATGCCAAACATCCCTCAGACTAGTGATGTGTCGTTCGTGGACGAACCCTTCACACTGAACTAGTCATTCGGGTGAACTGAACGAACTAGTTCAACAACAACCAAAACATTAGTTCCGCAATTCAGTTCATCGGGCTTCGACACCCACAACGCATACACCATACGCTTTGATACGCTTCCAAGTGTGACATCTGCGCCATCTAACGAACGTTTTGTAAAGCAAACAAAGCACATGCGCGCAAGAAGAAGGGCGGGAGACCACGGCGCATACGCTGTGGACTTGAATGGCTGTGACGCTGCGCTGAAGTGGACTGTGTGAAGGAACTGAACTGGATGAACTAAAGACCTAAACGACGTCGCGAGTCGTTTTGAAGTACTCGCATAGCCTGCCGTTGCCTGTCAGAACTGCTGCTCGTCCACAGCGCATGCGCTTAAGGAAAAGCGCGGGTGGCGCGGCGAGGCAGAGCCTCAAGTGGACTATGTGAAGGAAGAGAACTGGATGAACTAAAGAACTAAACGATGCCGTGGGACGTTTTGAAGCACTCGCAGGGCTTACCGTTGCCCGTCAGAGAAGGTGCTAGCCCACAGCGCTTGCGCTTAAGGGAAAGCGCGGGTGGCGCGGGGAGGGAGAGCTTCGAGTGGACTGTGTGAAGGTGTGAAGGAAGAGAACTGGATGAACTAAAGAACTAAACGATGCCGCGGGTCGTTTGGAAGTATTCGCAGCGCCTGTCAGAACTGTTACGCGTCCACAGCGCATGCGCTTAAGGAAAAACGCGAGGAGGGAGAGCCAGCAGAGCGGCTTTGGACGCCGTATGGATTGAAGTACTGTGGGCAAGTGAACTATATGAACGACGAACGCTAAACAAGAGTAAATCATTTAGAACTGCTTGCGCTGAGATCGCTCTGAGCTCCTTCTCGCAGTTGTGGACTGCTAGTGGCGCTGTTATGTTCTGACTTCTGGCTGACTGCTTGTGACTGGCACGCCCTGGAGTGGGCACGCTATTTTTGCGGCAATACACTGCAAGCTTCCCAATTTTTCCTCCACAACGCTAGACGTTGTACTTTTCTTCAAGCTCTCTCGTGCATTTGAATGAAATGAGTTGAAACTGCAGTTACTCTATCACACTTCTGTGTTCTCAAGTTCGCAGCAAGCAGACGTAAGTGATCAGAAATACACGATTGTAACAATGAACGACGACGGCAACTTGCATATTGATCTGTGCATTACTTTTGTCGTTAAAAATATACGTAGAAAATTAAAGCAAAATAAAAAAGCGACCTAAAACATTACGTTTGCTATGTTGATGTTCTCGAACCTTTGGAAAACTGAATTGCAACATCATTTTGTTGTATCTTTCTTGGTCGAGCCACTTTAAGTTTGGGACTATATTACTTGATTGTGTTTAATTGCGAACAGGTGAACGAATGAACTATTCTTTTAGACAATTCAGTGGAGTGAACTGAACTAAATGAATTAGTTCACAAAAGTGAACAGACTTGCCCATCACTACCTCAGACGCCTTCATTGGGATCGCAATAGTCTATGAACCAAAAATTTCCAACCCGCTCCGAGAGTGCAAAGGAGAGAAACACTTTCGTGACGGTGACGGACATACGCCAGAGCAACTCACACTGCTTGCAGCAACTTGAAAGCACTAACGTTACAGAAGAGCCATCCCTTCCTACCAAGCATTCTGTTTTTTACTTTGCCGCAATTCCGCTATCATTACAGCGACATCTTAGCCCGTATGAAACGTCCGATCCGACTGTCGTGCATGCGCATTAGTTGTAGGACGCGTGATTTCGCTCAACGACCACGCTCGCTGTCAGTCGGCACGACCGATTGGCATTGACATCGCGAAGAAGATCGCGGCTGCTTCCAGAACGTGGAAAGTTGAGTTGTCGAGTTCTAGGAACGTTACAATAGGATTGCCAAGTATGTTGACTGTTTCGAACAATGTGTATCACCTGCGGAAAGTTGTTGGATGTAACGACGTACTGAATTGGGCATTTCACACGCTTCAACATCCAATCTTGCCGTGCTGCTTGGGCATTTGTGCAACACGGGTACGTACCATTTTCTGTATGTTCAGTCAATGTGGTGTGTACACGGGCAATATGGTGCACATATTGTCAGGATTTTCCCAATATTGGTTCAAACTGGGCAGTATTGGGCCCATATTGCCCAGTTTCAGCCAATATGGGGGAAATCTTGGCGAAACGGGCCCCATATCAGACCCGTATCGCCAATGACCAGTCAATATTGGTCCAATATTGTGTGCTGCTTGGGTGGGTTCCAGGCGAGGTCACAGAGAGGATTAGCTCATCGTCCGCTGGATGAAAGTATGCAGTGGTACCGACATGCATATTTCCTGAGAGGCAACGCTTCAGAAGTATCAAGGCGTGGAATACATCGTGATACCAGCAATATGCAGCGCCCTTACCTGTGCCACCCCCAGCGGCTGAAACTTCTCTTCCCACGTCCTCTACTGATGCAGCCGTACAGGAAACAATTTCGACTGCGGTCAGTTCACCTTCGGAGCCTGGCGAGTCAACTTCCCAGGAGTCACCACAAGTAGGCTCAAGCCGACCGGCAACACCAGGTCTGCGGAGGTCTATCTGCGGAGGTCAACCCGCGTCAGACGCGGTGGACCGGTACCAGGCTTGAAGTGCCGTGACTACATGGACGCAGTTGGACACACGTGTAGTAATGCGTCTGCACCGTTTACTAGTTTGTTCGGGGTTAATTAAAGGTCGTAGAGCATAGCTATTATAAGGGGCACGTAATGTAATAATCATCCTGCAGCGCGCGCCTCACAGTTGTGAAAGGGCGAGCATGTGCCAGGGGTAAAAGTTCACGGAGTCACGGAAGACGCATATGACGGTCCTTTCGAGAATAGCACTGTCTTGATGTACTTATGCATGAAGGCGACCTGTTGACAGCGACTGGTTAGGCTGTCACACCGAAATCACACAAAGCGTAAACAATCCTGAACACATAATTCCGACTGAGGGAAGGCCAAGGGGGAAAGAAGTGAGCGCAGTGTACTTCGGCAATGGATGCGACGCCACCATGCAACAAACTATCCTGATATAGCTACGTAGGAACATCACATGTAACGCCAAGAGGTATCCGCAAAGTAGCCAGCAGATAGCCAAGTCGCCATTGTCCGATTTTCTGCGCCACGACACCCCCATATAGTCAGTTTGGACTAGGGGACGGTTGCCGTTATAATTAAATGGTTTGAATTCTTTTCTAAGGAAGGAGGCATTCCAATAAAAGCTGCATTGGCTCCTGATGAATCCTGAGCGAGAGAAAGAAGGCAAGAAAGGGAGAGAAGTGCGAAATCAACTTTTGCGCACCCTTTGGTAATGCTTCTTGCTTGACGTATGGTTTTCCATTTTTACACCACAAAGCATTAGCAATATGCAAATACTAGTCATCTGCTAGTTAACTAGCGTATATTAAGTGATCCGAAAACAGTTAGTCTACGTATACACAGGGCGATTTCATCTCAGATCAGGCAAGCCGGTCCCCTTTGGTCCTCCGATTTCGTTGATTCTTTTTTATGCTAAAGCCACACCTCTATGATGAACAGTGCCACTGGTCCGAAACTTGAGATCGCAGTAGTTGTCGAGAAAAAAATTGACGAGCGTGCCTGGGTGGCGTCGTGCGCTTCACAGAATCTTCCTCGGGTGGTACTTTGAGAGCGTCTCGTCCGCACCACGAACACGCTAGAGGAGCGCCAATTTTTTTGCGCATTCTACAGATGTCGGACTACCACTTAATTTAAAAAAACGGGCATTTCCTCTCACGAACTGTTCGATAAAAAATCGCGAAAACGCTCGTGAGCGCGATTTTACGCACATTTTAAACTTTTATTGCGGAAGAAGTACGCATGGCAGAATTACGAACTATGCACCAAATGAAAGATAATTAATTGCTCTTTCCAACGGCGTATCACACATAAATGTGAGTGTTACTGGAGAATAGGTAGAATAAGACGAACCATGCTGCCTCAGTGAAAGTACACGAAGTTCGTAGGTCAATTCCTCAAAAACCCCACCTTTAATTTTGGCAACAAAAATTGCATGGAATCCTGAATATATTACCTTTCCAATGGTGTAAAATTTGTGTGTTCTAAAAGTTTAGAACCGAAATGCCAGCGCCCATAAGGAGAGCAGGTACAACGCCGTCATGCGGTTCCAATTCTGGCCACCCTCCGGCGTTTGTACTGATCGTCGACGAAGGGAACCTGGCTTTCATCACCTCCTGTGCCTGAGATGGACATTTCGTGCCATATCGTATTTCGACTAGGACAGGGTGCAAAGAACAAACGTTGCTAGTATGTTACGTACATGAGGAGAGCAGGTACAACGCGGCCCGACGGTTCCATGTTCTTCCGTTCTAATCCTTTGTTTTCTGTTGACAGGCGCTTGAGATGTGGTCCGTATTTAACGACCTTGAAGCAGGGCAGCTGGCCTAATATATTGATCCGCATGTACAGGAATAATACAACACTGCAAGCCGGTAGAGTGGTTTATTTGGTGACTGGCTTTGCTATCGCTCACCTTTAGAGAGAATTTACGAAAGACACTAAAACAAGAGCAAAATATAGTTACAGTGCATGAAAGAGCCGTATGTACATTTTAAATACAAAACACACCTGTGAAAGTGGAATGCGGAAATCGGGAACAAATGTCACCTATGTGTGAGCGGCATTACAAACTGGTCCTGTTGGAAAGCATAGATTTGTATGCACATCACCAGCCAGACGTAGTGTGCTGATCGTTCGGCGGGCTGAAAACAACGCAGCTATGACCAAGGTTCAAACATGTCCTCGGCGGTTCTTGCTAGCTGAACTCCAGATACTGCATGACCTTCAGATGCTTTGTACCACACATGGGATGAACGGATCCCTGTCACTGGCCGAACCAGTTCCCATTCATCCTTTTTCGAATTTCGAAAGGCTGCAACCTGAGCCGACGGAATGTGCAGCAGTTCCGTTGCGTGTTCCTTCTTTTTGAGAGCGCACACAAAATCTTCAGCGGTTTGAATAGCTTCAGCAGGTGGACATCGCAAGTTATGCAAGCTTGCGATATGTTTCAAAGAGCCCCCGACACCATCGCACGCGTTTTTTCCATGGCCACTGGCAGAGAAAATCCATCGCAGCAACAAGTTGTTTTTCCCCATTTCATAGAGCTGGTATCTGTTCTTAAAGTGCGCTGCAGCACCGTCGGACACGTATATCACATGGGAAAACACGGGCAGGATGTCTTCTATAGCCTCGGTTATGTTTTGGAGGGCAAGAAGGGCATGTGCAGTATCGTGAGATAGGTCGTCACTCACTGTGGCAAAACTTTTTGTCGAAGACATGGTCGTTACAACACAGGTGAATAAGGATATTTGATCCGTCTTCCAATAACGCCCTTGGACCTCACTTGAGAAGTTGACTCTCCAGTTTTCTGCGAAATCGAAGTGCATGATGACATGTCTTGGATCCACGAAGGCCTTCTCGTTCCAAATGGCGCTTCTTTGTATGTTGTATATATATTCATGCTTGGTGTACAGAGCAGCACATTTCCTGACCGCCTTCAGGAATATCGATGCCTTTAGCGTTTTCCTAATGAGGTCACCAGATTCCCAGAGAGCCATATCAACGTCGTCGGCACGCTCGATCCTTAGCTTCTGTAGGTTGATCGTTTTGGCCCCTTGACAACTGCGACACTCTTGCAAAAAGCATGTCCTTTGTGGCTCAGGACATACAGACATCGCATTCAGTTGGTCTCTGCTTAGCTGGATGGATGACGCACTGTTTATGGCCGCGATGATCAAATCAAAGTTTGCGCAGTACAAACACACGCACTGTTCCGGACGTGGGTCTGTGCGAACCCACTTAGGCCGAAGTGTGTAGAACTTCGTCAGTCCTATATTGATGTCCGGATGAGCACTCTTGAGCAGGCTAAACGTTTCCCGTATAGAACGAGTCATAAAGCGCTTTGCAACAGCGACTCTCTTCCCGTCTCTGGTGACATGAATTACGTCTTTTTTGTTGGGACTTTGGACAGAACAGTCCTTTTCGTCTTCAAGATAGTACCGGAGTGCAACCTGTACGTCGTTTTCGCTGACAGGATGCCCACCATACTTGTCCGGCATCGCCCACACGCCCTGTTTCCCTTTCAGGCTTTTTGATTTTTCTATCACATATTTCGTTGCATCCGGGATCAGTCCTACTATTTCTTTTTTCGTCATGTTTTCAGGAAGAAGCGTAAGAATCTGGCATCTTCCTTGATTAGTGGTGCACTTCTGATAAGCGGTCCTGATGTTGCGCAAAAGGCTAGAACATCTTGTGCAGTCTTTTCCGGAGGTGGTCGGTTCGTCTATGTCATATGCATCACTTATTCTGCGGCTTATTGACCTGCTCAATGCGTCGCCAACTTCTCTCCGTTTTCGTGACGCATACGACGGCATTTGTTTCCTTTTGAGAGACGCCGGCTGCCGCAGCGGAGTTACGTCGATATTTGCCGTCGAAATACTCTTATTAATTTCTTCAATAATGTCCTCACTCTGAACATAGTCTGTGTCAGATAGAGCAACGGGCGAGGACTGCGATAGACCACTAATTGCTGAACGAAAGTACGCAACACAATTCTTACATAGTTGGTCCTCACCGCAGACTTCATCACGTCGCTCAGGGTCGAGAAGCGCCTTCAGCGCATCGATGTCAAGGCTTGACACAGTTGTGAATCCACTCTGGCGAAGAATCCTTTTCTGATGTCGACGTGCATAATCGGCACAAAACACACGTTCCTCACTATAAATGTTCCGAGCCATGGAGACGACTTCCAACGCTGACGAACCAAAAGTTATTCAGACACCTCACTCAACCGCTGCATCGTCGACGGCAGGTCCGTGCATTATTGGCCACACACGGCGACCAAACGAACCTGTCCACACCGCAGCAAGGTCATTTTTGTTAGGAAGTCTGGCGTCTGGTGTCCCCAGTGCGGGTTTGCTTATTACTTATAAGCCGTATGTACATCCGGCAAAGGCGATGGGACGCGGGCACAAAGTTTGGGTGAAAGAGAATATAGCCTCCGCGTCACGCAACCTGATGCCAATGTTTCTTCTTTGCAGCCTGTCCGTTGTCGAAATACGATATGGCACGAAATCTCCATCACAGCACAACAGGTGATGAACTGCAGTGTAACATAGATACGTGGAAGTCAGGTTCCCTTCGTCGACGATCAGTACAAACGCCGGAGTATAGCCGGAGTTGGAACCGCATGATCGCGTTGTACCTGCTCTCCTCATGCGCGCTGGCATTTCGGTTCTAAACTTTTAGAACACACAAATTTTACACCATTGGAAAGGTAATATAATCAGGATTCCATGCAATTTTTTTAACCAAAATTAAAAGTGGGGTTTTTGAGGAATTCACCTACGAACTTCGCGTATTTTCACGGAGGCAGCATGGTTCGTCTTATTCTACCTATTCTCCAGTAACACTCACATTTATGTGTAATACGTCGTTGGAAAGAGCAATTAATTATCTTTCATTTGGTGCATAGTTCGTAATTCTACCATGCGTACTTCTTCCGCAATAAAAGTTTAAAATGTACGTAAAATCGCGCTCACGAGCGTTTTCGCGATTTTTTATCGAACAGTTCGTGAGAGGAAATGCCCGTTTTTTTAAATTAAGTGGTAGTCCGACATCTGTAGAATGCGCAAAAAAATTGGCGCTCCTCTAGCGTGTTCGTGGTGCGGACGAGACGCTCTCAAAGTACCACCCGAGGAAGATTCTGTGAAGCGCACGACGCCACCCAGGCACGCTCGTCAATTTTTTTCTCGGCAACTACTGCGATCTCAAGTTTCGGACCAGTGGCACTGTTCATCATAGAGGTGTGGCTTTAATATAAAAAAGAATCAACGAAATCGGAGGACCAAAGGGGACCGGCTTGCCTGATCTGAGATGAAATCGCCCCACAGGGATCTCTGACTTGAATTGCAACCATAGCAATCGCTACTTCGATCTAAGAGACAGACTAAAACTGAATCTTTGTTAATTGACTAGCGTACTGCAATCTTACTAATATCCAAGGAACAAAAAAAAAATAAACAGAAAAGAGAAGACTTCCGATGAAACGTGAAACCCGAATGTGAAAATAAGTCGTTTCGTAGTGCAGCAGAAAAGGAAAGCAATGAGAGGCAATCAGGATTACCATCTCACCCAGAACTTCGTGATACGGAGTTTTTAATTAAGGGAAATACGATCGAAGCGGCGTATGATAATCAATTATTGTTTCACTGATACCAATTTACATTTTTTTTTACGTGTATGTGACAGCAGAAAATTTAACTAGGACTTCACTCCTTAGAAAATGAGCTGGCACTGTACTTCAAGATTGCGCCCTCATAAAAAGACACAGTCGACAGTATGTTGATTTCTTATTCTGCGATTGGAAGTCCGTATAAAACGTATAACTTAACGTTTTAATAAAGTTCTTGTCTAAATTCCACTTGTCTAGTTTTTGTTCTCACCGTGGCAGCACAATTCCGATTCATATTCGCTTCCCATTAGCTGAGGTTACGCGTTGCAGAGTATGTGGCAATATTGCGAGGAGCTTTCGACACACTATAGTTCTTCCCATGTCTCCCATGTCCTTCCATCTGGTCTAAAGTATATTTTTACCAGGTCTACAGCTAGCATAAGCCATTCAAATATCGCAATGTTGCACATGTATCTATTTTGACGCGGGAAGGGTAAACAAGAAAGTGAAACGAAAGAGAAGATACGCGTATATCCAATCGGATATCTTTTTTTTTTTTGTTTACATTCCGTATTAGTGCCACGAACAACAACAACAAAAAGTAATGATGATGTAATGGGATGTTTCGCCGCTGGGGCGGCATCCTATCCCATTGCCTGAGGGGGAGAAGATTGTGAATGATGATGAATGTTCAGAGTTCACGCAGGAGCCCTGTTGCTGCTAAGAAGATGATGAGGGCTTGAAGAGCTCGTAGCTGATGCGCTGGGTTGGGCGGAGGCCCAAGCAGTTGAGGAAGGGCAAGTGAGGGTGTTCCAGTGACTTCTAGTTAGCGCTGGAGGACGCGTCGCTCAGTGGAATACTGCTGGCAGTGGATGAGAATGTGCTGGACGGTACTTGGAGTATTGCAGCAAGGGCAAAGCAACTGTGGCTCCAACAGGAAAGCTGAATAGTACTGTAACGTAATAGGTACCTTCTTTTCGTTTTCTTGTTTCTCCGTTTCACAAAATAAAAGATCGATATTAAACGGCAGGGGCAACTTATTTATTTACACATGGTAAACAAGACTTTCGTGCACGAGCCTGAAGAAGTGCAGTCTCGTGCACGAAAGTCTTGTTTACCATGCGTAAATAAATAAGTAGCTCCTACTGTTTAATATCACTCTTTGAGTTACTCACCACCAGCAACTTGACATCACATTTTTTTGCCTTCGTATATTCTTTCACAAAATAGGTAGTTTCAATTATTATCGACGTCACGAATATTTGTATCACAATATCTTATTAGAATTTTAACATTGTATTGTATAATGCAGGGTGTTGTTCAGTTCGTTACAGCTTTATATTTATTATTAAGATGTCGAGTAAGATAGTAAGGTCGATTATACGGCAAGGCGGGCATTCTATCGGCGAGAGTACCATGTATCTACTAGACTGCTGCTTTGCCGTATACGTGTTCTAATATGTTGGTCGACCATCGTTCTATTTATAGACCTACAGGCTGTGTTCTTCAGATTCTTTTTATATTTCTTTTCTCTTTCTGTGTAACTTTCATTCATTCATGAGCTAGCTTCATGTGCATGTACTGAGAGTACTTGACTGGAACATCATATACCCCACTCTGAAAGAAAATACAGTATACCCAACGCTTTTCCCAATGTATTTGTGACTATTTGTCACACACAGATCATGCCTATGTGGCGTGACATTTACTTTCTTTTTTTCCCTTCGAAAGCCTACACGTTACACTGCCGTCCAGGAGTGTAACTAAAAAAGTAAAAATAACTCTGCGGGGATATGGGGTAAATGTATGTTACAGTGTTTCAGTGAACAGACTTTTTTTTTGTATTGATCAAGAATGTGCCCTTTAATGTTCAGGCCCTGTGCCTGACGTCGTCCCTGGCGTACACACGCTGAGACGGATGACCATTCGAAGCGAGAAAGAGGACGCGGCTCGCTAATACGCACATGCTTTGGCGATTATTCACAGGGTACTATTTCAGCGAAATACGGGTAGTCAACACACGAGAATCTGCGTATTCAGCATGGTATGACAACTTCATAGTATCGCTACCCCGGCATCCACCGCATCATAGACATGCCAAACAGTTTAAGGCAGCGATACCTGTTTCGGCTCCAAGAACGCAAAACATGTGCTAGAGGAGACACTTTTCGAAAACAGTATTTGAAGTAAAATGCTATGCATCTTTTACATAATTTCAAAGCCAGAAGCAATGCACCACAACTTTCGCCCAATTAGAAAGGAACATAGTGTGTTGGCAGAATAAAATAGAGAAAAAGAAATCATGTTGCAATACGTTTTCTACTAATCCACCACTTTTGCTGCTATTTAACAGACATATGTCTTGAAATTCCTAAAGTAATGTTCGGTATTGGAGACTAGGAAAGAAAATCTCGGGAGAGTAAGTTGGAAAATGTGGCACAAGAAAATATCTGAGAATAAAAGTGTAATAGAGGAGAGTAGCAGCTCCTGCCTCCTGTTCCATTACGCTCCTTAAAGGAGCATTAAAGTGGTATCTAACATGGCCAAAAACTGCTGTCATCTTGTAAAGCAGTATGTGAAAGCATTCCCACAAAATATTTCTCTCCAAAGTTGTTTCACCACGGTGCAATTAATTTGGAAAATCGCTGCCGCGGTGACAGGCCGGAGCGCTCCAACTGCAGACCACACCCACTCTACTGTGACGTTGGTGGTAGAGAGCCCCTCATTCGTTCGCAGGAAAAACCGTCTGCTACGAACATTGCGAGCTCTTTCTTGTGGACTTCTATTCTTTATATGATTTATATCACGTTTTCTAAAAAAAAACAAAGCATATATGCAGCCTGAGAAAGTAAGATTACAATCACAAGAGTAATATATCCGTGGCTTCTGTGCAATCTCAAAATTCACAGTAGCAGAAAGCAAGGGATGGCGGCGGTATTGTGGCGCCACCTGTTAGCCACTGAACCAACTGCGCGGTGAAAACTGTCGGACAGGCTGCACACTGTCGAGAAGCACGGGATTTTCGCTGTCCAAGCGCAGTTAATTTCGGGCTGCACCACTCGTTCTTCCCGTGGTATCTGCGGTCCAAAAAAATCGTGGTTGTGTCGTGGACAGCCTTCAAACTCTCCATTTCGGACATCACGCAGCCGGAGAACGCATGGCGTCTCCGAAGCGGTAGCAGACGCTCCGGCCTGCGCGATGTTGCTCACCTCGATCATGTGATCCCAGGTCCAATGAGGAGCGTCCATACCACTTGCGTCACATGTGACGCGTGTGGTGGGGCTCATCACGTGCCTATCGTGAAGGCGAAGGAGGGTGTTTCGCGCACGGGAGGTTCGGGGAGCTATTTCAGGCGTCCCAATTTCGCTACGGTTGTACTAATTGTGGAAAAGCTGTTTTCGGCCGCCTAACATTCCATACTGACCACAACCAGAAACAAAGTTGTGGGCCTCTAGACTGCTCCTTTAAGTGCTCTTTGGTGTGTAACGGGAATCTTGGCAGGGTAGAGCAAGTCTCACAAGAGTAAGGCGGGTTCATCAGTGTAAACACGAGGAGAAATGGATAGAGAGACAGTAAAAGTCATAGTTACACTCCACTTGCTCTTTTTCCTCCCCTTAGAGAGTAGTGTGGGTAGCTTTTTGTACTTTTTTCTTCATCTCGGCTATTGCGGTCAAGTTACCGCCATTCTTGGACAGAACCCTGCCACCTGCTTCATCCAAGCCGGGGCTCAATTCCATCTTTACGGCATTACCTCCCAGCAGACCAAATCCTACCACGTCATACCGTTTCAATCAAAAATTTCGGTTTTCAATTCGGTTTCAATTTCGGTTCAGCTCCGGAGTAAAAAAATAACGTTTCGAAACCGTTTCGAACCGGTTCAGTTTCACATGGTGCAAGGAGAATTGATTGCAGCGAAAATAATCCCCTTGATTTCCAAAAGAGAGAGGAATAAGAGAGAGAGAGAGGTTACAAGGTCCTACCATATGACTTACAGACAAAAACAAGGAGCCCATCTTGCACTCCTGCACATTGTTGTAATGTGAGATTTCTGGAGCTTCCTACCCAAACACCGATGGATGTCATGTATTTTGCACTTGAAGTCTTTCGTTACGTACCCTTGAGGGCGAAATAGTTCAGTTTTCCATTTGAACCGAAAACCGAAAACATATTTTCGGTTTCCCTCCGGAGAATAACTCTTTGTTTCGGTTTTCGTTCCGTTCCGATTCGCCCAAAAATAACGCTTTCTTTTTTTTTTCGGCTTTCGGTTCAGGTTGTCGGTTCGCTCGCGGGCCACACTCATAAACCTTTATTACAATGCGACATATTCACCCCGAAGTTCAATCCACTTGCCACATTGTTCCTGAGGCTTCCTTAACCATTGAAAAAAGAAATCCGACGTCTGCTCTCCGAAATATGCCTCGGCTGCTCCTATCACCTCCGAGACACCCGAGAACCTCCTTCCTTTCAAACTTGTTTTCAGATGGGGAAACAAAAAATAGTACGATGGGGCAAGACCCCGCAGGTACGGCGGATGTTCAATGCATTCAAATCGCAAGTCCTCCATAACCAGCATTGTATTGCCTACTTTGTAATTCGATGCAGTCCGCAAAAGAAGAACGCCTTTCCGTAGCTTCCCGCGCCGTTTTTTCTTTCAAAGCCCTCTTTACCCGGCGAAGCAAGCTACAGTAAAATGCTGCATCAACTGTTTCACTCTTCTGGAGATAGACATTCATTAAGACACCTTCCTTGTCCCAGCGAACCGTGGCCATTGCCTTTCACACTGATCGTTGAACCTTGAATTTCTTCAGCCTCGGAAAACTCGAGTGTCGCCACTTAATGGACTGTTTTGTGTCAGAATCTGCAAACGACGTTTCGTCGACTGTAACAAGTGGCGCAAGAAAAGCGTCGCTAGAACGCTCAAAATCATGCTAAATGAACTTGGAGGCATCCATTCGGCGTTGTTTCTCATCGGCATTCAAACATTTCAGCACGCACTTGACTGACAGCTTCCGCATACCCAGCTCTTTAGGAGTTACAAACCCAATGCGTTGTCTGGATATGCCTGAGGTCTATGCAATCGTTTTCAATTGTTTTAGCTGAGATTCGCCGATCTGCCGAAGTTAGGTCATGAACACAATCAACAATTTCCGATGTTGACACCGTTGGAGGTCTTCCTGATCTTCCGACGTCCTCAGTGTTCAGTTCATAACGCTGAAAGTTTCACACCATTTCTTCACGGTTATGTATGATGCTCACTCCTCACTTAATGTTCGCATCATGCGCTTATACATTTCTTTTGGAGTTTTCGTCTGCATAAGCTTTCGTGTTCCTTAGGGCCCAGATCAGATCCAATCATCTCAGGAAGTCATTTGTGAAGACCAATGGGAGGACGCCAAGCATTGTCGTGCCTCCTGAGAAGGAGAGAACAGAGAAAGCAGAAAGTCCGGTTTGACGAACGACGCAACAAACGAGCCCCGTTCCTCTTCCATTGCTGTTAAGATGACGGCATGTCTCATTGCGTGAGGAGAAATCTTTGCACTTTATGCCTATTTGGGTCACCTTCTTCTCCGTCGCACACGCTCGTGGACAGTGGACACTCGGAAGTGGACATCTGGAAGTCAGGTCAGACCGGAAGTGGACAACCGGAAATCGGGTTTAGACCGGAAGTGGACAACCGGAAGTCGGGTTTAGACCGGAAGTGGATACACGGAAGTCAAGTGTAGACCGGAAAAGGCGCTTAATGCTAACGCATTTTTGTCGCATTTACTGCTAAATCTCCACTGAATTTTTGTTGCACAACATGCCGCAGCGATAAACAAAAATGATTTTGGAGGGGCATTTCACTGCTCCTTTAGGGAGAGTTTCTTTTTGTTGGTTATCCAAGAACATTCCGAAGCTTTGATGAAAAAAAAAATATGTATGACATCTACAGTTACCTACACCCGAACAAGGCCCTAATCTCAAAGTGAGTTTTCTTTGAGTTTGTTGAATGAGTTGAGCTTTCAAAGCACGGGAAACAGCTGCTGCCTGCCACAGTGTTCGCCACAGCAATTTCGTTGATTTCAATCTACTAAAACGGTATTGTTTATCTCCAACGTTTAATCAGTCAAAAACCTCTCGGGCACACCGCTCGGAAAGAAGTCTACCCAGACTCTCAAACCAAGTGAAACAGAACCAACGCAGGTGCTCAAGTGACATTTTTACGATCAGCCGACCACATAAATGCATAGCGCCCAGGTTCAAATTTCTTGTTTGCATTTGATAGGATCGTGTTCTGGAAGATTTAATGAATTCCTCGTCGGTATTAGTACGCTGCCGTGGCGTCATGCTCCACTCAACGCGTGCTTCGGGTGCTGAGCTTTTATGCAACGCGAGAGGCACGTTGAATGCTCTTGCGTCCTTAATCCAATTAGACCGCTGGCGCGCCTCAGATTATTCGTTTGCCGCCGCTATGTCCCGCGTGTAATGTCATGGAAAGGTAAGTGAACCGCAAGGTGACGACGACGACGACGCACATGTAGCCGTTTAATCTGATACCGTGCCTGCTGCGGTAATACCACGAAGAACAGAGGAGCTTCTGCAGGAGAAGAGCATCCACATGTTTCACAGTTCTCGTTACGCGTGCTGGAGCAGTTTCACTTTGGCCTACAGGAAGGAAGGGTGTCTTGAAAAACGTGGAACAAATTTTAACTTGGAGGGGGGGGGGGTGGCCATTGTCGCGACAATAGCCACACGTCATTTTGACCAGGGCGCACGGCATCGCGGGGCGGGGCATGAGCGCGAAAGAGTGCAGTCGATATTCAATGCAGCGAATATTCGGTCGGTTTGGTGCCATTATTTACTTTTTTACGACAAAAATTTTTGGAAAACGTTTACCATCGGCAATGTATCACAATGCGATAGGAAAAAGTGCACCTTGTATACCTGTTTACAAGGTTCACTTAAAGGAGCGGATGATAAAGGATAAAGGAGCGCGGAGAGGAGAGCGGATAAAGGAGCAAGTGATACAGGTATACCTACCTGTTTACGTGGTTATGTGTTCCGCTCCTTTAAGTGATACCGGCTTAACCTGGACCTCAAGAGATATCGGCTTCATCAACAATGACCAACATTTTATAGATTTTCAAAGTTGAAATATCAACATGTTGCCAGAATGTCGGCATATATATGAAACGAAAATATGTTCATAATCGAAGGAAACGGCAATCAGAAGAAAGGGCTATTCGAGAGGAACCCAAAGAGCCCCGAAAGTCCAGCACCGCCCGACTGAAAATTAGTCTGATGGCCCATCAAGAATTCCTGGTGGTACATCAGGAATTCTGGTGGGTCACCAAGATTTTCGATGGAGGCCGGAGTCTGGGCGCTTCTCGTGGAGTGTGAAGAACCACCAAGATTTCTTGATGGGTCCTGATGGAAGGTTATCGTACATCTGATATGATGTGATGAATTCTGATATTTTGATGGAGGATGATCTAAAGTTATGTGTCGCTCTGGTGGAATGTGCCAATGCCACTTGATGCCATGGGGTTGATACCAGGCGGTTGGTAACCGTCCTGTGGAGGTTGAACCCCATCGAGCGACATCGCGGTGTCGCTCAATGGGTTTCCTTGCATAATATCTCGGCCTGCAACAGTCGTATTGGGACGCGGATTGTTATGAAGAATTCCCCATTCCTCCCCCTTCGCGTGCACGCCCGCGGCTTGTGAGAAATCCTAAGGGTTCTCGAGAGATTTGGAAATTCTGTGCCTCGATCCGTCGACACTTTCTACACCTTCGGAGCCCTGTAACTTCGCCCCGTTCGTCGGATGGAGAGATGGAGAAGAATTTAGGTTAGAACTAGTGTCGAATAGGTCCACGATCGTTCAAATTACACCAGTGGCTGATTTCTAGCGATTTTAACGTTGTGGGTGGAAACGCGTTAGTAATGCCGCTTTTTTTTCTAGTTTTTCGGGGCCTTCTTTCGGAATGATGTTCGCGTCTGAAGGGGTTCACCTTTACGAATCGCGCGGTTCTTGACGTGGCGCACGTGGCAAAATTTACAGCATCTCTCTAACTTTAGCGGCTCTCGAGTTACAGGTTTCCGCGTTTAGGCTCCCCCCAATATTTGGGACCAGCGGCTTTATTTACTTTTTTTTTTTCAGCGGATTTTCAGTGGTTAAGGCGTCATTCTCGAAATTCCTGACGCCGACCCCCGTTCGGCGACATTTGTCCCTGTTTAAAGGTTAGACCCCCAGGCGGATCCATCCTTCCTTTAGTGGGCACACCTACTCGACATGGGAATGCGTAGAAGCTTGAGGCAGTTTTCTATCCCTTTCTGTTCTCGAGTTAGGGCCCCATGGCAGCGAGCGGCTCCCTTGTACATTGGCCCGGGGCGTTTTTTTTTTTTTTATATCGGCTTTTTGTTGACGTAGGAAGGTGATTGAGGTCTCTTATTGAAGGCAAAAAGGTCTTCTTTCGGACAAGTGGCGCCACTGGAGCACTTCTCCGCCTCTCCGCTCATTTCGCGTGCAAGCTTGGGTGAGTTCGGACGCGCTTGTTGTTGCTCCCGTTGTCTCATTTCGTCGTGGCTCTGGTACCCGGTAATGCCGTAAACGTGTTTTTGTGCACTACTAGTGATGCCTGGACGTGCTTTTGTGTGTGTATCCTGGAAGATACGCCCAGAAGTCCTTCGATTTTTTAGCGAAAAAGGCTAGTTTTGTGCCTCCGGTGCCATGTTTCGCGCCCCTTTTGTTTCCTATCCTTCCTAGCATGTTGGTTGCTATTACTTTATGCTATCCGTGGGATTATTACCTTTTTGATTCATATTACCTTATCCCTTATCTGTTAGCTCAGTGCGCTAGTGACCTTATTAGCACTCTACCACTTTTCAGGGTGTCACATATGCTGCTCCAGTGGCCACGTTACTAATGTCGAATCTATAAATTTCATATGCTTTGGACAGATTCATTTCGGTGAACAACGCGGTTGGGCCAGCACATACACGACATGGGAAAATGAACAGATACATCGCAGAAATGAAAGACATCAGGTGAGTTAAGCAAAAATGTGTTGAAGAGCTTCACTTACTTGTGTTTACTGCGAAACAGATGGGGCACAGGCTTCACCCGTGCAACTCAGTGATCTACTCCACGGCAGTAGAAGCCTTTACAGGCTCTGCCCTTGAATGTAAAAAATGTTGAATGATTTTAATAAATAATCTGCAGGTAAGTAGAATGTTTCACAGCTCATTGACTCTTCTACAGATGTGTATTGTGGATGGACAGCTACCCTTCCATCATATAAATTGGCAATGGCATTTTTAGCATACATACACATTACCTTCAGATGATCCCACAAAATCGAGTAGGGTCCATTCAGCCTCGTGGTTTCTGGGTTGCCAGCCACATGAGCTGGCTGGACTACCAGCCAGCTTGGTTGGACCACCAACTCAAAAATTCTAGTGGAAGGCCCCAAGGTCCCAAACCACACAACCATATAAGGCTTGGTGGTCCATCAAGAATATTTTTCAATAGGGCGAGCGATCGTGAGAGCTGCGGGAGCGCCGAAGAAGAGTAGCGGTGGAGGCAAACTTGATTGCGGGCCCACACAGCGAGCCCTTGCCCTCTACTAGGGGGGCAACTTCTACTTGTACGAGTGTGAATTTGACCTACAAAGACGATGGAGTGCATCCAGAGGGGGAGGGGGGCTCAGCACGACGGAGGAGCCAGAGCAGAGCAAAGGAATCGGAGATGGTGACGTATCCATGTAACACACTACGGCTGGGACACGACTGAGCCCGCTCCAATTCCTTTTTTCTTTTTATGTCGCCTGACACCCACGCAAATCTTGCATAGCGGAGTGGGGTAGAAACGCACAGTGTTACTTTCTGCGAACCTGTAACACTTGATGACTTCCCGGTACACACCAGAAAAAAAGGCGCTGTCAGCCCTGGACACAATGCCGATATTGTGAGAGTAACCCAAAGTTTCGTGCCTTTATTTCAGACGTACAATAACGGTGTTAGTGTATGCAACCTTTTGTCTGTGCCTGAAAAGAGGATGAAACGTCGCTTGACATATCAACGATGACATATTAAGGATGAATTTGAGTGATGAGCCAGGATAAAGAACGATGCAGTAGAAAGCATAAAACCTGTGGAAGATGACATGTTCTCCTGGAGGAAAAGAAGCTGGAACGTTTCAGTTTTGTTGTTCCTTGCAAGCAGAACGTTGTATAATCTATTCCTCTTGAGTGCGGCTTTGTGTAAATTGGCCAGACGCGCCGGTGCCTCAATGACAGGATTAGCGAACATGCAGCAAACGTTGAAAGAATGGCTGGGCCTTCGGAAATGGCGGATCACTTACGGCATCGTAAAGGTTGCCAGCCTTGCTTCAAGGACGCTACCGTGCTTGCTTTGGAACGCTACACACACCGAAGGTTGTTTCGGGAATCCTATGTAGATCGCCATAGGGGAAACGTAGTTAGCAATACGTATTTTATCCCTCTCGCACCCCTTCGAAGACTTTTAGCTTTTAAGTTCAGATGAACCAATAAATTGTTGCTGTGTCTGAGACCTTACATGTGTCGTCTTCTGTGTCAGTGTCTCTCGTTCTTCTTCATGTTTCAGTGCATCCGGGACAACTACTTGTAAGATATTATTCCTCAAGATTTGGTCATAAAATGACGGGAGCGCCTTTTGACAAATTGTACCAAGGATACCACGATTCACACGCTGAGCTACGCATTCTTATTTCCCGGCTAGTGAAGCTGTTTGTAACATTTTTCTTTTTCTCGACCTGCCTGTAGGCAAGCCCTAAATAGATTTGTTATGCCGCGATATTCGCTTTGCGCAAGCTGAAAGTCTGTGCTGTAGCCGCCTGGGTATCTTTCAACAGCTCCGCCACGTTTCCTAGCGACAATGATGAGCGACATTTGCAACTGTGTTGCTAGACCGAGTGCGTGTGACTTCAGCCTGAACCCTCCAAACGGTGTAAATAATGAGAAGGCAGTTTTCCACGTTTGTGTTTTGAATAAGACAAGTGCCACATCGTTAGGCGAAGCTATTTTAAGGGGCTTGCGCTCAATGAGCAACTGGAATACAAAAGGGACGGTACCTGAGACAAGGAGAGACGCACCACACAGAAGATTCTCGTTCCCAAGAATTCTCAGAAATGAGAATTTATTTTCTGTGTGTTGTCTCTCTCCTTGTCTCCGGTACCGTCCCTTTGTAGTCATACACCAGTTTGTCACCGCCCTACTGCTTCTTCCTAAAGAACTAGACGTATGTTTCCAGCGGTCTAGAAAGGTAGAGGAAAGAAACAGTTGTACACAAAACAACCGAAGCTCGAGACGCATTGATGGCATAGATGTCCTGTGCAGCTGACGTCGATGAAGCGGCTGTACGCCGAAATAAATCTTTTAAAATAAAACATAAAAAAATCCACGCTTAAAATTCCACCCTTCGAAATCCATTTTCTGAAATAAACCGTTTAAAAATACACGTCCTCAAAATAAACGTTGTTAAAATAAATCATGGTTAGGCTTAGGAAGGTAACGCTTCGTATCATAGTAGTGATAGCCGTATGGGCGACACGATGTTCTTTTCGGCGAAACATGCTATTATGATGTTTCTTACTCATGTTTGTATTGTTATCAATTACATAACAACTTAGGATTTCGAAATATCCATCTTAAAAGTGATGACAACGATGCGCGTATGAATACAGGACATGCACACTTGATCATACCTGGGTAGTAATAGCATTACTGTAATGAAATTACAGTAATGAATTATTTTTTCTAGTAATTTGTAGTGTAATGCATTACTTTTGACATTAGGTAATTTGTAATGTAATGCATTACTTTTGATATTAGGTAATTTGTAATGTAATTTAATTACATTTGGGCTGTAATTTTAATGACATTACTCGTTACTTTTTACAAAAGAATCGAGTGTGTGTTCTGTGTTGGTACTTGGCAGAAAGAGAGTTGGGGGACTGGTGAGTGAAAAGAATTCTAACGGCACTATGAACGGTGACGCACTCGTGGCACGTGGAACGTCAATTCCTTCCGACGAGCCAGTTGCCTTAGGCAGGGGCCGCAGGGCACCCACAAACAAACGTTGTTAGGTCAACGGTTTGTAGCCCTGGAGAACCATTGTTTGCGGGCCCCATCCTCCTGACAATCTTCCTGTTGTCGTGATACACTGTGTCTCTTTCGTCTCTACATTGTGGAGCGATACGTCAGACGTGGCACACTAGCATGACATGTAGAAGAGACAAATAGAAGAGTACAAGCTAACTGTTGATACATTGTAAGCATACATTTTTTTCCTCGAATTTCGGGGAAGGCAAGTTTCGTCAACTTGTGTGTCCCTTGTTCTTTCCACAAACTCGGGAATACGTATGCCAATAATGGTAAAGTAATGACATTGTAATGTCATTACTTTTTCGTAGTAATTGTAATGTAATTTTATTACGTTTCAATTGCAGTAATGAGTAATGTAATTTAATTAAATTTTAACTGGAGTAATGTAATTTAATTACATTTTCGAAGTAATTTACATAGATATGTTCTTGAACCTTTAGCCAGCTGAGCGCTGTGGACGGATTGCGCGGCGACGGTCATTCGCACTGGTAAAAGAAAGGCCAAGAAAGCACGCGCGCACACGAAAAAGAGAAACGCAAAATCAGAAAACATACCAAAGAATGGCCAAACTCTTCTGATAGGCGGCTCTATACTATATTACACCGATGTCGCGCGTTACTTGCACTGCTAAAACAGAACTTCACCTAATAATACGCTCCCGGGCATCCGTCATTCCGAATAATATCAGCCCCCCCCCCCCCTACTAAGTTGGCAAAACTGCTCACGGATCACATACAGACAGACAACCTATTTCCAGTGTACCGAAATCCTCGTACACAGTTATAGCCCTGGCTAGCCCCAAGCGCGAGGATGGTACTATTTTCCGCGGCGGACGTAGCGCCGTCGGCTGTCCACCAATCAGGGACGATGAATGTTAAGAGATTTATTTCGAAGCGTTTATTCTTCAAAGTTTATGTTTCGGAGTTTATTTCGACAGCGTGGATTTTCTCATGATTTATATTGAAGAGTTTATTTTGCAAATTTGATATTGAAGAGATTTATTTTTGAACGTTTTATTTTTACGTGATTTATTTCGGCGTCATCCCGATGAAGCAGGAGCCGCCTTACAGGAGCCAGTTTGCATACTCTTGGGAATACGGATGTGTCTTCAGTTTTTTCCCATTTTCCCGTTAATAACCTGTAGAAAACAGCGTGAGCCGCGGTAGGAAAATCGTGCGCCAGATTGTGCAAAAAAAAAGAAAGAGAGAGAGAGTGAGAACAGCTCTGCCGAATGTCGCCGACCTTTCATCGGATGTAACATCCGTAACATGTAACATGTAACGCAACATGATCGAAGTGCGTGCTACATAATCGTAAAACTACACAACACGTAGTCCTATGTTGGCAAGAGAACAGCGGAGTACAATGTCGACTGTGCATATTTCTTCGGGAAAGGGATGTGGAGACAGAGGCACGCCATCTGAACAAAGACACCTAATCGTTCCAGGTTTTCAGCAGCCATAGTATTGAAACTGAGCCACTTTCAACAGCATGGGAAGTCGCACGTAGCCGTGCGATTTGTATACTGACTTCGCATAGTGCGATCTTAGTAGTATAACAGTTCTGAGCTGGGGCCGTTAAACATCGTAACAGTGCACGAGGCAAGATCGAGTTTCTCAAGTTGCAAGTGCAGCGATTCCTAGTGTCTCCGTTTTCCTTTCGCCCGTGTCTCGTGCGCTGTTACGATGTTTAATCGTAGTAATATTGACGCGAGTAGGCTGACTGGCGCTAAGACTGTGTCTTTAATGTCCAGAGAGAAGCCCAGTGGAACACCTGTATAATTATGTAACGTTACATAACGTTACACGTTACAAACGTTATAATACCTCTTTACTGTGCGCCGCGGGTAGCAACGATGGGGCGGACTCGCCAGGACATCCGAGTAGGATCTTTCGCTGGCGACGGCAGATTGGGAGGACGCCTAGGGTCCGACGACGTCGTCACCGGTCATTGGGAATTCCGGCCGGAGACCGCGGAGGCGCCGACTAAACCGAGGCGGGGCCGTGGGGACTGTGTGGGGTAATCGAGCTCGCACCTCCACCAATATGACGCGAGTAGACTGACTGGCGCAAGACTGTGTCTTTAATGTCCAGAGAGAAGCCCAGTGGAACAGAGAGCGAGCCGAAGGGACGGTGGCACGCGCTCAGGAAAAACATCCACTCTTCTTCATGTAACAATATAGCTGCTTTTAAGTTAAAGGCACATACAACGTAACGCGTCATACACTAGCACATTCGCAACTGAGCGAAGCCGTGGCCACCTAGCGGCGATTTGGAAAGGCTGCGAGAGCAGGTCAGATTGCATGTCCGGTCATAGGAAGCCCATTTCTCTCGTTTTTGGAAATAATACCGAAAACAAAGAATGCATCGAAATCGAAATCGAAAAGAGATACGTTGCACTCTTGGCTGCTTCGCAAAATAATGGCACCATCACTTTACACTTAACGTTTGTTTGCGCAGTGTGGCTACATGTTGCACGTGCCGCAGGGTAGGGCTGCGGATAATTTGGACCACCTGGGGTTCTTTTAACGTGCGGCGGAAATCTTCGACACACGGTGCTGGAAGCAATGTTTACCTCCCTCACATTGCTACCGCCCTCGGCCGGGATCGAACCCGCGATCTTGAGCTCAGCAACCCAGCACGTTACCGACTGAGCTACCAAGGACGGCGGCTGCTTCGCAGCCTGGTCGAAATGCCCTACGTTTTCCTTTAATCATTTCCATATCAAAAAGAACAGAAGGCTCGCGTGTTGATCCATCGCACGGGTTTCCTGGTCAAATCATGTCACCATTAATCTATATTCCTCAAAACATTTCAGGCTTTACGTAGCGACGCAACCCTGATCATTCGGCGATGCCACAGTGGTCGGATTGTGGATTAATTTTGGCCACATCGGGATTCTCCAACGAGCACTGAAATATGACCACATGGCGCAGCGAATCTAGCGTCTCCAGAGGAATAAATCTACCTCTGCCGCTGGCCTAGTAAACACTATATAGTATTGCAGTAAACCAACGAACCGATATTTCTTTGTCATGCTGAGTTGTATGCATTTTGAGAGCTCAGGTAGGGTAAACAACATCATCGTACTAACGCAGCGTAGACAAGCATCCCAATCCAAGCGTAGTCCTTTATCCCAAGCATCCCAAGTATACCTAATCGTTGAATAATCGCTCTCCTCCGTCATTGCTTGCCTGCATGAAGTAAAAGAAACAACAAAAAAACTCAGATATTGGGAATAGGACTGTTCCAATAGCATGTTCTAAAGATCTAGTCAACCAGGTGCTCGGTTAAGCTGTTGATGTGCAAACAGATGGCAGCGTAAACAGTTTGGCTCACATTACTCCCACCCGATATCGATTATACGGTGTTGAAGTGTCGTATCACTGAACCGATTTCAGACTGGAAAGAGCATCCAGATGCGAATCAATACAACTTCACAGCATCGCTATTCTGCTCGATGTAGCGTAAATTCATGATGCATCGAAGAAGCTGCGCTGACGATTTCCTTATTGGATCAAGGAGATTCCTGCTCGGAGAATGAATTGGCACAGGCGATGTGCGAACGTCGCACGGCCGAAGGACAGGTCGCCGCAACCAACATGAGTGTTTGCGTGCAAGTATATGCATTACATGCATCCTACAATGAGGCGTCGATCTACAGCATTAGATTCTATTGAATAGGCTGAAGCAACAACGCAAGTTACGAGTAGGTTTATGTTCGTCACTTCCATAGATCCCAAAGAGAGCTCCTGCTCCTGTATTTAATATTGTCTTTAATATTACTGCTATGAAATAAAATTGGAATCTGAAAAGAATTTGAATTTGAATCCGGAAAACTGCGAACTGAAACAGACCGGCATCTTGAAATCCCCAAGAAATACGAGAGAGTGCTGAAAAGTTATCGGCCCGGCAAGGAAGAACGTGATCTAGTGTTATAAACCTTTACTACAATTCCACATATTCACCTTAATGTTGAACGCACTTGGCATATTGTTCCTGAAGCCCCTTTATTAAATGAAAAAACAAATCCGATGTCTGCTCTCCGAAATGTGCTTCGGCTACTCCTATCTCCTCAGAGTACGACAAGAATCTCTTTCCTTTCAAACGTTTTGCAGATTTGGAAAAAAAGAAAAAGTCCTATTGATTTGCGTTCGGTAATAGCCACCCTGACATTACCCGTTATGTAGCGTTACATAACGGTAAACGTTACACATATCCGGCGAGTGCGGGGGTATTCAATGCATTCAAAACGCAGGTTCTTCGTAACATGCATTGTCTTGCCTGTTTTGTGAGCCGGAGCATTGTCCTGGAAAGGGAGTACGCGTTTCCGTAGCCGTTTCTCTTTCAATGCCTCCTTTAACAGAGAGAGCAATATACCGTAGTATACTGCGTTACCTATTTCACCCCTCATCAAAACACCTTCCTTGTCCTAGAAAACCGTGGCCATGGCATTTCCCCTGATCGTTTTGTATCGAATTTCTTCGCGTCGGCGAACTGCGAACTGCTGTTTTGCCTCAGGATCATAGTGATGCAACCATGTTTCATCAGCTAGAACTAGTCGCTGAAGAAAAGTGTTACAATGACGCGTGGCTGCGCCCATTCGGGGTCGTTTCTTGAACACGAAACTGACAGAACGAGACCTGAGGTGTCGTCTACGTCTTTACCAGGGCCATGTCTTCTATAAGTAGCACCTGGTGATCACCATTTTCATTAAACGCATATATGCACTTCTTAGTCTTTCCACACTTGAACAGATTTAATACTGGATATGACAATCACAAGTTGAAGCTCACTCACACATATTAACCTATTATAATAATAATAATAATAATAATAATAATAATAATAATAATAATTTTTTATTAGTGCCCAAGAACGGCCGCTAAGGCCATGGTGTTGGCGCACACAATACACATAACTCACAGTGGATACAATACAGACATAAACGCACAAATAATTATGTACAGACATATATATGATACATATACAGTGGGATACTAGCAGAGGTACATTACAAACATAACAGGCATACGTACTTACATATTTACAGACAAGTATACCACGCAGTACATGCAATGAAATATCAGCAACAAAACTACAATACATAGATTACGCGCAGCACATAAGTAATAAGATGGAATGAGACTATATACTGTACAAAACAAAGGAAAGAATATCACGATTGAAAATTCACTGCTGAAGGAAAGAAATAACGTCGCGTTTAAGGGATGCGCTTGAGGTGTGGAAAATATCACATGTGGGGGGAAGCGAGTTCAGAAGAATTTGGCTTCGGGTAATCGGATCGCTGGGGCAGAAGCGTTTAACGTAGAAGACTGGTGGATTACGAAAAGCCGCGCGAGGAATACAAAAGTTTAGGAGGCTCAGCAGGAGTGGCGAATCAACACGTGCATGGACACATTTGTACAGAAATAGGGCGTCGGCGATAGAGCGACGTGTGGCCAGTGGGTGAAGGTGAAAATATTGCAGTAGTGTGTCATAGTCATACAATAACTTTTTTCGTAAAAAGCCATTGTGTATGATATGGAGCGCTCGTTTTTGTACAGCCTCAAGACGCTTTGTATCAGTACCTGAAAGTGCGTTCCAAGCAACAGAGGCATATTCAAGCCTAGGAAGAACATAGGACTTGTATAGTTTAACGAAGACAGCAGGAGTCTGAAACTCCTTGCATGTATATGACAGGAGGCCCAGCGTGCGAAGAGCGGAAGAACGGACCGCTGTGACATGTTCATGGAATAGCAGTTTGGCATCAAAAATAACTCCTAAATCTCGGATACTGTCAACACGACATATTTCAATGTCGGAGAAGTATCGAAACACTGAGATATTTGTCTTGCGTGTGAACGAGACAACCTTCGTCTTTGCGCTGTTAATTTTGAGACCGTTGGCACTGCACCATGACAGTATATTGGATATATCTGCCTGTAGCTGTAAGCAGTCGGAAACCGAAGAGATCACTTTCATTAATTTGAAATCATCCGCATACTGAAGTAGAGTAGAATGTTTGAGGCAGGATGACATGTCATTCACAAAAATATTAAAAAGCAGGGGACCTAGGTTGGATCCCTGAGGAACCCCAGATGTGGGGACATATGCATCTGAGTACGCGCCCGAGACAAAAACAGAACAGGAACGTTGACTTAGGTATGACTCGAAGAATGCAACAAGCGGGTCAGAAACACCGGATGTACGTAGCTTATCTAGTAGGACGCCGTGACTCATTAAATCGAAAGCTTTTGATACATCGAAGTAGACAACATCAATCTGACCGCGAGCACTGACGACAGGGGCAACAGAGGACATGAAGGATACCAAATTTGTTACCGTAGATCTGCCTGTCATGAAGCCATGTTGAGAGTCAACGAGCTTGCGTTTGAAGAACGACGACAAGTGCGTATATATGATGTGCTCAAACGCTTTGGAAGGCGCACATAGAATACTGATCGGTCTGTAGTTGGTCGCAATGTGCCGGTCTCCTGACTTGTGGATAGGAATCACAACGGATGACTTCCAGTGACTAGGGAAATTATTGCATCTCAGTGACAAGTTATAAATAAACGATAGTACAGGTGTAACAATATCAGAGTAAGCTTTCAGAAAAACAGCTGGAAATCCATCGGGGCCGGGTGTTGTTGTGGGTTTCAACCTGCGGATCGCGTCGCTTACATCACTCTCAGTGATAACAAATGTGGGCAAATCATCAGTGTACGGTGCGGTCTTGAAATCAGCGGAAGCAGTAGTGTTACTGGTACCGTCGTACACCGAACTAAACTGCGCAGCAAACATCTTTGCAACGGTTGGAGGGTCAGAATACAAGGCGTGACCGTCACTGAGAGAAGGCGACATGACCGGACCGCGTTTCTGAAGTTTGTGCCACTTCCAGAAGTTACGAGGATTATCATTTACATTCGCTTCGACGGTGCTCAAGTGCAACCTGCGGTCGTGCACAACGGCTTTTTTGAAACGTGCGCGAAAAATAACAAATTGTTCGTAGTCAGCCGCGTTCCCATGTTTTTTATACCTCCTGTGAAAATACTTTTTCTTACTGAGATAGCGACGCGATTCAGGGGAAAACCAGTGTGGATACTTTGAGCGACGAGGTGTATACTGCGGAACATACTCAGTAATGCTGTCAACAAAAATTTCGGTAAAGCGAGATACGGCGTCGTTGGGGTCAGAACAGCTAAGTACAGACGAGAAATCACATGAATCAAGATGATGATAGAGGCCGACATAGTCGCCTCTATTGAGAGCCAACCTGGAGGACTGGGGACGCGTGACATCGGCCCGTACGTGTGGGAGTACAATGGACAGAGGGGGGTGATAACCATCAATAGGAACGATAGGCGAGAGCGCGCGCTTGTTATTTATTATTTATATTATTATATATTGCTCGTCGCTGTTTATTTGAGACTGAGCGACCTTTCCATCCAACTACGGGTAGTTCCACTCCAGAAAGGTGGCAACACTGATCACGGGCAACCTTTAAGAGCCCATGGAAAGAGAACCTTATTTATATATATCATTATTTACATATGTAGTTACGTTTTTATTATGAGAACCTTTACTATTTTCTCAGGAAGGTTGAAATGAAGGGAGCTTCCGAAGGACAGGAAGTTCTAGCACTAGAGGATATCCAGCTCTCAACTTCAGTGGCAGAAATCCCAAAGAAAGGAACAAAATTTCCAGTGTGCCTTAAGTTACAGAGACGCGATGTTTTAGCAGCGATCAGAAGGGTAGTAGCTAGCCAAAATATATACATGCAGGCTCCATAAGTAAAGAAGTGAAGGCTAGGCGCAAGTTCCAGACCCGGTATAACAAACAGCATCAGATCAACCAATTATTTTTTTATTCCGCGTTAGCGCCGCGAAGCAACCGTGGCTATGAGCGCCGTACAGACGTGGACAGATGGAGAGTGGACAGCACGAAGGAGTGGGGGACAGAGGGGTTAGTATGCGTCCTTCGGCGACTTCAAGGGGAACTGTGCCGACATTCGTCTGGAAAGTCTTCGGAAAACCCAGGGAAAACCTCAGACAGCACAGCCGGTGACAGGATTCGAACCCTTGCCACCTCCCAGTCTAGAGTAGAGTAGAGAGAGTACATTTTATTTCCATAACAAGTTTATGCAGTGCCGCAAATACTCAGAAATAAAGATAATCGAATAATTAACGTACGGCTCTGAGATAAAGGGATCAAACGCTATTCGCGTGTAATTGATCCGACTAAATATGAGAAAGGAATGCTAACATATGGCATAATAACAGAATGGCAGGTAACCGACACAACTCTTTGCTGATCACTGGCCAAAATACAAACAAAACAAGACCGGAACGAGAAAAAGAGCGGCAGTAATTGAATAAACAATGTAACATACGTACTGGTCATTGTTGATCACATATAGTCAGTATCACAAGGAGCTATGGGCGCAAACTGATTTTTAATGTGCCTTTTAAAACTTTATATTGATATACTCCCTTGTATATGGGGTGGTAACGTATTCCATATTTTTGCTGCTGTATACTGAAATGAATAATAACCATAGTTTGTCCTCATTTTGGGAAGACTTAATGAGTACGACCCATGGCTCCTTAGTGGAATAACACTGTTCCTTTCCTTTAGATTAACAAATGGTATGAAACACATATCATTTCTTAATTTGTAGACGATAGAACACAACCTGCGCATTAGCAACACTTTTACCTGAGGGACATTCAGCAATTGAAAGGTAAAAGTAACGCTTTCCTGCCTTGGTAGTGATAATATAGCGCGGAGTGCTTTCTTTTGCGCAGGATAGATGGGGTTAGTTGTTGAGTCGTAGGTTAGGGCATAGCATTCAATACCATACGTAATATGGCCTTGAATGAAGAACATATAAACCGTTCTGAGAATCGACAACGGGAAAAGAAATCTCAGTTTAGTTATTATATAGATACCCGAACAGACCTTTTTGCAAACATGCGATGTGTACTCGTGACACGATAAGTGTTCGCCAAGAATTATACCTAAAAAGTTGACAGACGAGTGTTTACTAATAGTGTCGGGGCCGAGTACTAAATTGGCACTGAATCCTCTCGTTGACATTTCAGGGACACAACATAGGACGACTTCGACGAGCTGACGGTTAAATCGTTGGACTTCAACCATTCTCGGCGTGGAAAGCGGCCACCCTAACCACTATGCCACCGGAGCGTGTAACCAAGTTATAAATATTTGAGCGATTCAAGGTGGTCACCATGGATAAAGAAGGGGGATTCGCTGTTGTTCCCACTTTTACATACGAAGCGAAGAAAGAACGGGGCTACGAAGAAACATTTTCACGATATCATCGTGAGGGTGGAAAGAAGCACATATAGAACACGATTCTTCAGATTATGAAGGAGAATGGCCAGTGCGAGCAATCTAAAAGTATCATGGGCGCGACTTGTATGATGTACTAGAAGTATTCTTCACGTCTTAAGCACATATGCAGGAGATACCTTTGAGGGTCGTAGTTGAGAGGGGGACCCAGCGGCGGTACTTGTCGCGTTATTTCCAAAGGAAATTAAGTGACCTCCAGGTTGATGACTTCCTCCTTGTCAGGAACTGTGACCGATTGCACTATATCAGGAGGAAAAGAAGGAATACTTCCAAATGACATCCGTTGATGCGGAGAATTTGTCTTTGTACGTCATATACACGCGCTTTCTCCAGGCTCGCTTACTAACAAGAATTTCAGAGCCAGAATCTTATCAAGATGCTGGCAAGAGTCTTATAAGCACAATGTTGTCACGCACACTTCACGATCCCTTCTGGAAAGTTCATTACAATTTCGTCATGAAGCCAAAGTTTTAGGAGTCGTGTTTGACCGACATCCTTGTTTTACATTGCACATTAATAATATTATCCGCAGGATTTCATATGGTGTTCTTGTGAGAACCCGAAAGTTTTTCCCATCGTCTGTCTTACTCAATTTATATTATGCCCTTATACATTCTCAGTTATGTTACTGTGCTCCTGCTCTGGGCTTAACTTACAAAATACATCTTCGTGCTCTTCAGATAATACAAAACCGTGCTGTTAGGATCACGTTTTGTTTGCGATTTTTCTCTCATGTCCCATATCCTGACATTTATATCCTTAGACTTCACGATATAATTTCTTACAGGGTACTCAACTTGACTCACCGCATCTTAAACCTTAATCTTATCTTGCAAAAAAATAATTTTAGTGACCTCAGTTCGAACCAACGCTGGACGACTGGAGCGGGGGGGGGAGGGGGAGGGGGGATATGTTTATTAAGAAAAAACAAAAACAAAAGGAAAGGTGCTGGAGCGGGTGGTAGGTTGAACTTACCTGTACTGAAAACGAACTGTGGGAGGCGAACTATGGAAGGCTGTCATTTTTGTTTCGAGGAGTCTGTGAGTGGAACCAATTGTCTCATGATATAATAAGCAGCCGTCATTTTTCTTTGTTTAGAAATCGAGTGAGGCATGTATTAACTCGTAATCCAGGTTATTTTGTCTGGTTTGATTAGCTGTTATCTCTTGAATTCGATTTATCTGTCCTGGTCTTGTTTGTTTTGTTTTTGTCTTCTTGTATTGTACCTTGTAGCATTGAGGTGAACGGGTGTCCTTCTGCAACAAGCCTTACCTAACTGCTGACAAGTGCTCCATTGACATTTAGATACTTTTTACGAGGGAACCTTTAACCGGGATTTTCGTCTGGTTCCTTCAGTTCTATGTTAATTGTATGCATTATATGAATGAATGAAATAAAAATGATTGATGATGATGATGATGATGAATTTTATCAAGCGGGCCTCGAGCGCTCCAGCCTATCCAACAACTTGCCGTTGTCGGCCGGGAGAGCACTCGGTAGCCTAGTAGTATTTTTTCTCCTTCTCCAACGCTGCACATGCAATATGACAGAGAGAGAGAGAGAGCCACAACTCTAATAACGGAGGATTGTGGTCTATAATTCACGCCACTGAATCAAGAATAACGGTTGAATGTCAGTACTATACACATCACGTTGAAGTGCACAGGACACGTTTATTGCAATTGATGCTGGCTGCTTTCGTCGTGTCACTTGATAGGTGAATCACAGCGCTTCCTATACTAACACTTTGCGCTGGTTGTTCGTCACGCGGCTTGTCTGGACTTCTCAGTGGCTGATACCGACGAACGCAAGCGCAAACATGGAGTTTATGTTTATGCAATAGGACATGAGTCATGTCTCGATTATCCGGACACCTCGGGAGTCGTCTCTTTTCGTCCGGATAAAGAATTTCCGGGTAACCGAACCAAGCAAGCTTCCAGGGATACCCGAAAAACTTAGGACACCTCTTTATATAGCTGCACAAAAGGAAACAAGGAAAACATCATTACTTCAAAAATTGATGCGAAGTGAGCCGCTTAAAATTAGTAGGCACGCGTGTGACAGAATTTTGATCACAGCCAGGGCACCCGCTGCGTCACCCTGCTGTTCGAGAAGGGTAATGTCTCAGAAAGGTTTTCCCGCGCATATGTTTTTGTCTTTTTGCAAATACCTTTGGCATAGGCCAAAAGACAGTCGATGCTTTCGGACAGCCTAGACATTGACGTTCATATGTGGATTTCTTGCACCCGGTGGATACAGGGCACCTCTTCCGCTTATCGTCAACCATTTCTGCTGTGTGCGCTCATGCACCAAAAGGGAGTGACCTTCGAAGAAAGGGGAGTCAAACAGAGAGCACAGAATGCCCCGGTGAGATGTGACCCTTTTCCGGATAAGCGAACCAGAATGACCTATGTTCTGGAAGATTGTTCCCCGTACTTGCTGTCCGGATACGGATAACGAATTCCGGATAACCGGGACAAAATTCAATGGTAGCACGTTCGTTCCCGGTAATGTACTCCGGATAACGTGTTTTCCGGATATCTGAACTCCAGATAAGCGGGATATGACTGTACATATTTATTCAAAAATTTAGACACATTACAAACGCCCATGTATTGTTGGCAGGTGACTTCACGTATCTCGTAGTGAACAAGCGTAGATGTAGAAATGAGTTCCTGCACTTGCCAAGAGAGAGGGCAAACAGAAGTACTTCCCTTCAACACATAAGACATGCTACTGAGTTCCTGTATAATTGCGAACGGTGCAGGCGTTGAGCTGAGCAAAATGTCAAGGTCTACATACTGTACTAGTCTACACGTGAGCCACTGTAGAGGGGCTTCACAACATGGCCATTTCATTTAGTCGCTCCCGTATTGCTCGTTATATAGCGCATTCCTGGCTTGGCGAGGTGTGCACGTGAGCAAACTCCAGGCACCCGCTTCACTATCATCAAGCCCCCTTACAACAGCGCAGCAAGCAGCAACGTTAGCTGCGCTAATAGTGTGACAGAAAACCGGCCGCTGACAACAGGCCCCATTCAGCCAGTAAGTGCGTCCAGACAGCATCTTCTCGAGCGCACCGTCACGTGCATCTCTGACGAGTTCCTTGTCTCAGAGAAACTTCGTCTGCCCATGGCACATGCACGGCATTTTTATTGCCTCAACTGTGAAGCGCTGCGCACACGAATACTATGAAGAGAGGTGCGCAGTGACTCATTCCTTGGTTGCTTCTGTATGTACGCTATGCCGGTGCCATGAAAGGACGCTTCGCTTGAGGACGGAAGAAAGGATCACACGCTATGCCTGGCTTCAGGGGGAACTGTGCCGATATTCGTCCGAAAAGTCATCGGAAAACCTCAGACAGCACAGCCGGTTGGTAGGATTACGCTCCTTTTGTTGAGCAATAACAAAAAAAAAAAAAAAAAAGAAATAAAAAAAAGAAAGAAAGAAAGAAAAGGGCAGCAAAACGTAAACGTAGCATACGTACCTGAGTACACCACCGTGGGGTGTTTCTCAAGGCATTGTGCAACCTTCCAACTGACACCTCAGCCTTTAAGCCAAGATGCGAAACTCTAAATTCGGATCTAATTAATTAACTAGAGACAGTAAAAAAAAAAAAAAATGCGAATGTGATACATATACTGTTAACAGCATTCGGTTGGTTTCCTTCTTTAGTGCACTCCGTCCTTTTTTAAAAATCTATGTTCTTTCTTTTTCTTTGTCTTTTGGTATACAAGATAAAAAAAAACGTGCAATAACATGAACGCACTGTGCGTTAACAATGGATCATCTGCTGAGAGGAATCGTGAGGGATGTCATTCATCTCTTCCCCTCTCAACGTTGACCTATACAGTACGTCCGGCGCGATGGACGACGTGTCTAGGCAATTAGTTTGAACTCGCAACCTTGGGAACGGTACCATATCGACGCATGGACAGTAACGGTGGACACATGACCAGCTGATAATCCGGTAGAAGGCTCGTCTCGTCAACTCCACATCAACAAAAGTCTGATTATGGGGACGCATGAAACACAAAAGCGACGCAAACCACTCAGTATAACAAGTTACGCAAAAGAGCTATACGGGGTGTCCTTTTTAGCGGCACCAGGTTTTTTAAAACATGTATGAGAGCAGCATATGGTGTTTATGCAGTTGAGTTATGCGACCAGGCGGACATCCGCTGGAAGATAATATGTAGCTACTCACGGCTAAAAGTACTAGAGAGCGGATTTTTCGGCACTAACAGGTAGCGCTCTTCGCCGCATAAATCGTTCTAAGCCTGAATCTTCTCAATCGTATCGTTTTATCTTCCGATTGGAATGAAAGTTGATACATAAAATGGTGTGCTTCCCCTTGCTCAGCTTATCGGGAGACAGAGCGGTATCATCCGTGATGATGATTGGCATACTGCGTGCTATGCGGTCAAGAGCGCCCCATTTTAATTAGCGGCTTTCGGGAAAACTGAGATAGGAGAATGGCAGACAATCCTCGTTGAAAGCCATTTTATTTTTGGTGATTCTTTAAGTGATTCGAGTAGGTGCCGACCTGCTCGAATATCAAACACCTTGCGGTCCAAATAAGCCTGCGGCAAAGAACGGCAAAGGTCATGCGTTCCTGAGGCGCAAGGTTTCGGTTTCGGCTCAGTTGCATAGCAAATTTCGGCGATGGGTATTTCAACCATAATATAATATTTTCCCACGAGGATAGTCTCCCATATTGCTAACTAAATTTTGTTCGAAAGCCCCTAATTAAAGAGCTAATTATTTAATTTTAGGTAATTATTCATCTAGTAGTACATACGGTCTTCGGGAGGATGTCCATCAGGACATATAACTCAACTTCAAAAACAACGTCTAGGCTGCCCTCTTGCGTCTAAAAAAAATATCCTGAATGCGAGGACAGTGGTGTGCAAAAAGAAAAAAAAAAAGGAATAGAGGAGGTACGGTGTATGGACGACGGATGAAGGACAGGAGATTAGAGATGTAGAGACTAACGCGAAGAAAATACACTCAATGAGGTGGCTGAACAGAGGGTTCGACACAGAATCAAAACAAGCACAGTGATCCGAAACACGAGCTGTGCATCCCTGTGCTGGTTCAGCCCAGTCCTGGAAACAAACCCGCCGTATGTTGGAAGACCTGCTTATATATCTCCAGAAGACGCTTCAGGAGACATATTTGCGTTTGGAACATATTTGCGTTTGGAACATGATAATTGTCCAAGCAATATTCCAGAAATGCCAGAAATGCACACAGATGAATGTTGAATGTCGCTGAAGACCTCTGGTTCCATACTCTGCTCAGGATGGCGTTGTATACTCAATGCCGTAATTATTCAAGATTAATTGCAAGCTTTAAGGCTTGCCATGGAAAGGGAAAACCGTATCCCCTCACGTTTGTGTTCTTCCAGGTACGTACGGACGATAAAAGAAAAAAATGGCAAGAAAAAAAAAGTGAAAGTAACTCAAGAATAACGTACTGTCAGCAAAATGAAGAAAGGTGCAGCTAAATATCATACTAAATCCGTACACAATTTCAGAATTCAACTAACGAGCAAAACCGTTGAGAACTTTGGACGAACTGAAGTTGTAATGGAACGTAAACATTGACAGACTCATCAAATATACGGGTTTTAATCCCACACAACTTTAATCCACGCACGTCGTGTGTAGTTTTCTGAAAGAACGGGTGCAGGTGACAAGCAAATTACAGAGCACACTAAACCGCTTTTCCTTCCTACTTTTGTTATTCGCATTTCATTTGCACGTTAACCGCCGTTTTCATGCGCGGCACAAACGTATTTGTCTACGTGAGTGCTCGGCTAAAGAAGAACCCACTTATGTATTCATTTACTAACTGCCTATGCATCTCTGAACAGAATATATATGCCCGCTTGTTTATTTGCTGATTTGTGTGTCTGTGTGTGCCTCCTATTTTGATGTAACAGTTTCGTCATGTCTTGGAGTTGGACGGAGTTTCGTCATGTCTTTGTTACTGTCGATTCCCATAATTTTCGGTGTATAACAGTCCTGTTATACACAAAAAAAGTTGGGAAAATAGACCGTGTGTGTTATCTGAGTGCGTGTAAGATATCGATACATTTCCGCATATGACCGCCAGTGACCTTGTATAATACGCAGGGTGGTGACTGGTCAAAATCTCGTTGAAATCAACCGGTGCGTGTTATACATGATGAGTGTTATACACCGAAAATTACAGTAATCCCTGGTGGCTTATGGAGAAATGTGATGCATGATATTTTTTCATCTCATGGTTTTGGCGGATGTTGCTTCATTTCCTGGTATAAAATCACAAAAAGTACTAGGCGGCGTTCCGTAAGCCCCAGGGGCGCAAGCCGAATAAAACTATCTTCAAACTACATCGTACTGCGAATTACATGTATCACAAAATGTTAAAGGGTTGAATTTATCGGACAAGAACAAACGCCATTTACGTCAGGATCTTTAGGACTTTGGGGGCAGTAAAGTGCACATTCCATAAGAATGTCCACAGTGTTCGCCACGACCCCGCAGGTGGAACAGAGGCTTGTGTCACAGCATCTGATCATGCACTTGAATTGTGGGGTGAAAGTCACGTTGAGGCGTAGTCTACGCAGAAAGGAGGTAAAATGGTGTAATAAACGGGCAGGGAGAAAAACGACAAACTTGGCTCTACCGAATACATGAGAGATTGAGCCGTGATGTCCCGGCGCCACTGCTGCAGAGCAAAAGATTGGAACCACGCAGTTAGTAGGGTCCTTCTCGACAGCACTATGGGCACGGTTCTCGGGGACTCATGGGCAGCCGTTGCTATTCTGTGAGCCTCCTCATTGCCTGTTAAACCGCAGTGATCATTAGTCCACTGGCAGTGGATTACTGCAGGAATATATGATGACCTTCCATTTGGACGTTGAACTTGGTGGAGAATGTCTACTACAATGGGGGCTAGCGACCCACGAAGCCCCATAGTTGCCACAGATTGCGGAGCAGTCCATGAATCGGTGTAGACAACCCAGACACGCGGAGGAACTTGGGATATCTGCTGCAGAGAGATTAGAATAGCATACAGCCCCGCCGACGTTGATGACGTACGTTGTGAGAGATGATATCCACGTGAGACTGCATCAGATGGGACGACAAAAGCACACGACGAACATTCCTGTGTGCTAGATCAGATCCATCAGTGAAGACCAGGGTTGTTAAAGTTACTTTTCAAAAGTAATGAAGTTACAGTTAGAGTTACTGACAGGAAAAAATACTGAGATACAGTTACAAATACCTTGGAAAAGTATCCGAGTACGCGTGGAGTTACTTTTTGCAATTCTGTACGCAGACCATATCTTTCGCCTTTGGCCCATAATAGGTGTCACTCTAGAGCCACAGAGACATCCCTTCTTGGGTGCAACAACAACTTTATTTTGGCTTTGGTGAGTGGGGAGGTTCATCGCCACAGGCGATACTCTACCCCATTACTGGTGGGAATGTGGGAATAAAATAACGATCCCCGTCACAATAACGATCGAAGTCCGATGGTGTCCAGAAATGTCAGAAGAGCTTTGAGCGCAGAGCGTTGCTGGGCTGGATTAGGCCAGGGACCAAGCAATTTCGATAGGGAGAAGGGGCGTGAGTCCAGCTGACGAAGAGACTCGGAGAATGTGGTTCGGGAAGGTTGGTAGTGGGAGCAATGAAGAAGAATATGCTCCAGATCCTCAAGCACACCACAGTGACAGCAGGTGGGAGAGTCAACTTGTCTCAAGCGGTAACGCCACTGAGCTGTAAAGGCCGCATCGAGGCGCATTCGGTGGATTAATGCAGTATCTTGACGAGAGGTGTTTCGTGGCATGCGGAAAGCGAGCGTTGGATCAACTCTGCTCAACATAGAGGGGGGAAGAATGTCGGTTGTCCATTGGCGGGAAGCCAGGGGTGTCACTAGGCGTCGGAGAATTGAACGGCGGTATCCTCTCAGCAGAACAATACTGGTCCGTTTCCGATACGAGAGTGCTGCTTCTGCGGCGCTGTCGGCCTGCTCGTTCCCCACGACACTACAATGGGCTGGAACCCACTGGAGAACTAGCCTGTGGCCTGCTGCGTAGATAGTGTGGTAAGCCATTAACACATCTGTGACTAGGGGTGCGGATGGGCCTCGTATGCCGGAATTTCCAATTGCTTGCAGTGCAGATTTGGAGTCTGTGAAGACTGCCCATTCCCGCGATGTAAAATCAGCGATGGCCTTCTTGGGTAATCGTACGTAATTACAGGCAAAACATTGAAAGGAACGTCTAAACTGGGGGTAACCGAGACAGGGACAGGTGAGACACTTAGAAACTTCGTCTTCGGCTCATAGCGAAGACATTTCAGCTCAAGATTCCCGTTCTCCTTCGTTCCAATGAATTTAAAGTGCTCTCGATATTGTGGCCACGGTACCTCTGACAGAACGGAGGCAACTTTGCTCGGGCTGCTCGTAGTTACAGCCTTACAGACGGCGTCCGCGCACGAGGCGGCGTCGACGCCTTCAAACTCGCCCATTCTCTTCACTAGCGCCAAGAGAGTGGCGAGGAACAAGGAATGTCACGTGCTCGTGCGAGGGCGTGAGCACGTGCAGCAAGGGCGAGCATGAGTGAAGCTCGTGCCGGGTGTCGGGTAGGGAGCCGCAACGGGCTGCTGCAGCTTCTCACGCGCATGGAGGATCCCTAGTGTCGGCGCGCCCTTCGCGCCACCTCCTGCTCGGCGACGGAATGTGCTGTCGCGCAGAAAATCCGCCAGCCACAAGAACATTCTGTCAGAGGCCTGGGCTTGCAGCAGTGTGTGCGTAAGCTCTTTTGACGTCCAGGAAAACCGCCATGGCAGTTTTCTTCTGTCTCTTGGCTTGGTCGACGGAGGTGACAAGGTCGAGGACCGAATCCATGGCGCTGCAAGGGCGACACAGGGAAAGCTCCATGTCCCTCAAGCCACCAACAAACTTTCAATACGTAGAATACGTTTTCTTCGTTCGGAAGTGCAGATAGTACCAATGCGATAGTACCAGTAACTGTAAGCTTTTGTAGATAATGTCGCACCACACTGCACGACACGCCACCACCGCCACGATCACTGTAATACTCTGCGAGGTTTCGCGGTCGCCGTGGGTGATGAGGAAGGGAGACACCACAAGTCGAGGTAGGGGGACGGTCACGTAGCCAATGAGAATGGGAGACTGGCAGCTGGAGAGAGTCTGGGAGGTGTCTGTATTATGAAATGACCAAACGGGGAAAATTCTGCGTAAAACGTATAATACGTTAAAACATATTTTACGTTGAAGTGTTTTTCAAATTGCCTGAGTCGTCGCAGATGCAGATGAAATACGTCGCAGAAAACATCGCATAAAGCCACACAGTATTACATATAAAGTGATGTATTTTGTTCTTACCCCTGGTTCTTGCTCTCTACAGTTGTTGTTAGACATGTCTGAGGTCGTGATGCAAATCGCGTAGTGGAAACTAGGAAGCTATGCTCGTTCATGGAATTCGAAAGCAAATTTTTGCACCATGCGGTATTAAAACAAGAAAACAAAAAAGGAAACTTTCGAAACGCGTCTTTGGATTCTCACAACGCTTTTCATATTCATGTTACACAGCGCTACAGCGCTTCAAATACATTGAAAAGAGGGTGTCTCTATTATCTGTCGCGTTCCCAAAACGAAAGAGGACGTCGAGAAGAATGACTCCTTCATTATAATGTAAGGGAAGGATGATGAACTGCAAACATTCTTTATTTACATGTAGTTCACATTTGCAACAGAGAAACCGTCAAAAGACTGTGATCTCACATTTAATGCATTTTGTGCGCATTTAGGTCATTACCTGCTTGTAATGAAACGGGAAATGAAATGTATGTGTGAAAGGACAAAACAAAAAGCGGATAAAGTGAACACATTACACGACGAATTCTGCTACGGGAGATAAAGCGGGTATAACACATGTATGAATACACAGATATGTGAGTAATCAATAGTTAACACGCGAACCCTTTCCATATTGCGAAAAGTACCTCGTGGGTCGTCTTATTTAGCACTGCACGTTGATGAATGCGATAAAGATAGCATAAAGAAGTGCATATATACGTTTTTCTGCGCCTCTGTATTATTTATTAATAATAATAATAATAATTACTGCGGAAATCACTGCGCAGATTGTATTTGAAATGCATTTATGAGCTCATCTCTGCATGTTACGTCGTTATTGTTTTCGTCTGCGCTATGCAGACATTGAGCGCCGTTCTGTGCAACGTATTGTTACTAAACTGATGGAAAGTATATTGAGGCTCCTCCTTAGGTTGAAGTTCCGTAGGTGCTTAATCGGCGGCTTGTTGAGTAGATGCCACGGAGGGTTCCATTGGAAATGTTATCGATGATACTGTTAGATTTACTTTGGAATTATGTGCGGCAACGTGCGGAACTTCAAACCCCACCTTGTACTTCTATTACCTATCCCAGAATTGTGCCCACTGCTGCTACGGAATCGGTTATCTTGCGCGTCTTTCTAGTGGAAATTCCACAGGAACAAAAAAAAACGGCTCTGGACGACGGTATAGCAGATGCCATCGTCCGGCAATGTTTTTTCGTCCCCAATCTATGCTGAACTTCGTCTGGAAGGCCCGCGTAGCTTCTCGCATTTTGCTGGTAATGACATTCTATGATGATGAGCGACGCCGCATCAGTCGGTCTGCGGGTCGATTTTGCCCATCTGAGGGTGCTTTAACGTGCGCAGAAATGTCAGCACATGGCACACAGTATTTAGCGTCCCACGCGGAAGGCAGTTTGTCTAAGCAAATTGTACCCTACCACCAAGTTGCTGGCGTCCTCGGCCATGTTTGAAACCATAACCTTGGAATCACTAGGGAGACACGAAACCAACCGATCCAATCCACCGATTCCGGTTCTCGCATTTTACAAAACACGCCTCGCGTTGCTCCGGAATCTCCATCGCACGTCGTTGTCGCTACATGCGTGCCCTGGGGAAGTTCCTCCTACGACAACTGCTCGAGCACGCGTGGCATGCTTGTGACATCTGAGGGAACAGCCTATCTCAAGGCGGAACTGATATAGGCACGATAGAATACGTGATCCCCAAACAGTGGTCAATGGTAGCACTGCCGATGTGGTTAGTACACCGCCTCACCTAAGCTCCGTGTAGGAGGGGTGCCGAGGTGGCGGCCCGCGTTGCCCCTCAGCAAAAAATCACAATGGCGATGAGGCTCACAGAACAGAGCGTGCAACGCGGACACCACCCTGCGACATTCAATTAGTCCCATGCATTTACTCCTGAAAGGGAATATTTTTGTGGCAATGCATTTGGTCCCAAAAAGGAGTAAAATTACTCCTTTTCGTTTTAGAGTGTGTTTCACGCCTGAGCACCACGCCTCGCGGTGTGCCCCTTATAGTTCGACCGAAACGGTGTGGAGGAAGCATGGTTCTGTCACATCCTCTTCCTCTAGCATACAGAACGCAAGTATTTTTTGTCTCACACTAGATACAAATTTCTCTTGACAGCCACTTCTTACAATAGACTTACCGCAGGAAAATCGCGGAACAATGTTTCAGGCGCAGCGCGGCTGTGCAGGTGTCTTTTTTTGGTTTTTCTTAATTCTTCCTGACGGTACTGATTCAGTAATAAGATTACCTCCACCACTATCGCAGCCTCTATAGCTTTATATTGTGACAGGGGGATGGCGCCTATAGAGTTTATTAAATAGAACCAAACGTTTCGCAGGCACATTCCGAAATCGTGATCTTGGAATGGGCATCTTGTACGTGTGCATCTTGTAAGCTTGTAGTCCAGGGCGGGATATCCATCTGTTGGCGCATCTGAAATGTAAACTATTTTGCTAGTCACACTGTAATGTCCGTTTGGGCTGCGTAACGGGTCAACATCGTTTTAATAAACCATTTCACTGATTAGAAACACGTTGCGCTCAGTAACCGTCTTAAACTTCTACTTTGAAACTTCGGGTTTCGGCGGCGTGTTTACGTGAAAGCGGTTTGCCGGGAAGACTACGAACGTGCTGTGTTTATTTGGCCTGCGTCAAAGGATGCCCAGCCTATTTCTTGGTCAGATGGACGCCTTAACGCAAATGCGTTATAAAAATAAATTGCCTGTGCTTCGGCAAGAACTTCACGACCCACTGGACCTTGGTATTTGGAACCAGAGGCGGGGAGCAACGCACTACAAAGTAATGCATTAGATCTCGTTAAAGGGACTATATCGCACCCGGGAACGTATGTATCACACCAATACGGTAATGTTCGTCACCGCTTCGCTTCACAGTTAACTTGGCAAAGTTTCTCTTCAAAAAACAGCTAACATGTTAAAAAACGAGTTTTAAAGATTCGCACACCCTCTGCAGCTAGTACCATCATGGCGTATTCCACGCACACGAATGGGAGCGCAGCGCTGGCGATTGTCTCTGAGGTCGTCTGCTTGGCGTTCCCATCGCGATATACTAAGTGAAAAGTCCTCGGTAAATACGTCGACTTTCGCAACATCAGTGTGAGTTCTGACGTGACGATGTTGCGTTGAACACGGTGTTACGCTCCTGGGTGTACGAACACGTCCGACGTTAACCAGAAACGACATTCCACAAGCCGATCACAGACAGACCAGCAGACGCCGTCCCCTCTTATTCCCGCTCGTCCCCCTCTTATTCCCGCCAGTCGGTCGGTTGCCATGACTACCAAGGTCCCTCCCGTCACTCCTTGACTGGCCTTGTCCGCGTCAAAGGGCGCTCACTGATTGGCCTTGTCCGGGTGACGTTTCCAGAGAGGGAGCTCCGGAATACTCTCAATATGCGTCGTCTGCTCTTGACGTGTGTTACGTCAAATTGCACAGGAACAACGCCATCAATTGGCATCGGATTTTCGGCGTTGTTGTCAGTGATGAACGCGGAGTAAAATGGCTATAGTTTCGGAATCGACCGGGACGGATGCGATAATCCCTTTAATGAGTAACGCTATTGCAATACATTTTGTTTGGTAATGACTGGGTAAAGACATTACATTTGGGAGGTGTAATAGGTAATCGCATTACTCATAACTTAAGTTGAAGCACTGTTTAGAGCCAGAAAAGAGTTGTGCCTTGGTATAAAAAAACTAAAATCCCCAAGCGGTTTTTGTTGCCAGCCACCATTTTCACTGACCTAGTCACCAAGGAAGAGGACAGAGATCAAGTGGAGTCTTAACACCAACTCCTTCTACACTACAATTACTCATATCTACGATTGTTCATCTATATTATGGATATAGCTCTTCTCTCTCGACGAAATCATTCGCAGATACCGCTTTTGCAGAAACTGTAATTACTATCGCCGGTATGTTTAACGAAATACGTAGTCTAATTGTGTCGCCTTACAGTACGTGCACTACAAAACACCACGGATGACCGTGTTAGCGACATCTGGGAAAATGTACTGTCGAAGTAACGTCATTACATCACGAAAGCAGTGACATTAGTGACACATCACGAAAGCAGTGACATTAGTGACGCATCACCTGCCAAACCTGTAATGACTAATGGTAATACGTTTCGTAATTTCGTACGTTTCGTACGTACGGTAATACGTTCAGGTTTACGTTTAGTAAATATAATTTCCCCACCTGTGTTCGCAACATGGTCTGCCATAGTGATGCAACGCTGTGGCCATCATGCAGGGCGTCAACATTCTCGTGTACCTCGGAGAGGTGCTTCAGGGCTGCTTCAGCAGCTGCAGCAGGGCACAGTACCCGACGCTCCGCCTGACCGTCATTTCGACATCATGCGGTGTCGCGTTCGTGCACAGTTACGTCCGCCTCAACGATACCAGGCGAACACCTAGACCCTTCGCGGTACGCGAAAACTTCTGTGCAAGAGGGAATAGTGTAGTAACAGTCAGTTGCGGACCGCTTCACACGCAGAGACTGAGTGGTGACGCGGGTTCGAATCTCCCCACCCCGCACCGGCTGTGCTGCCTGGGGTCTCCCTTGGGTTTTTCGGCAGATTTTCGATACGAATGTCGGCAGAATTTCCCAAAGTCGGCCAAGGACGCATGCTAACCCCTCTGTCCCCCACTACTTCCTGCGGTCATCTCTCCATCTGTCCACGTCTGTACGCGCTCATAGCCACAGCTGCCTCGCGGCGCTAACACGGAATCAAAAAAATTGGGGCGGGCTCAGACGTGTCTGATTCGTAGTGTTTTACATGAGAACGTCACAATCTCCGATTCCTTTGCTCATTTGCTGGATTTTAGTGGAAGAAACGGTACGCGGTGGCCAAACTCGTTCGCCTCGAACAAAACGGCGAAGGCGGCGCGCCGCCCCCCATCGCCGCTGCGCCTGGGGCACGATCTTCAACTTGTCGTTATCCCATAATGCGCGTTAAATGCATCACTTTTGCACGTGATCAGCCACGAGCTCTCGCGCAAGCCTATCAAAGCGGCTTTGGAGTGCGCTAACTTTAAATAGAACGATAATGATCGCTATGTGGAAGTTGAAGATCGGGGCCCTGGTGTTCTCTGGCGGGCTCTGGCTCCTCCACTGTGCAGAGACCCCCCCTCCCCCGCAGGATGCACTCCATCGCTTTTGTAGGTCACATTCACACTCGCTCAAGTCGAAGTTGCTCCGCTCGTAGAGGGTAAGGGCTCGCTGTGCGCGCCGGCAGTCGAACGTTCCATCGCTGCTAATCTTCTTCGGCGCTCCATAACTCTCTGGAGAGATCCTTGCTGGACTTTGCAGGCTTTCTGTGTTCCTCTTGAGCCGCCCTTTCTTCTGATTAGCGTTTCCTTCGATGCTGATCATACGTTAGTTTCATATATGCCGACATTCTGGGGTAAATTTTGATATTTCAACAATGCAAATTTATAAAGGTTCGGTTATTGTTATTGAAGCAGATATCGCTTCAGGTTCAGGTAGAACCTCTCAAACGCTTTCCAACGACACCTGAATCAGCGTCTTAGCTCCACGCGTTCGAGAGATAGACTGCCCGCAAGGTACGCGTACCCCTATATTTCCGTCTCTCTCGCACTCGCTCTTCACACCCAGATACTGCGTTAGCCGCCGCAATGACCTTGTTAACTAGAATCTTACTCGTGTAAGCTATCGGTATTTAGCCCGTTGGATGCTATCGGTTTATTACTCTCCAAGTTATCGCGCCATGAAATTCGGCCTAATTTCGTTGCATGGTTAATTGGCCTGCGCTACCAAACCGAACTTACAGACAAAAAAGTTAGTTGTGGAAGGAGTGTCATGGACATCATGAGGACGATGGAATACATGTCACGTTGTTCAACCCTCGCACTGGCTTTGTGAACTGTTCATGCATCTCGTTCTGACGAGGAGTAAACACGCACGTGTTTGGGCTCGCTATATCAAGAAGTTACCGTGCCTTGATGAGAACAATGGAGAGCTGATTTTAAAAATACATGCTTATTATACACAAGTTCAAGCGTATATGGGTGTAAATAACGCCCAAAATAGCCCATAATTTTTGTGTATGGTGTAGAGATATTATTGTTAGCACAGTATAGACTTTCACAATACTTTTTGGGACAATGTCATTACAAAAGCATAAAAATTGTTTCACAAACACGTCTTGCCTGAAGTGAAGTGTGGAGTCTTTACATTCGCAGTCTCTACAGTCTTTAATGCATCTGTTTTCACTGCAGAGAGATGCATTGCTAAAAAATGTAGAGACTGCAAAGACGTGCTGTCTGTGCGAGGGAAATAAGACCAGGCGTCCTTACTTATTGCGCATGTTGTAACAGAGTTGTTCACTCTGAATATGTGCGTTTCAAACGAAGCACGAAAGCATGTGAATCTAGGTCTTGCGAACAACGCTGAGCTATAAAACGTCTACAAATTGCGGTTTGTATTCTAGTGTATATACTACAATCTATGCGCCATCATTGGTGGTACCCGCAGACTAAACAACACAAACACTAATCACATTGGTGAGTAGCCTTATTTTCTTTCCAAGGTGTGGCACAACGTTACACTTGAAAGATATGTACTGAATGTGGAAAAAGGCATGTTGCACGAACCGCCGCAAGCATCATTCTGTGACCAAATCCAACCAAAAATGCATAACCAACAACAGAACAAGCTAACAACGTTTGCACTAAGGTTGCACTGTACGACGAAAATCATCCTAAAGAGATATTAAAGGGTGCTTGACTCAGTTATAACTTCTAAGTATAATCTAAAATGGGAGCTATCTTAGAATTAGGCTTCCGCACTTGCGGTTTCAATCGAAAAACACCGAGAAACTTACGCCGGGTGAATTTGTCCTAATTCGATTTTAATCGAAAAACACCGAGAAACATACGTCGGGTGAATTTGTCCTAATTCGATTTTAATCGAAAAACAGCGAATACAGAGGGACATTGTAGGACATGACAGAGATAAACTGCTGCACATGCCCAGTAGCTTGGTGATGCAGATTAGAAAACCATATACGATGATTGTGAAAAATGTCGGTTTCGTTTTTCGTTAGCTGTTAAACGCCAACGCAGGGAACAACGCCATATTGAATGAGAGTCGTGTGGAAATTACATTGTCATTTTTATTCGCCCCTAACTGCCGGGTAGACCCACGACCTTCTAGATTATAACGACCATGTCATAGGCACCCATTCCCAGCGCCGCATTTGGAAGCTAGCGGTGGCGCTACTCATCGTCCCGGTTATTGCTTCCTCAATTTCTGCTATACTTTGCACTTCAAAATACGTACCTTACTATTTTTGTACAAGCTGTAGATGTCGCACGGGAGATTCTTCTTTCTAGAGTTGATTATCATCATCATTGTATGCGTTTTCAAATGAGCTGTTACTGTCGTCTGCTACGGTAGTCTTATGCTACGTCCACACTACGGCACTGAACGCCGCGAAAGCCGCGAACGAACGGGAATGCCGGACAACTTGCGACGTCCACACAGCAGCACCAGCTCCGGTGGAGCAGCGGTAACGCGTGCGCTTGGAGACTGGGAGGTCCGTGGTTCGAATCCGCGGGACGGCTGTGCCGCCTGGGGTTTTTCCTGGGTTTCCCTCAGATGTGTAATAGGCGTATGCCGGCACAGTTCCCCTGAAGTCGGCCCATGGACGCAGCCATCCTCCCCCCGAGCGGATTCCGCTCGGTCTTCCACTTCACCCTCTCCTCTCCTCCTCTCCACCACCTTTCCGTTCCCGAGAAACATGCCGCCTAATCAGGCAGGCAGACCTCTCGGGTTCCTCCCAACGACACTCCTCCTCCTCCTCCTCCTCCACACAGCAGTCCACGAGAGCCGGGAAAGGAGACTGTAGTGCAGGCATTCCCGGCGTTCGGAGCACAGTGTGGACGAAAGGGTCGCGAAAGCCGTAAAAGCCGCGAATGAATTCCCCGCATTCGCGTGCTGTAGTGTGGATGTAGCATTAGTCCGCTTCTGCGGTTTCAAAATTCAAATGTCCATTGTCAAATCATGATGTAGATCTCGCGGGCCGATGAGTGGCACCCCTAGCGGATCGTGCGGACGGGCTCCTCATTGGGGTTGCCGACTATGACATGGTCGTTATAATGTAGTAGGTCGTGGGTAAACCGTGTACACGCAGAGAAAAACATCAACACACCTAACACACCTAACCTAAAACACCTAAAAATACACGCCGAATCCGCCCGAAGACATAAACCCAAAACGCGGAACCCTACTTATAATTCCCTTATCCTGCATTACAGGAGGCTGTAGGTTTGTCAAAGCACAACAAATGTCGATGATTGCAAAATCACAATCACCCTATTTTTGATAACAGCTATGAGTAGCATCATTTGAAAAATGCGGAGGCATTTGATCCTCTTTATAGCTCGCTCGAGGCTTGAGAGTTCACTTTTGAGAGATTTCGAGAAACGAGAACTTCTTCACCTGATTGCGCTTTCTCCACTTTCGTAAAAGCCGACACTAAAACCGTACCACTGTTGCAGCAAAGAGCTCCCGACAATGAACTAATTTTTCTATCCGTAAGGAGACTGTCCCCTCCTTTAATTCTAGTAAACCGGAATACTTCGAAAGTTCATGGTCTGCAACCTCCCTTCTCAGGTTTTTGACACAAATGATACTGCACGTGATGGCGTGACACCCATCAAAATTCAAAACCCTTATTTTGTTGCGCAACTTATTACCTTGAACCGAGCTGTCAGCTGTGATGGCTTGTTAATGAATATCTCTCTGCGATCCAGCTTGCGTAGGACATTCGCAAACATTAGGTCTAGGAACGCAATACGCTTCACCGATGAACGGGATGGTTAAGCCCGCCAAGTGGTTCGACGAGGACATCCAGTCATGTGTTACAAATCTGGCTTACGCAGGCGATGGAGATGCCAAAATGACAAATGACATGCCAGGTAATTACGTGGAAGGCCGAGCCAGAGACGAACCAATATTAGAACAAACGGTTATTTGCTTCACATTGACATTCGGAGTCCAAGATGTATGACGATATGTTGAACATATCTGTAGTCACAATGCCAGTGTGGTACTTCAGATTTGGAGTCGTTACAGTATTCATTGTGAACTGTCGACATTGAAATGTCCCTCTTCATTGTCTCTCCCCAATCACCCTCATCAAATAAAGTTGTTGTTGTTTGTTTCTCTCTTCATTCTTTGAAGAACTCTCATGTGCAGTTCAAGTGCAGTTCACTGAGCTGCTTCACCTCTTGCTCAGCAGCATGCAGATTATTTCTTTTATTTTTTTTCTATTTTCTATTTTTTATATTTTTTCTTTAGGGAATTGCAGGCTGGCGTGTTGCATGGCTGACCTTTCCACTTTTATCTTTCCGTTTCATTTTTTTTTTTCTGCCAATAAATTCGCCCCTCTCTGTTAGTCGTATTCCTTTTTCACGCGTTTACTGTCATTGACAAGGTGTTAGAATACCATATCAGTAAGGTCTGCGTTTGCAGATGTATCCTTCAAATGTGCAGCGTTTCCACTGCCCCTGTTGCATTCCTTCTTGTCAGTGTCAGTCGCACTTTTACTGATGAAAGAACGAATAACCGGGAAGCACGGGACACGCACACAAACACGAAAAGTTCTCACCGAAAAGTTTGAGAACTTTTCGATATGCGTCTCCCGTGTCTCTCGGTTATTCGTTCTTTCATCACCATGCACCAGTTAGTCTGCGCCCACTTCCTTTTGTCGAGCACTTATACTATATACGCATTTTGCGGGACCTACAGGCTTGTGTACGTGAGGAGGGATTTTCCCAGCACCCGTCCCTCGCGCTTTCGCCCCCCACACACACCCTAATACCCTACCAAAAATTACGACGCCCCCAAAATATGCATGCGAACAAGGACAATAAAACTTCCAAAGCAGGCCAATAATCCCCAAACCAGCAAATATGGTGTCATACCCCATGAAATTCCAACGTCCGCTCGAGAAAGAAATCCTGCGCAAACCCCAGTGCCGTTATGATCGGAGGAGTTATGATCGGATAGGAGCTATGATCGGTGCAATCGTGTATGGAGCAGGCTCAAAGCTCTCATCACATTACCTTGCGTGAGAATATGCCACAGAAGGAGGCTGTACAAAATCCCAGCAGAAAAGAACCCTTGGAGCATTAATCTGCACTGAACTGTGCTTCGTTCTAAGAAGCCAAAGGTATGTCTCTCACAGAATTTCAGATTTCGCTTAACGTTTTCATTAGTACCGAACAGGAAAATTTCGTTTTCCTTCAAGAAGCGAATTTACTATGCCTGTTCTACGCAATTCTCTAGGAAACCTGTTCGGCTTTACCTACGTACTGTATTATGTTCCTATTATGCCAATTTGGGGCATCTATAAAAATAAAACTCCTTTTAGGTGTATTTGGGGTGTATCAATTGCTCTACTCCCTTATTACACCCACAAGAAAAAGATTACACCGTCTTTTTGGTGTGAAATAGGTGTAGTGGCCATCAATGTTCTAATGCTTCGCTACTCTGTGCTCTCCAGCTATGTCGGTTAGAGTTCGTTGTGGTAGTTTTCGTGTTCCTTGGGCAGGTCGTTTGTTGAACTACAGGTCATTTGACCATCGGAGGTTAGTACGACACTGCAATGATTAAGGTTCCGGGTCTCGAACCGAGGCAAACAACAGCTGCGCCGTGCCCATCGGATCGAATGCTGGTTGTCGCCAGAGTAGTGCCGGGGAGGACCATCATGAAGCAGGTGGAGGCCAGAAAGGGAACTTGCTGTGATATCCCTGCGGGTCCCCGGTGGAACTTGCCTGCCACGAGGTGGGTCGCTGCTGGTTTGCCGCCGAAAAATTTAGGATGGTGAATGGCCGAATTACGCCGAACATAGTCTTCGTTGTTCGGGTCACCAAATGTAGAGGACGGTGGTCTTCCTCCACACGAGTCCTGACCGACGATGATGGAATGTCCCAGCGGGCAGATGGTCGTGGCCTCACGCTAGGACGGTGCTGGTAGAACTGGCTGCCAGGCGCAGTAGCGCGCGGCAGCAGAGGCACAACGTCGTCGTCGTGCACGGGCCGCCACAGGCTTGTGCAATGCAACAACAGACCACGATTTCGTCGTATGGATATAGCATGCCGCAGGCTCTGGACCACATTCCCAAAAGGAGTGTACAGCTCGGCGTGAACCAAATTGTGCGACCTGTGGTGGGCCCCATGCTGCGTCTTACAGCCGCTGCAGAGTAAAACACACTACGCGGTGTAATGAACTCCTTCGTAGGAAATCTTCGCACGTTTCAAAACCTAGACAAAGAAACATGATCAGGCCACCTCCTCATCAGTGCTCTCCTGTTTCAACGGGGACTAAAATTTACTCTGAATTTGTGGCAGCCTCACTGAAACCATAAGGGGCGCAAAAGTCGTTCACTTGGCATCTACTGTGCTGCAGAGGTTTCTACCTCAGCAGCTGCTGGCACGAGAACTGTCCTGACTATCTATCAGTCATTGTACCCTGCGTGACAAGCTCAAACTGTGGGACCCTTTTCAATGCGATGCGATCCTGCAACCGCTTCTCACAAACATCATACCCAAGGTTGACGCCCGTCGGATCTGTCCCGATCGCCCTTGTGACTTCGTATTGGTCTTTATGCACGTCGATGTTCAGGGATTTACCCAGGACTTTGATCTCGGAGGTGGGGGGCGTAGGCAGGGTGAGGTGAGGCCCATATCTGCTGAATTTCTCGCGGTTTTGGCCTTTCTGGCTGGTATTTTGGGGGTGGGGTGGCAATACTTTTGGGAGACATTAGGGGTTCGGGGGGGGGGGGGGGAGGGGGGATTGCTCAGAAAATCCCTGTTGCGGTTTCTTCATATTAGGGCGCTCAACGTGTTTGATTCTTCCACAAAAGTAGATTTATGGCGCCTACTGCAAGTAGAATCACACCTAAAGCAACTCATCTGATTTTGTCATGGCCATGCACTCAAAGCTGCAGCCATCCTGTGTTGCACCCGTTGCCGAAATGAACTCAAAATAATAGTATGAAGGGAAGTGGCCCAGGGCAAGAGCCGTCGATATTTCGAACAAAGACTCTCTGTTCGAAATATCGGCGGCTCTCGTCCTGATGCACTTCATTTCATATTTCCTTACCGGTTGGCTGGATTTTCAGCGTGCAAGTGATATGGAGTTGCGGGCCTCGCACTAGGTCAAAAGTTCCATTTCATTTTTTTCTTACAATCAAATCAAATCAAATCAAATAGGCAAGCCTCCAGCTCATACGAAGACAACTCATACCAAGGCAATGCATAACAGGACAACTCATACAAAGCGAACTCATACCACACTCAACTTTTCCTTACAAGAAGGGGAGCTGTTTTGGCAGTAGTTTTTCAAACTCAAAATTCAAGTCACGTCGGGAAAGCCCATATCAGAAAAAACGTCACCGATACTTTTACTTATACTGAAGGAAATGTAAGAATTCCACAAAGGACATTTACCCAACCGCACTGAAGGATAGTTAAACCACACTGTAATGGTTGTTCGAAATAGAGAAATTTCAAAAGAAATCAAATCGAAATTGTACTTCATTTTCGTGGTCGTCGTGGCATACTCCTGAGTTTTTCAGAGTACGGCAGGCTGCTTCTAAGAATAGGAGGCATATCCCTCGATGGCCTTAACTGTGGCCAAGTCGAAAAGCCGTTCAGGAGCGTCGGACCAATCCACTCGACTTGGAGGCCGTTGTTTAGTGCTTCCCGTCGATCTATTAAAGTTCTACTAAGTATGCCTGGTCATCATGAATACTGGGTTGCGAGCCCCTGGCTGGCGCCTGCCGCACCAGGGCATCGAGGAGACAATGCCTGGAGAAGAATGGCTGGATCACGGATTGAACCCATTTTTCACTTATTCAAAGAATTAGTGTCTTAGGCCCGGTTTTACCAACGCCGATTAACATTTCAACCGAGATCAACGGTCCATTAACTATAATTTAACCCTTAACTCTGACTGACTAAAGGGAGTTTGTCACTAAAACATTTATCAAGTACCAACTAACGTTTGTAAAAAAGAATTGACTGGTAACTTCAAGTTTTAGCAACCCTTGACCTTGGTTCAAAGTTAACCACCGTTGGTGAAACCGGGTCCTAGTGTTCCACGCAACGACGAAAATGTGAGATATTTTCGATTTGGTTTCTTTAAAAAATTCCCAAATTCCCATTGGAACGCCCGTGCGCTTTAACTATCCTTCAGTGTGCATCGGCAAATGTCATCTGGAATAGAGCTCTGCACGGGCCGACTCTTTCGGGCCCGACCCGGTCTGGGCGCATCGAAAAATTGCCCGGGCCGGCGGCACTGTGAGTAGAGCCGGGCTCGGCCGGGCTCATAGCTCGGCCTAGCATCTCCAGCCGTGACTTACGCGTTTCTAACGCGTATCACCCTTGGCTTCCCACCAATGGACAAGCGAGATCCCCCCCCCCCCCCCCCACTATGCTGAACACAGTTGGTCCAACGCCCGCTTTCCGCATGCCACGAAACACCTCTCGTCAAGGTGCTGCATTAATTTATCGAATTCGACTCGATGTGGCTTTTACAGCTCAGTGCTGCTACCGCTTGTTACAAGTTGACTCTCTCAGATGCTGTCACTGCGGTGCTCAGGAGGATCTGGAGCATATTCTTCTTCATTGCCCACACTACCAACCTTCCCGAACAGCACTCTCCGGGTCTCGCCCCTTCTCTCTATAAAAATTGCTTGGTCCCTGGCCGAATCCAGCCCAACAACGCGCTGCGCTCAAAGCTCTTTTGACCTTCTTGGACACAATAGGACTTCGATCCTTATTGTGAAGGGGCTCATAGTTTGGTTCCTCACATCACCACCAGCAATGGAGTAGAGTATCGCCCGTGGCGATGAAACTCCTCATTATCTTAAAATAAAGTTGTTGTTGGTGTTATACGTATATTTATAAAGAGAGAAAACAAGGCCGCCAAGAACTGGCGAGCACGAGACCAAATTAAATCCAGAACGCAAGCGTGTTATCGTTACACTTTTTATAATTGGGGTTTACGTCGCGAGACAACTGAGATCATGCGTGGCGCCACGGCGGTTGGTCTGTGGATTGCTTTTGTCCACCTCAGGGTTCTTTAACGTGCGATGAGAGCTCACTACACGGCGCCCCGTATTTAACGTACCCTAGCGGAAGATGGCGTGTCTAAGCAACTTGTACCCTGCCACCATATTGCTGGCGTCTTCGGCCGGGGTCGAACCCGTGATTATCGTTACACTACAAGGTTTTATGGAGGTAGAGGACGTTGTCGACAAACTCCTCCCAATCCCTATCCCTCTCACCAAGCTTTGCGAACGTGATTGTGAAATATGTGAGGAATCAGGAGCAATGTGAAGTGGCTTTGAGAATGTTCTAGAGGGTCGAATCATACTCCTAATGCAGTGTTCTTTGATTGTTTTTGCAAATATATACACATGAATGACGCAAGCACGTGATGTTATGAACTAATAGCTCTCCAATGTGTGGAATTAGCTGCGTGACCCCGTCCAGCCAGACTCTCGGAAACATGTTTGTCGGCCCGGTCCGCGGTGCTGGCGTATTTTGTCGGCCCGGAGCACACAGCAAATAAGAAGACCGGCCGGCGCCATGTCAGGGCTCTAATCTGTATTTTTTCCTGATATGGCCTTTCGCGGCGTGAGTTAAATTTCAATGCTACAAAAAAGAAAAAGAAAGTCAAGTATCCTATAAGTTCGTTTGGTATGAGTTGCCTTGGTGTGAGTTATCCTGGTGTCAGTTGCCTTGGTATGAGCTGTCCTGGTGTGAGTCGTCTTAGTATGAGTTGTCTTGGTATGAACAGTCCTGACATGGGTTGTGTTGGTATGCGTTGTCCGTGTATTAGTTGAGTGTGGTATGAGTTGTCCCGGTATAAGGTGGGCCCGGTATGAGTTGTCTGGTATGAGTTGTCCTCCTATGAGCTGGGGTTATGAGTTGTCCTGGTATAAGTTGGGTGCGGTATGAGTTTTCTTGTATAAGTTGTCCTCGTATGACCTGGGGTAGAGCCGGATCTTCTGCCCTTCCAAAAATAAGAGTGAGTTTTACTGCAGTGTACGCTATCGCCCTTGCGTACGTAAGGGGTTTCGTTGGTGCTTTTACGCACGCGCAAAACGTACAGAGCGCATTGAGCAGAACCACCACTCTACCCCTTACGTACGCAAAGGCGACAGCGTACGATGCACTAAAACTCTGCACTACTGCTACACGCTACTCCGCTAACAGGTAGCGCAATACTAGCGCTGCTATATATTCAAACTACGACGCGATACTGCTACCGCAACCAAATATAAGTAACACAAATATTTTCCCGCTATTTGTGTCACTACTAAACCTCGTCGTTCAGCCATATCGTCATCCAGAGGTGACGGTGCATGTGCCATCTAAATTTCTCCATTTAGCCAACATGTAGCATTAGATGCACACTAACTGCGTCCAAGATATTAATGTCGTGTCCGACCTTCGCAGAATAATAGGATTTGTAGGCTTGGAACAGTGATTTTTGTAGTTGTGTACAGTGTAGTTGTACAGTGTAGTTTGTGTAGTTCTACGGCTGACATCCCCTTAAAGAAAGTATGCAACTAGGTAATTAGTCAACGCTTTAATTATGGGATTTCGGGCAAAAGCGGAAGATTAGAATGAGAGACAATCCTAGTTGAAAGCCATTCCACGTTTAAAAACTCCTGCAAAACACACACCTGCGTTAATATATCCATCCCCGAATTTTGATATGCAAATGAGCCGAAACTGAAAGAGCGCGCCTGAGACGCGCATCACCTTCGCTGACGGAGGCTTGTCTGGGCGGGAAAGGGGTTTATCTGACCCGCAGGTCGGCATCTCCTCCAATCATCCCCATCGCTCCAAACCACGTGGCCCTCTGACGTGAAATGAGGGCTGTACCCCCTGTGTTCCACGTCGCCGCGGTTTAGGTTTCGGCTGATTTGGATATTGACATTCGGGGGTGGATATCCTCACGTTTTGCGTGTTCCATGATTTTTTAAACGTCGAGTACCTTTCAACTAGGATGGTCTCTCATTCTGATTTCCCGCTTTTGCACGAAATCCCCTAATTAATGAATTTTAGCTAATTAGTCATCCTGTAGTTATATACTTCATTCGAGGGGTTGTCAGCCTGGCCGTAGAACTCAACTGCAAAAACGGCACCTATTTTGCTCTGATAGTTTTTTAATCAAATTATGTAACGAATAAAAATAGACACCCTGTATCCACCGCTTTGTAGTAGACTGCCTGCTTCATCGTCGGGGGGGGGGGGGGGGGGGGAGTGAAAGGATTCGGTGTCGCACCGCCACCGAATCCTGTCTCCGTTGTCACTACATTTCAAAATACGACGGCGCTCAAGAGTGTTCCTGAGGCGTCAGCTCAGCACTGCATTCCAGTTCTGCACTGGACAGGCTGTTCGTACGTGGATACTTGCGTCGGGAAACATCACAACACGCGAAGAGTCAATTTGACACAAGAACAAACCCGCGAACAAACTTCTCTTTGAACAGTACGGTCATACGCCCTGCTGGAAATAGTCCAACTCAAAATAGCCCAGAAATGTCATTCGCTTTAAGCGGATATCGCATTCACAATTCTCATTGAAGGTGACCAAAATTTCCCATTCCCAATCGACAATTTTGGACAAGTACGTATTGAAAACAACGGGAATTTAGTGTGTTTCAATGAGAAATGACTGAAAATGTCAATAAAAGGGGATAAAGTGGAACCACGCTCAATCACACCCATTGAAGGCCAGTCTAGTTTCCCATTGGCCCAATGTGCCGCAGCAAGGGTTTTCCCACCACCACCACCTCCACCCATTAAAGTCGGTGGATGATGTCCTACATCCCAGAGGCTCTTTCACGGAAAGACACTCCAAAATTCGCAGCCTCGTCCGCTTTCTCCAGGAATCTGGCCTCGCTCAAAGGCTATGAGTACTTCTCGGATTTCTCATCGACACTGGCAGTGATGGGCCGAGATCTTAACTTTCGGCCGTCATCATTCCTTCATCTGTTATAACATCATCTTATCCCATCCTGGTTACAGTCGTGATGTAGCCCACATTCGTGAGGTCAACAACGGCAAGCCGATTTTCGCCCCCCCCCCCGACCCATTAAAGTCACCTTGAAATTTTCATTGTCAATCCACCTTTTAAATGTGATGATGATGATGATGATGATTCAGGTTTTCCTGGCGCATAAGCGACGAAGGCCATAATGCGCCAAGACAATGGTAATAAAAGTACAAGTTAAAAGTATAGTGATTTAGTTAAAACAAGACTTTACAGTTACAGTACCAAATGACATAAAAATCAAATAATAAAACTACAATGCAGTTAAAATGCCAATGTCTTGAAAGAAGTTAAAAACCCGTTCAAATGGTAAAAGATCCTCATCCCCCAGCAAAAGGGAGGGATGTAGAGGTGTATGATAGGTGTACAGCTCGTGAAAATGGTGAAGTCTGTGTGTATCGTATGATGGACATGTAATCAGCATGTGAAGGACAGATTTCGTCTCGTTGCATTGCATGCAATGCGGAGCCTCTTCATTGCGGAGGAGGTGGCTGTGGGTCAAATGCGTGTGCCCAATCCTCAGCCTGGCAGAAACAACTTCATGAAGACGACTGTTAAAAATTTCTGTCCGTTTTACAATGGTGGGCTTAACTAGATGAAGTTTGTTGCTGCGCAGTGTATTCCAGTGCTGTTGCCATTTGTTATTTATGACCCTCATAAGTGTAGGTCGGAGATCTTGAAAGGGTACATCAAAACGACTGACCTCAGATGAAAGAGCAGCTGTAGCAGCTGCATCAGCGAGTTCATTCCCGGCTATACCCACATGACTGGGTACCCAGCAGAATGTCAAAGATAGGCCCTTTTTTATTACCTTAGCAGCAAGGCACTGTGCCTTCTGCACAAGGAGGTTTTTGGACATCACTATGTTGCCTATTGCTTGAAAAGAGCTCAGAGAATCTGTGTAAATGACTGACGACTTGGTGTGACTTTCTAAGATGAAGTTCAGTGCGAGGATTATTCCGTATACTTCGGCATTAAAAACTGAGAGCATGTGAGGTAGACGATATGACTGTGTGCGTCCATCGGTTACCATTGCGCATGAGACTGAGGTGCGTGTTTTGGAACCGTCAGTGTAAAAAGCTCTGTGTTGCCCAAGACTCTCTTTAAGGGACTCAAACTCCTGCTGGAGCACAACAGGTGGTGTGTCATGTTTCTTGAAAATAGACAGGGAACGATTAAAACATGGAGGAGATTGCCAGGGCGGGACCCGTGGGCTAGCCTGCACTACGGTGAAATCATTATGTGGGAAATTGTAATCCTCACATCCCTGAAGAACACGCATGCTAAATGGGGGAATAGCGCTGGGCTTATTAAGAAAGAGCTGCTTGAAGCGTGTGCCTTCAACAGAGGAAATGGCTGGGTTATTGGGATACCCTTTTACCCTCGAAGAATATAAGACAGATAAGTAAAATCTTCTTCTTTCGAGCGACCATTCATTGCTCTCAACATAGAGGCTTTCCACTGGCGACGTGCGGAAAGCACCAGTTATCAGACGCAGTCCCTGGTGATGCACTGGGTCTAATATCTTCAGGACAGATTTCCGAGCAGACCCAAAAACAACACATCCATAGTCCAGTCTAGACCGAACTGTGGACACATAGATCCTATGTAGAGTGTCACGATCGGCCCCCCAAGATTTGTGGGACAGCACTTTCAAAAGGTTTAGGGACTTAATGCATTTAGTCTTAAGGTTCTTGATGTGTGATAAGAATGTCAGTTTGCTGTCAAGGATGACCCCAAGAAATTTGTGTTCGCTTTTAATAGTGAGGTTCTGTCCGTTCAGCTTAAGAGTAGGTGGAGAAAACAGTCCTCTGACCCTCGAGAAGTGAACGCATACCGTTTTCTCATGTGAGAACTTGAATCCATTCTCATGGGACCATTTTGTAAGCTTATTTAGAGTTAGTTGCACCTGTCGCTCACATGTTGCTAGATTCGTGGAAGAGAAAGAAACCTGAATGTCATCCACGTATAATGAATAAGACATGGTAGGTGGGATTATGCTAGTTACTGAATTGATTTTCACCAGAAACAGAGTGACGCTAAGGACGCATCCCTGCGGCACCCCGTTTTCTTGGATGAAAGGACGGGATAGTGTTGTTCCAAGCCGTACTCGAAATGTCCTGTTTTGGAGGAAGTTTGTTATACACCTAAGAAGGCGTCCCCTGATTCCAAAAGAGTACATGTCTTGTAGGATACCATACCGCCAAGCGGTGTCATACGCCTTTTCAAGATCGAAGAACACCGACAGGCAGTGCTGTCTACGGACGAAAGCTTCACGGATCATTGTTTCTGCTCGTACGAGGTGGTCAGTTGTGGAACAACCCGCGCGAAAACCACACTGCAGTTGAGAAAGACATTTGTTCTCCTCTAGGAAATGGACCAGCCGAGCATTGACCATACGCTCAAACGTTTTGCCGATGCAGCTGGTGAGAGCGATGGGTCGATAACTGGCCGGGCTTGAAGGTTCCTTTCCTGGTTTTAACAAAGGAATTACAGTAGAAATTTTCCACGCTGAGGGTAATATACACTGGACCTAAACCTGGTTAAAAAATTGGAGTAAAACATCTTTGGATGCCTCAGACAGATGGCTCAGCATAGAGTACATCACCCTGTCTGGGCCTGGTGAAGTTGCCTTTGTGTGCTCTAAGGAACGATTAAGTTCTACTTTGGTGAAAGGCTGATTATACATCAGACTGTCTCCACAATGCATTGAAATTTTCTTCTTCTCTGCACTACGCTTAATTTTACGGAACTCATTGGTGTAGTTAGAGGAAGAAGAAACGCTTTCAAAATGCTCACCGAGAGCATCGGCTTGTTCCTGTAAGCCTTGACATGGCTGACCATTAACTACTAAAGGAGGGGTAGCACGGCTCATGTTTACACCTCTGATCTTATGAAGTCGATCCCAAATAAGTTTAGAAGGTGAGTGGGAAGATAGGGAGGACACAAAACTGCGCCAAGAGGACCGCTTTGCTTGCTTGCGCGTCCACCTGGCCTTGGCTCTCGCCTTTTTAAAGAGAAGAAGGTTTTCACTCGTTGGGTATCTTCGAAATCTACCCCACGCACGATTTTGGGCTTTTCGTGTTTCTCCACACTCCTTGTTCCACCAAGGTTTCGGTCGCTTTGGCAAACGACCGGAAGTTACGGGAATACATTGTGTTGCTGCGTCTAGGATGACATTGGTAATGACACGGTTTGCTTCGTCAGTCGTCATCCTAGTAACAGGGATTAAAGAGAGGTTGCATTTATCAGAAAAAGTGTTCCAATCGGCTTCATGAAGTTTCCACCTAGGGGGGCACGTTGTCAAGATATCTACTTGAGGCATATACTTCAATACTACTGGAAAGTGATCACTTCCCAATGGATTTTCTTGCACTGCCCATTCTAAAACATTGAAAAGAGATGGACTACAGAGAGACAGATCTAATGCCGAGAAAGACTGTGTAGCGGAGTGTACATACGTAGGTGCCCCTGTATTCAAAAGACAGATGGATGATGAGAGCAAAAATTTCTCTAACATCTTGCCCCGACAATCAGTCCTTGTACTACCCCAGAGGGGATTGTGCGCATTAAAATCGCCTAAGAGAATGAAAGGGGTTGGTAGTTGGCTGCATAAATCTTGCATGTCCTTTTCTGTAATGATTGCTGTTGGTGGCAGATAAATGGAGCAAATGGTGACTATTCTGTCGAGGCACACCTGCACCGCGACAGCCTCCAAATCTGTAGCGAGATTAACTGCCTTGGCTGGAATAGATGCTCGTGTGACAATCGCCACACCACCGGATGCGCGAGTTGTATCATTTCGATCCTTTCGAAATATGTTGTGTCTGCGTAAAGGAGTTGGGGCGCTTCTATTCAAGTAAGTTTCTTGGAGACAAATGCATGCTGCATTGTAAGTATCGAAAAGATCATGAACATCATCCAGGTTTGAAAACAAGCCGCGGCAATTCCACTGGAGGAAGTGGCTCATAATAGTGGCTACACCAAAGAGAAGGAGAAGGGAGCGCAGCACTTGGTTACGCCGACTGAGAAAACTTGTTCCATTTAGGGAGGTTGGACCCTTCGCAGGGGTTGCTTCAGCGATTCGCCTGTCTTTGAACCTCTTCCTCTGCCTTTTTCCCTTTTTTCTTTACCTTGTATATCAGGGAGGCTTGATGATGACTTTTGCGACATTCTGTCGTCATCATCTACCTCCATGCTTTGCAAGCCCTTTTGGGAGGTGGCTTTTACGCCCCCGTCCCAAATCGACTGTACGCCATCGACCTTTGAGCAGGCCGTGGTGGCTTCTTTGTGGCCAGTTGGACGGCTGGCCTCCGTTATAGCAGGGGACACCTGAGTGTCTCCAGCTTTCTGTTGGGGAGTGTCGAGTGGAGGCTCAGGACCCGGAAAACAGGTCTGCGTCTCCACAGACTTCCTCAGTGGTGCCACTCCCCTGCGCACCACGTCGGAAAAGCTACCTTTTTTGTGAAACTCGAGCTGTGCTCTCGCTGCTTTGTAAGATATGTTCTGTTCTGTCTTGATTTTTAGTATCTGTTTTTCCTCTTTCCAACGTGGACAGGCCCGAGAATATACTGGGTGGCCACCGTCACAGTTCGCGCAATGGAAGTCATTAGTGCATGACTCAGGAGCGTGTTCTTTTCCTGCACATTTGGGACACACCAGGTGTCCTCGACACACTTGAGAGCTGTGGCCAAAACGCTGGCACTTGAAACAACGGCGAGGATTAGGGATAAATGGTCTTACATGACAGTTCACATAACCGGCTTTGATGCTTGAAGGAAGTGTGTGCAGTTTGAAAGAAAGGACAATATGTTTTGTGGCAATTTCCTTGCCATCTCTTCGCATGACTATTCGTTTTGCGGAGACAACACCTTGGTCTTTCAACCCTTCTTCAACCTCTGATTCAGTGCACTCGATTAGCTCATCTTCTGAAATGACTCCTTTAACAGTGTTCAGTGTACGGTGTTCTGTAATGGTTACCGGTATCTCTCCAATATTCTTTAGCGACAAGAGTGCTGTACTTTGTTTCTTGTTGTTCACTTCGACCTGGATGTCCCCTGTACTCAATTTCTTTGCCTGAAAAGCCTTTCCTATCACCTGTTCAAGTGACTTTGCGACTGTAAATGGAGATACTTTAGACACAGGTTTTGTTTCATTATCCGAGTGGATAATCAGGAACTTGGCAAACCAAGGTTCTGGACAACTTATATCAAGAAAATTCAATGGTCTTTCCTCGGTGCGGCTCCGTTTTAGGTGCCGATCAGTTCTTTTGGAGTTGATATTATCCATAAAAAGATACAGGTATGTTCAGTGCAGCAGATGTGTCGCCCACCATCGAGCCCAACTGAGGGAGTGTGCCCTGCACCCTAACACTTGTCTCTGCACTATACCCAAGTGCAGCTTCAATGAGAGATTGAAAGAACTGCCCAAGGTTGACCCTTGCCGCCAAAGAAGGTGAGTAAGGAAAGAGAGGGAGGAGGAGGAGATGAAAGGAGGAAGTAAGGAAAGGGGAGATGGCGACTAGCTGAATAGTCCTGGCCGGGCCTTCCAGGACCACCCGTCTATGGGAAGCAGGGGCCAAAGCGGTGTGTTGCTTTCCCGGAGGGGCCCCGAAGGGTCCTAAACAACCTCCGGGTCCGCTCAACCACCAGGATCCCCCTTTCCCCAGACACGGGAAGCCACGCACAGCTATACGTGGGGGTCTCCCTCCTGCGGCGACCCAACCGTGAGTGCAGGAGAGGGCTACTGCGGCTGCTGCCCGGCGATGGGGGCGCCAAGTTCCCGACGCCGGGCCTTTTAAATGTACAGTAACATTCGATTTTGCTGCATCAAATGAGCAGAAAGCATGTTCTTGCTGTAAAAAAAGGATTTACGCTTCATGGCGTTTCTGCGTGAACATTTATTCGTACGTACAGGGTGTCCAAGCAAAGTGTGAACATATTTTTTAAATATATATATATATCACTTTTTCGGAGATGAAATCAATTGCAATATAGCATATGCTGAAGGGCACTCCTTAGGAGAGCATTAGCACACTCCTAAGACAATGTCTTAATTAACTTTCAATAATTAACTTTTTAATTATAAAAGCTACGAAGTTGTCCCAATGAGAACATCTGTTCCCTTCGGTCACCTGATATCGTAGCCGTTTTCAGAACCAAGATCCGTTCGGTAGATCGTCCGGAAAATATTCGTGAAGGAACACCGTTTTTGTCTTTATTTTGTTCATTGCGCATCTTCTGAGACGCGTATTTCCTTCATCCTCAATGTGAGAGAGGGAAAGAGCACACTATCGCCTCTTGCGTCCTGGAAAAAGTTTAAAAGAAAACAGATAATGCAACCCAAGATAAGGACAGTTTCGATAACGTCACCCGATACATTTGTTTTTGTTTTTGTTCCGCAAGTTAAAGCACATCTTCGACGCATCAGGCGGCACTGTGCTCTTTCACCCTCTCACATTGGGGTGAAGGAAATACGCGTCTCCGAAGATGCGCAATGAACAAAATAAAGAAAAAATGGCGCTCCTTTACGAATTTTTTGCGGACGATCTATCGGACAGATTGTTGTTCTGAAAAGGGCTACGGTATCAGGTGACGGAAGGGACCAGATGTTCTCATTGGAACAACTTCGTAACTTTCAATAATTAAAAAGTTAATTATTGAAAATTAATTAAGACATTGCCTTAGGAGTTTGCTAATGCCCCCGTAAGGAGTGCCCTTCAGCATATGCTCTATTGCAATCGATTTCATCTCGGAAAAAGTGATATATATATATATATATATATATTTAAAAAATATGTTCACACTTTGCTTGGACACCCTGTATATAACAATACAGTAGATATAAAAAGTGGCAGATACGATACAAAAGTAGAAGTTATTTCAGATGTTCTGCATAAGTGTGAATCACCAATCAGTTGAAAATCGCTAGCAAGTCATAGTAAACAACAAGAGTAGAAACTTGATTCAGCACATACATGTTTCGAAAGCATACTGTCCATCACCAACACACACAACATAAATACATAACGAGTAAATTCATGGGGATGTATCCTTGATGTCCGAACACCGCCGACGAAAAAAAAAATCTAGAAGCACTGAACGCCACGGCGGGGTATATGTTTATTCACAGAAAAGGAGATGTCAGCCAGGCAAGTGCCGGCTTGCTACTCCTTGAAAAAAACCACGGCAATCACGCTCCTCTGTGCTTTGTAGGTGATCCCAGCTTGCCTTTCTCGCGCGAAAATTAACGCCATCCAACTTTGGTAAGATTCCGTTTTGACCACCTGCTGAAAATGCCGACGCCCCTGTGCCAGTCGCGTCGTACGAGCATAACGTTGAAGAAATACAATTTCAGAAGATACTGGAACAGCAGCATGTCAGTGAGGGTGGGCGTCAAAATATGTTACATACCGCTGCACACAACGTGGGTGGTAACAGTCTGACTGTACATCTCGCTCTCCTCTCATCAGCGGTCGTAATGCTTACGAGCAGGGGTAAAAACATGTGAAACGGCGTAGAAAGAACGGGGATGCTTGACGCATGACCGCATACCTTATAGACGGATAAAATTCTCAAAATGAAGTCCGAATGACGGCAACTGCTTGTGAGCCATGACGGGACACGGCGCACGTTCGAACACTTCGAGATTTCGACGAGCCGCTATGTGGTGCGGCACGGAAACGTGTTACAACGGATCTCTTCGGATTCGGCCAGCGGCAACATCGGTGAACGGCCTGCTCAGTTGATTTGTTCGGAATAAATTTTAATTTCATATTTTCATTCAATTTTCAGTTGCAGCATTTTTCGATACTATGCGTATTCTGGAATTTCATTTTTTTTCGAATTGGAGGCGTTCCTCGAATTAGTTCATTTTTGACACGGACGGACGGCGTTCTTCCGGAGTGATTTCGGATTGATGATGTACCGTTGGTCGCCATTACCTCGTTCCTTCTGCAACCGCCTTCTCACTTATTGTATTGGCGGCCATGCAACATGTTGGATCCCATTAAATCAATTGGAAAGCAGTTTCTCATTGATACACATTAGGTTCCTCCAACTGGCTTCTCATTCCTTCTATTGGTGCACTCTATAATACACAACATGTTGGATCCCATTAAATGAATTGAAAGTCAGAGTTTCTCATTGACGTCCATTAAACCAATTCGTTCAATTGGTTCCTTACTCCGTGATGCGGGCTTCACAACACAACACGGCAGAGCCCGGTTTCGCGAAGGCAGCTTCCCTGCTTAACTTACAATTCATTCAATGAGAGATAGTCGGCTTTCACATGCTGAACAAAGTCGCTGTCTGATTTCTCATTGAATCTCATTAAAATGGCGAGCAGAAGTCAATGAGATCACGTCTACTATTTCCAGCAGAGCGGTGCTGTCAACCGACGTCGCCGAGACGTCGCTGCCACTCTCCTCTTGTCGTAAGCGCTCGCCAGATCGGCAGTCCGCGAAAGAATGCTATTTCAAAACTTTCAAACTGCCAACCAATCGCGGAGCTCGCAATGTCCTTCGACCAATGGGTATCAACTATGATGCCTGACTCAGTAATACCACGTGGTTATGACGTGGTACATTTTTTTCGAGCCACGAAGACGGGAAGCTGGAAGACGGCCAGCCGAGTCTTCCCTCTACCGGTGTGCATGCGCAGCAAGCGGTTTGGGAGGAGGAAGGGAGGAGAGATGTTTTCTCCGAAGCATACACATCCATCAGACGGTCACGATCACAGGGGTCACATGGTCGCATCCAATGTATTGCTCTATAGAGGTTATTCACATGACGTCATCCACAGGAGAGCGCCACGGTCGCCAGCAAATTCGACGCCATAATGTAGGTCCCTGCAATTTTCACTTTCCAGCGTCATGCGTCGTATTCACCGTACATTTGGTGTTTCAACGTTATTGTCCTCGTGCGAACATTATTTGTGCCATATTCAAGTAATTTCCATGTTTTCAACGTCAACAAACCTCTAAGTAGCATATGGCAGCGACACAAAACCGGAACCAACCGACACAGCACACAATACATTCCCAGCTTTCATGGACAGCGACGCCTTGCGCCCTCTCGCGGCCATTGAGTGAAACTTGCTGCCAAGACAATAGAAAAGTGCTGTAGCAGCTGTTCTATCCAAGGTATCATAATATCCCCGAGGATACACGTTCAGACATCTATTCTAAGCGTATACAAACGAAAAATATCGTTATACATGAAATACCTTTGGTTCCCCAGACATCCCGCTTTTCGGACCGTGAATACATGGGAGGTATGGGGATTTTCACACAGGAAACGATTTCATTGCTTGTACGGCAAACCTGGCCCAACTGCCAAAATTCGGAAACAGTCAAAGTGTCTTCTCCGCGTTGTAGCGGTGCGTAGCAGGGAAGTTACCTTTACGCGTCAGTTGAACTTTTATCTGCTTATTTAGATTTAGTAACTGCTTTTGACCTCATTTCTTGAGGTAGGTAAAATTTCGAGAGTATGGTTGGTACATTATGCGCCCGCGGATGGAACACGAATTTTGAAGCGTTATCTTTTGTCATATAAATTATTAAGATGTCGCTGTTCGATGAATTCGTTTGTGTTAACGTATTTGAGAAAATTTTAGCAGTATACTTTTTGTTTATCGCCAATTGCCGTTCTGTTTGAAGAACATCTGACAACACAACAGTGCATTTTCACGTAATTATATTGCACACACTGATAACAACTTCCAAAAGCATTCCCAGAAGTGCCGGACACAGCTTCTTAAAGTTGGCTTGACCGGCGTACTCGCTGCCCTCCATTGAAGCAATGCATCCCATCTGGTTTTGTTAGAATATCTGTTGAGCCTGAACTGTAGAAAGAAATGCCCACACATGGGTGTTGTTGTGAGAAGCCCTTCGATGGCGTACAAGTGGAATGGAAGCGCAAGAACGTCACAGTTTTGATCCTGGAGGACTTATTTTCGCCGTGTTGGCTTCGTGGCAGAATGATTTGTGTGCTGCTTTTCTCGTACTTGGCCAAAACAATGGGTTCTGCAGAAAATGCTCATGTCAGACATGAAAGTTATCTCTTACGCTTTGCAACTTTGTGCGCAACTGTGGGCCACTCCAATGTTGTTCCCACGACAAAAGAAGTGTTGACAAGCTCAGTGTGGCCTGCGAAGCGTCTGTATCTTCCTCCTCCTATATTCCTGAAGGTGACAGCAACGGGCGGTGTTGGCCCACTGGTGGCGATTTTGGGGGGGGGGGGAGGGCATATATTTATTAGACGAAAAGGAAAAAAAAAACGGGAGAAAGGTCGGCCAAACGAGACGTCGGCTTGCTATTCCAGAAAGAAAGAAAGAAAGAAAGAAAGAAAATTAAGGTTATAGCTTTCGAGGGCCGTGGTTTTTTTTTTTTTTTTTTTTTTTTTTTTTGTAGAGGGAGTTATGAGAGTAACGGCAGGGCGACAGACAGCGTCACAGTTTTGGCTTAATAATGCCGTACTGGCTCAATGTCATACTGCATGCTGTTCGGTTTGATTTAGTTGCGGTAATGCTCTGCGATCGCCTGTGCACTTAATATGTGAATAGCAGATGACTTTCCATTGCACTCCGAGTTACTTCACCGTTACAGGAATCTCCGTTTTGCACAGTGCCGCGGGTGTTTGTTATAATGTAGATGATTGTCAATCCTCTAACATAAATTTCAAACTTGTGGCTTAAACGTCCTTTGTTCTCTGTGAACGCGCAACTCATCAAAGTTTCATTCGAGATCGATGTGACGACGGAACCAATTATGCGGGTCAACTTTGACGCTCTCTAATGGTAAAAACAAACAACCTACCAAGCCTGTTTCTTGCAGTGTAAATACATGTCAATCATTTAGCATAAATTTCGGACATGTGGCTACTTTATTCCCCAACTCGCCAAAACTTTCGTTCTCAGCATTGTGCAAGGCCGTAATCTCCTTACGGGTTAACTCGTTCTAGGTACCAAAATAATGAATATGTTAAAAATACACGCTGCTCATTGTCATATATACAGGGTACGTGACTAAATTTTATTAAATCCGCATTTTTTTTTTGTCAAAGTCGTTGAATATATCTATTCCCGACGAGGTCTACTCAATGCTGGTGGTGTATCAGTAAATAGCGCAGCCGTCAATGAACTTTCGTAATTAATCTTTGTAATTAATGAAAATACGTTGACTGCATAATTTGAAAGATGTAGAGTACAACCCTGGTGGGTCTACCCCACAAGAACCGACACGACAGCGCCTTTTTGTGCTCTATTAAAAAATGTGCGAAAATACAAAATAATTGAGCATTGTGCGGGTTTTGCGGCCACTTTTCTCCTCTCCCTGTCTCGGTGTCACCCCTTTTCAACTGACATCAGGTTGTTCCTGAAATCATGGAACAGCCCCCTTTGTCCCCAGAAGTAAGCATGAGGGGAATTAGTGATGCCGTTTCCCAGTCTATACGTTATCATAAAACATGTCGTCTTTGATCTTCTTTCCGTCATTATCTCGTTTGATCTGCTCAACACCTTCCAAGGCAGTTCGCGATTTGATGTGACAACTGTCACGCAATAAAACTACCAATGTATTACCTCGGAGATAACAAAAATAAAATCACAGATTTTGCTGCTCGATAAGTGTGTACGTTCTACCAGAAAAGAAAAACGAAGATATCGACCAGGACGCTAGGAAGCGGGGGTGCCCCATGTTTTCAGGAACAGCGTGATGTCAGTGTTGTCAAAGGTTGACAGTGAGAGAACGACAGGAAAAAGCGGCCGCCGAACACGCCCAACGCTCGACGATAGGACAATTTCGCATATTCTTTAAAGGCACAATAAAGTACTACTGTTTCGATTCTTGCTGACTAGACTTCTCAGGGTTGTGCTCTACAAATCTGGAATTGCGCGTTCAACTTGTTTTCAGTAATTCTGTAAAAGTAAAATTCATTATAAAGGTGTTTTTTTTTTTCTTTTTACACGACGAAAGAAGTAACGGCTGCTGAGTGTGCGTTCCAAAGCGGTTGCGTCTTGGTCTCTCACGATGACAACGTTCTGGGCTGGTGGTTCAGTGATGCAGATGTCGATTGTAGGTTTCATGTTCCCCGGTTCGATCTGAGGGTCATGCCTTTCTTCTTTTTTACGAAGAGAGTTATTAAGATTAAGGCAAGGCAAGAGCATCACAATTTTCATCCTGAATGGCCTGTATTAGGCACTACGACATAACATGACTAGTATGTGAAAGGTAGACCACTTTTCATTGCATCCTAATGGACTACATCGATATAGGAAGTCCCCTCATGAGCAAATTATGAGTTGACCTTTCATGTCATCTACACTTCACCCCACCCTCGTTATCTTTTATTCGGTTTTGCTTCATCTTTCTGCTATATTTCTGTTTTAGAAATAGCAAGCCGACCTTCGGTCAGACTGACCTTTCAGAAATAAACTTATACCCCCCCCCCCCCCACACACACACACCGCTTTGCAGAATGCCAAGGTGTTAACATTGCAGAACAACAGCAGACTGAGCATCTTTAACCGCCATCGTTACAACAGCAAGGCGCGTGGGGTCAAAATTCTTGTTTCTCTTTTTAAATTTTATTTGTTCATCCTTAACAATGTGTTCTCGTGCGCACTCACAAGGTTTCCCATGCATTTTAATCAAACTGTCATGTCAAGTCATGCAAGTCCCACGGAGACTGCGGATTAAGCATTACAGTGCTTCCGACGGGTGACAAATCTTGTACTTGCATCCGCGTTTTTCTTTACCGCTTCTCGCATATTATAAAGTGTCTTCATATGGGACTGGCGATAACTGTCGTTGCTTGCTAGTTGAAGTCTCTTATTTCAGGTTATCAATAGCAACCGCATAAAAGCAGTTTTAGCAGAACGTTTGTAAGGTTATCATGCTTGTCGGTGCCAATTTCCAGTTATGTAAGACTCAGAATCTTATCCACTTGCAAGCCACGTTACGAACGGTTTGCTAAAATTTTCTACCACCCAAGCAGCACAACGTACTGAAAGTCGAGTGCAATAGGGGTGGACGGGTAGGTGGAAGACCTTGAACAGACTCTTGAAACTAAGGAACATTGATAAGACACATACCGTCCACCCCTATTCCACTCGACTTTCAGTACATTGTGCTGCTTGTGCATGTTCACCCCATTACACAATAAAGCAAATTAGACGCCCGCAAAAATTCCAGAAGAATGGCGATTATCTGCGGGAAACATCACGGACGTTTGTGCGACTCTACTCTTGGTGCGGTGAAAGGAAACTTTGATATGACGTCCGTTGCTCCCCAAGCAGCACAATGTACCGAAAGTCGAGTGCAATAGGGGTGGACGGTATGTATCTTATCAATGTTCTTTAGTTTCAGGAGTCTGTTCAAGGCCTTCCACCCACCCGTCCACCCCTGTTGCACTCGACATTCAGTACATTGTGCTGCTTGGGTCCCTACCATCTTATCACCACAGTTTGCGATTGCACCTTTCTTCCTTTTTCTCGGTTTCTCGGACTTATTTGAGCACAGCTTACCCAACACCTCCAAGAAGGAGAAGCCCCGCGCCCTACGTCACACGGGAAGGCCCGCTGTTGCTATTGGGCAGTTTCATTTTAAATCGAACAAGGCGCAGAAGTTGGGTCTTTTGATTGTGACGAAAAAAATATATGTTGAATGGGACCTCGGGCGATGTAAAACAAGCCCTACACTAAACTCGTTCAGGCATTAATATCTGAGGTGGAGAGGAGGAAAGATCTGAGACTCTTTCGAGCGCTTCTGTCGACACCATATTTGAGCGCTTCAGGAGCCGTTCATTTTCATCGTAAAGGGTAAATTCTTTTTGGGGTGAGAGACAGGGTACTAGTGTCTGCGCCACGTTGTTCTTGCCGCCGTGTCATGCGTAGTTAATTTCCAGAAAAATCGTAAACTCGGCGTGTGCGTCAAAAAATCTCACAATTTGCGGTCACGTACCACCGTAAGTATTTCTCCTACTGAAGTGAAATTAGTATCACTCGATAGATCGTGCGACGCCCTTTCGTGTGATATGTTTTTTATGTATGTCGATGTGGGTATTATGTAATTTGGATGCGTTCAAATGTGCAAGGTATGCGATAATGCGGAAATTTTGGCCGCAAATATCTCAAAAATGCCATCTTCGATTTTAATAATTTTCGGCGCATGAGTAGCTTCACCCCGCTTGTTTCTAATGGCGGAGAGACATTTTTACTTTTTTGCGTCTGGGAAGAGGAGCGATTTTCTCCCTGCTGCAATGTTTACGACACGCACGGCTCTCACGCGCGCCGCTACGCAATCTAATGCGCCACACGTGCGCATCAAAGAACATCACAAAATAGTGTGTCACGCTGAGCTCAGACACGATACACAGCTAAGACCACTCTATAATATCCATTTGGTGTGCCTAGTTGCAAAACAGCTATGCAGCACCGAAAAGGGTCTCAAGTACGTGGGAAAACTGATCTCTGTCAGATCTGCCTGAAATCAATACAGCCAAAGCCGTCTGTCTGAAACAGGAACCGGCGAAGTTCACACACTCTTGTGGCCTGTCCTTTGGATTTGGGACATGCAATAAAACATGTTTTGCTCGCAGCTTAGCTTGGCCGGTCCTGGCTACCGCTGATTTCTAGGAATACTAGCTTTCAGATCCACCATACAGTTATTCCGTGATTCAAAAAACAAGTACAAAATATGTGTCAACAAACAAATTTATTTGAGTCATCATATACTAACACAACCACCTGGCAGACTGGCACACATACATGCACTGAACGTACAGCGTCCGTTGCGAAGCGCTTCCTAGCAACAAAGTTAAACCGTTGAACCTTGCCGTTGACCCTTTCAAAACACAGCCTTTTACCAACAACGACCAACTTTCACTTTCACATACTTGCCCACAATCACATGATGAACACGTCCTTTCCTTGCCGGCTATACACCAAACAAAACATCACGCTGCTTCATGAATCCTATTTTCTTGTCACTGCAATGCAAATCTAACGGCGCTCGAACATGTTTCTCGAGTCAGAATTCACGACAACATTGCAGTTTTAAATACAGTTGGCTGTTCGTAGACTGATGCTTGTATCGGGAAACAGTACAACACGATCATAACAAATGGATTAATTAATATTATAGAGTGGACATCGCTGTGTATAGTGTCTAAGCTCAGCGTGACACACTATTTCGTGGTGTTCTTAGACTGATGCTTGCATCGAGAAACAGTACAACACGATCATAACAAATGGAGTAATTAATATTATAGAGTGGACATAGCTGTGTATAGTGCCTAAGCTCAGCGTGGCACACTATTTCGTGGTGTTCTTTGATGCGCACGTGTGGCGTATTAAAGTGCGTAGCGGCGCGTGCGAACCGTGCGTGTCGTAAACATTGTCTCAGGAAAAAAATCGCTCCTCTTCTCAAACGCAAAAAAGTAAAAATGCATTTCCGCCATTAGAAAGACGCGGGGTGAAGCTACTGATGTGCCGAAAATTATTAAAATCGAAGATGGCATTTTTGAGATATCTGCGGCCAAAATTTCCGTATTATCGCATACCTTGCACATTTGAACGCATCCAAATTACATAATACCCACATCGACATACATAAAAAACATATCACACGAAAGGGCGTTGCACGATCTATCGAGTGATACTAATTTCACTTCAGTGGGAGAAATACTTACGGTGGTACGTGACCGTAAATTGTGAGATTTTTTGACACACATGCCGAGTTTACGATTTTTCTGGAAATTAACTACGCGTCACACAGCTGCAAGTACAACGTACACGTCAACGCACACGTGACTATAAAGATGGCCGCGCCCGTTATCGCTTTGTAAACAAAGCCTTTGCTCTTTCTGTGCGGCGTTTTCGACATTTTTCGATACCGGTAATTATTTTTATCCAATAATCTCGCAGTAAAACGCGCAGTTTTGTACGTATATGAGGGCTCGTACTGTTGCCCACTTTCAAAGATGTGATTACGAACCCGCGTTAAAACACACTGAGCCGGTATGATGTATTTAAACTAAGGAGAAATTGGGTACCATGTCGCGGAAGAAGCACCGTATAGTTTACGCTGGCGAACTACGTTCATCTCTTGACTTTATGCCAACGAGAATATGTCGGCAAGCGCTAAAACATTGTAAGCAAACTCACATGACGTGTGACCACGACAAGATGGCAGTTTTGCGAAAAGCACCCGCTTGGGTGTGGTAACAACAATGGCGGGTTTGTGTCACCTCTGTAGTCACGATTCTCTGTTGGGTTTTCTTTGGTACAATATGGATCCAGGTACAAGTTACAGGATAATTAAGGTAGCGCACGTTGAGCATCAATATAGTCATGTCTCGGTTATCAGAAATTCAGTTATCCCGAATATTCGTCACACTACATTCTACACTAAGCGGGAACGAACCTGTTACCACTGACTTCTGGCTCAGTTATCCGGAATTTCTTATTCGTATTCGGACGGGAAGTGGGGGTTCAGATGTTCGAGAACCTATGTTATTGCGATTCACTTATCCGGACTGGCCACCAGTGGCCCTAATCCGTGTCAACGCTATCTGTAAGTGGCATTTGCCGGCATTCTTTAATCTGCGCCGGAGAAGGGTCACCGCTCGCGGGCTTTCCCAGAGGGGCAAAGGCGTCTTCTGTCCTACTTTTTAACCGTCAGAGCTCACTTCATTTGCACTTGTGCGGGTACAGAGTAGGGGTGGCGTGCGTGAAGCGCAAGAGGTGTCCGATAACGACCGGGCACAAAAAAATCATATGCAAGCGCCTTGCGTGGAAGCCTTGCGAAAGCATACCAAGCCTCATGGCATGGACCAAAGAAGTCCTCCGCATTGACGTGCAGGAGCTTGCGTCGAAAGCATGTGCACCGGACCACCTTTCTAAGTCGTTCCTTTTCTTCGAGCAGCAGTATGATGCAGCTAGTGCCGCGGCGATCAGCAAGCTTCTCTCACATGTAGCAGCGATGCCTACAAATTTCAGGCAGCTCACTTTATATAACTTTTTGAGGTAGCTGGTGCTTTGGGGTGACGTATTTTATTTGTTTCTCAGTTGGAAAAATAAAGGGCTCTCGCGCACTCCCCTGGATTTTCGCTTGATTCGCTTATTTCGCTCATGATCTCAGTTGTCTCGCGACGTAAACACCCAATTATTAATTATTACTTATCCGGAAATTCGTTATCCGGACGGTAGAGGCCAGGAACGGTGCTCTCCGGATAACCGAGACATGACTGTATGTCAATATTAACATTGACTTGAGTTAGAGAAAAAACACAGGACTAGAAGGGAACCTGGGTAACTAGAAAGAGTAAGCGGGCGTTCACACGGGCCAACTTTCTGCACCAACTCGGACTAACTTTGGAGTTGGTGGCAGTCGGCCGACATCACCGACCATGACCAACTCGAGTTCGTGGGAATCGGTCGCTGAGCGAAAACTGGTGAGTTGGTGGTGGTCTAACCAATCAACGTGAGGACCATTGCAACGTGACCCTCGAGGGCGTCAAGCGATTTCGTTCCTGTCGTACTGCCTGGCATGGGTTCAAATCCTACAGGGGTACATGATAATTTTTTAACTTTTTTTGTTGCTAGCGCAATATAAACATATCAATAGGCATTTTTTGAGATACTGGTGACCTTCTGACGAAATAAAATGACTTCGTTTTGATTAACGACAATTAAAAAAAAAGTCACCAGCGGTAGGACTTGAACCCATACAGCCCGATTGCCATAAGGTTGGTTGCGGGCGGAGCTAACGAGTTGGTACGTGTGAACGTGGAGACGGTACCGTCTTGAAGTTGGTCCAAAGACGTTGCTTCGAGTTGGTCTGAGCTGGTGCTGAAAATTGGCCCGTGTGAGCGCCCCCTAAGAGTATTCTTTGGCGTCTCAGCGAAAGTGAATATGATGCACGTAAAACGAACCTTTTAACTGCCAAAATGAGCATTGGAAACTGCATGAGGAAGCGTGTGTGGTGTCTAAAGAATGGAAAGGTACTGTGAAGCAACAAAGTATGCATGCAAAATGATAAAAATAATAAGAACACGAATAACCGTAAATAAAAACGAAAAAAAATAAGAGGATAATACAATATAGTACAGAATAGATTACAAGGTCTAACAAGCTGAGTGGTTCAAAGACATTCCCTTCGATGTTTGACCCGCTTCTTGGGAAGAGGAACACCCAGTGGACGGCAGATCGCCACCAATAAAATTAAAGGACATTTTGAGACGAGCAACCGAGTCTAAGCTTTCTATATATTTCTTGCTAGAGGCTAGCATTCGGCTTTGTTGAGGTGACCTTCCGGTCACTTATAAGCTACATAAATAATGTTTCGAGCTCCATGTACTCTGAAATAAGATGTGTGACAAATATACCAAGGTCTTTACTCTCGTTTTTAATGCTGTATTTCACTGATTCTTCACATTTTAGTCGCGGGCACAGCGGAGACATGCACGATACTTATCCACAAACCTTCACGCCTGATTTTCATGTTTTGAAGATGGCGGTCTCTGTTTATGCTTTACGACTTCCGTTGCCCATGGCCAGGAAAACATGCTAACATATAGGGTGTTTCACCTAAAGTGATAAAAGATTCAAACTGGCGACTCACTCGCCCGAGGGTCGTGTGACTTCCGGCAATTACCTTCTGGAAACTTTTACCACCATATAGGAAGGCTTTGGCCAATTTTAATTACGGGAATTTTTTTAAATTGAACTTTGAAAATTGTCAAGCGAATCTCACTTTTTTTACAGAAATATTAAGTCCTCCACGGATAAGCGCATACCCAACAAAAACTATGCACAGTATTGGAACAGAATTTGTCGAAGAAATTAGTAAAGATTACGCTTTAGTCCCGCCTCCTTGATTGTCGCAAAGAAGCGCACTCGAAATGTGCGTCTAGAGGGGGAAGTGTCCCCGCCTTCATTTGTTTTGCATACTTTGTGATAAGACAGTTGTCACCAGCATCAAGGTTAAAGCGGGGGAACGAAAGGTAAAGCAAGAAGCGGGAACACTTCCTCTTCTCCATGCTCCTTACGTGCGATCTTCTTTGCGACAACCAAGCAGGCGGTGCTAAAGCGGTGCTAAGGCGGGGCTAAATAAATTTCCCTCAATTAAAAAATGGCCAAAGCCTTCCTAAATGGCGGCAAAAGGTTCCAGAAGGTAATTGCCGAAAGTCCCACAGTCCTCCGGCGAGTACGTCGTCAGTTAGAATTTTTTATCACTTTAGGTGAAACACCCTGTATAGTAGCGAATGAATGCAGTGCACTGCACAAGCCTCAAAACGCTAGTTGCGTACTTCAAATTGAATGATGGCAGTCGAAGGAAAGGCACCAGTAGTGGGATTTGAACCCACACCTTCTGGTTGCCGGTGAGAGACGCTGCAAATTCCGCCATGCGAGCTGCCCTCTCTCCGATATACCAAGCTACGCTAGGGAACCAGGGAAACACGTACTTACCCTCAAAACATTCTTCACCTTCCATCGATCAACATGTATACAAGCTCGCAGTGTATGAAACGGAACTGGAGAATGCAGAGCATTGTCATTTTAATACAATAACTTTTGATGAAACCTTGCCTTGATGAGGCCTTGTATGTATTTGTCCTTTCTATGTTGTTCCAGCTTCAGAACGTCAGTTCTCTCATGAACAAAAACTTTGTCACGCATATAGGCGCGGACTTTTTTTTTTTTGTAGCACCCTATAACCTACGTTCAACAACGGCTGCCACAGTGGGTATGATGGCAAATACGCATTATGGGACTTTAACACGCCGCTCATCTTGCTGCTTAATATTTTGCTGTTCTGCTAAAACTGTAGGGTCATTCTTTTCGAAAGAAAAGTGCTGCAGTCGTGCTGCACCAGTTCTTAAGTACACGTGAGGTCTACGACAAAAATAATGCGAGAGGGTTGCACTCCTTCAAGCAGTTCAGGAGATGCAGGCAGTGCAGGCGAAAAGAATGAACCTGTACTGTGTCGAGTCAGATCCTAGAACTAGAACTTCATTCCGTAAATCATCATTCTTCACCCAGAAAGGCGCCTGTTACAATTCAGTCAGGGTAATCTCACTGTCAGTATAGGCAGAGGACTATTTGTAGTGACCCTGCTCGTAGGGCTAGGAATACTGTCAGTCACCATGTTCAATTGATCTCTCAAACTGTATACTGTCAGCTCAGCTGAGCTGGCAAGGTTCACCAACGATTCGAATTCCTCCGTAAAGAATGCACGATTTGCGCCTCACTTTCGAGAAAGAAAATTATGCTATACTGGGCACACACAAAATACGGCCTGATACATTTGCAGATAGATTCAGCCCTTTCATCCAACCTCCATACACATTCAATGCACCTAACACAGTACACGCATACACACGCTCGATCAGTATAGGCTTCCGAACTGTTCCCTCTATGAAATGCAGTCACCCCAGTAAGGGTTACGGAATAAGCATGGTCCGCCCTTGCTATTTGGCAGCCAATGAACGTAAATATCAATGAGCGCCAGAGAATATTCCTGTGCCTTCCCTGCAGCCTCCTTAAAACGGTACCGCGAAGAAACACATACTTTGGATGATTAATAGAGCTAAGACCACCACTACGCTGGATATTCCCGATTTGCGGAACCACGTGATTAATAGCAGAGAAGGAGAGGACGGACTGGAAATTTTATCATCGACGAAACGCTCTCCTGCGGGGGATGGAACAGCCAGCAAGAGCATTGCAACGTGCGGGATTTATCATTCTCTGGCGAATAGCGTGACCAGCTGTGCCGAAGGCGATACCCGCCAAACGAGCGTGGTATTTCAGCTTTTGCAATCGTTTCTAGCATGTGCCGTTACGTCAAATATGCTGCTATTTGTAACTTGGCCAGCATAGTAGCGTAATAAATTCACGACGTTGCTGTCGGTGCCGCGTTCGCCGAAGATGCTACTGCGGCGTGCGTGGTGGGGTGATGTTATGTGAGTGTGTGAATGGTGTAACGGCCATAGGAGTCGCGTAGACGTTTCGTATGTTTGATCAATGAAAGAAAGATGGGAATGCACGAGAATGATTGCGTCTGCGCTTACCGTTATATGTTTTTCTTTTTCTTTTTCTTTTGTAGAATCGGTTGGATATTGAAGCAGTATGCTAGAAACATGAGGCACCTTTGATGTAAATCTTGAGGTACAGTTTGATTGGCGTCTGCTGTGCCTCTGTGTAAGGACTGTGCGTCCATTGAGACTACGTTCAGGTACGGAGCGGTATGGAAACGTTCGCAAGAAACGAAACGTATGGAAACGTCCGAAATGGCGCGATTGCCAGTGGGTCAGTCGTATTGATGGAATAAAATTGCCAAAAAATTAACTTACCGGAATTATCGAGAGGAATTGCATGGAAAGGAGACAGATAACATAAGAGTCAACATTTTTCAGAGAACACAATCATGAGTCTGGCGCTGTGTGTCTCATGTGTGTCATCGCTGGCGCTGGTACTAGACACGTAGCCCCTATGAGGTGAAAGAAATAACAAATTACATATGTTTACGGAACGTTGCTGCACAAACGGCCGCCAAAGAATAAGAAAGACAGTGCACGGCCGTGCTGCGTGCCGAAATGCACAAACAGCACGTTGCGCAACAACGTTTTAAACTTTACAACTTCGCACGTGCACAGTCACACGGAGAATTAGACGGCGCTGCTTCGCCCCTCAAGCTACCCACCAGTGCCCTGCGCGGCTTATTTAAGGGCGAACAACCTCGTGAAATCGTCGGAAACCGTAACTGTCCTAAGTACGGCACTATGGGGCTGACAAAATGATTCTATCAGGTTACGGCCGAGGTCCCATTACGGCCGATAATCCTTTAATCTCCAAATGTGTCATTGCGACTGAAATCTCATTACGGCCGAACGTGTCTCATTACGGCCGGAGGTATCTCATTACAGCGAAAGGTTCAAGTAAAAGTCAAAAGGTTGTCATATTTATTGCGACCGGGGTAGCCATAAGGGCACACTGCATGGCTCATACAGTCATACTCTGCTGAATGCGTATCTATACTGGGCTGCAACATATATTATGGTCCAGAGTACATTATGGCTCACAGTATAGTTATACATATACGCAGGGATGTGGATGTATTATGAGATAAACAGTATAATTTCTTATCAACTTACCAACTTATCAACAGTTTATAAACATGGCACAGCACAATGCAGCAAATTGTGTAACGTGTTCATCATGAGGTATTGTTTACTTTGTTGTGAAGCACGTTGGTATACGGAGCTTCCAGTTAGCCAAATAGATACTTTGTTGTGACTTTTTGGAGTCATCCAAGAATCGCTGGAAAAGAAAGAACACCTTTCTCATCTCACCTCGGTTTATTCCCGGTCAGCTTGCAATGGTACAATTCTTGTTCCAGGAATAATTATACCTGAAAAAAAAAAAAAAAAAAAAGAAGCAAAAAGCAACAGTGAATAGCCTATAATCTTCGAAACATACGCTTGGCTCTATGTAGCTGGTTTTAATGTGCACAAGCTGCATTTGATACGTGTTCAACATCTCATGCTCGGCCAAAATCTGCATCAGGACAAAAAAAGAAAAAAGAAAAAAATGAAGGCTTAAAAACGTGACTTCCAGAAAAAATTCATAGCATGACCGTGGAATGAACTTGATTTCATTAGGTCATGGATTCATATGAAAACATGAGGAAATAAAATAGTAATATCAAAACACTGACAATAAAAAAATACAATTCATTAAACGGTACGTGTATGTTTTTTTTTTTCTAGTTTCTTTGTTAGGGCGGACTCACTTCTTAGGGAAGTCTATGGGGAATTTTTGTTCGCAGGGTTCTCGTAAACCTCTCTAAATTACTACACGAAAGAGGTACAGGCGTGTTCCTCTCGAGTTTATCTAGGGAACTGCACATTTTTGAAGGCCTGATGCGATCCACTCTTTTTTGGCGAATTAAAGTTTGTCAAATTTTCAATACATGGGGGTCTATGGGAGATGCAACAAAATCGCTTCCCTCGGCACGACCGTCCGCGATATTTGGGCCAAAATGATCCGGGACAATTCGAAATTCTTATAGTGACTGTGTAAATAGGTACATTCTTCAGAAATAAGAAACAAAGTTGGTTTAGGGGTCGTGGACTCGTTAGTTGCCAGAAAAGCTGGGAAGTTTATATCAAGACCGAAACTCCTGAAGGCTCCTCCATCAGGTCTCCTGTACCCTGCGTGACGTCACAGGTAGTCTCGTGCGGCTATTCACTTATAGGTTCGGGCACGCGCTTGGTTACTTCTTCATGCGACATGGATAACAAGTCATCTGCTTCCTCGATTTCGTTGTAAAGTACTCGCCACTGATGGAGCAGTACCTACAGAAAGGCGCGCGAGAAGCATATATCGGTGAGCTGAAGCCCAGTGTTGCGGAACCGCTCTTCCATTGAGGAGCACCGAATCACTTAAAGGAAAATATTCGTTTTCTAATTATCTGTGCCACCTGGGGACGAGAAATTGTGTCCACTGAAACGTCATAGGTATGGATTGAGTCGCACTGTTACTTCAACACGTTTTTGTGCGGAGTCTCCTTTTAACAAAGGAACCAATAGTTTTGTAGTGTTAACAGCTCACCTCTTCGGGCAGGACTCCAGCAACTTTTTTCCGGAATCCCTTGTGAAGTCACAAGACATGATTGGAATGGCAAAGAACGAGGAAGTGTATTTAAATAACTTTCTCCTGAAATATTTTTTTCAAATCAGGTACCCTTTTAGGCGCCTAGTATGGTGCGCGAAGGCACACAGGCACACCATCTGTACGAGATATTCGCCGCAAGCGAAGAAGCGAAGAAGTTGAAAATTCTTCAACGTCTTCCGTTACAAGTAACTCTTTTCTTGGTAACGGTTACTTTTTTTGGTAACAAAGTAACGATTCAGTTACTTTCTAAAAAATGGTAATAGTAACGGAATCAGTTAGAAAAATTGGCAACGCGTTACTGACGTTACTCGTTCCTTTTCTTCAGCGCGGGGGAGCACATTTCGGCACTCCGTGTGGCGCAATGCGTGGACCTGTGTGACCCACGACCACATGTGAATCAAGGTATTATTGCAGTCCCTCGCCGGATGTGTTGTTGACGTGCTGAATCGTCTTCAACGAAGGCCCTTGTCTTCTCTCTTGTTTCCGTAATCTCCGATCATGACTCCTTCCCAAGAATGGGCACCAATATGGCTACAAAAAACGCGTTTCAACTTCTAGCTTTTTCTTGTCTTTGCTAAGCTTCTGAGCGCCCTGAATTATGACGCAGCCCCTCGTCTGTTTGTGGGAACCGTTGGTGATCGTTCGCGCGAAAACCTGTGTCTTTTCTTGTGTTTTCATAATCTCCGATCACCCCCACTTCAGAAAGAAGGGAGAAGGTCCAGGCAAGCTGGTACTCATGATGGCATGTTTGTTGGCTCCTTTAACTATGCGGTGGTAACGTAAAAGTAACTCGTTACCTGTGAATAACGAGAACTCGTTACTTTTGTATGTTGGTAACGAGTAACGTATTTAGTTACTTTTTTCTGAAGTAACGGGTAACGGCATTTAGTTCCTTTATTTTGGTAACGGGCACAAGTCTGGCCGCAAGCAACTCAAGGAGATACCGAGTCGTGCTTTTATTTTTGGACAACTATGACGACAAATTTTAACAAATGAAATATGACGCAGAATGATAAATGCTGCTGTACGATGATACGTTATCGGCATTTTAACTTCGAATCAATCTGTTGTTCCGAAACGTACAAACAGCTAGTAACGGTGCGTATTCACTAACATATCGAAGCGCGCCTACTACATGGACTACGGCTGTTTTCATTCAGTCAAATTACTCCTATGAGAATGCAAGTATATGTGGATAGCACACTGCTATGCTAAACCAGTCTATGAAAGCATGAAGCCTGTAGGTAACCATTATTGCTTTCCTTTCTGACATACGAATTCTCAATTTACATCGTGTTTCTTACGGTATTTCCGAATTTCCAAATCAGATAATACATTATTCAAAAGGTGTCGCCCCGGATGGCACACGCTTACAACATTGTGACATCAGTGCGATACAATGGTCTTTGAGTGGTTGTTCGTTTCAAAAAAAAAAGAAAGAAAGAACTGTATTGAATGTGTACACCTATAAGCAGTAAAAAATGTCTTGTTGCCGACATGGCTTGTGACCATCACCGAACTAGAGTTATGTTATGTTGTACGGCACCTTATGTACTTTTTTTTATTTCAGAGGGACATAAACTGTAGAAGGCAGCTCTTGGCAATGCTTCTGTGGAGTAACCTTTTCAGAACGTATAAGAACGGTATGCTCACAGATGCAATGAGTGGGACGCAGCGGCAGCTGCGGCAATTTTTAGGGCTGGTAAATTTTTACCGCCGGTTCATTGCTGGATGTGCGCAGATCTTACGGCCACTGCACGACCTTCTCCGTCACAAACGCGCATCAGCGCCTACTTTCACCTGGACGGACTCGGCCGCCGCTGCATTCGCTGAACTCAAGGACAAGCTATCTCGCGCCACGCTTCTCGTCCACCCGAAACCGGACGCTCCCACAAGCATCATGGTTGATGCGTCGAGCACGCTGTGGGCGCTGTCCTGCAGCAACACCTAGACGGTCAATGGTCCCCGCTCGAGTTCTTCTCTAAATCCCTATCACCACGAGAAGTTCGCTACTGTACCTTCGGCAGGGAACTCCTCGCTATCAAGCAGTCCAGATTCTTTGTTGAAGGCCGCCCATTTTTCGTGCTCACAGATCACAAACCGCTCACCTTCGCTCTGCCAACTAATGACGTTGGTGACTCTCCTCGTGAACTCCGACAACTCGCCTTTATTCCCGATTTCACTTCAGACATCCGCCACATTCATGGAAAGGACAACGCTGTCGCCGACGCTCTCTCTCGCTTCCACAACAACAGCTTCCACGTTCCTGGCATCCTAAGAATCGATTTCGCTGCCATGACTGATCATCAGGAATGTCAGGAGCTCGCTGACCTACGTTCGTCATCCTCCTTACGTTTCGAATAACGTTCTGTCGGATATTCTGACGCCCGTCAAGTCTCCGACACATCCACCGGGTTCCCAAGACCATTCGTCCCGCACAATTTTCGTCGTCTCATTTTCGACGCAATTCATGGTCTGTCTCACCCAGGCGTTCGGGCCACTCAAAAGCTCATCACCGCAAGATTTGTTTGGTCCAAGATGAACGCCGACATCAGAGCCTGGACGCGAGCATGCACTCACTGTCAGCAAACGAAAATTCAGCGCCACACCATATATCACACCTGTGTCAAACATACCACTTCCCACTCGTCGTTTCGACCACATTCATCTGGACCTTGTGGGCCCCCTACCACCATCCAAAGGGTTCACGTACCTCCTTACTTGCGTAGACAGGTTCACCCGTTGGCCCGAAGCGTTCCCCATACAGGACATGACCGCAGCAGCCGTCGCTCACGCCTTCGTCGCCGGCTGGATAGTGCGTTTTGGCGTCCCCACCACCATCACTACAGATCGCCGACGTCAGTTCGAGTCTCGCCTATTCGCCGACCCCATGAAGACCCTAGGAATAATTCGAGTACGCACGACTGCCTACCACCCTGCAGCCAACGGGATGGTGGAACGTTTTCAACGCCAGTTGAAAACTTCTCTCCGCGCACACCACTCACATCGCTGGACCGAGACCTTGCCAATGGTCCTCCTTGGTATTCGGTCTGCACTGAAGACGGACCTCCAATGCTCGTCGGCCGAATTAGTGGAGGGCGCCACCCTACGTTTACCCGGCGAATTCCTCCAAAGCTCTTCACCGCGACGCTGCACCGGTCTTCCTGACGCTCAGCAGTACGCCGAGGCCCTCTGTAACACAATGACCAAGCTACGCCCTGTACTCCACCGGACACCTCCTGCCACCCACGTTTTCGTCAGCCAAGACCTGAAGACGTGCACCCATGTCTTTGTGCGCCGCGATACCCTCCGCAAGCCCCCCGATCCTCGCTACGATGGCCCTTACCTCGTCGTCAAGCGTAACATAAAGGCATACGTCGTCGACGTCGGACGCCGTCACGACATCATCGCTATCGACCGGCTGAAGCCAGCCTATATCGAAGACCCACCGCCTCTGGCTACTGTGACCTCGTCAGCCCCTTTGCACCACCCGGTTCTCTCTGCAGCTCCAGGCGACTCCACGTGCACTGGTCAACCCACCTGGTGACCAGCAACTCTTATCCCGAGGACTCCGTGCATTCAGAGGGGGAGCCATGTCGTGATGACGACGCCGACTCAAAGCGGCCAGCCTCATCCACATCTCCACCGCGCGCGCCAAGCGCTCGGTAATTCGGAGTTCACGTTCTCCCAGTTAAGCGCGTAGCCAAGAGCCGGTTGCACTGACCACAAATAAACCGCTCTTCTCCTTACGTCCGGCTAGGCCTCATTGTTCTCCCTCACATCAATACTGGGATCCAATACATATACATCAACATCAAAAGCAACGGTATGGAAATAAAAGCATTTTTCACGAGAGATGCATTAAGCACTGTCACGTAATACTGTGAGCATACACTATATTGACACAAGCCATGAGGGCATGCCCGTCGCATGGCACCTTTTGGAAGCATATAACACTGTGATCGCTAACACGGCGGATGCGTCTTCTTTTTCTTTTTTTCCGAAATGAGAGAGTCTTCGTCGCACTGCGAAACCTTTGGTCGAACCGAGGTTTTGGGCATAATGAATCACTTGGGGATTAAAAATCATCGGCCGTAATGATATGTCACAGACAAAACAGGGTATACACCGATTAATTGTCGAAATGTGGTAATCCCCAACATGAGTAGCACCAATACAGCTTGAACTTTGTGAAGCCTTGAATGAGTATGCCTCTTAGGTAATGGAGACACCAGCGGCATCCGCAGTAAATCACCAAGACGGACGCGGTGCCTTCGTTTGACAGTGTTCATTTTAAGCTCTATTGCAGGCGCTTCAGTCCACTGAGTTGATGAAAATGAAGACAATCCTAGCAAGCATTACATGCACTTGTCCCATCCTACAGTTTAAAATACAAACAGCTATGCTGGTAATATACGCATATTAGCGTACGTGTGCTCCTTTTAAGTTGTGGTCGGCTCACTCTACTTTTAAGGCTGATTCACATTACTGCGTTTACGGCTGCGTACAGCGTCTTACGTGTATCTTCGTTTCACCCGGAAGAATGTTCCGTTGGAATGATACGCTTCGCTTCCGTTGCAATGAGTCAGCGGACGTAACACGCAAGCGCAGCCATTACCACAGCAGTGTAAAGCGGCCTTTAATTATGCATATTCTTTCAGGCCTTAACGGCTATCCATCTCAACGTCTCTCGGAAAATACCAGATGCTTCGCGATTTTCTCATCGAAGAATCATGGAATTATCTGCCGTGTACCGTGTTACAGGTAAGAATGTTTCATAAATGGGTGATTAGAATTGTCTAATATCGATACACATGCTTGACATAGACATGGTTGGTGGGTGGTATCATTTCCCACGTTGAACAATTTCCTCATCTAACATCACTTCATTTTATCATGAATGTCTTCCTTGTAGCTCGAAAACTAACGACTCATGAAGCGGTCACCGGTTTCGGTGGCTCACTCGGTAGCTTGTCCGCCTGCTGATCCCAAGATCGCGGGTTCGAACCCGGCTGAGGACGGTGGCACCTTGGTGGAAGGGTACAAGTTGCTCAGACACGCCGTCTTCCGCGAGGGACGTTAACTCTGTATTCACACGAGTCAGTTTTCTGCCGGCTGACGCTCAGGCGGCAGGGAACGTCACCGCTCTCTGGTGCCACGTGACCGGCGCTCTTCGCCACGTCACCACTTTCTGATCTCCGGAGCGGCAGTCGGAGGCAGCCGGATATCTTGTCCTCCTGGCACAGATTCTGACGACCGACGGCGTCTGCTGCCGGCAGAAGGAGAAGGTAACGCAACGGATACTTATCGCGCTTGCTTTTTATTTCATGAGGATTGTGCTGTATGTGCCCCATACAACGACATAATTGGAACGCCAACGATGCTTGGCTTTACCGCGAAAGTGGTGCAACGACACACCGGCGCAGCAGCTTTGGAACAATTATGCAATGCATAGATAGATGCTTACAATGTAGTGTTGCATAGGAAGTTTTTTTCTCTACGTGAGACGAAACAGACACGGGATACAAAGCATGAATTTTACAAACGCGTATATTTCTTTCGCTGGACAGACGTTGACTACACATAATCGTTCGCTTGCACGTTTCCAATACATGCATAAAAACATAATAATTGGAAGGTACTAGTCCTACCGAAAGGAAAATAAAAACTGATTTAATTTAATTTAATTTAATTAATTATTAACTGCCTGTAGCTCGACATCACAGCTTCATCGCCAGTCCATCACTTGTCAGCACGCTGTCACGCCTATATTGATGCTCAGCATCGACGAGATACGCTTCATTAGTGGAAAATAAAACCGAATGTGACAACGTCTATTATCAAAATACTCCGACAGGCGTTTGGGTCGTCCACACGAAGATTTGGGTTAATGCTGTTTTACATTCCATAGCGCTTCTTCGGAACCTATTCTTTGGCCCATATCTTGTCCCGTTTCTCACGTGAATGCATCTGAATCATCCACAAGGAGCCCTAGCGCAATAAGTTTTTTCTTTCATTGGTCCATCCTGCTCCAGACACAAACGATATGCAAGCGCGAATTCAGGAAGGGATCGGAAAACTGTCAGCCGCCGGGAAAATGACTCGTGTGAATGCTAGAGAACGAGCGGGCGTCTTCAGACGCGTAGTGACCTCGTTTATCGCGGATATCCTCTCACTCCTTCCCGACTTGCTGCCGGCAGAAAACTGACTCGTGAGAATACAGGGTAAATGTGGTGGGCCGTGTGGCGAGATTTCGGCGCACGTTAAAGAACCCTCAGGTGGGCAAAATTAATCCGCAGACCCGACCACTGTGCCGTCGCTCATGATCACAGTTGTCTCGCTACGTAAAGCCCCGAATTATTATATTATTATTATCATGAAGCGGTCAAAGTCGGCACAGAAGAGAGCGCACGCAACAGGCTTCAGTGTTTGCCCCTCCTCTCCTCGCAAAATATCGCCTCCACAGGGCCTTGTATGGTGCGGTTGTTACGTTATTCCAGGTCACCTACAACATAGCTCTTTCTTTTTTTATTGTTCGTTTGAATTCAAAGACGCGACTTCCGCACCATGTTTGATTCAAAATGAGACTACCCAACTAGAAGATACTTCTATATTGTTAAGATGACGTATGTATTAGCAGTCGCCGAACAAACAGGATGAGCTCAAAGGATCTCTGTGAAGGACCAATACTAAAGATCATATCGGAGCAACAATCATTTCTGTTGTCGTATATGTGACGAGCGCAAGTTCTGCAAAAAAATAAAAAAATAATAATGGGATGAACGCTAAGTATTCCTTTTCATCAGGAGAAGCAAAAAAGAAGAATTTCAGTTCCGCATTCGAACACAACGAAGGTCAGAAGACACATAATCCTCTCAGGCTACTTCGGGGAATACACTCAGCGCAAATCCTAGCGATCGGATTGAATAACCCTCTTGTTTATCCACCTAAGCCTTCGTTAGATGTGTAAGCCGCTTTGTTATTGGAGGTAGCAAAGTTCACCAAGACTAAAAGTCATGTCAGAAGTGCATTACAGCCGGTTTCTTTGTAAACAACATGGCTGCTATCACCTGATTCCAGTTCCCTTCTCGGGAAGCTATAATGTATGTAGGCGTCACTGCAAATGTGGAGGGAACGAAGGGGAATTGCCTTGGCACCTGAAGTAACAAGCGCGGAGATTAGACGCTTAGAGTGTTTACTTCCTTCAACTGCCATCGCTCAAGTGTTTACTTTCTTGAAGCTCCATTGATGGCGCAGTGAAGGCAGGCAAAGAGGCAAAGGAGGGCGGAAGAGTCGCTATAAAGCTCCGAAGACGTATGATTTCGCGCAGTGCATATAATTTCATTCGTTCGTTCTTGTGAGACGCTCTTCTAATAACTTTATCATTAGTGCACTTCACGGGAAAGCTCAACGTTGCCGGCTCTATAGGGATCGATACTAAAAGCCTTCTCAATATAGCATACTACCGGCTATGTAGCAGATCGGCAAGACCTTCTCCAGAATTACGTATCGTCAAGCCGCCTGTCGATATTTCAGAAATGTTCTACCCACCCTTCGTTCCTTCCTTTGCTTTAGCAAGGGTTATTCCCAATTAATTATTCCCACTGAAATTATTTGCGTCATTTTACTTTTATTTTCTTGTAAGCACGCCATTCAAAACACAGGCATACTAGAATCGTCCTCCTGTCACAAAACACGGCTGGCCACTTTATGTAACAGTAATAATGTAGTCTTGTTTCTCCAAATGTCTGAGGTCTAGAAACAATTCCCAGACTCCGGACCAAAACACGTGGTATCGTATGACGGTGACGGTGGGAGTGACCGGGAAATAGCATCCGTGTTTCTCTCGCGGGTAGTCGAGAGCGACCTGGAGGACGTAAACACATTCGCGTCGGGGTGTTAGGTTTCTCAACTCGGGCTCTTCCTTCCCATGCATCTGAGACAAACAGCAGGAAGCAATAAATAAGAGGGAAACTTGAAGACGTCGTGGCTCCCGAACCAACCCAAGCGTCACAATGTACAGAAAGTCGAGTGCAATAGGGGTGGACGGTATGTGTCTTATCAATGTTCTTTAGTTTCACGGGTCTGTTCAAGGTCATCCACCTACCCGTCCATCCACATTGCACTCCACTTTCAGTACATTGTGCTGCTTCGGAATTTTTGTGGTTGTGTGTTCTTATTTTGTCTGGTTCGGGCAGGGCTGGGCAGTAATACTGATATTTTGTATTATAATACAAATACATAATACGTGACGGCAATGGGTATTATAATACAAATACATAATACTCTTGCGCCAAGGTATTATAATACATAATAATAATACATCTATGTATTACTTGAGTAATACTAGTAATACAATTCACTGGATTGATTGTGAGCCCGTTTTCGTAAGGGTTCTTTTTCATGCTTTCTTCATACTCTAGGTGTGCAGAAGGATTGACCCTCTGAAATGTTAAAAAAAAAAACGGATCTCGTGCAAGAATGTTCTACGCATCCCGTTCACATGTGCGGTCAGTTTAAGCTGCAGAAGAATGACGCGTCATCATTATTAGGGTGATGTTGGTTATGTCCTCACTTCTTCACACACCATAAATAAAGACAATAGACCTTGAGATGAACCTTCAAATTCGAGGTTGACTGCTTCGATGCGCTGATCACTTTCGAACAGAATACACATTTTGCCTTCAATGTGGCACGGTCTTCATGTGGTCCGGCAGTCCAAAATTGTGCGACCGTCCACGTTAAGAACCACCTACAGTTCTGACCGGGCACGTAAAGCACCCTTCTAGGAAGACATTGCACCTGTGATGACTGACATGAGGGGATGTTGTCATTGACCCGAAGAAACGCCCGGAAACGAGTGTTCTCACCTCTGAAAGCATTGATCCAGTCCCGTGTAATCTAGGATAGGGGTCTTACTGTGAACTTACGGTCAGTGTGGCCGCATACCAGGCGCTTTTGTTTGTCACCAATGGGAGATGGGCTTCTTGGAAGGAAGATTACCGATCATCCGCACGTGTCGCGCTCTTGTTAGGACCAAAAGCTCCACAAAAAGTATTACGACTTCGCAATTAGTATAATACACGTAATACCTCAATTTTGTGTATTATAATACAGTTACAAATACATTTTTAGAATCAGTATTATAATACATAATACAGATACTCAAAGTATTACAGTAATAGTATTATAATACAAAGTATTACTATTACTGCCCAGCCCTGGGTTCGGGGTGGAAATGTAAACCTTTCAGGGGGAGTATATCGTTGGGGGCGAAGAAACTATGCAAGGAGCCGGGGAATCGTGCGAGAGATTTGGTCGAAATATTGTTGGTCGAAAGAAATATTGTTCTTCTTGAGTAAATACTTGTTTTCTTTAAAGGTGCATTGTCTCTGTGTCATTTCGCAGTTTCGCCTTCACATGTGCTGTAAGGTACGCATTGGCAGTCCAACCTCTCTCTTCTGTGTTTTTGCTTACGAGATAGGGTGTGCTTAGGGTGAAACGCATAGGTTGAAGTACATATTGTGGAATTGGTCCCGGTATTCATCTGTGAGATCAATATGGCTAACCAAACGGAGCGCTCCCGCTGGACCTCGTGACACCGGCCCCTGGTGACGGATGTGACATTGTCTTAACCGCAAAGTGTTTTGAAGCAGGTCCATAAGCTAGTTCTCCCATCTGTTCCGCGTCACTGTGGGGTAGTGGGGAACGAGCAGGATGACCGCGACGCAGAAGTAGTAGGGTCCGGCACGTTAAGTAGTGGCCATGAAGGGCATGAAGCGCGCACCTTTATACTTATCGGAACATCTCCTTTTGCGGAATGGGGCGGTCCCGCTCTCTTATCCAGAAGTCCGCGTGCCTCTCGCGCTCTCCACTCTCCTTTCCGGTTGAACCCACCTGCACCTTAATTGATCTGGCTGCACTAAGCCGGATCGGAAGGCGGTTCTACCGGAGAAGAACATTCAGTGGATGCGTGAAGTAGGCGCCCCGGAGCGCGAGTGTTTCAGACACCACTCATTTAACGTGACACAAGCGCCGCTCGCACACCCGGGGGTGTGACACTCCGAGCCGCTGTTCCCGCTCCCGTTTCGTTTGGGTGCATGGAAGCAGGCGACAAGCGCCCGGGTGCTTGGGATTTTCCGTGACGTACTTTCTCTTGAGCCCCGGCAGCACGGCCTCCGAAGAGTGTGCTCGGAAGCAAAATACGGAACTACTATGTTATCCGATGCTCCTTTTTCGAGAAACTGTCATATTTTTATAAGTGTTATCATGCTTTTCGGTTAGTGGACAACATCCACACGGATATCGGCAGTTATTCGCGGGAAATGTGGGATGGGCGATGGGGGAGGCATACCTGAGTATGCCTCCCCCATCTGGAGTCCTTACCACTCCAACCTCTCTTGTGCAGTTGAGGCGCTGCAGAACCGCGCAGTTCGATTCATTTTAAATAATTTTTCTCCATATAGTAGTATAACAACAATGAAGTCGTCTATTGATATCCCAACATTAGATTTACGTAGGAAAGTATCCAGACTCTGTCTCTTTCATAAGGTCTTCCACAACACAATCTTAAGCACAGACTTTTTAAGAAATGCGGCGTTTATCTCTGCACGACTGGATCATGACTACAAGGTTGAACTAACACATTGCCACCATGATTTCTTCCTTAACTCATTTGGTTGTTACATAGCGAAATGTTGGAATGATTTAACTCGTAACATTGGCAGCGCTTCATGATCCTTTAGAATAAAAAAAAAAAAACAGTCACCGCACTCATCATAGGGGACAATGAAAGAACAGTGTGTAGCTGAAGTCTGTACCTTTTGTGTCTTTGTAAAAATTTATTTATATAACCCATGTTAGCCCATATAGTATGTACATAGTGTGTTCTTATATGTGCTGTGTCCGCCGTCCGTTATGTAGTGCCCAAGGGCCTTTAACGTACCACGAAATAAATAAATAAATGCAGTGCTTTGAAGCAGACATCTTCGCGTCATGCAGTCATCTTCGCAGTAAACAGCTCCTATGACGTCTGTTACAAATTTCCTTCCATCTTTTCAATTTCATTAGCTGTTATAAGGAGAAGTGTTCACCACGGCCGTCGTCTCTTCCAACGTTGCTATGGGTTCAAACTAAGCCAACGTGTCCTTCGTCTGTGCACTGCACGAGCAGACAACAGGAAGCGACATCGGTGAGCGAGCAGTGTAGCGCTCCAAAATTACTTTTCGCTGTTTAGTGGCCGCTCCGGGAGTCTCGTACTCCCGATATGAGTGCGCTAAAAGCGCCTACTTAACGCACCCAGTGACACCCAGAGGCCCAGAGGCGCTTTGCACACGCAACGTGCACACATCATTTGCACACGTAACGTCCTCTTGGCCTGAAAACGCGTTTAGCAGTGGCTCCGGAGCGAGATGGACAGAGTGGGAGGAGAGCGCTCTGCTGAGCCGCTACTTACGAGCTCGCGTGGCTCAGTGGTTAGCGTGCTGGCCATGTCACGTCGAGACTGGGAGGTACCCGGGATTGAATCTCAGTGCCGGCCTGTTCTGCCTGAGGTTTTCGGCAGAGTTACCGTAGAAGTCGGTCCAGGACGCACATTCCCCCAGGGCGACAGTCGTGAGGTTGCCGACCTCTGCAAGGCCGACAACGGCTAGACTTTTCACCATCACCAGAGCCGCTACTTAACGCGCTCTTCTAATTCACAGACGAGTGCCGCACTGTGCTGAGACGTGGCTGTCGCTTCATTATTTGATGCTTATTGGTACCGTGGCCTTCCGCCAGTGGGAAACCGACATTCCCTTCAACATCTCTTTGGAATTTCTCCCAACGGTCCTTGTCAGGATGCATCTTTTACTGCTCAGTTGTGTTACTGCTACCGACACGTGAACTCTCGAAGCTGCTGTCAGTGGATACTTCCTTCAGAGGGTACATCCTTCTGTATTGCGCGCACTACCAACCTTTCAGGACCACGCTTAGTGCGACTTTAAATCAGCTAGACTCTCGTCCTCTCGCAGATGCGTGCTACTTGGTTAAATGCAGCAAACGAACGCGCTGTCATAAAAGCGCTGCTCAGTTTTCTGAACAATGGTGGGGTTTGGTGCTCGCTGTGCTTATTATATGCTAGGCCCATAACTGTATTTTCACCAGGCTACTGCCAGCAATGTGGTAGAGTATTGCCTGTCTTACCACCTTAGTCATCATCGCCATTAAACTAAAGTTTGCTGTTGTTTTTTACGCAAAGAAATATGTGAGCCATACAGTGGGCTCGCTAATGGGACTGCGAAACTACTTTGTCGCTTTAATTCCGTAGATGAGATATTCCACCAGGACATTCCTCCGTCAAATGAAGGAAGCCGCCATTAGGCGTCCCGGAGTTGCCCGACCAGAACTGGCGGAGCCCGCTTGTTTTGGCGGAAGAAATCTGAACGATGTTTTTGGTTCATGTTTGTCGTTTTTCACTCTGTGTAACAAACAAATACATGCGAAACGTGCAAAAAAAAAAGATTAAAACAAGGCTGGGTCATATATCGTGTTTTTTTTTTTTTATTGTTCCGACGTGGTTCTTTTAGACCGGCCTCCAACATAGCTTTGTAACTCGACTCTAGTTAGGTTTCGGCTTCTATTCCGTAACCGTCAAACGGTCCAGCCATAAAGCGCGTCAAATAACTTTAATTAGTGAATTTATCGGCGATTCCAAAGGTTTCTTGGCTAGCGATGCCTTTAAAAGTCGGCAATGCCAACAAGCCCAAGAAATGCATCACAGAGAACTGCAAGCAGTGCAGAGAGAGGGGATCAGGAAAGCATCTTTTCCCAAGTAAGTAGCCTACTTTTCCTACTTTCATCTGTGTGAAATTCTTCCAATATATGGTTTGAACGAATGAAGTTTGTCTTTGCCTTGCTGTAGAACTTTGTACATCAGAGTACCAATGGATACACATACTCCTTTATTCTTCTAATATTAACCTAAACTTATAAATTTAAACATCGAATTTTTTTTACTAACAGAGCTCTGACTAAAGGGCACATGCAGTTGAGCACCCACTGCTCCCAGAGCGGCTACCCACCTTATCCCAGTTACTTATATTTCTTTGACACCATCTGTCATGTTTTTGTTCAACCATCAAAGAAAAGGCACTGAAAGAAGCAGTACAAGTTAATGAGAAAATAATGCATTTCTGATACAAGTACACACACATAAAGAGGCACCTTGTATTTTCATAAAGGTACACATAATACAAGCACTCAGATAGTTTCACTCTGCCCATATAGCAAGTAGAAGCTGCACCATCCCATGAACAACTCTACACAGGAATGCTCAGTTGTGATGGGGATGCATGCACCTGTATGCTGCAGACCCAATAGGTTTTTCCGACACATTTTAAGGTTTATTATGCATGTGTTACATAGGGGAAAAGATAAAAGAAAAAGGCACTACTTCTGCTGTTTCTGTTATAATACGAGGGGTGTTCAAGTCAAACCGGGACTTTTAATTTTACACAAAAGTAAAATGAACTTACAGGCGAGAAATTAGTTTTATTTTTCAACGTAATCTCCAGCTGCACTAATGCACTTGTCCCAGCGTTTCACGAGGGCTTGGATGGCAGCAGCGTAGAAATCCTTACCGGCGCGTAGCAGCCATGATCGGACCGCATTTTTGACTTCGTCGTCGGAGCTGAAGTGGCGGCGTCCAAGGGACGCCTTCAGTGGCCCGAAGAGATGGAAATCGCTGGGGGCGAGATCTGGACTGTAAGGGGGATGTGGCAGCAACTCCCAGCCAAATTCCTGTAAGGTCCGTGTCGCGAGGTGCGCGGTATGCGGGCGTGCATTGTCCTGTAGGACAAGGACTCTTTTGGTGATGAGGCCCGGCCGGGTTTGCTTCAGCGCCTTATGCGCATCCCTGAGAACCTGGCAGTAATATGCACTATTGCTGGTGGTACCACTGGGCAGAAAATCAACATGAGCAACGCCAGCCTTGTCCCAGAAAACCGTGGCCATGACCTAACCCGCAGACGGGATGCATCGGAACTTCTTGGGAGCTCGCGAGCCGGGGCGCTTCCACTGTTTTGATGCGCGTTTACACCCAGGAGTGAAATGGTACACCCAAGTTTCATCGCACGTGATGATCCGATCAAGGAACGGTTGTCCCTCAGTGTCGAAACGGTACCTTTGCTCTTGGGAGATTTCCAGTCTTCTATGCCGGTCAAACACGGACAGCTGCCTCGGGACCCAACGGGCACTAACTTTCCGAAACTGGAGGTGTTCATGAATGATGGTATTCGAGGTTCCCACAGAGAGGTCCGTCTTTCGAACCAGTTCGAGACATGTTATCCGTCGGTCCTTGAGGATCAGGCGCTCCACAAGTTGGATGTTCTAAGGAAATCTGACACTCAGCTCTAAGCCGCCCCGGTCGGGATCGTTCTGCACTGATGTACGGCCGTCTCGGAACCGTTTGCACCACTCAAACGCTTTGCTGCGGCTAAGTGTATCGCGGCCATACTGAGCCTGAAGTCTTCTGTGAATTTCAGATGACTTTACGCCTTCATTCACGAGAAACTTCATGAAAATTTGCTGTTCGATGTGCGCGCTCACCTCGTTGTCGGCCATCTTGTCCAGCACGTGTCTTCTGTTTTGCAGAAAATTTGGACTACCACGCTGAGGCTTGCTTGTCGCGTGTGAAAATGACAAAAAAGAAGTACCGCGAGCCATTTCTACACTCAGGAGACAAAAAGTCCTTCGTGCTCCTCTCTGTTTATAAAATATTGATGTATTTAAATATCTCAATGCATCACGCACTCCTCACTGAGGTACCCATTTAACCTTTTGGTCGCCATCTGTACTAAGGATTATTTTATGCAAATGTCCTGGTCGTTTTCCACTTCTCTTGAGAACATAGCGTTAAAACGTAAAATTAGCACTCGCAAAAGGCTTTGAACCTAATTGCACAGGCATTAACCTACATGGTTCTCCCAAAAACTATATTCATGTTGAATAGGGCAGCTCAGTGACACGCTGTCCTGCGCAAGCAATGTGTGCGCCTACTCACATTTCAGTCGCAACAGTAAAGCCAACAAACTCTCGCAGGGCTGGCGGAGGCACCTCCTATGGCTGCTGATGGAAATAAAATGTTTATGTATGTATGTATGTATGTATGTATGTATGTATGTATGTATGTATGTATGTATGTATGTAGTTAAGGAACATCCTTACTCGAATGCACAAATAGATGAAATTCCTTGCAGGCACATGTGACAAGGAAAATATATGGCGTCATTATTTGAAGGGACAAGCGCCGTAAAGGATGTGGGTTGCCGACATGAAGCTGCAGCGCATTTATGCAGATACATGCGCATGTCGCTAGTTCCGGACTCGAGAGTTATCGCTGTACTGTACAGGCCGTCTCACAAACAAACCGTTACCTCTTTCTTGTGCAACAGTAGCCCTTCGAGTCCTTTACAGCACTCGTCGAAGTCAATGCGTTTGACATTTTGATGAGACTGGCAAAGAGGGGAGATATGAGCCGGGAGCTTTCATCACGGAGCACAACACTGTTTTGCGCTGCAATACAATACGAAAAAAAAAACAAAAAACTTTAAGTTCCCTGT